>NW_025319002.1:0-718906 GCF_016746245.2 Drosophila santomea
TTATATGTCCCTTTGAGAGTCTATAAACTAGAGAGGACCGAAAGCTCCGTGGATTCAGTGGATGTAATTACTTAAATCTGCGTTGGTGCTGGCGATGTATTTTTAGGAGCGTCCAGGATGTTGTGAACCAAGGACCAAAACAAGGCAGGTTCGTAGTTTAAGAAATTAATGATATCTTTAAAATAGGTAATCCGTTTTTTTGATAATCGAAATTAAATTCAATCAACATAGATATTAATCAAAAATATGGACAAATAATTCGCAATATGAATTGTAAGCAAATGGCCGATAGCTATGCATAAAAATAATATGCTTTGTCGAACATTTAATTTGCTGCATCAAAAACATTTAAAATGTTGAATATATATGGTTAACTTCCATCTTATAACTAAACTATATTTTGTAGATAGAATTTTATTCTTGGTCATGCATTGGACATTACATCTTTCTAACTCTTGGACACGTTATCGTTTATTATAATTCAAAACCTATATCCATTACGTTTACAAATAATTCTTAACTTGTTTTGGTTTAATTTTCATTATATGTCCCCTTTGAGAGTCTATAAACTAGAGAGGACCGAAAGCTCCGTGGATTCAGTGGATGTAATTACTTAAATCTGCGTTGGTGCTGGCGATGTATTTTTAGGAGCGTCCAGGATGTTGTGAACCAAGGACCAAAACAAGGCAGGTTCGTAGTTTAAGAAATTAATGATATCTTTAAAATAGGTAAATCCGTTTTTTTGATAATCGAAATTAAATTCAATCAACATTAGATATTAATCAATAAATTATGGACAAATAATTCGCAATATGAATTGTAAGCAAATGGCCGATACCTATGCATAAAAATAATATGCTTTGTCGAACATTTAATTTGCTGCATAAAAAACATTTAAAATGTTGAATATATATGGTTAACTTCCATCTTATAACTAAACTATATTTTGTAGATAGAATTCATTTATTCTTGGAGTCATGCATTGGACATTACATCTTTCTAACTCTTGGACACGTTATCGTTTATTATAATTCAAAACGTTATCCATTACGTTTACAAATAATTCCCAACTTGTTTTGGTTTAATTTTCATTATATGTCCCCTTTGAGAGTCTATAAACTAGAGAGGACCGAAAGCTCCGTGGATTCAGTGGATGTAATTACTTAAATCTGCGTTGGTGCTGGCGATGTATTTTTAGGAGCGTCCAGGATGTTGTGAACCAAGGACCAAAACAAGGCAGGTTCGTAGTTTAAGAAATTAATGATATCTTTAAAATAGGTAAATCCGTTTTTTTGATAATCGAAATTAAATTCAATCAACATAAGATATTAATCAATAAATAATGGACAAATAATTCGCAATATGAATTGTAAGCAAATGGCCGATACCTATGCATAAAAATAATATGCTTTGTCGAACATTTAATTTGCTGCATAAAAAACATTTAAAATGTTGAATATATATGGTTAACTTCCATCTTATAACTAAACTATATTTTGTAGATAGAATTTATTTATTCTTGGTGTCATGCATTGGACATTACATCTTTCTAACTCTTAAACACGTTATCGTTTATTATAATTCAAAACGTATATCCATTACGTTTACAAATAATTCCCAACTTGTTTTGGTTTAATTTTCATTATATGTCCCCTTTGAGAGTCTATAAACTAGAGAGGACCGGAAGCTCCGTGGATTCAGTGGATGTAATTATTTAAATCTGCGTTGGTGCTGGCGATGTATTTTTAGGAGCGTCCAGGATGTTGTGAACCAAGGACCAAAACAAGGCAGGTTCGTAGTTTAAGAAATTAATAATAATTTTAAATAAGTAATCCGTTTTTTTGATAATCGAAATTAAATACAATTACATTAATATTAATAAATAAATGATCGACAAATATTCACAACATGAATTGTCAGCAAATGACCGACACATATGCATAAAAATAATATGCTTGCTGAACACTTAATTAACTGCATAAAAAACATTATCAATTGAATATTTATGGATAACTTTCATCTAATAACTAAACTACATTTTGGAATTCATTTATTCTTGGGTATGCTTGGACATTACATTTTGCCACTCTTCACGTTATCGTTAAAGTCATAAAACTAGAGAGACCGGAAGCTCGTGGATTCGTGGATGTAATTATTTAAATCTGCGTTGGTGCCGGCGATGTATTTTTAGGAGCGTCCAGGATGTTGTGAACCAAGGACCAAAACAAGGCAGGTTCGTAGTTTAAGAAATTAATAATAATTTTAAAATAAGTACATCCGTTTTTTTGATAATCGAAATTAAATACAATTGACATTAAATATTAATAAAATAATGATCGACAAATAGTTCACAACATGAATTGTCAGCAAATGACCGACACATATGCATAAAAATAATATGCTTGCTGAACACTTAATTAACTGCATAAAAACATTATCATATTGAATATTTATGGATACTTTCATCTAATAACTAAACTACATTTTGGAATTCATTTATTCTTGGTGTAATGCCTTGGACATTACATTTTGCCAGCTCTTGGCCACGTTATCGTTTATAATAATTTAAAACATATATCCATTACGCCATTTGGACTTACAATCCGATCTAGATTGCTTTCAAACCTGGCGCCGTGATAACGTATTAAACTTAAATGGCTCTAAGTGTAAAGTTATGACCTTTTGTCGTGCCAACTCAATGCACGCAACTTACACTTTAAGTGGGTGCTCTTTGGACAGAATAACACATGTTGATGATCTTGGTGTTCTTCTGGACCCTAAACTTAAATTTTCAGACCATATTTCGTCTATTGTCAATAAGGCCAGGGGTGTGCTTGGTTTTATAAAACGGTGGTCAAAGGAATTTGATGATCCTTACATGACCAAAACATTATTTATTTCTCTAGTCCGTCCGATCCTCGAGTATGGATCACCTGTTTGGAGTCCACAATATGAAGTTACTCGGACCGCATTGAATCGGTTCAAAAGAACTTCTTACTTTTTGCCTTACGGCGCCTTAATTGGGATGCAAACCGTAGATTACCTCCTTATTCGAATAGATTAATGTGTGAAGCGGCCGCGCACAATAATAAATAATTTATAATAAATAATACATAATAAATAAATAATAAATAATTTAAAATACATGATGCATAATAAATAAGGCATAATACATAATAGATAATAATAAACGATCATCATAAACAAAGTCAAATTCAAACAAGGCGCGCACGCGCGCCCAAATAACTAGACGGGCACACTAATCCCGAAATCCGGCCACACTAAGTCGGGCAATTCGAACATACGAACGCACGGGCACACTAAGCCAAGGGCTATATTAAGCGGGCGGCTGGCCTCAGAATAATCAGTCGGTGGTCGGAGTCGACCGAGGTGGACGTCACCAGCGAGCGGGAAAGCAGCAAGATCAGGACCGGGATCAACAAGTGGTAACTATTGGAGAGTAAGATCAACCCCTACGTATATACCCCACCCTAGCTGACTTCAGGGTCCTGCTTACGTCCATACGCTGACTTCAGGGTCCGGCTTACGTCTATACGTTGACTTCAGGGTCCGACTTACGTATCTAAGCTGACTTCAGGTCCGGCTTACGTCTCTACGCTGACTTCAGGGTCCTATATAATTCTCCACGCTGACTTCAGGGTCCTATATAATTCTCTACGCTGACTTCAGGGTCCTACATCTAATTCTCTACGCTGACTTCAGGGTCCTATATATAATTCTCTACGCTGACTTCAGGGTCCTACATATAATTCTCTACGCTGACTTCAGGGTCCTATATAATTCTCTACGCTGACTTCAGGGTCTTACATCTAATTCTCTACGCTGACTTCAGGGTCCTATATATAATTCTCTACGCTGACTTCAGGGTCCTACATATAATTCTCTACGCTGACTTCAGGGTCCTACATATAATTCTCTACGCTGACTTCAGGGTCCCGTATAATTCTCCACGCCGACTTCAGGGTCCAACAGCATCTGCTTACGTTGATTCCAGGGTACTCGACGGAATTCGGAGCAGCCGCGTACGGAAGACCGCGTCCCCGGACGAAGACGCGAGGTACGAAGAGCCTCGCTGTGGAAGACGGAAACTAGGCCGAGGGAGCCCCATACAGTTCTATATAATCATTGTAACCGAGAAAAGGAATGAATAAACTCTGCGTCTATATTTAAGCCTAGTTAAGGTTAACCCTGCGCGTTATCACTGGGACTTGGGTCGGGGATTCCTCTCTAGCACCACTGTCCTGAAACAAAGAAATTTCCTGGACGACCCTGGCCAGCCCTGACTACCCGAGGCACGGCTGAACGTCACAAATGTTAATTAACTTACCCTCCTTAGCTAACCGTAGAACGATGCTTGGAACAGTTTTTATTTTTAACCTTATTCGTGGTGAAGTGGATAGTCCCGACTTGGTTAGTCGGCTAAACTTCACTGTTCCAAGCAGATTTACTAGAAATTACGTACCTCTAATTTTAAATCATTGTAGATCCAACTATGAGTTGCATGATCCCTACAGAGTATTATGTTCTGACTATAATAGATTCTATCCGATTATCTCTAATTCTGACTCTCTGCCGTTTTTAAAGCGATCAATACTAACGTACTTAACGAATTCTTAGATATTACTACTAGCATACATATATTTCCTCGTCCTTTACTGTCTTCTATATCGCGTCTATCTTCCCGCGATTCGAGCCGTACGATGCACGGCAGCGCCCCTCGGTCGGTTGGGCGGGAGGTGTGGCCGTGGGACTCGCGCGTTAAAAAAAAAAAAAAAAAAAAAAATATAATTCCCAAGTTGTTATGGTTGACAGAGACGACCGGAAGTTCCGGGGATGTTATTGCTTAAATCTGCGTTGGTGCTGGCGATGTATTTTTAAGATCGTCCAGGATGTTGTGAATCAAGGACCAAAACAAGGCAGGTTCGTAGTTTAAGAAATTAATAATAATTTGAAATAAGTACATCCGTTATCGTTTATTATAATTTAAAACTTATATCCATTACGTTTAATATAATTCCCAACTTGTTATGGTTGAATTTCAATTATATATACCCTCTGACCCTTGTGGGGCCTCGTGGTTTAGTGGATAGCTCAACTACCTGCTAACCACGGGGTCGTGGGTTCAAAACCCCACCCATGACGAGAGCATGGCCATACAAAAACTTCCTCTCTGATATGCTTTTCTAACTCTTTGTGTCATGCATTGAACATTAAATTTTACTAGCTCTTGGCCACGTTATCGTTTATTATAATTTAAAACTTATATCCATTACGTTTAATATAATTCCCAAATTAATATGGTTTAATTTCCATTATTTATACCCTCTGAGAGCCCATAAACCAGAGACGACCGGAAGTTCCATGGATGTTATTGCTTAAATCTGCGTTGGTGCTGGCGATGTATTTTTAGGAGCGTCCAGGATGTTGTGAATCAAGGACCGAAACAAGGCAGGTTCGTAGTTTAAGAAATCAATAATAATTTTAAAATAAGTACATCCGTTTTTTCATAATCGAAATTAGATTCAATCGACATTTAATATTAATCAATGAATTATCGACAAATAATTCGCAATATGAATTGTCAACAAATGGCCCATAAATATGCATAAAATTAAAATTCCATGTTGAACACTTAATTTGCTGCATAAAAACATTTATCATATTGAATATATATGGATAACTTTCATCTAATTACTAAACTACATTTTGGAATTCATTTATTCTTGGTGTCATGCATTGGACATTACATTTTGATAGCTCTTGCTACGTTTAATATTATTCCCACATTGTTATGATTTAATTTCCATTATATATACCCTCTGAGAGCCCATAAACTGGAGATGACCGAAAGCTCCGTGGATTCAGTGGATGTAATGGCTTAAATCTGCGTTGGTGCTGGCGATGTATATTAGGAGCGTCCAGGATGTTGTGAACCAAGGACCAAAACAAGGCAGGATCGTAGTTTAAGAAATTAATAATAATTTTAAAATAAGTACATCCGTTTTTTTGATAATCGAAATAAAATTCAATCGACATTAAATATTAATGAAAGAATTATCGACAAATAATTTACAATATAAATTGTCAACAAATGGCCGATACATATGCTTCTGTCTAGAGTAGCACCTCTTAGTCAACCAGAAGATCCATACCATCCAACTTTCGAGGTGACAATCGACACAGGTACCGTAATAAAAGAGAGGACAGATCAGTCAACCAAACGAATTCATTGTTTTCGTAAGGCAAACTTTCGGAGGCTAAATTTTTATACCCGTTACTCGTAGAGTAAAACGGTATACTAGATTCGTTGAAAAGTATGTAACAGGCAGAAGGAAGCGCTTCCGACTATTTAAAGTATATATATTCTTGATCAGGATCAATAGCCGAGTCGATTTGGCCATGTCCGTCTGTCTGTCCGTCCGTCTGTCCGTCCGTATGAACGCTGAGATCTCAGGAACTACAAAAGCTAGAAAGTTGAGATTAAGCATACAGACTCCAGAGTCATAGAGTCATAGAAGTTTGTCGATTTATGTTGCCACGCCCTCTCTAACGCCCAAAACTGCCACGCCCACACTTTTGAAAAATGTTTTGATATTTTTTCATTTTTGTATTAGTCTTCTAAATTTCTATCGATTTGCCAAAAAACTTTTTGCCACGCCCACAAACCGCCAAAAACTGTTAGTGTGGAAGACTCTCCTTCGCACTTCTACTAGCTGAGTAACGGGGTATCAGATAGTCGGGGAACTCGACTATAGCGTTCTCTCTTGTTTATATCTGGCTTTAATTGGTCCGATCAATATTCTTGCATCATAATGGCCGATGCCATAGATATTTTTATACCCGTTACTCGTAGAGTAAAAGGGTATACTAGATTCGTTGAAAAGTATGTAACAGGCAGAAGGAAGCGTTTCCGACCATATAAAGTATATATATTCTTGATCAGGACCAATAGCCGAGTCGATATGACCATGTCCGTCTGTCCGTCTGTCCGTCCGTCCGTCTGTCCGTCTGTCTGTCCGTCCGTATGAACGCTGTGATCTCAGGAACTACAAAAGCTAGAAAGTTGAGATTAAGCATACAGACTCCAGAGACATAGAAGCAGCGCAAGTTTGTCGATTCATGTTGCCACGCCCACTCTAACGCCCACAAACCGCCCAAAACTGCCACGCCCACACTTTTAAAAAATGTTTTGATATTTTTTCATTTTTGTATTAGTCTTCTAAATTTCTATCGATTTGCCAAAAAACTTTCTGCCACGCCCACTATAACGCCCACAAACCGCCCAAAGCTGCTACGCCCACACTTTTGAAAAATGTTTTGATATTTTTTCATTTTTGTATTAGTCTTGTAAATTTCTACCGATTTGCCAAAAAACTTTCTGCCACGCCCACTATAACGCCTACAAACCGCCAAAAACTGTGTTTAAGACTCTCCTTCTCCCTTCCACTAGCTGAGTAACGGGTATCAGATAGTCGGGGAACTCGACTATAGCGTTCTCTCTTGTTTATACTGCAGTTAAATCATTTTTCAACTCTTGTGTTCCGATGTATGTACTATCCGTCTACCTCTAACAAACCTCCTTGGTTTAATAAAGAGTTGACACATCTAAGAAGTGTTAAGTGCAGACTTTATATAAAATTTAAAAATACCGGTTCTCAATCTATATTTTCTAAATATATTAGTGCTCGGTTAAATTTTACCGTGCTTAAAGTTCAGTGTTATAAGAATTATTTAAACCGTTGTAAGTTCCAGTTCGCACAGGATCCCAAACAGTTTTATAATTTCGTTAACACTAAGCGCAAAACAACCAGTTACCCTTCCTCGCTATTTTTTGAAAATACTTCGGTAACATCGGATCAGGCAATCTATTTGCCAAGTTTTTTCAAACCACATATTCTACGTTACCTCATTCCGAACGGCCTTACTCTTACGCGGTATCAAAGTCAAATTTAATATTCTGTCCCACTTTAAACGAAAGCTCACTGCTTTATGATCTTCAGCGAGTTAAGCCTGTCTATTCGCCAGGTCCCGACGGAATTCCTGGCTGTGTGCTTAGATTCTGTGCGGAAGCCTTGTGCAAGCCTCTACTAAAACTGTTTAACTTATCTCTGGAGTCTACACAGTTCCCGTTGTGATCCCTCTCCATAAAAAAGGTAGCAAATCGGATGCAAGCAATTACAGAGGAATCTCCAAATTGTCTGCTATCCCTAAGCTTTTTGAAAACGTTATCACTCCTCATTTGCAGCACCTTTGTAGGTCAATTATATCACCATGTCAGCATGGGTTCATGAAACGCAGATCAACAACTACTAACCTTCTGGAGCTAACCTCCTTCGTACAGTGCTTCAAAAATAATCTTCAAACAGATGTCATTTATACGGATTTTAGTAAAGCATTCGACTCTGTTAATCATTCACTTTTAATAAAAAAAATTGATTTATTAGGTTTCCCTGTTGATCCCCTAAATTGGATTGTAAGTTATCTAAATGGCAGGACGCAACGGGTCCTCTTTAAAAATTATCTTTCTTGTATTCTCCGAGTCACATCCGGCGTCCCACAAGGGAGCCACCTAGGTCCGCTCCTTTTTACCTTATTTATTAACGACCTTCCCTTAATAATAAATCATTCGCGTGTACTAATCTACGCTGATGATGTAAAATTATGATTTCAATATAAGGACATTTCTCGCCATTTGGACTTACAATCCGATCTAGATTGCTTTCAAACCTGGTGCCGTGATAACGTATTAAACTTAAATGGCTCTAAGTGTAAAGTTATGACCTTTTATCGTGCCAACTCAATGCACGCAACTTACACTTTAAGTGGGTGCTCTTTGGACAGAATAACACACGTTGATGATCTTGGTGTTCTTCTGGACCCTAAACTTAAATTTTCAGACCATATTTCGTCTATTATCAATAAGGCCAGGGGTGTACTTGGTTTTATAAAACGGTGGTCAAAGGAATTTGATGATCCTTACATGACCAAAACCTTATTTATTTTTCTAGTCCGTCCGATCCTCGAGTATGGATCACATGTTTGGAGTCCACAATATGAAGTTTACTCGGACCGCATCGAATCGGTTCAAAAGAACTTCTTACTTTTTGCCTTACGGCGCCTTAATTGGGATGCAAACCTTAGATTACCTCCTTATTCAAGTAAATTAATGTTAATTAACTTACCCTCCTTAGCTAACCGTAGAACGATGCTTGGAACAGTCTTTATTTTTAACCTTATTCGTGGTGAAGTGGATAGTTCCGACTTGGTTAGTCGGCTAAACTTCTTTGTTCCGAGCCGATTTACTAGGAATTACGGAACTCTAATTTTAAATAATTGTAAATAATTTTAAACTATGAGTTGCATGATCCCTACAGAGTATTATGTTCTGACTATAATAGATTCTATCCTATTATCTCTAATTCTGACTCTCTGCGGTTTTTAAAGCGATCAATACTAACGTACTTAACGAATTCTTAGATCTTACTACTATATACATATATTTCCGCGTCCTTTACTGTCTTCTATATCGCGTCTATCTTCCCGCGATTCGAGCCGTACGATACACGGCAGCGCCCCTCGGTCGGTTGGGCGGGAGGTGTGGCCGTGGGACTCGCGCGTTTAAAAAAAAAAAAAAAAAAAAAAAATATAATTCCCAAGTTGTTATGGTTGACAGAGACGACCGGAAGTTCCGGGGATGTTATTGCATAAATCTGCGTTGGTGCTGGCGATGTATTTTTAAGATCGTCCAGGATGTTGTGAATCAAGGACCAAAACAAGGCAGGTTTGTAGTTTAAGAAATTAATAATATGTTTAAAATAAGTACATCCGTTTTATTGATAATCGAAATTAAATTCAATCGACATTAGATATTAATCAAACAATTATAGACAAATAATTCGCAATATAAACTGTAAACAAATGGCCGATAAATATGCATAAAAATAATATGTTTTGTTGAACATGTAATTTCTGCATAAAAACATTTATCAAGTTGAATATTTATGGTTAACTTCCATCTTATAACTAAACTACATTTTGTATATAGAATTCATTTAATCTTGGTGTCATGCATTGGACATTACATCTTTTTAACTCTTGGACACGTTATCGTTTATTATAATTCAAAACTTATATCCATTACGTTTACAAATAATTCCCAACTTGTTATGGTTTAATTTTCATTATATGTCCCCTTTGAGAGTCCATAAACTAGAGAGGACCGAAAGCTCCGTGGATTCAGTGGATGTAATTACTTAAACATACGTTGGTGCTGGCGATGTATTTTTAGAAGCGTCCAGGATGTTGTGAACCAAGGACCAAAACAAGGCAGGTTCGTAGTTTAAGAAATTAATGATATCTTTAAAATAGGTAAATCCGTTTTTTTGATAATCGAAATTAAATTCAATCAACATTAGATATTAATCAAAGAATTATCGACAAATAATTAATTAAAATGTTGAATATATATGGTTAACTTCCATCTTATAACTAAACTATATTTTGTAGATAGAATTCATTTATTCTTGGAGTCATGCATTGGACATTACATCTTTCTAACTCTTGGACACGTTATCGTTTATTATAATTCAAAACCTATATCCATTACGTTTACAAATAATTCTTAACTTGTTTTGGTTTAATTTTCATTATATGTCCCCTTTGAGAGTCTATAAACTAGAGAGGACCGAAAGCTCCGTGGATTCAGTGGATGTAATTACTTAAACATACGTTGGTGCTGGCGATGTATTTTTAGGAGCGTCCAGGATGTTGTGAACCAAGGACCAAAACAAGGCAGGTTCGTAGTTTAAGACATTAATAATGTTTTTACAGTAAGAACATCCGTTCTTTTGATAATCAAAATTAAATTCAATCAACATAAGATATTAATCAAACAATTATCGACAAATAATTTGCAATATGAACTGTAAACAAATGCCCGATAACTATGCATAAAAATAATATGCTTGGTTGAACATTTAATTTGCTGCATAAAAAACATTTAAAATGTTGAATATATATGGTTAACTTCCATCTTATAACTAAACTATATTTTGTAGATAGAATTCATTTATTCTTGGAGTCATGCATTGGACATTACATCTTTCTAACTCTTGGACACGTTATCGTTTATTATAATTCAAAACCTATATCCATTACGTTTACAAATAATTCTTAACTTGTTTTGGTTTAATTTTCATTATATGTCCCCTTTGAGAGTCCATAAACTAGAGAGGACCGAAAGCTCCGTGGATTCAGTGGATGTAATTACTTAAACATACGTTGGTGCTGGCGATGTATTTTTAGAAGCGTCCAGGATGTTGTGAACCAAGGACCAAAACAAGGCAGGTTCGTAGTTTAAGAAATTAATGATATCTTTAAAATAGGTAAATCCGTTTTTTTTGATAATCGAAATTAAATTCAATCAACATTAGATATTAATCAAAGAATTATCGACAAATAATTAATTAAAATGTTGAATATATATGGTTAACTTCCATCTTATAACTAAACTATATTTTGTAGATAGAATTCATTTATTCTTGGAGTCATGCATTGGACATTACATCTTTCTAACTCTTGGACACGTTATCGTTTATTATAATTCAAAACCTATATCCATTACGTTTACAAATAATTCTTAACTTGTTTTGGTTTAATTTTCATTATATGTCCCTTTGAGAGTCTATAAACTAGAGAGGACCGAAAGCTCCGTGGATTCAGCGGATGTAATTACTTAAATCTGCGTTGGTGCCGGCGATGTATTTTTAGGAGCGTCCAGGATGTTGTGAACCAAGGACCAAAACAAGGCAGGTTCGTAGTTTAAGAAATTAATGATATCTTTAAAATAGGTAAATCCGTTTTTTTGATAATCGAAATCAAATTCAATCAACATTAGATATTAATCAATAAATTATGGACAAATAATTCGCAATATGAATTGTAAGCAAATGGCCGATACCTATGCATAAAAATAATATGCTTTGTCGAACATTTAATTTGCTGCATAAAAAACATTTAAAATGTTGAATATATATGGTTAACTTCCGGCTTATAACTAAACTATATTTTGTAGATAGAATTTATTTATTCTTGGTGTCATTCATTGGACATTACATCTTTCTAACTCTTAAACACGTTATCGTTTATTATAATTCAAAACGTATATCCATTACGTTTACAAATAATTCTTAACTTGTTTTGGTTTAATTTTCATTATATGTCCCCTTTGAGAGTCTATAAACTAGAGAGGACCGAAAGCTCCGTGGATTCAGTGGATGTAATTACTTAAATCTGCGTTGGTGCTGGCGATATATTTTTAGGAGCGTCCAGGGTGTTGTGAACCAAGGACCAAAACAAGGCAGGTTCGTAGTTTAAGAAATTAATGATATCTTTAAAATAGGTACATCCGTTTTTTTGATAATCGAAATTAAATTCAATCGACATAAGATATTAATCAAAGAATTATCGACAAATAATTCGCAATATGAACTGTAAACAAATAGCCGATAACTATGCATAAAAATAATATGCTTTGTCGATCATTTAATATGCTGCATAAAAAACATTTAAAATGTTTAATATTTATGGTTAACTTCCATCTTATAACTAAACTATATTTTGTAGATAGAATTCATTTATTCTTGGAGTCATGCATTGGACATTACATCTTTCTAACTCTTGGACACGTTATCGTTTATTATAATTCAAAACCTATATCCATTACGTTTACAAATAATTCTTAACTAGTTTTGGTTTAATTTTCATTATATGTCCCCTTTGAGAGTCCATAAACTAGAGAGGACCGAAAGCTCCGTGGATTCAGTGGATGTAATTACTTAAACATACGTTGGTGCTGGCGATGTATTTTAAGGAGCGTCCAGGATGTTGTGAACCAAGGACCAAAACAAGGCAGGTTCGTAGTTTAAGACATTAATGATATTTTACAGTAGGTACATCCGTTTTTTGATAATCAAATTAAATTCAATCACATAAGATATTAATCAAACAATTATCGACAAATAATTGCAATATGAACTGTAAACAAATGCCGATAACTATGCATAAAAATAATATGCTTGTTGAACATTTAATTGCTGCATAAAAAACATTTAAAATGTTGAATATATATGGTTAACTTCCATCTTATAACTAAACTATATTTTGTAGATAGAATTCATTTATTCTTGGAGTCATGCATTGGACATTACATCTTTCTAACTCTTGGACACGTTATCGTTTATTATAATTCAAAACCTATATCCATTACGTTTACAAATAATTCTTAACTTGTTTTGGTTTAATTTTCATTATATGTCCCCTTTGAGAGTCCATAAACTAGAGAGGACCGAAAGCTCCGTGGATTCAGTGGATGTAATTACTTAAACATACGTTGGTGCTGGCGATGTATTTTTAGAAGCGTCCAGGATGTTGTGAACCAAGGACCAAAACAAGGCAGGTTCGTAGTTTAAGAAATTAATGATATCTTTAAAATAGGTAAATCCGTTTTTTTGATAATCGAAATTAAATTCAATCAACATTAGATATTAATCAATAAATTATGGACAAATAATTCGCAATATGAATTGTAAGCAAATGGCCGATACCCATGCATAAAAATAATATGCTTTGTCGAACATGCTTTGAAAAACATTTAAAATGTTGAATATATATGGTTAACTTCCATCTTATAACTAAACTATATTTTGTAGATAGAATTCATTTATTCTTGGAGACATGCATTGGACATTACATCTTTCTAACTCTTGGACACGTTATCGTTTATTATAATTCAAAACCTATATCCATTACGTTTACAAATAATTCTTAACTTGTTTTGGTTTAATTTTCATTATATGTCCCCTTTGAGAGTCTATAAACTAGAGAGGACCGGAAGCTCCGTGGATTCAGCGGATGTAATTACTTAAATCTGCGTTGGTGCTGGCGATGTATTTTTAGGAGCGTCCAGGATGTTGTGAACCAAGGACCAAAACAAGGCAGGTTCGTAGTTTAAGAAATTAATGATATCTTTAAAATAGGTAAATCCGTTTTTTTGATAATCGAAATTAAATTCAATCAACATTAGATATTAATCAATAAATTATGGACAAA
Source organism: Drosophila santomea (assembly GCF_016746245.2). Taxonomy (NCBI): domain Eukaryota; kingdom Metazoa; phylum Arthropoda; class Insecta; order Diptera; family Drosophilidae; genus Drosophila; species Drosophila santomea. Next base: position 14,131 of record NW_025319002.1, read on the forward strand.
TAATTCGCAATATGAATTGTAAGCAAATGGCCGATACCCATGCATAAAAATAATATGCTTTGTCGAACATTTAATTTGCTGCATAAAAAACATTTAAAATGTTGAATATATATGGTTAACTTCCATCTTATAACTAAACTATATTTTGTAGATAGAATTCATTTATTCTTGGAGTCATGCATTGGACATTACATCTTTCTAACTCTTGGACACGTTATCGTTTATTATAATTCAAAACCTATATCCATTACGTTTACAAATAATTCTTAACTTGGTTTGGTTTAATTTTCATTATATGTCCCCTTTGAGAGTCTATAAACTAGAGAGGACCGGAAGCTCCGTGGATTCAGCGGATGTAATTATTTAAATCTGCGTTGGTGCTGGCGATGTATTTTTAGGAGCGTCCAGGATGTTGTGAACCAAGGACCAAAACAAGGCAGGTTCGTAGTTTAAGAAATTAATGATATCTTTAAAATAGGTAAATCCGTTTTTTTGATAATCGAAATTAAATTCAATCAACATTAGATATTAATCAATAAATTGACAAATGGACAAATAATTCGCAATATGAATTGTAAGCAAATGGCCGATACCCATGCATAAAAATAATATGCTTTGTCGAACATTTAATTTGCTGCATAAAAAACATTTAAAATGTTGAATATATATGGTTAACTTCCATCTTATAACTAAACTATATTTTGTAGATAGAATTCATTTATTCTTGGAGTCATGCATTGGACATTACATCTTTCTAACTCTTGGACACGTTATCGTTTATTATAATTCAAAACCTATATCCATTACGTTTACAAATAATTCTTAACTTGTTTTGGTTTAATTTTCATTATATGTCCCCTTTGAGAGTCTATAAACTAGAGAGGACCGGAAGCTCCGTGGATTCAGCGGATGTAATTATTTAAATCTGCGTTGGTGCTGGCGATGTATTTTTAGGAGCGTCCAGGATGTTGTGAACCAAGGACCAAAACAAGGCAGGTTCGTAGTTTAAGAAATTAATGATATCTTTAAAATAGGTAAATCCGTTTTTTTGATAATCGAAATTAAATTCAATCAACATTAGATATTAATCAAAGAATTATCGACAAATAATTAATTAAAATGTTGAATATATATGGTTAACTTCCATCTTATAACTAAACTATATTTTGTAGATAGAATTCATTTATTCTTGGAGTCATGCATTGGACATTACATCTTTCTAACTCTTGGACACGTTATCGTTTATTATAATTCAAAACCTATATCCATTACGTTTACAAATAATTCTTAACTTGTTTTGGTTTAATTTTCATTATATGTCCCCTTTGAGAGTCTATAAACTAGAGAGGACCGAAAGCTCCGTGGATTCAGTGGATGTAATTACTTAAATCTGCGTTGGTGCTGGCGATGTATTTTTAGGAGCGTCCAGGATGTTGTGAACCAAGGACCAAAACAAGGCAGGTTCGTAGTTTAAGAAATTAATGATATCTTTAAAATAGGTACATCCGTTTTTTTGATAATCGAAATTAAATTCAATCTACATAAGATATTAATCAATAAATTATGGACAAATAATTCGCAATATGAATTGTAAACAAATGGCCGATAACTATGCATAAAAATAATATGCTTTGTCGAACATTTAATTTGCTGCATAAAAAACATTTAAAATGTTGAATATATATGGTTAACTTCCATCTTATAACTAAACTATATTTTGTAGATAGAATTCATTTATTCTTGGAGTCATGCATTGGACATTACATCTTTCTAACTCTTGGACACGTTATCGTTTATTATAATTCAAAACCTATATCCATTACGTTTACAAATAATTCTTAACTTGTTTTGGTTTAATTTTCATTATATGTCCCCTTTGAGAGTCTATAAACTAGAGAGGACCGAAAGCTCCGTGGATTCAGTGGATGTAATTACTTAAATCTGCGTTGGTGCTGGCGATGTATTCTTAGGAGCGTCCTGGGTGTTGTGAACCAAGGACCAAAACAAGGCAGGTTCGTAGTTTAAGAAATTAATGATATCTTTAAAATAGGTACATCCGTTTTTTTGATAATCGAAATTAAATTCAATCAACATTAGATATTAATCAATAAATTATGGACAAATAATTCGCAATATGAATGTAACAAATGGCCGATACATGCATAAAAATAATATGCTTTGTCGAACATTTAATTTGCTGCATAAAAAACATTTAAAATGTTGAATATATATGGTTAACTTCCATCTTATAACTAAACTATATTTTGTAGATAGAATTCATTTATTCTTGGAGTCATGCATTGGACATTACATCTTTCTAACTCTTAGACACGTTATCGTTTATTATAATTCAAAACGTTATCCATTACGTTTACAAATAATTCCCAACTTGTTTTGGTTTAATTTTCATTATATGTCCCCTTTGAGAGTCTATAAACTAGAGAGGACCGAAAGCTCCGTGGATTCAGTGGATGTAATTACTTAAATCTGCGTTGGTGCTGGCGATGTATTTTTAGGAGCGTCCAGGATGTTGTGAACCAAGGACCAAAACAAGGCAGGTTCGTAGTTTAAGAAATTAATGATATCTTTAAAATAGGTAAATCCGTTTTTTTGATAATCGAAATTAAATTCAATCAACATAAGATATTAATCAATAAATAATGGACAAATAATTCGCAATATGAATTGTAAGCAAATGGCCGATACCTATGCATAAAAATAATATGCTTTGTCGAACATTTAATTTGCTGCATAAAAAACATTTAAAATGTTGAATATATATGGTTAACTTCCGGCTTATAACTAAACTATATTTTGTAGATAGAATTTATTTATTCTTGGAGTCATGCATTGGACATTACATCTTTCTAACTCTTAACACGTTATCGTTTATTATAATTCAAAACGTTATCCATTACGTTTACAAATAATTCCAACTTGTTTTGGTTTAATTTTCATTATGTGTCCCCTTTGAGAGCCCATAAACTAGAGAGGACCGGAAGCTCCGTGGATTCAGTGGATGAAATGCTTAAATCTGCGTTGGTGCTGGCGATGTATTTTTAGGAGCGCCCAGGATGTTGTGAACCAAGGACCAAAACAAGGCAGGTTCGTAGTTTCAGAAATTAATAATATTTTAAAATAAGTACATCCGTTTTTTTGATAATCGAAATTAAATACAATTGACATTAAATATTAATAAATAATGATCGACAAATATTCACAACATGAATTGTCAGCAAATGCCGAACATATGCATAAAAATAATATGCTTGCTGAACACTTAATTAACTGCATAAAAAACATTATCATATTGAATATTTATGGATAACTTTCATCTAATAACTAAACTACATTTTGGAATTCATTTATTCTTGGTGTAATGCCTTGGACATTACATTTTGCCAGCTCTTGGCCACGTTATCGTTGAGAGTCTATAAACTAGAGAGGACCGGAAGCTCCGTGGATTCAGTGGATGTAATTATTTAAATCTGCGTTGGTGCCGGCGATGTATTTTTAGGAGCGTCCAGGATGTTGTGAACCAAGGACCAAAACAAGGCAGGTTCGTAGTTTAAGAAATTAATAATATTTTTAAAGTAAGGACATCCGTTTTTTTGATAATCGAAATTAAATACAATTGACATTAAATATTAATAAAATAATGATCGACAAATAGTTCACAACATGAATTGTCAGCAAATGACCGACACATATGCATAAAAATAATATGCTTGCTGAACACTTAATTAACTGCATAAAAAACATTATCATATTGAATATTTATGGATAACTTTCATCTAATAACTAAACTACATTTTGGAATTCATTTATTCTTGGTGTAATGCCTTGGACATTACATTTTGCCAGCTCTTGGCCACGTTATCGTTTATAATAATTTAAAACATATATCCATTACGCCATTTGGACTTACAATCCGATCTAGATTGCTTTCAAACCTGGCGCCGTGATAACGTATTAAACTTAAATGGCTCTAAGTGTAAAGTTATGACCTTTTGTCGTGCCAACTCAATGCACGCAACTTACACTTTAAGTGGGTGCTCTTTGGACAGAATAACACATGTTGATGATCTTGGTGTTCTTCTGGACCCTAAACTTAAATTTTCAGACCATATTTCGTCTATTGTCAATAAGGCCAGGGGTGTGCTTGGTTTTATAAAACGGTGGTCAAAGGAATTTGATGATCCTTACATGACCAAAACATTATTTATTTCTCTAGTCCGTCCGATCCTCGAGTATGGATCACCTGTTTGGAGTCCACAATATGAAGTTTACTCGGACCGCATTGAATCGGTTCAAAAGAACTTCTTACTTTTTGCCTTACGGCGCCTTAATTGGGATGCAAACCGTAGATTACCTCCTTATTCGAATAGATTAATGTGTGAAGCGGCCGCGCACAATAATAAATAATTTATAATAAATAATACATAATAAATAAATAATAAATAATTTAAAATACATGATGCATAATAAATAAGGCATAATACATAATAGATAATAATAAACGATCATCATAAACAAAGTCAAATTCAAACAAGGCGCGCACGCGCGCCCAAATAACTAGACGGGCACACTAATCCCGAAATCCGGCCACACTAAGTCGGGCAATTCGAACATACGAACGCACGGGCACACTAAGCCAAGGGCTATATTAAGCGGGCGGCTGGCCTCAGAATAATCAGTCGGTGGTCGGAGTCGACCGAGGTGGACGTCACCAGCGAGCGGGAAAGCAGCAAGATCAGGACCGGGATCAACAAGTGGTAACTATTGGAGAGTAAGATCAACCCCTACGTATATACCCCACCCTAGCTGACTTCAGGGTCCTGCTTACGTCCATACGCTGACTTCAGGGTCCGGCTTACGTCTATACGTTGACTTCAGGGTCCGACTTACGTATCTAAGCTGACTTCAGGGTCCGGCTTACGTCTCTACGCTGACTTCAGGGTCCTATATAATTCTCCACGCTGACTTCAGGGTCCTATATAATTCTCTACGCTGACTTCAGGGTCCTACATCTAATTCTCTACGCTGACTTCAGGGTCCTATATATAATTCTCTACGCTGACTTCAGGGTCCTACATATAATTCTCTACGCTGACTTCAGGGTCCTATATAATTCTCTACGCTGACTTCAGGGTCTTACATCTAATTCTCTACGCTGACTTCAGGGTCCTATATATAATTCTCTACGCTGACTTCAGGGTCCTACATATAATTCTCTACGCTGACTTCAGGGTCCTACATATAATTCTCTACGCTGACTTCAGGGTCCCGTATAATTCTCCACGCCGACTTCAGGGTCCAACAGCATCTGCTTACGTTGATTCCAGGGTACTCGACGGAATTCGGAGCAGCCGCGTACGGAAGACCGCGTCCCCGGACGAAGACGCGAGGTACGAAGAGCCTCGCTGTGGAAGACGGAAACTAGGCCGAGGGAGCCCCATACAGTTCTATATAATCATTGTAACCGAGAAAAGGAATGAATAAACTCTGCGTCTATATTTAAGCCTAGTTAAGGTTAACCCTGCGCGTTATCACTGGGACTTGGGTCGGGGATTCCTCTCTAGCACCACTGTCCTGAAACAAAGAAATTTCCTGGACGACCCTGGCCAGCCCTGACTACCCGAGGCACGGCTGAACGTCACAAATGTTAATTAACTTACCCTCCTTAGCTAACCGTAGAACGATGCTTGGAACAGTTTTTATTTTTAACCTTATTCGTGGTGAAGTGGATAGTCCCGACTTGGTTAGTCGGCTAAACTTCACTGTTCCAAGCAGATTTACTAGAAATTACGTACCTCTAATTTTAAATCATTGTAGATCCAACTATGAGTTGCATGATCCCTACAGAGTATTATGTTCTGACTATAATAGATTCTATCCGATTATCTCTAATTCTGACTCTCTGCCGTTTTAAAGCGATCAATACTAACGTACTTAACGAATTCTTAGATATTACTACTAGCATACATATATTTCCTCGTCCTTTACTGTCTTCTATATCGCGTCTATCTTCCCGCGATTCGAGCCGTACGATGCACGGCAGCGCCCCTCGGTCGGTTGGGCGGGAGGTGTGGCCGTGGGACTCGCGCGTTAAAAAAAAAAAAAAAAAAAAAAATATAATTCCCAAGTTGTTATGGTTGACAGAGACGACCGGAAGTTCCGGGGATGTTATTGCTTAAATCTGCGTTGGTGCTGGCGATGTATTTTTAAGATCGTCCAGGATGTTGTGAATCAAGGACCAAAACAAGGCAGGTTCGTAGTTTAAGAAATTAATAATAATTTGAAATAAGTACATCCGTTATCGTTTATTATAATTTAAAACTTATATCCATTACGTTTAATATAATTCCCAACTTGTTATGGTTGAATTTCAATTATATATACCCTCTGACCCTTGTGGGGCCTCGTGGTTTAGTGGATAGCTCAACTACCTGCTAACCACGGGGTCGTGGGTTCAAAACCCCACCCATGACGAGAGCATGGCCATACAAAAACTTCCTCTCTGATATGCTTTTCTAACTCTTTGTGTCATGCATTGAACATTAAATTTTACTAGCTCTTGGCCACGTTATCGTTTATTATAATTTAAAACTTATATCCATTACGTTTAATATAATTCCCAAATTAATATGGTTTAATTTCCATTATTTATACCCTCTGAGAGCCCATAAACCAGAGACGACCGGAAGTTCCATGGATGTTATTGCTTAAATCTGCGTTGGTGCTGGCGATGTATTTTTAGGAGCGTCCAGGATGTTGTGAATCAAGGACCGAAACAAGGCAGGTTCGTAGTTTAAGAAATCAATAATAATTTTAAAATAAGTACATCCGTTTTTTCATAATCGAAATTAGATTCAATCGACATTTAATATTAATCAATGAATTATCGACAAATAATTCGCAATATGAATTGTCAACAAATGGCCCATAAATATGCATAAAATTAAAATTCCATGTTGAACACTTAATTTGCTGCATAAAAACATTTATCATATTGAATATATATGGATAACTTTCATCTAATTACTAAACTACATTTTGGAATTCATTTATTCTTGGTGTCATGCATTGGACATTACATTTTGATAGCTCTTGCTACGTTTAATATTATTCCCACATTGTTATGATTTAATTTCCATTATATATACCCTCTGAGAGCCCATAAACTGGAGATGACCGAAAGCTCCGTGGATTCAGTGGATGTAATGGCTTAAATCTGCGTTGGTGCTGGCGATGTATATTAGGAGCGTCCAGGATGTTGTGAACCAAGGACCAAAACAAGGCAGGATCGTAGTTTAAGAAATTAATAATAATTTTAAAATAAGTACATCCGTTTTTTTGATAATCGAAATAAAATTCAATCGACATTAAATATTAATGAAAGAATTATCGACAAATAATTTACAATATAAATTGTCAACAAATGGCCGATACATATGCTTCTGTCTAGAGTAGCACCTCTTAGTCAACCAGAAGATCCATACCATCCAACTTTCGAGGTGACAATCGACACAGGTACCGTAATAAAAGAGAGGACAGATCAGTCAACCAAACGAATTCATTGTTTTCGTAAGGCAAACTTTCGGAGGCTAAATTTTTATACCCGTTACTCGTAGAGTAAAACGGTCTACTAGATTCGTTGAAAAGTATGTAACAGGCAGAAGGAAGCGCTTCCGACTATTTAAAGTATATATATTCTTGATCAGGATCAATAGCCGAGTCGATTTGGCCATGTCCGTCTGTCCGTCTGTCTGTCTGTCCGTCTGTCCGTCCGTATGAACGCTGAGATCTCAGGAACTACAAAAGCTAGAAAGTTGAGATTAAGCATACAGACTCCAGAGTCATAGAGTCATAGAAGTTTGTCGATTTATGTTGCCACGCCCTCTCTAACGCCCAAAACTGCCACGCCCACACTTTTGAAAAATGTTTTGATATTTTTTCATTTTTGTATTAGTCTTCTAAATTTCTATCGATTTGCCAAAAAACTTTTTGCCACGCCCACAAACCGCCAAAAACTGTTAGTGTGGAAGACTCTCCTTCGCACTTCTACTAGCTGAGTAACGGGGTATCAGATAGTCGGGGAACTCGACTATAGCGTTCTCTCTTGTTTATATCTGGCTTTAATTGGTCCGATCAATATTCTTGCATCATAATGGCCGATGCCATAGATATTTTTATACCCGTTACTCGTAGAGTAAAAGGGTATACTAGATTCGTTGAAAAGTATGTAACAGGCAGAAGGAAGCGTTTCCGACCATATAAAGTATATATATTCTTGATCAGGACCAATAGCCGAGTCGATATGACCATGTCCGTCTGTCCGTCTGTCCGTCCGTCCGTCTGTCCGTCTGTCTGTCCGTCCGTATGAACGCTGTGATCTCAGGAACTACAAAAGCTAGAAAGTTGAGATTAAGCATACAGACTCCAGAGACATAGAAGCAGCGCAAGTTTGTCGATTCATGTTGCCACGCCCACTCTAACGCCCACAAACCGCCCAAAACTGCCACGCCCACACTTTTAAAAATGTTTTGATATTTTTTCATTTTTGTATTAGTCTTCTAAATTTCTATCGATTTGCCAAAAAACTTTCTGCCACGCCCACTATAACGCCCACAAACCGCCCAAAGCTGCTACGCCCACACTTTTGAAAAATGTTTTGATATTTTTTCATTTTGTATTAGTCTTGTAAATTTCTACCGATTTGCCAAAAAACTTTCTGCCACGCCCACTATAACGCCTACAAACCGCCAAAAACTGTGTTTAAGACTCTCCTTCTCCCTTCCACTAGCTGAGTAACGGGTATCAGATAGTCGGGGAACTCGACTATAGCGTTCTCTCTTGTTTATACTGCAGTTAAATCATTTTTCAACTCTTGTGTTCCGATGTATGTACTATCCGTCTACCTCTAACAAACCTCCTTGGTTTAATAAAGAGTTGACACATCTAAGAAGTGTTAAGTGCAGACTTTATATAAAATTTAAAAATACCGGTTCTCAATCTATATTTTCTAAATATATTAGTGCTCGGTTAAATTTTACCGTGCTTAAAGTTCAGTGTTATAAGAATTATTTAAACCGTTGTAAGTTCCAGTTCGCACAGGATCCCAAACAGTTTTATAATTTCGTTAACACTAAGCGCAAAACAACCAGTTACCCTTCCTCGCTATTTTTTGAAAATACTTCGGTAACATCGGATCAGGCAATCTATTTGCCAAGTTTTTTCAAACCACATATTCTACGTTACCTCATTCCGAACGGCCTTACTCTTACGCGGTATCAAAGTCAAATTTAATATTCTGTCCCACTTTAAACGAAAGCTCACTGCTTTATGATCTTCAGCGAGTTAAGCCTGTCTATTCGCCAGGTCCCGACGGAATTCCTGGCTGTGTGCTTAGATTCTGTGCGGAAGCCTTGTGCAAGCCTCTACTAAAACTGTTTAACTTATCTCTGGAGTCTACACAGTTCCCGTTGTGATCCCTCTCCATAAAAAAGGTAGCAAATCGGATGCAAGCAATTACAGAGGAATCTCCAAATTGTCTGCTATCCCTAAGCTTTTTGAAAACGTTATCACTCCTCATTTGCAGCACCTTTGTAGGTCAATTATATCACCATGTCAGCATGGGTTCATGAAACGCAGATCAACAACTACTAACCTTCTGGAGCTAACCTCCTTCGTACAGTGCTTCAAAAATAATCTTCAAACAGATGTCATTTATACGGATTTTAGTAAAGCATTCGACTCTGTTAATCATTCACTTTTAATAAAAAAATTGATTTATTAGGTTTCCCTGTTGATCCCCTAAATTGGATTGTAAGTTATCTAAATGGCAGGACGCAACGGGTCCTCTTTAAAAATTATCTTTCTTGTATTCTCCGAGTCACATCCGGCGTCCCACAAGGGAGCCACCTAGGTCCGCTCCTTTTACCTTATTTATTAACGACCTTCCCTTAATAATAAATCATTCGCGTGTACTAATCTACGCTGATGATGTAAAATTATGATTTCAATATAAGGACATTTCTCGCCATTTGGACTTACAATCCGATCTAGATTGCTTTCAAACCTGGTGCCGTGATAACGTATTAAACTTAAATGGCTCTAAGTGTAAAGTTATGACCTTTTATCGTGCCAACTCAATGCACGCAACTTACACTTTAAGTGGGTGCTCTTTGGACAGAATAACACACGTTGATGATCTTGGTGTTCTTCTGGACCCTAAACTTAAATTTTCAGACCATATTTCGTCTATTATCAATAAGGCCAGGGGTGTACTTGGTTTTATAAAACGGTGGTCAAAGGAATTTGATGATCCTTACATGACCAAAACCTTATTTATTTTTCTAGTCCGTCCGATCCTCGAGTATGGATCACATGTTTGGAGTCCACAATATGAAGTTTACTCGGACCGCATCGAATCGGTTCAAAAGAACTTCTTACTTTTTGCCTTACGGCGCCTTAATTGGGATGCAAACCTTAGATTACCTCCTTATTCAAGTAAATTAATGTTAATTAACTTACCCTCCTTAGCTAACCGTAGAACGATGCTTGGAACAGTCTTTATTTTTAACCTTATTCGTGGTGAAGTGGATAGTTCCGACTTGGTTAGTCGGCTAAACTTCTTTGTTCCGAGCCGATTTACTAGGAATTACGGAACTCTAATTTTAAATAATTGTAAATAATTTTAAACTATGAGTTGCATGATCCCTACAGAGTATTATGTTCTGACTATAATAGATTCTATCCTATTATCTCTAATTCTGACTCTCTGCGGTTTTTAAAGCGATCAATACTAACGTACTTAACGAATTCTTAGATCTTACTACTATATACATATATTTCCGCGTCCTTTACTGTACTATCGCGTCTATCTTCCCGCGATTCGAGCCGTACGATACACGGCAGCGCCCCTCGGTCGGTTGGGCGGGAGGTGTGGCCGTGGGACTCGCGCGTTTAAAAAAAAAAAAAAAAAAAAAATATATAATTCCCAAGTTGTTATGGTTGACAGAGACGACCGGAAGTTCCGGGGATGTTATTGCATAAATCTGCGTTGGTGCTGGCGATGTATTTTTAAGATCGTCCAGGATGTTGTGAATCAAGGACCAAAACAAGGCAGGTTCGTAGTTTCAGAAATTAATAATATGTTTAAAATAAGTACATCCGTTTTTTTGATAATCGAAATTAAATTCAATCGACATTAGATATTAATCAAACAATTATAGACAAATAATTCGCAATATAAAATGTAAACAAATGGCCGATACCTATGCATAAAAATAATATGCTTTGTTGAACATGTAATTTTCTGCATAAAAACATTTATCAAGTTGAATATTTATGGTTAACTTCCATCTTATAACTAAACTACATTTTGTATATAGAATTCATTTAATCTTGGTGTCATGCATTGGACATTACATCTTTTTAACTCTTGGACACGTTATCGTTTATTATAATTCAAAACTTATATCCATTACGTTTACAAATAATTCCCAACTTGTTATGGTTTAATTTTCTTTATATGTCCCCTTTGAGAGACCATAAACTAAAGAGGACCGGCAGCTCCGTGGATTCAGCGGACGTAATTGCCTAAATCTGCGTTGGTGCTGGCGATGTATTTTTAGGAGCGTCCAGGATGTTGTGAATCAAGGACCAAAACAAGGCAGGTTTGTAGTTTAAGAAATTAATAATATGTTTAAAATAAGTACATCCGTTTTTTTGATAATCGAAATTAAATTCAATCGACATTAGATATTAATCAAACAATTATAGACAAATAATTCGCAATATAAATTGTAAACAAATGGCCGATTAATATGCATAAAAATAATATACTATGTTGAACTTTTAATTTGCTGCATAAAAACATTTATCATGTTGAATATTTATTGTTGACTTCCATCTAATAACTAAACTACATTTTGTATATAGAATTCATTTAATCTTGGTGTCATGCATTGGACATTACATCTTTTTAACTCTTGGACACGTTATCGTTTATTATAATTCAAAACTTATATCCATTACGTTTACAAATAATTCCCAACTTGTTATGGTTTAATTTTCTTTATATGTCCCCTTTGAGAGCTCAAAAACTAGAGAGGACCGAAAGTTCCGTGGATCTAATTGCTTAAATCTGCTTTGGTGGTGGAGATGTATTTTTAGGAGTGTCCAGGATGTTGTGAACCAAGGACCAAAACAAATCAGGTTCGTAGGTTAAGAAATTAATAATATTTTTAAAAAAGGTACATCCGTTTTTTGTTATAATCGAAATTAAATTCACTCGCCATTAAATATTAATCAAAGAATTATCGACAAATAATTCGCAATATGAATTGTCAACAAATGGCCAATAAATATGCATAAAAATAATATGCTATGTTGAACACTTAATTTGCTGCATAAAAACATTTATCATGTTTAATATTTACGGTTAACATCTATCTAATAACTAAACTACATTTTGAAGATAGAATTCATTTATTCTTGGTGTCATGCATTGGACATTACATCTTTCTAACTCTTGGACACGTTATCGTTTATTATAATTCAAAACGTATATCCATTACGTTTACAAATAATTCCCAACTTGTCTTGGTTAAATTTTCATTATATGTACCCTCTAGTCCATAGACTAGAGACGACCGGAAGTTCCGTGGACACAGTAGAAGTAATTGCTTTAATCTGCGTTGGTGCTGGCGATGTATTTTTATAAGAGTCCAGGATGTGGTGAACCAAGATCCAAAACAAGGCAGGTTCGTAGGTTAAGAAATTAATAATATTTTTTAAAAAGTTACATCCGTGTTTTTACAATCGAATTTAAATTCAATCGACATTAAATATTATTGAAAGAATTATCGACAAATAATTCGCAATATGAATTGTCAAAAAATGGACGAAAATATACAGGAATAAAATGCTATGTTGAACACTTAATTGCTGCATAAAAACATTTATCATGTTGAATATTTAGGGTTAACATCCATCTAATAACTAAACTACATTTTGAAGATAGAATTCATTTATTCTTGGTGTCATGCATTGGACATTACATCTTTCTAACTCTTGGACAAGTTATCGTTTATTATAATTCAAAACGTATATCCATTACGTTTACAAATAATTCCCAACTTGTCTTGGTTTAATTTTCATTATATGTACCCTCTGAGAGTACATTAACTAGAGACGACCGGAAGTTCCGTGGACACAGTAGATGTAATTGCTTAAATCTGCGTTGGTGCTGGCGATGTATTTTTATTAGCGTCCAGGATGTGGTGAACCAAGAACCAAAACAATGCAGGTTCGTAGATTAAGAAATTAATAATATTTTTAAAAAAGGTATTGTTTAGCTATTGAGCTTTTTCAATAGCTGTTGCGAATAATAAAAAGCCGAAGAAAGTTTTGTCTATTTTCTGATACTGTTTATTTTGTTAATTGTATATGGCAGCTAGGGCCGACCAAGGGCTACACGAAAGAACATTTTGTCAGAATAATTGTGCCTACCATTGTATATCGAATTCACAAGATGAGTCTTTGCCGAAAAACGAAGAAGTGACAATTGGCAGGACAGACAGCCGAATGCAGCGCCCAAGCTTAATGTAGGTAGATTAAAAAGAGAAGAAGGAATGAGCGCCGTACAGATAAATACGTGCGAGAACAGCGGTTTGCACTATGGGCATCGCAATTGCTACCACTGACTAGTTCGGCTTACAATATTAAGAGTATAATTTTAGTTTACTGCACAGTTTTGGCGGCTGCATGACCCAACATCCTCCCCCCGTTGGAAGCTTGGTTTCCAACAGGGTCCTCAAGGGGAAGCAGACACAGCTTGTTCACTGCCCGCCTTATTACTCCAGACGCGGTCCTCAATTCTGCAACTCGAGCGACGCCGTCTCTGCCAGGAATCATTGGGGGTAGATTCTCGTCCTTAACAAGAACGACGTTGTCCACGGCTACGCCAGGCTTTGGGGTGCGGCACTTGGAGCGCTGCCGGAGCAACGTCAAGTATTCTTCCTTCCATCGCGAAAAAAAGATTTGCTGAAGAAAGGAGATGAGCTGCCAAGAGTCAAGCCGATTATAGTTTAGGTCAAACGACGAAGGCGGACCACCATTGAGAAAATGCGCCGGAGTGAGGACGTCCAGATCGCCAGGGTTCTCTGAAATGGGAACTAATAACTGCCGAGATGTGGCACACCAGCGTCCTCAGCTCGTCGAAGGTCAGAACCGCTGTACCCACAGCGCGGTAGAAATGATGCTTGGCCGTTTTCACCGCCGCTTCCCAAAGACCACCGAAATGGGGCGACCGTGGAGGGATGAACCGCCAGTCAATCGTCTCCGAAAGGCGAAAATTCTGAACGGAGCCTTGATGCTCGCTGCTGAGAAATACCCTTCGAAGTTTCAGAAGTTCATTCTTGGCGCCGACAAAAATGGCAACTGTCGAGAGATCCTTGATCAGCTCCAGGTGCACTGCCTTGGTTGCAAAGCATATAAATACGCAGACGTAGTATTTAACAGCAGGCTTGTTTTGAGTATCCGACTTGTGAAAGAAGGGTCCACAGAAGTCTATACCAGCAACCTCAAAAGCGTGAGTTCCTTCCAAGCGCTCCTTGGGAAGGTCCGCCATTATGTGCTCTATCAGCCGCGACTTAATCCGAAAACATCTGATGCATCTATTCGCGGCCTTGGTAACAGTCTTCCTCCCCCCCAATAGGCCAATATTGGGATCGAATTGCACAGAGAAGAGCTCGAGGTTATTGGTTTCATGGTAATGCGAAATAATCGCCAAAGTCACCGGATGGGACCTTGGAAGGGTGGCGGCCATCAAAGGCCAATGACGAATTCCGAAGTCGACCGCCTACTCTAAGAAGTCCAAATTGATCCAGGAACGACGAAAGCGAGGATATGGGACTACAATAGTAGCGTCCTTTAAATACTTTCAAGACAACTATTTCCCTCATGATTTTAGCCAGAAGATCCGCACAACAAAGCTCCAGCTTTGGTACTGTTATGGTCCTCAACGGAGCTATGCGCGACTTCGAACAACGCAAATGGCTAAAACTTTGATTCCCTTTAGAAACCACATAAACGCAGGCTCCATAGGCATCAATGCTTGCATCACAAAAACCGTGCACCTGAAGACCAGACTCGGCGCTTAACACGAACCGAGGGAAACTAACATGACTTATTATTTCAAAACTGCGACATATATCAAGCCATTTCGTGTTATAAGTTTCCGGGAGGCTTTCATCTCAAGACAGCTTTTCCTTGTAGAGCTGCTGCAAAAAGATTTTACACCTTGTGATTACAGGACCGACCAGGCCGAGAGGATCGTAAAATTTAGCAATCGCCGATAAAACAGAGTGCCTGCAGGAGTCGCTATTGAGACCCAGGCAGAGAACGAAAACAATAGCATGTCGGAGGCGGGATCCCAAGCGAGACCTAAAGTTTTGGTGAAAACGCTACCATCTTCAAACTTCATGAACGACTCCTTGTCCTCGGCGGGCACGCCCTCCAGCACAAGCGGAATGTTAGAGCACCATATTCATATATTCTTAGCTTTTGCTTTCCCTTTGCAAGAATGCCAGCCGTCTGCTGCAATATGCTGATAGCATCCTTTACCGTGCCGGAGCCGGAGATAAGATCATTCACGTAAAAATCGCGCCGAAGGATTTCTGATCCAATGGGAAACGCTGCCTGCTCATCGATTGATAACTGCTGCATAGCCCTTACGGACAAGAAGGAGGCTGGTTTGGTGCCGTAGGTAACTGTGTCGAGTTTGTATACTTGAAGGTCATTGAGCGGGGAGTCTCTCCAGATAATGCACTGCAAATAGCTATCTTCCTGCGAGACCCTTACACATCGGAACATTTTACATATGTCTCCTGTAACAACAACTGGGTGTGAGCGAAATTGAATTAGGATGTGAAATAGCTTGGGCTGGAAGACCGGGCCAGTCATTAACACATCGTTAAGCGAGTAACCAGTGGAAGTGGCAGCTGATCCATCAAAGACAACGCGAAGCTTGGCGGTAGAGCTATCCTCCTTCATAACGCAGTGATGTGGAAAAAAATATCGGCACGAGCTGACCTCGGAAGGAGGCACAGGCGACATATGTCCCAGATGTCGATATTCCTTCATGAACGCCGCATATTTAAGCCTCAAGCCAGGATGCTTTGTAAGCTTCCTTTCCATTGACAAGAATCTCCGGACAGGCTGAGGATAGGAATCTCCTAAAGAATCCAAATGGAGTTTAGCGGCAAACGTACCGAGTAATCGCCAAAGTGGGCGTCGCAATCTAGCTCCTCCTTAGTGGCTTGAACTATTGGGCCGGAACAATTTTCTACCTCCCAAAAGCGCTGCAGAAGTGAATCAAGTTCAACATCAATGCTGTTTTCCTCGCTGGCTGCAGAAGAAGCGCGTGAAGCTATTAAGGCGCTACCGCACGGGCGCGCGCAGTCTCCAGATACAACCCAGCCCAGACGAGTTTTTTGAAGCAGTGGCAGTCCTGGCAACAACTTTATCTGACCTACCCACATCAGCTCATAAAACAGGCTAGCTCCTATTAACAGGTCAACACGCTGAGCTTTATGAAATTCCGGCTCGGCGATCTGCAGGTTTTCTGGAATCTTCCAGTCCCCAATGTCCACATTAAAGCTTGGGTGGCGATCCGTGATATTGGGAGCGATAACTGCTGTTATGCTTGTTGAGAAACTCGAAGTGACAGACCGCATCGCAATTCCTAAAGAGAATCCATCAGTCGCGAAATTGGAATCCCCGATTCCAGTGACGGAGCCAAACGACCTCGACTCTTAAGTTGCAGTTGATTTGCAAACAGAGAGGTGACCAAGTGCAGTTGAGAGGCAGAATCTAACAAGGCCCTGCAGGGAACGATCAGTCTAGACCGATTCTGCACTAGAACGGTTGCAGTGGCTAGCAGCACAAGGTCACTACCGAGATCCTGGGCAATTAGAGTAGAAGAAGTCGAAAGTGGGGCAGAAGGCTCAGTGTGGAAACTTGAAGACACCGGAACATGTGGCTGCGAGGAAGGTGGACCAAGCGCGGAATTACGTGGAGCCTCACCGGACACCTTGAGGACTTGGACAATGCAGACGACATTTGTCTTATCTCTGATAGACTTGGCGATATACAGAGTAAAAGTGATAACCTCGTCAGGATAGCCAGCAGCGTCGGACTCGAGTTAAACGTAGCAAAAACAAAAGCTATGCGATTCAACCACTCCAACCAAGGAAACATCATCATACATGGGAACCCAATCGAGTTCGTCAACAGTTTCCCATACCTTGGCACCATCATATTCAACAGTGGAGGAGTTGATGATGATGTCTCGAGTCGTCTTGGCAAAGCCCGCTCTGCATTTGGGAGACTATACCGCATTTGGAGAAACAGACAAATAAGTCGGCGAACAAAGCTCCGGATCTACAATGCGTTTGTGAAATCCATACTGCTATACCGAAGTGAGACATGGCTCGCAACGGAGAAAATAACGCAGAAACTGCAGGTTTTCAGCAACAAATGCCTAAGAATCATATGTGGGATATTCTGGCCAAACAGAATAGCTAACACAGAGCTGTGGCGCGTTACGAGCGAGCGTGTAGTGTATCGGACACACCCAAATAAGAAAGAAGAAATGGATGTGGATAGGGCACGCTCTCAGGAGAAACCCTAGTAGCAAAGTAAGGATGGCACTGGACTGGAACCCCAAGAAAGCAGGAGGGTAGGAAGGCCTAGAGCAACATGGAGAAGAACCGCTCAACAAGAACTTGCCCAAATAAACATCACATGGGAAAATGCTAAACAGACAGCACAAAACAGAGCTAGATGGAAGGCGCTTGTAGAAGCCCTAAAAAGGAATTATAAAAAAAAAAATCAAGAGAGTCTCAAAAACTTCGAAAACAAGCCGGAGGAGGTAGTACACCGGGCAGACCAAATTGGCACCACAATGGATAATTCAGCCGGAGGGATGAATCTACCACCAGGACAACCTAGGGGTGCGCTCCAGCATGTTTCTGCGATACCAGGCAAGTTCGGAAGACCGGTCGGAAGCTACCGACAGGCGGAAAAAGTGATGGATTTGGTGAAAGTGGCTGAGTTACAAGCCGCATAAACCTTTATGGAGCACCCAAGAATGGCACAACCACCTGGACTACCCAGAAACCCTACGTATAGCTTTCTAAGGCATAAACACACACCAAGAAGAAGTGTCACAAGAGTATCGCATTTTAAATTGAAACACAAGATCGCTGAGAATGAAAGTGTAGAACTCTTAAAAGATAACATGAACTCCTAAATGCGTAGTTTACTGGTGACGTCACCAATAAGATCACCGGCAGAGCTTAAAAAGAAAGGGCCCAGTTAAAAAACCACGGAAAACCGATTCAAAGTAGACTCTTAAATGATAAATGAATACGCTTAAACGTATGAGGAAGTATTTATGATGGTGTCCTTGTTGAAGAACTCCAACCTTAGACGGGAGACAGCCGCGAGTCCAACAGAACAGCGCCAGGATGCAGAATCTCTTTGCACGATATGGTTTGCTATGTGTGTGGTCAAGGAATGGATTTCTACCGCAAACGCCCTTCAAAAAAAAGTCCATGAGGTCTCGATTCCATGAGGTTACTTATCGTTTTTGCCAGAAGGCAGGTAAGGACGATAAACACACGGGTTTTCCACAGAGTCCCAAGACAAGACCGGCAACTCGTCATACCTGAAATGTCCTCACACTCAAGCAGATTTACTCATCACATAAGAAACTTACTGTTATAGCCATGTTGGACAAAAGCCATTCGGAATGCTTTGTCTTAAACCTGGCCATATTTCTATACAATTTGCCAAGTTCTTTTTTATCGGAGATTATCAGCTCGATGAAAACTATTTTTAGCCACGCCGAAACTGCTGCTCAGTCCTTTCAAGCCACCTTTAGTATGGCGCATAAACTTTTTCATCTCGTTCGCATTACCTAGTTAAGGGTGATTAAGGTAATTTCATTTCATTTTCTCACACAACCAAGTTTGCCTGCTCAGCACTTATTTACCTGACACGGCATTTGTTTTGGTAGTACACAACATGTGTGTTTTATTACATTGCTTATATAGTTACAGATAGAGTTATTAATGAATCTATTAAAACCACCGCTGGTTTTGGCAATAGCAAATATAAATGTGGAGGGCAGATAAACCCATTACCGTTTGCTTTGATGCCTTTAAATAATTACCATGTATGCGCGTATCGGGCGACATGTCGTGTTGGTATCGATTAGAAAACCCCTGAACGCAACTACAAATCAACAGTAGAGCCGTATGCTAAAGCTATGTAAGCAGGAAACGGAGCTCCTATGTAAACAACCAGAACTCTAATGCAAGTCCTGAATTAACATGGTCAGGATGTGGTTGTTATCGAACTCTCGATAGGGGATTCGATCTAGTTTGAAAAGAACCTAAAAATATGTTACAAAAAAATCGAGTTTATTATTAAACGAAATTTGCTTACCATATGACCTTTGTCTACATGCACATGTCCCAATGTTTTAATGTGAATCCTAATTTCTTACATATGTATAATCATTCAAAGGATTTTTTTTTTATATAAGAAGGACGGTTGGAGCGCATTCTACTTCTTAAGGTATTTACTAAGCTCATTTGATAGAGGTTTATAAGATAACCTAAATGATTTCTTAGAAGGCGATCTACCAATTCGTATGTACGTTTTTAACCGAATACAAATATGTAAGTACACAACTCTGACAACAAAATAATATTGACATCCCCACGTTGGCCGGGAAGATATACATATGCTGGATAAAAACCGCTTCCTGGATTAATTTTTCCGGTACAAAAGCTTATTTAAAGTATATATAAAGTTACGAGTAAGGGGTACTAAAATTTCTGTTTGTCCTAAAAGCTGAAAGCAATCACTGTGTAAACAGGCCTTGCATTTCCTTAAGTTCTCATTATTACATTTGTAAGTCCCAGAATTATATTTCTAAATCTAAATTTCGATATCACAGAAGTCATTCTCACCCCTAATAAATATAATCAGTTTATGCTTAAAATTGAGCAGTTTGTAAACAGTAACTGCGAAAACTAAAAACCATTTTTGTAAAATTGTTGCGGATTCTAGTTCTTAAAATTTAATGATTTTAAACCCGTAATTTCGGGTGTATACCAAATTAGAACGCTTTATGATCGAAAACAACAATGCTATGCTTGGATTTCTTTTCCATTAATTAGTTAGTCATAAGAAAAATTTAAACCAGTCTAAATTAAATATAATCACTTTTAAACAGGGTTTGTTGTATTTTACAATACTTTTGGGTGTTTCTAAACAGTTTCTAGCATTTTTATGTCGTTTCTTGGCATGGAATACATTGTGTGTTGCATACACTGTACTGCCGGGAGACTAGATCTAGAAATGAATGTAAGTTAATAGGTAATTAGAAGCAGACTCAAAAATAATAACATAATTTAAAGAAGCCAATAAAGAGGCGAAACTCACAAAAAAAAACCATGCAGTTTGCAAGAAAACAGTTATATTGACTCATGATTAAATAAAGAAATGGAGTGGTTTATCAATTATGATTTTGGGAGAGATTTTTATATTAGGGAGTTGAGCCCATGGTTCAAAAACATAAAAGATAGTTAAAACGTTAAACATTTTTACAACGTGAGTCTTTCATATGCCTTAGGGGAAATTACACGTGTTTAGTTCTGAGAAATAAAATCAATTAACCAGAGTTTTTTTGTATGAATTCTATCTTATATTGGCTGAATTTCATAGATTATTAAAAAAAATTAAAACGTCGCGAAAGGTCCTTTTTCGGGGTTGTCCACGGACTTTGGGCACTAGTATTATTTTGACTGTAGCTACATATCCTACCTGCAATATAAAGAAGACTGGTGAAGAAACGAAAATTCGGATCAAAAATATATATAATATATATGATCTTAATGTCTGCACTTGCGTAGAAAACTTGTAGTAATAATGGTATATACAGCTGCAAAAAAATAGCTCACTTGCACAATAAAGGGTTGAATAAGTCCTCTAACTATATTTTAGGGTTTAAGAGAAGCTTTAGATGGGAACAATTTACCTTTTAGGAACAAAAAAACTACTACAATTGTTTTATTAATTCTTATCTTAATTAAGAAACTTTATTATGAACGACAAAATTGGGTTTAGAATAAAATAGCACCACTTCATGAAAAATGCTTAAAGTTTCAATTAAAACAATGTTAACAAATGTTTGCGTATTAAAACTACGCCTATCGTGCTTTTTTAATATTTGGTAGTGTATTCCTTATTACCAATAACAGCTGCGCAACGCTTTGGCATGAAGTCAACCAGGTCGTGGCACCGTTTTAATGTTTTAAGGTATTTTGCTCCAGGAACCCTTCATTGCAGTACAATGGTATTCGTTGTTAGTTGGCTTAGAAGCTATAACGGCTTTTATAATATCCGACCAATGATTTACGATGGAATAACGGTCTGGGGACTGTGTAGGCCACTCCAAACCAGGAACACATTTATTTTGGAACCAATCCGTGCTTCTCCTGCTGGTGTGCTTGGAGTCATAGTCTTCTTGAAAGACCCATTTTAGCGTCATATCGTATTCGGCTAAGGGGTATTCATCACAATACATTTACCATGTATGCGCGTATCGGGCGACATGTCGTGTTGGTATCGATTAGAAAACCCCTGAACGCAACTACAAATCAACAGTAGAGCCGTATGCCAAAGCTATGTAAGAAGGAAACGGAGCTCCTATGTAAACACCCAGAACTCTAATGCAAGTCCTGAATTAACATGGTCAGGATGTGGTTGTTATCGAACTCTCGATAGGGGATTCGATCTAGTGTGAAAAGAACCTAAAAATATGTTACGAAAAAATCGAGTATTCTTAACTGGGCGATTCTTTATTATTAAAGGAAATTTGCTTACCATATGACCTTTGTCTACATGCACATGTCCCAATGTTTTAATGTGAATCTTAATTTCAACCTTAGTGGCACACTTTCTTGGATTGGCGGATATCCCTTGAATCCGAATTTCATTCCTGTTCTTACATAATTTCAATTATTTCAATTATTGGAGTTCAATAAAATAATTGTAATTATAATCATTTAAAGGAGTTTTTTTTATATAAGAAGGACGGTTGGAGCGCATTCTACTTCTTAAGGTATTTACTAAGCTCATTTGATAGAGGTTTATAAGATAACCAAAATGATTTCTTAGAAGGCGATCTACCAATTCGTATGTACGTTTTTAACCGATTACAAATATGTAAGTACACAATTCTGACAACAAAATAATATTGACTTCCCCACGTTGGCCAGGAAGATATATATATGCTGGATAAAAACTGCTTCCTGGATTAATTTTTCCGGTACAAAAGCTTATTTAAAGTATATATCAAGTTACGAGTAAGGGGTACTAAAATTTCTGTTTGTCCTAAAAGCTGAAAGCAATCACTGTGTAAACAGGCCTTACATTTCCTTAAGTTCTCATTATTACATTTGTAAGTTCCAGAATTATATTTCTAAATCCAAATTTCGATATCACAGAAGTCATTCGCACCCCTAATAAATATAATCAGTTTATGCGTAAAATTGAGCGAAACTCACAAAAAAAACCATGCAGTTTGCAAGAAAACAGTTATATTGACTCTTGATTAAATGAAGAAATGGAGTGGTTTATCAATTATGATTTTGGGAGAGATTTTTATTTTAGGGAGTTGAGCCCATGGTTCAAACAAAGACATTAGAATAACAAGATGCGTAACGCCATACGATTTTTTTGCACACGATTTTTTCGTGGTGGCTTTTCAAGTGGCTCCAGGCTCTCTCGAAATTTTGTTCAAAAGCCAGAGAGCGGAGAGCTCTAGAGCCAGCAGCTCTCTTGTACGCATACAGCGACAGCTGACCACTGTATTGGTGCACACGTATGCACATGTATTGTAAAAATGACAAAATATGCCCTTCATTTTAGAAGTTCTTAGACTTTAAATCTATATTATTTTTTATAAATTGCCACCACTTAAAAACTATAGTTTTGCATTGCCTTAACATAACAATTATTTAAATTTAACATAGAAATAATAATAGCACAATCTATGTACATAATAATATGCATAGTTTTTATTAGAGTATTCAGCGTGCGACGTGTGAAAAATATAAGACGACAATGATTCTTCGCTGCTTATGTCCGCACTTCGTGCATCAATAAGATCAATTTTGCAATAAAAAGTTTTCATATGTTTATTTATTTTATAAATAATATTTTAGATTATGAATTATTTTTATGAAATATTTATTTTTTAAATGTAATAAGATTCACTTAAATTATTTTTTTATATTTTATTTTGATATTTTTAAAAAAGCGCGCAATTATGGGTGGTATGAAATGCTCTACGAGTAACGGGTATAAAAAACTTCTTTCAAACCATAAGAGTTACGAATCGAAATTGACCAAAACATTAATCAAATTTGTTTCTTAAATCAAAATTGATTTCGGCCCTAAAATCGTCTTCTAGCATAAGCACGCACACAACCACACGATCTCCTTTATTGTTTTTACTCATACAAGCAAGATAACGCTTTCGATTTTAGGCGAGCGAAAAGAGAGCAAGAGAGAGAGAGCAAGAGAGCGTCACCAAAAAAGTGGCTGCATAGTGCAAAACCAATTTATGGCCGTTACGCATCTTGTTATTATAATGTCTTTGGTTCAAAAACATAAAAGATCGTTATAACGTTAAACATTTTTACAACGTGAGTCTTTCATATGCCTTAGGGGAAATTACACGTGTTTAGTTAGTTCTGAGAAATAAAATCAATTAACCAGAGTTTTTTTGTATGAATTCTATCTTATAGAGCATTATGTTCTGACTATAATAGATTCTATCCTATTATCTCTAATTCTGACTCTCTGCCTTTTTTAATAATTATATCGCGTCTATCTTCCCGCGATTCGAGCCGTACGATAACCGGCAGCGCCCCTCGGTCGGTTGGGCGGGAGGTGTGGCCGTGGGACTCGCGCGTTAAAAAAAAAAAAAAAAAAATATTGGCTGAATTTCATAGATGATTAAAAAATTAAAACGTCGCGAAAGGTCCTTTTTCGGGGTTGTCCACGGACATTGGGCACTAGTCATACCCGTTACTCGTAGAGTAAAAGGGTAAACTAGACTCGTTGAAAAGTATGTAACAGGCAGAAGGAAGCGTTTCCGCCCATATAAAGTATATATATTCTTGATCAGGATCAATTGCCGAGTCGATCTGGCCATATCCGTCTGTCCGTCCGTATGAACGTCAAGATCTCAGGAACTACTAAAGCTAGAAAGTTGAGATTAAGCATACAAACTCCAGGGACATAGAAGCAGCGCAAGTTTGTCGATTCATGTTGCCACGCCCACTCTAACGCCCACAAACCGCACAAAACTGCCACGCCCACACTTTTGAAAAATGTTTTGAAATTTTTTCACTTTTGTATTAGTCTTGTAAATTTCTATCGATTTGCCAAGAAACGTTCGGCCACGCCCACTATAACGCCTACAAACCGCCAAAAACTGTGTTTAAGACTCTCCTTTTCCCTTCCACTAGCTGAGTAACGGGTATCAGATAGTCGGGGAACTCGACTATAGCGTTCTCTCTTGTTTTATTTTGACTGTAGCTATATATCCTACCTGCAATATAAAGAAGACTTGTGAAGAAACGAAAATTCGATTCAAAAATATATATAATATATATGATCTTAATGTCTGCACTTGCGTAGAAAACTTGTAGTAATAATGGTATATACAGCTGCAAAAAAAATAGCTTCCTTGCACAATAAAGGTTTGAATAAGTCCTCTAACTATATTTTAGGGTTTAAGAGAAGCTTTAGAAGGGAACAATTTACCTTTTAGGAACAAAAAAACTACTAAAATTGTTCTATTAATTCTTATCTTAATTAAGAAACTTTATTATGAACGACAAAATTGGGTTTAGAATAAAATAGCACCACTTCATGAAAAATGCTTAAAGTTTCAATTAAAACAATGTTAACAAATGTTTGCGTATTAAAACTACGCCTATCGTGCTTTTTTAATATTTGGTAGTGTATTCCTTATTACCAATAACAGCTGCGCAACGCTTTGGCATGAAGTCAACCAGGTCGTGGCACCGTTTTAATGTTTTAAGGTATTTTGCTCCAGGAACCCTTCATTGCAGTACAATGGTATTCGTTGTTAGTTGGCTTAGAAGCTATAACGGCTTTTATAATATCCGACCAATGATTTACGATGGAATAACGGTCTGGGGACTGTGTAGGCCACTCCAAACCAGGAACACATTTATTTTGGAACCAATCCGTGCTTCTCCTGCTGGTGTGCTTGGAGTCATAGTCTTCTTGAAAGACCCATTTTAGCGTCATATCGTATTAGGCAGAGGGGGGCATCACCATATTGTACCATATTCATTTTGATCCATGATGGTTTTTATCGGATGTATTGGCCGAACTCCATAGACTCCTCAGTTCGGTAGCAGCTATATATGGATCCTTCTTGATCACGCGCACTACCCTTTTGACGTGATGGGTGCCCAGTGATTATTTTTTCCCCGTGTTTCGGTCTTCTCATTGAAGGTGATTGCATAACGTCCGTATGAACGTCGAGATCTCAGGAGTTATAAAAGCTAGAAAGTTGAGATTCCACAAACCGCCCAAAACTGCCACGCCGACACTTTTGAAAATTATTTTGATATGTATGTCCAAGCTCGTGCTAAAATGTCAAACACTGCGAAATTGTTTTTGGATTCGACATACGTACATCAATACACCGAGATGCGTATATTGCTGGAGACTGAGTTTAGTCGTCAGTACGTATGCAGCGCAGATGTTCATGAGCAGCTCCGTGATCGAAAAAAGCGAAAGCAGGAATCATTCCACGAGTATCTTTTGCAGATGAGAAAGATTGCAGCACTTGGCAGCATAGATGCACGTTCGGTAATAAGCTTTATAGTGGATGGCCTAAAAATGAGGAGCGACTTTAAATACACTCTCTATAGTTGCAAATGTTTTAGAGAGCTGCAGGAGAGCTGTATGAGGTTTTCGAACGCGTAGCTGAAAGAGGAAATAAGCCGTTCCAGTCAAGCGATGGTAATTGGACACCAAACCAGAAGAAGCAGCACGAGTTCAACGATAGAAAGAATCATTGCTTTAACTGTGGATCCGCAGATCATTTGCGTAAGGATTGCAAGGCTGCCACAAAATGCTTTAATTGCAACAAAGATGGACACATATCTAAGAATTGTCCTGGATCAGATGCTGGTATTCAAGTTGTGCGAAGTTCGAGTCGCATGAAGAAGGTCACTCTTAACGACGTAGGAAATGAATGCCTGGTGGATACTGGAGCCGATGTATCTATATTGAGAAAGTTCATCTTCAACAAAATTCAGAATGTCGTCCTAGAGAAAAGCGCTTCGAAGTTGCGTGGGTTAGGAAAAAAAACAACGAGCACACTTGGATGCTTTTTTGCTGATGTTGCGGTAGACGATGTGACAGTTTCGCAAAAGTTTGTTGTCGTAGAGGATGAAGACATCGATGCTGATCAAAAACTATAAGGCATTGGATTCGGTTGCAGAGGTCCCAGTTAAGCTGCGACTTGTTCCAGATGGCGTGATTATCCCGAAAAAAAAAGGGAAGTATAGGGTGTTTTTTTTAGAGGTATAGAACTTTAAATTGCAATAAAACAACGATGGATTATTCGATTGACATGAATTTTATTGACATGAAAGATAATCTTGTGGCATTACATTTTAAATATGATTTCTGGCATATGACCGCCACGGCTGGCTCGGATGTAGTCCAATCTGGACGTCCAATTTGCAATGACTTTTTCCAACATTTGGCCGTATATCGGCAATAACACGGCGAATGTTGTCTTCCAAATGGTTTAGCGTTTGTGGCTTATCCGCATAGACCAATGACTTTACATAGCCCCACAAAAAGTAGTCTAGCGGTGTTAAATCACAAGATCTTGGAGGCTTATGAAAAATCGGGAACAACAGCAATCTCGTTTTGGGCCCATTCGACGAATCTACGCCTTGCTTGATGATCGTTTGGTTTCAATTCTTGCACGAGTTGGATTTTGTAAGCACGCATGACGAATTGCCAAACCAAACTGAGAATAAATCACTTGACAGCTGTTAAATCGGTCGCCGTCTTGAACAGTAATGCCAACTTAAAGTTCTATACCTCTAAAAAAAACACCCGTTATTTCACCGTGATGGATTTGGAGAATGGCTTCTTTCACGTTGCTGTAGAAGAAGAGAGCAAGAAATACACGGCATTTACCACCAAATCAGGACTCTACGAATTCAACAGAACGCCGTTTGGATTTCGAAACTCGCCGGCTGTTTTTATTCGCTATGTGAACCACATATTTCAGGAGCTGATGAACCAGGATACTCTGGACTTATATATGGATGATATAATAATTTACGCCGAGACTGCAGAGCACTGTTTGCAGAAGATGGCACTAGTTTTCAAAACAGCAGCGTTTGGTTTGAAGATCAAGTGGCGAAAATGTCACTTCTTGCAGACAAAGATTTCCTTCTTGGGTCATAACATCGAAAACGGAAATTTATGGCCTGGGCAAGAGAAGACGGCAGCAGTTAGCAAATTTTCGGTGCCGAAAAACGTCAGAGCAGTAAAAGCATTTTTGGGATTGACCGGATTTTTCAGGAAATTTGTGTTCAACTATTCACAGATTGCACGCCCATTAACGGATCTGCTGCGTAAAGATGTTCGTTTTGAAATGGCTGAGCCTCAGATGAAAGCATTCCAGAGGCTAAAGGATGCGCTGACAAAGGAGCCTGTTTTGAAACTATATACCAGAGGAGCCAAATCCGAGTTACACACCGACGCATCGAAAGACGCATTTGCAGCGGTATTAATGCAATGGTCGGATTGCAGACTTCACCCAATTCAGTATTGGAGCAAGAAGACAACCGAAGTTGAGTCTCGCCAACACAGTTACATTCTCGAAGCAAAAGCCGTGTATCTAGCGGTTAAGAAATTCAGACACTATTTGCTGGGAACACCGTTCAAATTAATAACAGATTGCGCTGCATTCAAGCAAACCCTACAGAAGACGGATGTGCCAAGATTAATTATCTGCAGGAATTCGAGTTTGCAGTTGATCATCGCCCAGGTGAACGATTAAAGCACGTTGACTGCCTTAGTCGATATCCCAACCGTGTTAGCGGTTCTTATGAGGGATATAAGATAAAAGGTGGACTTGTATAAAGGCAGTGATCTTCTTGTAATTCCGAAAGCGATGAAAAAAGATGTTATTGTCGACGCCCACAACGCAGGTCACTTTGCTCTTCAAAAAACGGTCCATTGTGTTCAGCAATCCTATTGGATTTCTCATCTAGAGCAAAAGGTTCAGCAGGTTATAAGCAACTGCGTAAGATTCATAATTTTTAACAAAAAGCTGGGCAAAAAGGAAGGACTTCTATATTGTATCGACAAAGCTGATCAGCCACTTCATACGTTGCATGTTGATCATCTAGGTCCCATGGATGCAACTGGAAAGCAATATAAATACATATTTGCGATGGTAGGTTCATTCACGAAGTTCATATGGCTTTTCCCTACAAAGACTATGAGCTGCGAGGAAACATTGAAGAAAATCGAAAAATTGGTCGGAAGTTTTTGGCAACCCAGTGCGCATTGTTTCTGACAGAGGCTCCGCCTTTACGGCCAACTTGTTTGCAGAGCATATGAAGAAAAACGGTATTGACCATGTTTGGAGTACAACCGGAGTTCCCGAGGAAATGGACAGATCGAAAGGGTGAACCGCACAGTTTTATCAATAATATCAAAGCTTTCATCAAAACATCCAGGCAAGTGGTTTAAGGCAGTAGCAGCGGTGCAGCGAGCTGTTAATTCCCACGTACATGTGTCAACGAAAAAGTCACCACTTGAGCTAATGTTTGGCGTGAAAATGAACAATAAGCCCACCGATCGAATAACACATCTTTTAGAAGAGGAGATGTTCGACGAGGAACGCCACCAGCTTAGACAAGAGGCCAAGACCAATATTCAGCGGGCACAGGATTCGTACAAGAAGAACTTTGATTCGAATCGAAAACCAGAAGTGAAGTTGGAGAACTAGTTGCTATTCGCCGGACACAGTTTATCGCAGGAAAGAAACTGGCTGCCGAATATTTGGGGCCGTATGAAATTTCTAAAGTCAAAAGAAATGGCCGTTACGATGTTCGAAAAGCAGCTGACGTAGAAGGTCCCACCAACACTACCTCCAGCTGTGATCACATGAAGTTGTGGCGTTACGTGCAGGACAATGATGATGCTTGGTCATCTGGGACAGATGAGTAATCAGGAATGGCCGAATGTAAGATGGTGAAGCAGCGGGGAGTCAGCAGAAAAGCAGTAGAAAGACAGCAGAAAAGCAGCACAATACTAGCAGAAAAATCAGCAGAATATCAGCAGAGGATTAAGCAGTTCAACATTAACATTACAGCAGCAGCTAAAGAGTACATGACGCGCTATGACATTGGGGGAAGGGGTGGCAACGCGAAAGCAAGAAGAAGGGAGATATCAGAAGAAGGAGGAATCAGGAGAGACAAAAAGTGACGCCGAAGCAGAAAAAGTGTAGAAAGTAGAAATAGGAAAGTAGAAGGAGTTTTATTTTTATATAAGAAGGACGGTTGGAGCGCATTCTACTTCTTAAAGTATTTACTATGTTCATTTGATAGAGGTTTATAAGATAACCTAAATGATTTCTTAGAAGGCGATCTACCAATTCGTATGTACGTTTTTAACCGATTATAAATATGTAAGTACACAACTCTGACAACAAAATAATATTGACTTCCCCACGTTGGCCGGGAAGATATACATATGCTGGATAAAAACCGCTTCCTGGATTAATTTTCCCGGTACAAAAGCTTATTTAAAGTATATATAAAGTTACGAGTAAGGGGTAACTAAAATTTCTGTTTGTCCTAAAAGCTGAAAGCAATCACTGTGTAAACAGGCCTTACATTTCCTTAAGTTCTCATTATTACATTTGTAAGTTCCAGAATTATTTTTCCAAAGCCAAATTTCGATATAACAGAAGTCATTCTCACCCCTAATAAATATAATCAGTTTATGCTTAAAATTGAGCAGTTTGTAAACAGTAACTGCGAAAACTAAATAACATTTTTAAAAAATTGTTGCGGATTCTAGTTCTCAAAATTTAATGATTTTAAACCCGAAATTACGTATAGTCATAAAACTGGTGTATACCAAATTAGAACGCTTTATGATCGAAAACAACAATGCTATGCTTGGATTTCTTTTCCATTATTTAGTTAGTCATTAGAAAAATTTAAACCAGTCAAAATAAACTATAATTAATAAATAAACAATAATTAAATTTAACCACTTTTAAACAGCGTTTGTGGTATTTTACAATACTTTTGAGTGTTTCTAAACAGTTTCTAGCATTTTTATGTCGTTTCTTGGCATGGAATACATTGTGTGTGGCATACACTGTACTGCCGGGGGACTAGATCTAGAAATGAATGTAAGTTAATAGGTAATTAGAAGCAGACTCAAAGATAATAACATAATTTAAAGAAGCCAATAAAGAGGCGAAACTCACAAAAAAAACCATGCAGTTTGCAAGAAAACAGTTATATTGACTCTTGATTAAATGAAGAAATGGAGTGGTTTATCAATTATGATTTTGGGAGAGATTTTTATATTAGGGAGTTGAGCCCATGGTTCAAAACCATAAAAGATCGTTAAAACGTCAAACATTTTTACAACGTGATTCTTTCAAATGCCTTAGGGAAAATTAAACGTGTTTAGTTAACATACAAGTTAACTTTCGAAGCAGTGGTTTTCAGCAAACCCAGTCAAGT
Source organism: Drosophila santomea (assembly GCF_016746245.2). NCBI lineage: Eukaryota > Metazoa > Arthropoda > Insecta > Diptera > Drosophilidae > Drosophila > Drosophila santomea. The sequence continues at coordinate 45,069 of NW_025319002.1, forward strand.
GTCATTGTGTGGCCCTCATAATCCAATTGATAATTTTTGAAGCGACGCAGTCACCAATACCAATATATAACTTTTGTCCTAGAACCATATTCCCGTGAAGAGATGCCAGAACTTTGTTGATTAAATTAAAAGTTCCGTGCGTCCTTTATATACCGCCATATTATAGTTTTAGTTATTCAATCTTTAATCTATTTTTTTGGCTATGATGACATTTCACATTTGTATTTTTTCTGAGAAATAAAATCAATTAAAATACAAGTTTTTTTGTATGAGTTCTATCTTATATTGGCTGAATTTCATAGATAATTAACAATAAAAAAATTAAAACATCGCAAAAGGTGCTTTTTGGGGTTGTCCACAGACTTTGGGCACTAGTATTATTTTGACTGTAGCTATATATCCTACCTGCAATATAAAGAAGACTTGTGAAGAAACGAAAATTCGGATCAAAAATATATATAATATATATGATCTTAATATCTGCACTTGCGTAGAAAACTTGTAGTAATAATGGTATATTCAGCTGCAAAAAAAATAGCTCCCTTGCTCAATAAAGGTTTGAATAAGTCCGCTAACTATATTTTAGGGTTTAAGAGAAGCTTTAGAAGGGAACAATTTACCTTTTAGGAACAAAAAAACTAGTACAATTGTTCTATTAATTCTTATCTTAATTAAGAAACTTTATTATGAACGACAAAATTGGGTTTAAAATAAAATAGCACCACTTCATGAAAAATGCTTAAATTTTCAATTAAAAATATGTTAACAAATGTTTGCGTATTAAAACTACGCCTATCGTGCTTTTTTAATATTTGGTAGTGTATTCCTTATTACCAATAACAGCTGCGCAACGCTTTGGCATGAAGTCAACCAGGTCGTGGCACCGTTTTATGGTTTTAAGGTATTTTGCTCCAGGACCCCTTCATTGCAGTTGTTAGTTGGCTTAGAAGCTATAACGGCTTTTATAATATCCGACCAATGATTTACGATGGAATAACGGTCTGGGGACTGTGTAGGCCACTCCAAACCAGGAACACATTTATTTTGGAACCAATCCGTGCTTCTCCTGCTGGTGTGCTTGGAGTCATAGTCTTCTTGAAAGACCCATTTTAGCGTCATATCGTATTCGGCTAAGGGGTATTCATCACAATACATTTACCATGTATGCGCGTATCGGGCGACATGTCGTGTTGGTATCAATTAGAAAACCCCTGAACGCAACTACAAATCAACAGTAGAGCCGTATGCTAAAGCTATGTAAGAAGGAAACGGAACTCCTATGTAAACAACCAGAACTCTAATGCAAGTCCTGAATTAACATGGTCAGGATGTGGTTGTTATCGAACTCTCGATAGGGGATTCGATCTAGTGTGAAAAGAACCTAAAAATATGTTACGAAAAAATCGAGTATTCTTAACTGGGCGATTCTTTATTATTAAAGGAAATTTGCTTACCATATGACCTTTGTCTACATGCACATGTCCCAATGTTTTAATGTGAATCTTAATTTCAACCTTAGTGGCACACTTTCTTGGATTGGCGGATATCCCTTGAATCCGAATTTCATTCCTGTTCTTACATAATTTCAATTATTTCAATTATTGGAGTTCAATAAAATAATTGTAATTATAATCATTTAAAGGAGTTTTTTTTATATAAGAAGGACGGTTGGAGCGCATTCTACTCCTTAAGGTATTTACTAAGTTCATTTGATAGAGGTTTATAAGATAACCTAAATGATTTCTTAGAAGGCGATCTACCAATTCGTATGTACGTTTTTAACCGATTATAAATATGTAAGTACAAAACTCTGACAACAAAATAATATTGACTTCCCCACGTTGGCCGGAAAGATATACGTATGCTGGATAAAAACCGCTTCCTGGATTAATTTTCCCGGTACAAAAGCTTTTTTAAAGTATATATAAAGTTACGAGTAAGGGGTACTAAAATTTCTGAACGCAATCACTGTGTAAACAGGCCTTACATTTCCTTAAGTTCTTATTATTACATTTGTAAGTCCCAGAATTATTTTTCTAGTTGCAAATTTCGACATCACAGAAGTCATTCTCACCCCTAATAAATATAATCAGTTTATGCTTAAAATTGAGCAGTTTGTAAACAGTAACTGCGAAAACTAAATAACATTTTTGAAAAATTGTTGCGGATTCTAGTTCCAAAATTTAATGATTTTTACCCCGAAATTACGTATAGTCATAAAACTGGTGTATACCAAATTAGAACGCTTTATGATCGAAAACAACAATGCTATGCTTGGATTTCTTTTCCATTAATTAGTTAGTCATAAGAAAAATTTAAACCAGTCTAAATAAACAATAATTAAATATAATCACTTTTAAACAGGGTTTGTTGTATTTTACAATACTTTTGGGTGTTTTTCTAAACAGTTTCTAGCATTTTTATGTCGTTTCTTGGCATGGAATACATTGTGTGTTGCATACACTGTACTGCCGGGAGACTAGATCTAGAAATGAATGTAAGTTAATAGGTAATTAGAAGCAGACTCAAAAATAATAACATAATTTAAAGAAGCCAATAAAGAGGCGAAACTCACAAAAAAAACCATGCAGTTTGCAAGAAAACAGTTATATTGACTCATGATTAAATGAAGAAATGGAGTGGTTTATCAATTATGATTTTGGGAGAGATTTTTATATTACGGAGTTGAGCCCATGGTTCGAAAACATAAAAGATAGTTAAAACGTTAAACATTTTTACAACGTGAGTCTTTCATATGCCTTAGGGGAAATTACACGTGTTTAGTTCTGAGAAATAAAATCAATTAACCAGAGTTTTTTTTGTATGAATTCTATCTTATATTAGCTGAATTTCATAGATTATTAAAAAAAATTAAAACGTCGCGAAAGGTCCTTTTTCGGGGTTGTCCACGGACTTTGGGCACTAGTATTATTTTGACTGTAGCTATATATCCTACCTGCAATATAAAGAAGACTTGTAAAGAAACGAAAATTCGGATCAAAAATATATATATTTACGAATTCAGACCGAAAGTTTAATAAAAAAAAATAACACGGTTGGTTTTTCATATATTATTATATGTTTTATTAATTCCAATAGAGAAAGAACTAGAGCCTTTGGATTATCACTTAGTTGGATAATGGATTTCGAAGTTGAAATGGGCCTTAGCAAAGCTACCGCAATTGATAGCGTACTCAGAACTGAACTGCCTTATGGGGACATGTTTGCATTTATACAGGCAGATTGGGATAGCTTAAGAGCGAAGTTTAAGAGAATTAAGTTATAAATGTTTATTAAAAGAGAAGCTCTCAAAAAATAGGAGAGAGAAGCTCCCGAAAAATAGGAGTAATTGGAGAATCCTGAGACCATTGCGTGGGCGGAAGTTTTTGTTATTTCAGTTGGCCAGCCAAGTGGTCAAATTTTTACGATTTGTTATTTCAGTTGGCCTCGCCAAGTGATAGAATGTTTAGGGGACGACTTTGGCTCGATCGAATGTTTAGGGGACGACGTTGGATCGATCGAATGTTTAGGGGACGACGTTGGCTCGCCACAGAGTCTAGACTTTCGAATATGATGCTGTGCGTAAATTAACAGCTAAGCTTAAGCAAAGGGCTCTCGATCTTTGATTACATTTTGATTAATTTTTGGAGTATAATCTTATATTTATAGATAGCGTACAATAATGCAATTATAACAATTATGAATAATGTTGTAAGTGTTATTACTTGAAATATATTATTCGTCTGATTGTGTTTTTCGATTATTTCTTTTGTTTGAATGTATTCCAGTGGTTCAAGTTTTGTTACATTATTATTTACATAGATAGTTTTAGTATAGTCTAACATCGTGTTGGTAATTTATATTTTTTCTAGTTGAACAGAGGCTCTACATATTTTATATCGAAAGCAGAATGTGTTTTACTGTATCTTCATTGTGTTGGGACCTGGTTTAGTATACCAGTTATACATTTATTTATAACCAAGCTTTGAGAACTTGCCGTGCAAGTTTGATTATTGTGTGAAAAATATTTGTCATGTATTGTTTCGGTTAGTATGTTACTTTTTTCATCTGGGTATGGGATTATTTCAAAAACTGGTGTTTTGATTATGTCTCTTGGAATGTGGGATATTATCAGAATTTCGTTAGTATCAGATTTAAGGCAGGCTGAAGTTTTGATATTAAGAAGGTTTTCAGAATTGACGTAGATTAACGAAACTTTGTGGTAAGTTTTTGAAAGCTTGAGTTTGTTTAATAAGTTTTTCATAATTATTTTCGGTTTTAGTTAAGTTAATAGATAAGTAATGATATTCGTGGTTTATTGGTAAATCTATTGATCCGGTTTGAATGATCAGGTATCCGTTTTTGGCCTGGATAGGGGTTACTTCTAGGTATTGTGTGTTAATTGTCGATAGGAGGCATAACATGAGTATCATGCTCCGGAGTAGGCCTGGAATTATCGTTATTATATTCACTTTTATTAATTTTCTTTTCCATTTTTAACTTAGATTTATAGTGTGTTTTCTTTCTACCTCTATTTATTTCTTTGAAATGTTTATCATCTATTTGTCTTAAATTTCCTGTCTTTTTGAATGGGTTGGTTGTTTTTGACCTAACTAGAGGGGATTCTCAAAAGTTGGTGTCTATACTGAAGTCATGTCTATTCTCGTTGAGTTTGTCAATTTTGTTTACTTTATTTTGTTGAGTGTCATAAGCAGGGGTTCCTGCAAAAATGAAGATGTCAGCTGGAGTTCGATTGTGATTGTATATGTAAGGAATTTTTTCGAATTTCGTGAATTGGTTTTCGGGTTCATTTTCGCTTGTTATTATTCTTAATTTTTTATTAACAGGTTCATGAAATCGTTCAATGTCAGAAATTACATTTTTACTTGTTGTTATATTGAGAGTCACTCCTTTTGATTCTAACCAGAGTTTAAGTGCAGCGCACATGAAAGCGGAGTCTTTGTCGGCTTTTATTTCTGTGGGTTTACCCATATCGTTGAATATGCGTAAAATAGCTATTTTAGCTTCAAGCCAATCTCTACTGTTTACTTCTATCAGGGAGGCGTATTTAGAATAAATGTCAATACATGATAGGAATTGTTTATTGTTTATTAAGTAAAAATCCATGACATACTTGTTAATTTTGAGTTTCTATGTTCAGTTTTGGCGATGTTACAGATTTCTCATTCGTTGATCATATTTTGGATAAGTTTTTGATAATCAGGGTAATAATAAAGTTCTTTGAACTGAAGCGTGAGTTTCTCTATACCAGGGTGTTTTGAGTTTCTTTATGTGTTTTGAGAATGATTTCTTTGGATTGGGCGTATGTTTGAATGTCTATTAGTAAATAACACTTGTTTTAGTGCAGAAGTATTCTTTAATTAGATCTTTGGCAATGGTATCAGTCATTTCTTTATAACTGATTTTTATTCTGTTTTTATGGAAATGTTTTATTATCTGGACGTCGTCAAAATCATCTTTTATGAATTCGAATTGTCTCTTATATTGTCTCTTGTTATTGAGATGTGACTTTGGTTGTCTTCTGGTGCACTATGCACAGTAGCTGCTGTGCGAAAGGAAACTGGGTAATTTTCTCCTAAGAAGTTTTCCTGTATTTGGACTCTAGATAGAGCGTCAGCGACGTGATTTTCTTTACCGGGTACATATTGAATCTTATAATCGTATTCTTTAAGTTTTATCTTCCATCTCTGTAATTTCATATTGGGGTCTTTTATGTTACTTAACCATAAAAGCGGCCTATAATCGCTTAATATGTCGAACTTTCTCCCGAATAGGTAGGACCTGAAATATTTTGTTGCCCATACTATAGCTAATAGCTCTTTTTCTATGGACGAATAGTTAAGCTCATGTTCATTTAAAGTTCTGCTTGCAGAACGGTTTATGTTCTGGTATATGGGTTTATGTTCTTGGTATAATACAGCACCTATGGCTATATTACTCGCATCTGTTGTCAGTGAAAATTTTTTTTCGAAGTTGGGATATATTAGGATTGGATCGGACGTGATGAGAACTTTTAGTTTATCGAAGGCGGACATATAACCATTATCTTTTGTGTTAATTACTGCTCCTTTTTTTAGTTTGAGAATAATAGGTATTGCTATTTTTGACAAATTGGGAATGAACTTACGGTAAAATCCGCATAGTCCAAGGAAAGATTTTATTCCTTTTGTGGTTTTAGGAATAGGAAAATTAACAATTGCATTTATTTTGTTAGGGTTTTGTTTTTTTTACCGTCTGTAGAGATAATGTGACCGAGAAATTCTGTCTCTTTCTTCAGAAATTCACATTTATCGAGTTGCAATTTTAGATTAGCTGATCGTAGCTTATTAAATACCCTTTTTAATGACATTATATGTTCCTCCAATGAAGTGGAATAAATGATAATATCATCTAAGTAAACTAAACAACCTTTATAAATTAAATCTTCTAAAAGATTGTTCATGCAGCGTTGAAATGATGCTTTTGCATTTTTCAGACCAAAGGGCATACGAGTATATTCATAATGTCCATGTTTTGTTGAGAATGCTCTTTTGGGACCAACCATTTGGATTTGATGGAAACCTTTAGCTAGATCAATGGTTGTGAAGTATTGACAGCGTCCAAGCTTGTCTAATATTTCATCCATTACGGGAATAGGGAATTCGTCGTCAATGGTTATCTCTCGTCTATGACTAATCGAAATTTTGGTTTACCAGAAGCATTGCTTTTCTTTGGGACGATACAAATTGGAGAACAATAGGGGTATTTAGATTTCCTAATTATTTTTTGTTTTATCATAGCGTTAATTTGTTTGTTGACTTCTTGATCAAATGCTTAGGGGTACTTATATGGTTTTTATACCCGTTACTCGTAGAGTAAAAGGATTCGTTGAAAAGTATGTAACAGGCAGAAGGAAGCGTTTCCGACCATATAGAGTATATATATTCTTGATCAAGTTCAATATCCGAGTCGATATGACCATGTCCGTCTGTCCGTCTGTCTGTCCGTCCGTATGAACGCTGAGATCTCAGGAACTACAAAAGCTAGAAAGTTGAGATTAAGCATACAGACTCCAGAGGCATAGACGCAGCGCAAGTTTGTTGATTCATGTTGCCACACCCACTCTAACGCCCACAAACTGTTTAGTTCTGAGAAATAAAATCAATTAACCAGAGTTTTTTTGTATGAATTCTATCTTATATTGGCTGAATTTCATAGATTATTAAAAAAAATTAAAACGTCGCGAAAGGTCCTTTTTCGGGGTTGTCCACGGACTTTGGGCACTAGTATTATTTTGACTGTAGCTATATATCCTACCTGCAATATAAAGAAGACTTGTAAAGAAACGAAAATTCGGATCAAAAATATATATATTTACGAATCAGACCGAAAGTTTAATAAAAAAAAATAACACGGTTGGTTTTTCATATATTATTATATGTTTTATTAATTCCAATAGAGAAAGAACTAGAGCCTTTGGATTATCACTTAGTTGGATAATGGATTTCGAAGTTGAAATGGGCCTTAGCAAAGCTACCGCAATTGATAGCGTACTCAGAACTGAACTGCCTTATGGGGACATGTTTGCATTTATACAGGCAGATTGGGATAGCTTAAGAGCGAAGTTTAAGAGAATTAAGTTATAAATGTTTATTAAGAGAGAAGCTCTCAAAAAATAGGAGAGAGAAGCTCCCGAAAAATAGGAGTAATTGGAGAATCCTGAGACCATTGCGTGGGCGGAAGTTTTTGTTATTTCAGTTGGCCAGCCAAGTGGTCAAATTTTTACGATTTGTTATTTCAGTTGGCCTCGCCAAGTGATAGAATGTTTAGGGGACGACTTTGGCTCGATCGAATGTTTAGGGGACGACGTTGGATCGATCGAATGTTTAGGGGACGACGTTGGCTCGCCACAGAGTCTAGACTTTCGAATATGATGCTGTGCGTAGATAACAGCTAAGCTTAAGCAAAGGGCTCTCGATCTTTGATTACATTTTGATTAATTTTTGGAGTATAATCTTATATTTATAGATAGCGTACAATAATGCAATTATAACAATTATGAATAATGTTGTAAGTGTTATTACTTGAAATATATTATTCGTCTGATTGTGTTTTTCGATTATTTCTTTTGTTTGAATGTATTCCAGTGGTTCGAGTTTTGTTACATTATTATTTACATAGATAGTTTTAGTATAGTCTAACATCGTGTTGGTAATTTATATTTTTTCTAGTTGAACAGAGGCTCTACATATTTTATATCGAAAGCAGAATGTGTTTTACTGTATCTTCATTGTGTTGGGACCTGGTTTAGTATACCAGTTATACATTTATTTATAACCAAGCTTTGAGAACTTGCCGTGCAAGTTTGATTATTGTGTGAAAAATATTTGTCATGTATTGTTTCGGTTAGTATGTTACTTTTTTCATCTGGGTATGGGATTATTTCAAAAACTGGTGTTTTGATTATGTCTCTTGGAATGTGGGATATTATCAGAATTTCGTTAGTATCAGATTTAAGGCAGGCTGAAGTTTTGATATTAAGAAGGTTTTCAGAATTGACGTAGATTAACGAAACTTTGTGGTAAGTTATTAAAAGGTTGAGTTTGTTTAATAAGTTCTTCATAAGTATTTTCTGTATTAGTTAAGTTAATAGATAAGTAATGATATTCATGGTTTATTGGTAAATCTATTGATCCGGTTTGAAAGATTAGGTAACCGTTTTTGGACTGGATGGGGGTTACTTCTAGATATTGTGTGTTAATTGTCGATGGGAGGCATAAAATGATTATCATGCTCAGGAGTAGGCCTGGAATTATCGTTATTATATTTACTCTTATTAATTTTCTTTTTCTTTTTAAACTTGGATTTATAGTGTATTATCTTTCTACCTCTATTTGTTTCTTTGAAATGTTTATCATCTATTTGTCTTAAATTTCCTGTCTTTTTGAATGGGTTGGTTGTTTTTGACCTAACTAGAGGGGATTCTCAAAAGTTGGTGTCTATACTGAAGTCATGTCTATTCTCGTTGAGTTTGTCAATTTTGTTTACTTTATTTTGTTGAGTGTCATAAGCAGGGGTTCCTGCAAAAATGAAGATGTCAGCTGGAGTTCGATTGTGATTGTATATGTAAGGAATTTTTTCGAATTTCGTGAATTGGTTTTCGGGTTCATTTTCGCTTGTTATTATTCTTAATTTTTTATTAACAGGTTCATGAAATCGTTCAATGTCAGATATTACATTTTTACTTGTTGTTATATTGAGAGTCACTCCTTCTGATTCTAACCAGAGTTTAAGTGCAGCGCACATGAAAGCGGAGTCTTTGTCGGCTTTTATTTCTGTGGGTTTACCCATATCGTTGAATATGCGTAAAATAGCTATTTTAGCTTCAAGCCAATCTCTACTGTTTACTTCTATCAGGGAGGCGTATTTAGAATAAATGTCAATACATGATAGGAATTGTTTATTGTTTATTAAGTAAAAATCCATGACATACTTGTTAATTTTGAGTTTCTATGTTCAGTTTTGGCGATGTTACAGATTTCTCATTCGTTGATCATATTTTGGATAAGTTTTTGATAATCAGGGTAATAATAAAGTTCTTTGAACTGAAGCGTGAGTTTCTCTATACCAGGGTGTTTTGAGTTTCTTTATGTGTTTTGAGAATGATTTCTTTGGATTGGGCGTATGTTTGAATGTCTATTAGTAAATAATACTTGTTTTAGTGCAGAAGTATTCTTTAATTAGATCTTTGGCAATGGTATCAGTCATTTCTTTATAACTGATTTTTATTCTGTTTTTATGGAAATGTTTTATTATCTGGACGTCGTCAAAATCATCTTTTATGAATTCGAATTGTCTCTTATATTGTCTCTTGTTATTGAGATGTGACTTTGGTTGTCTTCTGGTGCACTATGCACAGTAGCTGCTGTGCGAAAGGAAACTGGGTAATTTTCTCCTAAGAAGTTTTCCTGTATTTGGACTCTAGATAGAGCGTCAGCGACGTGATTTTCTTTACCGGGTACATATTGAATCTTATAATCGTATTCTTTAAGTTTTATCTTCCATCTCTGTAATTTCATATTGGGGTCTTTTATGTTACTTAACCATAAAAGCGGCCTATAATCGCTTAATATGTCGAACTTTCTCCCGAATAGGTAGGACCTGAAATATTTTGTTGCCCATACTATAGCTAATAGCTCTTTTTCTATGGACGAATAGTTAAGCTCATGTTCATTTAAAGTTCTGCTTGCAGAACGGTTTATGTTCTGGTATATGGGTTTATGTTCTTGGTATAATACAGCACCTATGGCTATATTACTCGCATCTGTTGTCAGTGAAAATTTTTTTTCGAAGTTGGGATATATTAGGATTGGATCGGACGTGATGAGAACTTTTAGTTTATCGAAGGCGGACATATAACCATTATCTTTTGTGTTAATTACTGCTCCTTTTTTTAGTTTGAGAATAATAGGTATTGCTATTTTTGACAAATTGGGAATGAACTTACGGTAAAATCCGCATAGTCCAAGGAAAGATTTTATTCCTTTTGTGGTTTTAGGAATAGGAAAATTAACAATTGCATTTATTTTGTTAGGGTTTTGTTTTTTTTACCGTCTGTAGAGATAATGTGACCGAGAAATTCTGTCTCTTTCTTCAGAAATTCACATTTATCGAGTTGCAATTTTAGATTAGCTGATCGTAGCTTATTAAATACCCTTTTTAATGACATTATATGTTCCTCCAATGAAGTGGAATAAATGATAATATCATCTAAGTAAACTAAACAACCTTTATAAATTAAATCTTCTAAAAGATTGTTCATGCAGCGTTGAAATGATGCTGTTGCATTTTTCAGACCAAAGGGCATACGAGTATATTCATAATGTCCATGTTTTGTTGAGAATGCTCTTTTGGGACCAACCATTTGGATTTGATGGAAACCTTTAGCTAGATCAATGGTTGTGAAGTATTGACAGCGTCCAAGCTTGTCTAATATTTCATCCATTACGGGAATAGGGAATTCGTCGTCAATGGTTATCTCTCGTCTATGACTAATCGAAATTTTGGTTTACCAGAAGCATTGCTTTTCTTTGGGACGATACAAATTGGAGAACAATAGGGGTATTTAGATTTCCTAATTATTTTTTGTTTTATCATAGCGTTAATTTGTTTGTTGACTTCTTGATCAAATGCTTAGGGGTACTTATATGGTTTTTATACCCGTTACTCGTAGAGTAAAAGGATTCGTTGAAAAGTATGTAACAGGCAGAAGGAAGCGTTTCCGACCATATAGAGTATATATATTCTTGATCAAGTTCAATATCCGAGTCGATATGACCATGTCCGTCTGTCCGTCTGTCTGTCCGTCCGTATGAACGCTGAGATCTCAGGAACTACAAAAGCTAGAAAGTTGAGATTAAGCATACAGACTCCAGAGGCATAGACGCAGCGCAAGTTTGTTGATTCATGTTGCCACACCCACTCTAACGCCCACAAACCGCCAAAAACTGTCAGTGTTGAACTTTCACTAGCTGAGTAACGGGTATCAGATAGTCGGGGAACTTGACTATAGCGTTCTTTCTTGTTTATAGATAGGGTCTTCGTGTTTTGTATGAATAGAATGTTTGATCGTACTTGTGAAAGTCAAATTTTCACCTCCTTTGTACTGAATATCATTGTATTCAAGCAGAACGTGGGAAAGTTGTTCCCTTGTTGTTCTACGTTGGATTCTCTTAACTCGTCGTCTAAGGCGTAGTTAGAGGATGTTACTAGAAGAGCTTCTTCTTTGTAATGGGTAATAAGAGGGTTTTCTTCAGATTTAGAAGGCTTGGAATACTCATCTTGGTCTCATAATCTTGGTCTCTTCTGAATTAGACGGTCTGGGGCACTCATTGTTGTTCTTTGACTCATCTGGTTTTAAGTGGGGTTTCCGCTTAATTTTCAGGAGGGTTTTCTCCTTTTTAGGGGTTTGTAGAGGGGTTTCCTCAGAGTTAGATGACTTGGGGCACATTGAATAATTCATTTGAGTGTTAGTTGGCTCTAAATAGTTTCTGCCTAACAGTAAATCATATTTTTCTGAAAAATTGTGAATATAAAATATTTGATTAGCGGGACAAAGTTTGCTTGACTGCAATGAAACACTTTGGTTCAATGTTATAACGCCATTTATAGTGTGGACTTTTACTTTAGAAGGTTTGATTGGGAAATTAAAGAAATTTTGTTTCATAATGTTAATAGCCGAACCAGTGTCTACTAAGCATTTAAGAATGATATTATTCATTTTAATTTTTAGGAATGGGTTTCCACCTCCTCTGAATCGCTTTCTGATTCCGAGGCGGGTTGAAGAAAATTTTCGCATCCTGTCTCCATTCTGTATTGAGCACTAGCATTTTCTCTCTGTCTTTTGGTAGGAGGGTTTGGTGCACTAGTATTTCGTTGTTGAAAATTTAAATGATTTTGAATTTTACCTGTATTTAGTTCTTGTGTGAATTCCCTTGCTAACCTCGGATTTATTTCGGCTGGTCTTAAGTTAGTATTTTGGATCTGTGTAGGGTTTGTTAATGGAATAAAAGGGGGAACGAATCGTTGGTTGGGATTGGTGTTTTTAGTTTGGTTAATGTGTGTATGTTTATGTGAATTTGGGTTAAATCTTGGCTGACCATCGGATGTTTTTGAGACTGGGTCTTCGTAGAGACCTTCTTTTTGGGCGGTTTGTCTTAATTTTTGGATAGTTGAAATGTCATGCCTCGCTAGGGTCATGAACAGCCTATCGGGGAGTGATCGTTGAATTGTATTTTTTATAGTGGTTGCCATTGCTTGTGTATAAACTGTAATATTGGTTAACATTTTATAATGCTAACTTATTTATGATTACATTTGATTTATCTTCAAACTGTTCACAAAATAGACGTAAGTTACCTTTGAAAGGTGTGCGGTACAATCTTCCTAGTAGTTCCTCCAGGGGTGTCTGGGTCTTAAATTCCGTGATTAAGGCGTCCCTTAGAGTTGGCCAATCATTATGCATTCCGAATAGGGAAACTTTTTCTGCATCTCCAGTGATCTGAAGTTCGATGGCTCCAAATATGATCGCCTTCTGTCGAACGTCGTTAACAGGGTATATGTTCAACAGGTATTCCATTCGTCTGATGAACGAGCTGAGTTTTGATGGGTCTCCAGTGAATGGTGGTACTTGGCGTATTTGCCGAAGTAATTGAGAAAGATTTTCTACTGGTAGCGCCATTTTAGTTAGTTTCTGTTTTTGTTTTTGTTGCTTTACACAATAGTAGCGGTCGAACTTTTGATTTTAGTGGGCTACTGTTTTTATTCACAGAATGAGATTTATGTCTTAAGTGAACTGCACTGTTTTAACTTTTTGTTAACTGTATGCGGTAGGTTTGACTATTGTGTGTCAACCACCGATTAAACGAAGTTATTTTGCGGATAAAAAGTTATTTGTATTACGATTTTATGTTCACTTTTATTGTTATTTCGTAAAAAACTCGCACAATATTTCCTTTTTATCCTACCGACTGCGCCATTTACGAATTCAGACCGAGAGTTTAATAAAAAAAATAGCACGGTTGGTTTTTGATATATTATTATATGTTTTATTAATTCCAATAGAGAAAGAACTAGAGCCTTTGGATTATCACTTACTTGGATAATGGATTTCGAAGTTGAAATGGGCCTTAGCAAAGCTACCGCAATTGATAGCGTACTCAGAACTGAACTGCTGGGGGACATGTTTGCGTTTATATAGGCAGATTGGGATAGCTTAAGAGCGAAGTTTAAGAGAATTAAGTTATAAATGTTTATTAAGAGAGAAGCTCTCAAAAAATAGGAGAGAGAAGCTTCCGTAAAATAGGAGTAATTGGAGAATCCTGAGACCATTGCGTGGGCGGAAGTTTTTGTTATTTCAGTTGGCCAGCCAAGTGGTCAAATTTTTACGATTTGTTATTTCAGTTGGCCTTGCCAAGTGATCGAATGTTTAGGGGACGACGTTGGCTCGATCGAATGTTTAGGGGACGACGTTGGCTCGCCACAGAGTCTAGACTTTGGAATATGATGCTGTGCGTAAATAACAGCTAAGCATAATCGAAGGGCTCTCGATCTTTGATTAAATTTTTTTCTTAGACATTAATGTGTGCGTGTGAATTGTTACAATAGTGTGTGTGGTTTTGTACTTAGACATTATATGAGTGTGTGAGTTGGGGAGTTGCCGGTGTAGAATGGATATGTTACTATATAATATATATGATCTTGATGTCTGCACTTGCGTAGAAAACTTGTAGTAATAATGGTATATACAGCTGCAAAAAAATAGCACCGTTGCTCAATAAAGGTTTGAATTAGTCCGCTAACTATATTTTAGTGTTTAAGAGAAGCTTTAGAAGGGAACACTTACTTTTTAGGAATTAAAAAACTACTACAATTGTTCTATTAATTCTTATCTTAATTAAGAAACTTTATTATGAACGACAAAATTGGGTTAAAAATAAAATAGCACCACTTCATGAAAAATGCTTAAATTTTCAATTAAAACAATGTTAGGAAATGTTTGCGTATTAAAACTACGCTCATCGTACTTTTTTAATATTTAGTAGTGTATTCCTTATTACCAATAACAGCTGCGCAACGCTTTGGCATGAAGTCAACCAGGTCGTGGCACCGTTTTAAGGTTTTAAGGTATTTTGCTCCAGGACCCCTTCATTGCAGTACAATGGTATTCGTTGTTAGTTGGCTTAGAAGCTATAACGGCTTTTCTAATATCCAACCAAGGATTTACGATGGAATAACGGTCTGGGGACTGTGTAGGCCACTCCAAACCTGCTGGTGTGCTTGGAGTCATAGTCTTGTTGAAAGTCCCATTTTAGCGTCATATCGTATTCGGCAAAGGGGGTATCACCATATTGTACCATATTAATTTTGATCCATGATGGTTTTTATCGGATGTTTTGGCCGAACTCCATAGACTTCTCAGTTCGGTAGCAGCTGCGGTATGGATCCTTCTTGATCTTGCGCACTACCCTTTTGACGTGATGGGTGCCCAGTGATTGTTTTCTCCCCGTGTTTCGGGCTTCTCATTGTAGGTGATTGCATAACGTCCGTATAAACGTCGAGATCTCAGGAGTTATAAAATCTAGAAAGTTGAGAAACGTCCAAAAACTGCCACGACTAAAACTGCCACGCCCACACTTTTAAAAAATGTTAATAGATTTTTTAAATTCTTTTATTAGTTTAGTAAATTTCTAACGGTTTGCCAAAAATCTGCCACGCCGACACTTTTAAAAAATGTTAATAGATTTTTTTTAATTCTTTTATTAGTTTTGTAAATTTCTATCAATTTGCCAAACAACTTTTTTCCACGTCCACTCTAACGCTCACAAACCGCTCAAAAATGCCAAGCCGACACTTTTGAAAATTTAATTTTTATATTTTTCACCCTTCTAGTCTACGAGTACAACTTGCGCTGCGTCTTTGTCTCTGGAATCTGCCTGTCTAATCTCAACATTCTAGCTTTTAGGCCATTTACTTTAAATGGTCGGAAACATTCTGTTACATACATTCCGAAAAATTTAGTATATACTCTTCTTCTTACTCTTTCTTCCTTTATCGGTATTGCGTTAAAAGTATTCACAATCGCGATTTCTAAATTCTCTCTTTCCCAATGATTTATTTTAGGTGTACCCGTGATACAATTAGAAGCAGTTGTACAGTTAATTTGGTAAATGCTATATATGATAAATCAATTCAATGAATTTCACAATTCGAATTTATTAAAGTAAATACCTGAAACTTTAAAACGCACTTTTGACCACTTTGAAATTCACTTTTGTTGCGACGAAAAGCAATCAAAACTCCGCTGTGCTGCAAAAATGAACAGTTGTTCTCCCTTTACACTATATTTTTAGAATGTCCCGTTAGGGTTAAGACAAAACGGTTTTGCCATACACATATTTGGACATTTTAGAGACAATCTGGTTACTTTTCGTAAATATTTGGAAACACTTTTTTTCCTGGTGGGGAGCAAAAGTGATTCCACGATCAACGTTTTTATTTTTGAGCTCACATAAATATTAAACGAATAATGTAAATGCAAAAACTCTTTTTATTGAACACCTTGTTTATTTCTTACAATTAGGCGTAAATGGCAAAATAGAAAAAGAAGAAATGGAAAAATAATAATTCAAAAACAAAAACCAGCGGCATGTGCGCAGTTTTGCAGCATTTAAGAAAAAATACAAAATAAACAAGAGAGAACGCTATAGTCGAGTTTCCCGACTATCTGATACCCGTTACTCAGCTAGTGGAAGGGAGAAGGAGAGTCTTAAACACTGACAGTTTTTGGCGGTTTGTAGGCGTTAGAGTGGGCGTGGAAGAAAGTTTTTTGGGAAATCGATAGAAATTTACAAGACTAATGCAAAAATGAAAAAATATCAAAACATTTTTCAAAAGTGTGGGCATAGCAGCTTTGGGCGGTTTGTGGGCGTTAGAGTGGGCGTAGCAAAAAGTTGTTTGGCAAATTGATAGAAATTTACAAGAACAATACAAAAATGAAAAAATATCAAAACATTTTTTAATAGTGTGGGCGTGGCAGTTTTGAGCGGTGTGTGGGCGTTAGAGTGGGTGTGGCAAACTTGCGCTGCGTCTATGTCTCTGGAGTCTGCATGCTTAATCTCAACTTTCTAGCTTTTGTAGTTCCTGAGATCTCAGCGTTCATACGGACGGACAGACGAACATGGTCATATCGACTTGGCTATTGATCCTGATCATCCTGTTACATACTTTTCAACGAATCTAGTATACCCTTTTACTCTACGAGTAACGGGTATAATTAATTATTAATATTTTGTCCAGAGACCAAAGATCGTCCAAGTTGAATGGGGCTGACTGAAACTGTCCGAGCCGTCTCTTTACGATTGACCATAGGTTTTCAATCGGATTGAGGTCGGGACTTTGCGCTGGCCACTCCATCATCTTACAATTTTGGTTTCCGAGCCATTCTTTAACAATTTGCCCAGTGTGCCATTTTGCTGAAAAGTAATTTTCTGCTCTGGGTAGGCACACTTGTCAAGAAAATTGGGAAGATGGGTTTGCAAAATGCTCGAAAAGTGTTCCTTTCGCATAATCCCGTCAATATTGGGCAACGGTCCAATGTGCAAATAAGTGAAACATCCCGCCTCCATGTTGGACCTGGCGTGTCACCACGTCTCCGCCAACAGTATTGCTTTCCATCCGATTCAAAACGATATAATTTAGATTCGTCCGAAAAAATAACACGTTTCCAGTCTTCTATTGTCCAGTTCGACGTATCCAATCCTACCAAGCGCTCTTCTAGCTGTCCATCGACTCACGCCTTAATTTATTTCTGTAGATGCTTCTTTTGGATTTAAAAGTCTATTTTTCTCATTTTAGACACCATAAGTCGAGCGTCACAGTCTGTTATAAGGCGAACATTCAACTTATTTTCAGCACAAACATTTTGTCTTTTCTGCACCTTCACAACCACTGATTGACTAATTTGCAGCTTCTAAGCAATAGTGCGTGTCAAACACCGACTTTTAGTCTGGGAGATAATGGTCAATCATAAAGAGACGGCTCGGACAGTATCAGTCAGCTCCATCAAACTTGGACGATATTTGGGGGCGTGTTGAACAAGAATGGATTAATATTCCGAAAGGAGTATTTGAAAAATTAGTGAAAGTTTGCCAAAACGTATGAAAAATGTCATAAAAAATAAGGGTCTCTGGACAAAATATTAATAATTAATTTATTTTGTTTTTTTTTTTTTAATGGTGCAAAACTGAGTACATGCCGCTGGTTTTTGTTTTTGAATTATTACTTTTCCATTTATTCTTTTTCTATTTTGCTATTTACGCCTAATTGTAAGAAATAAACAAAGTGTTCAATAAAAAAAAGGTTTTTGTCATTTACATTATTCGTTTAATATTTGTGTGAGCTCAAAAATAAAAACGTTGATCGTGGAATCTCTTTTGCTCCCCACTGTATGTCTTCTTGTTTTAGTTTTTAATCCCACTGCCACACCTCACACCCAAAACGACCCAGGTGCGCTGCCCCAACCGAGAACATAGACGCGATATAGAAACGAGTACAGAAACGACGAAATTTATAAATATTAGTAACTTTTTTAGTAAGATCTAATTATGTGTAAAAAAAAATAGAATTGATTGCTTTAGGAGCGGCAGAGTGTCAAGATTAGAGATAATAGGATAAATTCTATTATAGTCAGAACATAATACTAATACATGCAACTCATCTACAATGAATGATAGTGTATCTGATTGGAACAGAGAAGTTTAGCCGACTAATCAAGTCGGGAATATCAACTTCACCACGAATAAGCTTACAAATAAAGACTTTTCCAAACATCGTTCTACGGTTAGCTAGGGGGGTCAATTAATTAAGTCTAGTCTACGGATATAAGGAGGTAATTTAAGGATTGCATGGTCTAAAAATTTTAGATTAGGGTCCAGGAAAACACCAAGATCATTATCCCGTTATAATGGTCGGCATGGTATGCAAGAAATATTTTCAGATAAAAACAAGAGAGAACGCTATAGTCGAGTTCCCCGACTATCTGATACCCGTTACTCAGCTAGTGGATGTGCGAAGAAGAAATTTCAACACTGACAGTTTTTGGCGGTTTGTGGGCGTTAGAGTGGGCGTGGCAAAAAGTTTTTTTGCAAATTGATAGAAATTTACAAGACTAATACAAAAATGAAAAAATATCAAAACATTTTTCAAAAGTGTGGGCGTGGCAGCTTTGGGCGGTTTGTGGGCGTTAGAGTGGGCGTGGCAAAAAGTTTTTTAGCAAATTGATAAAAATGTACAAGACTAATACAAAAATAAAAAAAAAACAAAACCTTTTTCAAAAGTGTGGGCGTGGCAGTTTTGGGCGGTTTGTGGGCGTTAGAGTGGGCGTGGCAACATGAATCGACAAACTTGCGCTGCTTCTATGTCTCTGGAGTCTGTATGCTTAATCTCAACTTTCTAGCTTTTGTAGTTCCTGAGATCTCAGCGTTCATACGGGCGGACAGACGGACGGACAGACGGACATGGCCAGATCGACTTGGCTATTGATCCTGATCAAGAATATATATACTTTATATGGTCGGAAACGCTTCCTTCTGCCTGTTACATACTTTTCAACGAATCTAGTATACCCTTTTACTCTACGAGTAACGGGTATAAAAATTGTAAATGTAATGTAGCCCAGGTATTTGGTGGTCTTGCACCAGTGCGCCAACTAAATCGCGCTCTGTTGGCAGTATCAAGTTTTCATCTGGCTACCAGGCCTCTGCAAGTACTGGCCGGTCGGAGGTATTCCTGACTACCAACTAGCGTTATTATTCTGCGTAGGACAACCCCTGCCTACTGATAATTGAAACAATTGTCTTTCCGGGAGCTACGCCAACATCACGAAGCCTTTCCTTTCGATTACATTCACTGATTGGACACACCGACCTATCTATGTATATCGGTGCGTAGTAGAACAACTACCAGAACTTTGCACCGTAGGATGAGCTAATTCGCCCCAGTTACTTTTACCAGCCAGGATAATTTATGAAAAACAAAACCAGGACCGTCAGCGGATAAAGGGTTAAAATTAAAGTAGTGCAAGTGCTGGTTGCTAGACCACACGGGAGTCGAACACGACTGTTTATCTATCTGTTTATCTTCTCTGTCTAACTAACTTGCCGGCTGGTTGGGTTGTTTTCACTCTTGAACCGCAGTCGTCACATTATCAATATTTAGACAGGCAATATGAAAAGCGGACGGGAAGTATTAGATGCAGATGGAAGGAAAGGTAGCTCAGCTAGTAGTGGAAGAAGCAGTGGAAGATTTCAATGGTGGTTTCTTCTGGTCTATACCCGCCCTCCTGGAAATATGTTCATATTGTTCTTCATCGTGATGATTTCCATTTAATTATAAATCATTGAATATATTGTGGTAACCTAACAATACGGGTGGAGTACTTTTTTCTTTTCATAAATTCTTCTTCATTGAAATTAAAATTTTATTCATTGCTTCAAAACTATCGCTAACTATTCCAAAATTATTCCAATATTTAGCATTATCTCTTAAAAATATTTACTATTTTCCCGTCCATATTTGAATCTACGTGTATCTTTGTCGGACGCGAGTTTCTGGAGGGAACACATACATAATAATAAAGGCGGCTATGACGTACTTACGAAAGTTCCCACGAAGTCAGCAAGCCTATTGACGTCGAATTTTAGGTCGATTTATGCATTATTTTTAGATTATGAACAAATGCTCTCTACGGACTCGAAGTCTAACAAGGTTTACACGTTAAGTTCAATAGCTACATCAACCGAATGCTATAGAATTTAATTGAATTTAATCAGCTTGAAATGAAACAGAGACAAGAGAGAACGCTATAGTCGAGTTTCCCGACTACGTGATACCCGTTACTCAGCTAGTGGAATTACGAAGGAGAGTCTTCCACACTGACAGTTTTTGGTGGTTTGTGGGCGTTAGAGTGGGCGTGGCCAAAAGTTTTTTGGCAAATCGATAGAAATTTACAAGACTAATACAAAAATATCAAAAGATTTTTCAAAAGTATGCAACATGAGGCGTGGCAACATGAATCGACAAACTTGCGCTGCGTCTATGTCTCTGGAATCGGCATGCTGAATCTCTAGCTTTTCTTTCTTTTCTTTCTAGCTTTTATAGTTTATGAGATATCGACGTTCATACGGACGGACAGACGGACAGATGAACGGACAGACGGACATGGCCAGATCGACTCGGCTACTGATCCTGATCAAGAATATATATACTTTATATGGTCGGAAACACTTCCTTCTGCCTGTTACATACTTTTCAACAAATCTAGTATACTAGTAGTAGAGTAACTACGAGTAACGGGAATAATTAGTTCATTTGATCACATGCCGCTCACACTCTGCGGGGGGTGAAGCGATGAGCACGTGGTATGCGGCGTCCGATATGATGATCCGCACGTGGAAAGCGGCGCCCGTAATGCGATCCGCATGTGGTATGCGGAGTCCGTAATGCGATCCGCATGTGGATGCGAAGTCCGTAAGGCGTATTATTTAATTTCGCAAGTTCTACGTTTTACGACTTTCTTTATTCAGGTCAGTATAACAAGAGACCGAACTGACGCCGATAATAAATGCGGTAAGCTTCTAACAGCAGTAGAGTTGCATTTCGGGTGGTCTCGCGTTAGGAAATGTTTATTAGTTATCCCAGTCAAAAGTGGTTGGGCTGCCTGCCAGATTAATTAACTTGAACTCCACTAGTTATCGATGTAATTGATAATTTTGAAAATGACTATTTAAAAAGGGTTTAAAACAGCCCTGACATTTTTTTTTGCTAGTATTAATGGTATTAACGAAACAATGCATACTTCACTGTCGTGTCTGACACCCGCGAGTGCCAAACACTCCATCGGGTCAATGACCTAGCACCTCCAGAAAGCAAACGATCGCGGTCTTGCTCACCAATGCTTATGACTGCACGATGTGAACCCGAACGCATTGAGAGCGTCTCTCTCGCACTCTCTGTAGCTACCAGCTCTGTAGCTACCAGCACAGTAACTTCGATATCTACTGCAACTGCACCTATAGCAACAACAACAACAACATCAACACTATGCTCAGTACCGAGAGCTGTGTACATTTCTGCTGAATCAACAACAACCAAAGCCAGTGCATTCTCTCCGACTCTAGAAAACAAAAGCGGACAAGAACCAAAACAAAACACAACATTGTTTCAAACAGGGCTGGATCGCTGCATTCAAATAAAGCGAAAGCTAAGCCCACAACACAAACAGGCTAACAATCAGCCGAAAATAAATCGCACCAACGTTGACAAATCAACTTCAAATAGGTTTGCACTACTCGATGACTGCGAAGTGCATCCAATCAAAGAACAGGAGCAGAAGAAGATTAAGCCGCCACCAATATTTATACGAGAGAAAACCTCAAGTGCACGGAGAAAACAAGTTCCACGTTATACCTCTTACCAAGGGAAACATACAAGAAACGAAAGTGCAGACTCCGGATGAGTCTAGTGCACACCAAAGCGTACTGCACCCTAAAATCTATCTGCGTCGTTTGCAGCGATGCTCACAGTACCGCAAACTGTCCTAAGAACAAGGACGACAGCTCAAATAAATTATGCAGCAACTCTGGCGAAAACCACACAGCCAACTGGCGAGGATGCATTGCTTACAAGGAACTTAAGAGTCGCCTAAACAAACGAGTGGATTCAGTTTGTGATCGTACCACACCAACAATTCACAAAGCAATGGAACCGAGTACAACTAACATCCCTTTGTCTACCAGCTACCGAACAGCGCCAAATATTTCCTTTGCAAGTGCACTAAAATCAGGGATCCAAGCACCAGCAGCGGACACCCCCATTCATCAAAAAAACACTCACATGCAACAGCAGCCAATTAGCGTTGAAGCGATTATGCTTTCGATGCAGCAAAGCATGAAAGACTTTATGGCCTTCATGCAAACAACTATGCAAGAGCTTATGAGGAACCAAAACATCCTTATTCAAATGCTCGTTTCTTCTAAAACAGTATAATGACTCCCCTAATAATAGCAACCTGGAACGCTAATGGCGTTTCGCGGCACAAGCTAGAACTTGCTCAGTTCTTAGCCGACAGAAACATTGATGTTATGCTACTCTCAGAGACTCACCTTACTGAAAAGTACAATTTTCAAATACCAGGATACAAATTTTACTTTACGAATCACCCGGATGGCAAGGCCCATGGAGGCACTGGCATACTAACACGATCGCGAATCAAACACCACTTTGTTAGTAATTGGCAAGAAGACTGCCTACAATCTACCTCTATAAGCCTCCAATGCTATAACGGTGCTCTCACTCTGGCTGCTGTCTATTGCCCACCCCGCTTCACACTATCAGAGGACAAATTCACAACACTCTTCGACTCGCTCGGTGAAAGGTTTGTTGCAGCTGGTGATTGGAATGCCAAGCACATGTACTGGGGATCTCGGATAGCGACTCCTAAAGGAAAACAGCTATACAACGCAATTATTAAACCGCAAAACAAGCTTAATTATGTTTCTCCGGGTACGCCTACATACTGACCAGCAGATCCTAAAAAGCTTCCAGACTTGATTGACTTTGCCATCACCAAAAGGATATCCCAATCAATGATTAAAGCTGAGGCACTTTCAGAACTTTCATCTGATCACTGCCCGGTGCTCTTTAATATTTTGTACCAACTGCAACACATCGAGCGGCCGTATTGACTCACAAGCAACAGGACCAACTGGGAGAGGTACAAAAAATATGTTTGTTTACATACCGACTTCTCTAGCTCATTAGAAACCGAGCAAGACATCGATCAGTTTGCTGGTAGCCTAGAATCAACACTAGTCGCAGCAGCAAAAGCGTCAACTCCACAAGATACCCACGGATGCAGTAAAAAGTTCAACATGACAAGTCGAGATACCGAACTCCTTGTGCTTGAAAAACGACGACTTCGAAGGTAGTGGCAGGAGCACAGATTACCTGACGCAAAGAGTAGACTAAAAGCAGCTTCGCGCAGACTTACTAAAGCGCTTAAGAATTTCACGCCCACTAGCACAAAAAACTCATTGTGGAAAGCCCACAGGAATCTGCAGGCACCAGCAGAAACTTTCGTACCCCTCCGTAACTCTACCGGAAACTGGTCTCGTAGTGACATGGACAGAGCAAGAGTCTTCGCTGATCATCTCAAAAAGGTATTCCAACCAAATCCAGCCCCTAACTCATTTACTCTCCCACCCTTAACTGCATCTGACTTAGCACCACAAGATCCCATAGAATTCCGGCCAAGCGAAATAACGAAAGTCATTAGAGAGCAACTGAAGACTGAAAAATCGCCTGGCTTCGATTTAATAACACCGAAAATGATCATCGAGCTTCCAATGTGTGCCAATCTACAAATCGGCCTACTCCTCAACGCTATTACCAAAATTGGATACTTTCCTCAAAAGTGGAAGAAATCAGTTATAGTTATGATCCCTAAGCCTGGGAAAGACAAAACACAGCCATCATCATACAGGCCAATAATCCTAATTACTTGTCTCTCCAAGTTATTTGAAAAAGTACTGATGCTACGAATCAGTCCCCACCTTAAAACACGCGTCACACTCCCATCGCACCAATTTGGTTTTCGGCCAAAACATGGAACTATTGAGCAGGTTAACCGCATCACAACATAAATTCGCACTCCTTTTGAGCATCGTGAATATTGTACAGAGTATGGTTGGATGGACTTATGTTTAAAATAACCAAACTGCTGCCTCAAAACTTACATAAGCTTCTAAAGTCTCACTTATATAAAAGAATGTTCGCGGTTAGATGTAGTTCAAGCACTTCAAGCGATTGTATTATAGAAGCTGGAGTGCCCCAAGGAAGTGTATTAGGTCCAATTCTATACACCCTATACACGGCGGACATCCCAACAGACTACCAGCTAACAATATCCACATTCGCTGATGACACTGCAATACTGAGTCGATCCAGATGCCCAGTAAAAGCTACGATGCAACTAGCACGCTATTTAACATGTGTAGAGAATTGGCTTGCAAATTGGCGCATACGAGTAAACGAACAAAAATGCAAACAAGTTACGTTTACCCTTAACAAACAAAGCTGCCCGCCCTTGGTTATGAACCACACGCGCATCCCACAAGTCGATGACGTAACATACTTAGGTATTCATCTGGACAAGCGGCTCACCTGGCGGAAACACATAGAGGCCAAGACGACGCACCTGAGACTAAAAGCAAAGGATCTACACTGGCTTATAAACGTTCGGTCTCCCCTGAGCCTGGAGTACAAAGTCCTTTTGTATAACTCCGTTCTTAAACCCATATGGACCTATGGCTCCGGGCTATGGGGCAATGCATCGAGAAGCAACATACTTCGACATCATACAGCGAGCACAGTCTAGGATTCTGAGAATCATAACCGGAGCTCCATGGTATCTTCGGAACGAGAATATACACAAAGACCTAAAAATAAAACTTGTCATTGAGACAATAACAGAGAGAAAAGTTAAATACAAGGAAAAACTAGGCTCACATCCAAATCCCCTTGCAAGGAAACTTCTTCGAGTATGCAGCCAAAGTCGACTGCACCGCAACGATCAACCAGCCCAGCGTTAAATTTGTTAGGCCACATAGCACAAATCATCTCATAAAATGATAATTAGCTAGCTTAGAATAAGATTTTAAAACTTATTGTTAGTCTCTTAAGTAAAAGGGAAGATTCAATAAATAAGAGAAAGAAAGAAAGACGAGCACCGGCTCTCTTTCCAACGAAACAATGCATACTTCACCTTCGTGTCTGACGCCCGTGAGTGCCAAACAACCCATCGAGTCAATGACCTAGCACCTGGAGAAAGCAAACGATCGCGGTCCTGCTCACCAATGCTTATGACTGCACGATGTGAGCCCGAACGCATTGAGAGCGTCTCTCTCGCGCTCTCCTCATTGCAAACGGTGCCAAGCTCTGTAGCTACCAGCACAGTAGCTTCGATATCTACTACAACTGCACCTATAGCAACAACAACAACATCAACACTATGCTCAGTACCGAGAGTTGTGTACATTTCTGCTGAAACAACAACAACCAAAGCAAGTGCAGTCTCTCCGACTCTAGAAAACAAAAGCGGACAAGAACCAAAACAAAACACAAAACTGTTTCAAACAGGGCTGGATCGCTACATTCAAATAAAGCGAAAGCTAAGCCCACAACACAAACAGGCTGGCAATCAGCCGAAAATAAATCGCACCAACGTTGACAACTCAACTTCAAATAGGTTTGCACTACTGGATGACTGCGAAGTGCATCCAATGAAAGAACAGGAGCAGAAGAAGATTAAGCCGCCTCCAATATTTATACGAGAGAAAACCTCAAGCGCACTGGTTAACAAACTAGCTACGATCATCGGAGAAAACAGGTTCCACGTTATACCTCTTACCAAGGGAAACATACATGAAACGAAAGTGCAGACTCCGGATGAGTCTAGCCATCGATCAGTGACCAAGTACCTGGATGAAGCTGGAAACAGTTACTATACCTACCAGTTTAAAAGGGCCAAAGGATTGCAGGTCGTCATTAAAGGAATTGAATCATCTGTGACCCCATCCGAAATTATCGAGGCACTAAAGGAGAAAAACTTTAAGGCAAAAACGGTGATCAACATTCTTAACAGGAAGAAAGAGCCGCAGCCACTCTTCAAAGTCGAACTGGAGCCATCGAGTCAAAAAATCAGCAAAAATGAAGTACATCCTATTTATAAACTCCAGTTTCTACTGCACCGGAGAATAACCGTCGAAGAGCCACACAAGCGCAAGCAGCCTGCGCAGTGCACTAACTGCCAAGAATATGGCCACACCAAAGCGTACTGCACCCTAAAATCTATCTGCGTCGTTTGCAGCGATGCTCACAGTACCGCAAACTGTCCCAAGAACAAGGACGACAGCTCAATTAAATTATGCAGCAACTGTGGCGAAAACCACACTGCCAACTGGCGAGGATGCATTGTTTACAAGGAACTTAAGTGTCGCCTAAACAAACTAGTGACTTCAGTTCGTGATCGTACCACACCAGCAACTCACAAAGCAATGGAACCGAGTACAACTAACATCCCTCTGTCTACCAGCTACCGAACAGCGCCAAATATTTCCTTTGCAAGTGCACTAAAATCAGGGATCCAAACACCAGCAGCGGACACCCCCATTCATCAAACAAACACTCACGATAACATGCAACAGCAGCCAATTAGCGTTGAAGCGATTATGCTTTCGATGCAGCAAAGCATGAAAGACTTTATGGCCTTCATGCAAACAACTATGCAAGAGCTTATGAGGAACCAAAACATCCTTAATCAAATGCTCGTTTCCTCTAAAACAGTATAATGACTCCCCTAATAATAGCAACCTGGAACGCTAATGGCGTTTCGCGGCACAAGCTAGAACTTGCTCAGTTCTTAGCCGACAGAAACATTGATGTTATGCTACTCTCAGAGACTCACCTCACTGAAAAGTACAATTTTCAAATACCAGGATACAAATTTTACTTTACGAATCACCCGGATGGCAAGGCCCATGGAGGCACTGGCATACTAATACGAACGCGAATCAAACACCACTTTGTTAGTAATTGGCAAGAAGATTGCCTACAATCTACCTCTATAAGCCTCCAATGCTATAACGGTGCTCTCACTCTGGCTGCTGTCTATTGCCCACCCCGCTTCACACTATCAGAGGACAAATTCACAACACTCTTCGACTCGCTCGGTGAAAGGTTTGTTGCAGCTGGTGATTGGAATGCCAAGCACATGTACTGGGGATCTCGGATAGCGACCCCTAAAGGAAAACAGCTATACAACGCAATTATTAAACCGCAAAACAAGCTTAATTATGTTTCTCCGGGTACGCCTACATACTGGCCAGCAGATCCTAAAAAGCTTCCAGACTTGATTGACTTTGCCATCACCAAAAGGATATCCCAATCAATGATTACAGCTGAGGCACTTTCAGAACTTTCATCTGATCACTGCCCGGTGCTCTTTAATCTTTTGTACCAACTGCAACACATCGAGCGGCCGAATAGACTCACAAGCAACAGGACCAACTGGGAGAGGTACAAAAAATATGTTTGTTCACATACCGACTTCTCTAGCTCATTGGAAACCGAGCAAGACATCGATCAGTTTGCTGGTAGCCTAGAATCAACACTAGTCGCAGCAGCAAAAGCGTCAACTCCACAAGATACCAACGGATGCAGTAAAAAGTTCAACATGACAAGTCGAGATACCGAACTCCTTGTGCTTGAAAAACGACGACTTCGAAGGGAGTGGCAGGAGCACAGATCACCTGGCGCAAAGGTAGACTAAAAGCAGCTTCTCGCAGACTTACTAAAGCGCTTAAGAAAAAAGAAGCGGACGCACAACTGCGTTACATCGAGAACCTCACGCCCACCAGCACAAAAAACTCATTGTGGAAAGCCCACAGGAATCTGCAGGCACCAGCAGAAACTGTCGTACCCCTCCGTAACTCTACCGGAAATTGGTCTCGTACTGACATGGACAGAGCAAGAGTCTTCGCTGATCATCTCAAAAAGGTATTTCAACCCAATCCAGCCACTAACTCATTTACTCTCCCACCCTTAACTGCATCTGAATTAGCACCACAAGATCCCATAGAATTTCGGCCAAGCGAAATAACGAAAGTCATTAGAGACCAACTGAAGACTGGAAAATCGCCTGGCTTCGATTTAATAACACCGAAAATGATCATCGAGCTTCCAATGTGTGCAGTTCTACAAATCTGCCTACTCTTCAACGCTATTACCAAAATTGAATACTTTCCTCAAAAGTGGAAGAAATCAGTTATAGTTATGATCCCTAAGCCTGGGAAAGACAAAACACAGCCATCATCATACAGGCCAATAAGCCTACTTACTTGTCTCTCCAAGTTATTTGAAAAAGTACTGCTGCTACGAATCAGTCCCCACCTTAAAACACACGACACACTCCCATCGCACCAATTTGGTTTTCGGGCAAAACATGGAACTGTTGAGCAGGTTAACCGCATCACAACGGAAATTCGCACTGCTTTTGAGCATCGTGAATATTGTACAGCTTTATTCTTAGACGTTGCACAAGCATTCGATAGAGTATGGTTGGATGGACTTATGTTTAAAATAACCAAACTGCTGCCTCAAAAGTTACATAAGCTTCTAAAGTCTTACTTATACAAAAGAGTGTTCGCGGTTAGATGTAGTTCAAGCACTTCAAGCGATTGTACTATAGAAGCTGGAATGCCCCAAGGAAGTGTATTAGGTCCAATTCTATACACCCTATACACAGCGGACATCCCAACAGACTACCAGCTAACAATATCCACATTCGCTGATGACACTGCAATACTGAGTCGATCCAGATGCCCAGTAAAAGCTACGATGCAACTAGCACGCTATTTAACATGTGTAGAGAATTGGCTTGCAAATTGGCGCATACGAGTAAACGAACAAAAATGCAAACAAGTTACGTTTACCCTTAACAAACAAAGCTGCCCGCCCTTGGTTATGAACCACACGCGCATCCCACAAGCCGATGACGTAACATACTTAGGTATTCATCTGGACAAGCGGCTCACCTGGCGGAAACACATAGAGGCCAAGACGACGCACCTGAGACTAAAAGCAAAGGATCTACACTGGCTTATAAACGTTCGGTCTCCCCTGAGCCTGGAGTACAAAGTCCTTTTGTATAACTCCGTTCTTAAACCCATATGGACCTATGGCTCCGAGCTATGGGGCAATGCATCGAGAAGCAACATCGACATCATTCAGCGAGCACAGTCTAGGATTCTGAGAATCATAACCGGAGCTCCATGGTATCTTCGGAACGAGAATATACACAAAGACCTAAAAATAAAACTTGTCATTGAGACAATAACAGAGAGAAAAGTTAAATACAAGGAAAAACTAGGCTCACATCCAAATCCCCTTGCAAGGAAACTTCTTCGAGTATGCAGCCAAAGTCGACTGCACCGCAACGATCAACCAGCCCAGCGTTAAATTTGTTAGGCCACATAGCACAAATCATCTCATAAAATGATAATTAGCTAGCTTAGAATAAGATTCAATAAATAAAAAAAAATAAAAAAAGTATTAATGGCAAGTTCGTGGTTTCTATAGCTAGGTACATATGGTTAATCTTCCATTTTTAGTTTTTCGTATTTCTGAATTCGTTAAAAATTGCTGTTATTTCAGCAGTAAAAATTAAGGAGTCAGGTGAGTGCATGTGCTGGGCTATGATGTTTTGTGTAGAGGTAACGCTGTAGGTTACGCCGTAGTATGAGGAATTTGACCTAATTTTTTTGGCAAAAATGTATTTTTAAAAATGTGTCTCTTAATTAAGAATTGATAGAAGACTTATGTTAAGAGACACAAATCTTAAATTAGCACTCCAATTTAAAAAGAAATCTGCTGTGCCGTCGGTGGGCTTTGTTTTTAGTGCCAGCTACAATTCAGCTTTTCGCTGAATACTTTTGCAGCTTGAACTTACTCGAAAATTCCAGCAATGTAAAGCCGAAAAGACATCAGGCTGGTCATCCAAAAATATTTGGGTTGAAAGTAGCAAGAGGGCAGAGAAAGCAAGCAGCCGACCTCTCAATACTTCAAAAACGTAATTGTTACAAGGGTCGAGTATACCTGCACGTAAAATAGGACTGAACCCAGCTAAAGCGAAGATCATTAGGAAACGGATAAGCAGACCCATAGAACAACCTTTGCGCTCTACCGCTGAAGAGGCCTTTTTGGATCATGTACTCACAAAGGACCAGTTCTGTGCGATTCAGAAAGACGCTAAGTACAGAACGGCTGCCATTTATTCCAACTAAAAGGAAGTGGCTAAAAAAAAAAATTGCGCTCCATTTAATATTCATGCTACAGATACCGTACCATTCGTCCGGTCGGATATTTTGGAGCCTACATAATCGAGAAATAAGATTTATATTTTCGACAGACTTCGCCATGAAAGGAAACATAGCCGAATTTCCTACTTTACGATTGTGCTTCGTGGAGGATTGGAAACCCCTCGGACTCCATCATTTCATCTCCGAAATAACATAAGTGATGAATATTATTATTATTAGACGAATATTAAGATGATCCTGATTCCTGGAGAGATATATTTTTTAACGTAGAAACTGATATTAAGTAAAAAAAAATTAGGGTGAAAGGGGGGTGTGCGCCGACACGACTAATTTTCCGAAATATTTGTAAAAGTGGGTATGAGACAAAGAAAAACAAAAAAAGTTTTTTGGCAAATCGATAGAAATTTACAAGACTAATACAAAAATGGAAAAATATCAAAACATTTTTCAAAAGAGTGGGCGTGCCAGCTTTGGGCGGTTTGTGGGCGATAGAGTGGGCGTAGCAAAAAGTTGTTTGGCAAATCGATAAAAATTTACAACATTAATACAAAAATGAAAAAATACCAAAACATTTTTCAAAAGTGTGGGCGTGGCAGTTTTGGGCGGTTTGTGGGCGTTAGAGTGGGCATGGCAAAAAGTTTTTTGGCAAATTGATAGAAATTTACAAGACTAATACAAAAATGAAAAAATATCATAACATTTGGCAGCTTTGGGCGGTTTGTGGGCGTTAGAGTGGGCGTAGCAAAAAATTTTTTGGCAAATCGATAAAAATTTACAAGACTAATACAAAAATGAAAAAATATCAAAACATTTTTCAAAAGTGAGGGCGTGGCAGTTTTGGGCGGTTTGTGGGCGTTAGAGTGGCAACATGAATCGACAAACTTGCGCTGCTTCTGTCTCTGGATTCTGTATGCTTAATCTCAACTTTCTAGCTTTTGTAGTTCCTGAGATCTCGACGTTCATACGGACGGACAGACGAACAGACGGACGGACAGACGGACATGGCCAGATCGACTCGGCTATTGATCCTGATTAGGAATATATATACTTTATATGGTCGGAAACGCTTCCTTCTGCCTACTTTTCAACGAATCTATTATACCCTTTTACTCTACAAGTAACGGGTATAAAAATTACCAATGTATATTAAATTGTTTATAAAATATTAATTTATCTCAACAATAGGTCGAATTACCCATAGTTCACCGCGATCGGACTTTGTGCTTTGCTCTTCTTAACTGGATGACCTGAATTCAGACAATTAATGCACAACCGATTGTGTTTGGTGAAATCGAACCGTTGCATAACTGACAGAGCCATGACAGCTTGACAACTGCCTAAACTATGATTTGTTGCTGAGCAATGTCGACATTTTTGTTCAGGCCTGCGATAAGTTTGTGTGCATGTGAAGACGATTTGGAATATCCCTTAATGGAACCTAGGTTAGGCTTCCTTTTACTTTTGGTTGACTCCTTAGCAGCTAAATGTTGGTGTCTCCGATTCAACTGAATTGCACAATCGGACCATGACGGTCCGAAAGTTTGAAGGCTACTTTATAATATTAGAAAAGAGAAAATGCCTATTAACCCAACAACACCTGTCGAAACCAAAGAGTTTTTTGACAATAAGATTTATCTGGCGGAATATGGCTTATCCAAGCATTAGTCAACTTTAAAGAATTATATATGACGAATTTTTTAAAAGATTTTTTATGGTGTCAGGGGGTTTACAGATTCTTTTAAATTGCCTATGTGGGTTGCCCAGTTGTTTCTATTTTTTATGCACTTTTATACTCGTTACTTGGAGAGTAAGACATATAAATATATTAATTCTTAGTCATGGTCAATCAGTCTGGCCATGTCCGTATGTACACTCAGGGAAAAATTACTTTATGTAAGAAAAGTTCATATTTTTTAAACTAGAATTTCAGAGCAAACACTTTTATTTTAAGAACGAATCGTTCCTATTTTAAAATATTTATTCTTTATATGAGGAAAAACAAGAGAGAACGCCATAGTCGAGTTCCCCGACTATCTGATACCCGTTACTGAGCTAGTAATTAATAAAATGAGCTGAACGATATATGATAAATTTATATCATGCTGTATACTTGCATACATTCATATGCATATACATATGTATGCGTGCATGCGAACACGTGCGTAGGCCAGCAACGCTTAATCTTGGCGTTTTTTTTTTCGTGCTTTTGTATAACAATTTCTTAGTTAAAAATGTTTTTTCACAATGAACAAAGTGTATAAAAAAGAACAATTAAATGTGACAAATGTACATATTAATATATATTTATATATGTACATTTGTTGGTTTTTATACAATTGTTCGTTTTATACGTCTACGAATTTTTTCGCTTCTTAACATGTCCGCTTGTGTGCTTTTTGTGCGTTTGTCAAATGGCTTTATCATTCGAAAGATAAAGATCATTAAAGATAAACCTTTGTTTTCCATGAGTCTCAATAATATCTCAATAATGAAATGTGTAATTCGAATAAAACTAATACGTATTCCAAGAATGTTTGTCTTAAAAATTGTAAGTACGACACAGTACATTTTAAGAACGTTCGTACTAAAACTCTTCAGTTTTCTGTATGAACGTCGATATCTCAGAGCTATTAAAGCTAGAAAGTTCAGATTAAGCATGAAGACTCCAGACATATACCTCCTCAACTGCCACACCCACACTTTATATAAAGTAGTATTTATAGATATAAATTTTTTGTTCGCGCTTCCACTAGCTGAGTAAAGGGTATCCGATAGTCGGCGTTTTTTTTACAATGCGATATGATTACCAGGACGTCTCTGCTCTTCTGTCGTAGTGCTGGATGGTCTGCTCAGCGGCCTCGTTCTGCTGTCTCGCCGCTCTCGTCGTCCTGAGTGGCGCAGACCGTGTCGTTGGGCCTGTCACTTGGGCTGTCGTCGAACGCGGACTCACGGCAGCTAACGGCTGCGATCCTCAAGGCAAACGCCTGGGGCAACACGCCAACCCCACGTCTGTTCGGACTGGTCTACACCACAATGCCTGTTGAATGCTTTCGGACTAACCGTGCTTCGTCGTATTGGACCTCAACTACCTGCGTCTCAATTCGGACTTTCCTTGTCCCTAACGTCTTGACGTAGCGATCTTGTTCCTTATTGACTACCACGGCTGTAGCTTCTCTGCTGACTTCGTTTCTTCACGTTGTTGACTTGTATACTCGTTCTCCTTGACTGTCAAGCTTCCAGCGATCGGCCTGCTTATATAGACCCCCTTTAACGGTTCATTCCAAAGTCCAACTTGTACCGTTATTCTCCTCCAAACCTTCTGTCTCTCTAAACTCTCTTTCTACAGGTTCAGAGTCTCCACACTCTCTTTACCCAGGTTCAGAGTCTCCAAACTATCTTTCTTCAGGTTTAGAGTCTCCAAACTCTCTTTTTCCATGTTCAGAGTCTCCAAACTCTCTCCTCGGTTTCGCACTGCCGTTACTACGCGTTGCCTTGTTGCGTAACTGGCAACGTCAGGCCCTCCTCATGCAATCTTCATCTGCATTTGTGCGGAGTTTTAACTCCTCACATCTCCCCTTTCTTTGGGAACATTTTAATTCGGCCATGCAGCTACTGCGGAACATTCCTGAGATCCCGTCGACGCTCACAGCTCTATCCCGAGTTCCACAGCGCCGATCTCCTTTCAGTATATTCCTCATTCCTCCTGTACCGCCCCTCCTGGTGATTGCACTGCTTCTCCGTGTCCTGCTTACTTGTGGCAAGCCCCCGTTGACTCCGGCTTTGGCCTGACGCTGATACGGTCGCCTCTGCTGCTTGTATTTGGGATACGTTAAGTGTGCCTGTGCCTGACGTTAGTCGGGAGATCCTGATGTCCGCGTGGAAGAAACAGTATTCCTTGCCTCCTTGCTCGTTGGCATGGCCCCGTTGACTGTCGCCTTAGCCTGACGCTGGAACGGGTGTCGTGTTGCGTCCGTTCTCGGGTCCTGCCATTTCTCCATACCGACAGTGGTCTCACCTTTCCCCGGTGGTGGGGCTGTTGACTCTGGCGGCTGTTAAACAGTCGTCTTCAGGCATGTTCGTGGGACGCAGTATTTTGGTTTGCTCGCGGCATGGCTCCGTTGACTCCGGCCTTGGCCTGACGCTGAAACGGATGACTAGCCCCGGTCATTCTCGGGTACAGTTGGCTCTACTGCATGCTTTCCCCATTCCCTCCCGACGGATCCACATCCACGTTTTTTTTTTTTCACGCGAGTCCCACGGCCACACCTCCCGCTCAACCAACCGAGGTACGTTGCCGTGTACCGTACGGCTCGAATTGCGGGAAGATAGACGCGGTGTAGAAGACAGTAAATAACAAGGAAATATATATATACTATAATTTGTTAAATACGTTATTATTGATCGCTTTAAGAACGGCAGATAGTCAGAATTAGAAATAATAGGATAGAATCTATTATAGTCAGAACAGAATACTCTCATAATTAGATCTACATTGATATAAAATTAACGGTACGTAATTTCTAGAAAATCTGCTTGGAACAGTGACGTTTAGCCGACTATCCAAGTCGGGACTATCAACTTCACCACCAATAAGGTTAAAAATAAAGACTGTTCCAAACATCGTTTTACGGTTAGCTAAGGAGGGTTAGGTTAGGTTGGGTCGGAAGGCCCTCACGGGGCCGCGCATAGGCCAATATGGGCGGTAGCTGTCCGAATATTTCTTTATGAACCTAGAGAATGTTTTCGCGGATTTCGAAATCGTTTAGTATCGAGGTATTTTTAGCGAAGGCAAGTAGTTCGCCTTGCTTCTTCCTGGAGGCATCTTCTAGCGATGCCAGAACCGGAGCGCCTAAGTAGTTTATTCTTGCCCTTGCTAGGGCCGGACACTTGCAAATGAGATGCTCCAAGGTTTCGATTGCCTCGAATTCATCACACTTCCGCCTGAAATATGCGAAAACCTCATTTCAGGGTTTGTACAGTATATGTCCTCTCCAACTCTTCCTTCCATCGTGGAGCCGTCCGTGCATATATTAAGATGTTGAGCATGGTCCCGACCTGTTTTCCAGTCGTCTGGTCCCATGAATGTTGTTGTTCTTACATCCGGGCAAGTTCTGGTGACCATGTAGTCAGATATGCTGCTCATGTCTCGACCAATCGAACTATGCCCGAGTCTTTGTAGAGACATATTCCCTGATGCAACTAGGCGTTGTGCAGCCTTTCCTGCAGTCATTTGATCGTGGATGTCTAGGAGATCAACTCCATTTATAGTTTTATAGTTTATAGTCTCAAGGACTCTCCATTCTGAAACCATGGTACTTTGTCCCCTTACGAGTGATAGGTCTAGCACGTTCGAGGAGGTGGGACCTACAAAGGTATGCTCTTCCTCCACGTTAGCTATGCATAGGTTAGTTGATAGTAAAAAGTTTAGGAGTGACTCACCTCTATCGTTGATGTTGGGGCTTCCCCATACGCAGTGATGCGTGTTGTCGTCTGCACCCACGATCAGTTGTTGGTCGTTCGGGCTGGCTTCCACCATGCTCCTGAGTTCGTCCGGTGGGGCCGTTCTGTCGTTTGCCATGTAGCAGGAAGCTACCAAAAGGCGATTCCTCTCGCTCTCTAGCATTACAACAGCCAGGTCATCCATGCTTAAATGAGACATAAGCTTAGCATGCAGGCCCTTCCGTACAAGTACGGCGGGTCTGTTTCTGCTTACCGGTGGTGTATAGAACGCTAGGGAGGGTAAGTTAATTAACATAAGTCTACTTGAATAAGGAGGTAATCTAAGGTTTGCATCCCAACTAAGGCGCCGTAAGGCAAAAAGTAAAAAGTTCTTTTGAACCGATTCAACCCGGTCCGAGTAAACTTCATATTGTGGACTCCAAACAGGTGATCCATACTCGAGAATCGGATCATGTAAGGATCATCAAATTCCTTTGACCACCGCTTTATAAAACCAAGCACACCCCTAGCCTTATTGACAATAGACAAAATATGGTCTGAAAATTTAAGTTTAGGGTCCAGAAGAACACCAAGATCATCAACATGTGTTATTCTGTCCAAAGAGCACCCACTTAGAGTGTAAGTCGCGTACATTGAGTTGGCACGAGAAAAGGTCATAACTTTACACTTAGAGCCATTTAAGTCACGGCACCAGGTTTGAAAGCTATCTAGATCGGATTGTAAGTCCAAATGGCGAGAAATGTCCTTATACTGGAGACATAATTTTACCTTATCAGCGTACTTAAGTACTTAAGAGAAGGTCGTCAATAAATAAGGTAAAAAGGAGCGGACCTAGGTGGCTCCCTTATGGGATACCGGATGTGACTTGGAGAATACAAGAAAGAGAATTTTTAAAGAGGACCCGTTGCGTCCTGCCATTCAGATAACTTAGAATCCAATTTAGGAGATCAACAGGGAAACCTAATAAATCAATTTTTTTTAATAAAAGTGAATTATTAACAGAGTCGAATGCTTACTAAAATCCGTATAGATGATATCTATTTGAAGATTATTTTTGAAGCCCTGAATTACGAAGGAGGTTAGCTCCAGAAGGTTAGTAGTTGTTGATCTGCGTTTCATGAACCCATGCTGACATGGTGATATAATAGACCTACAAAAGTGCTGCAAATGAGGAGTGATAACGTTTTCAACAAGCTTAGGGATAGCAGACAATTTAGAGACACACACAGCCAGGAATTCCGTCGGGACCTGGCGAATAGACAGGCTTAAGATTATAAAGCAGTGAGCTTTCGTTCAGTGTATTAATTTCGACTTTGATACCGCGTAAGAGTAAGGCCGTTCGGAATGAGGTTCGACATCATTCTTCTCCAGATCCTGTTGCTTAAGGTCGCAGGTAAATGTTGGTGTCTCCGATTCAACTGAATTGCACAATCGGACCATGACGGTCCGAAAGTTTGAAGGCTACTTTATAATATTAGAAAAGAGAAAATGCCTATTAACCCAACAACACCTGTCGAAACCAAAGAGTTTTTTGACAATAAGATTTATCTGGCGGAATATGGCTTATCCAAGCATTGG
This sequence comes from Drosophila santomea, assembly GCF_016746245.2. Taxonomy (NCBI): domain Eukaryota; kingdom Metazoa; phylum Arthropoda; class Insecta; order Diptera; family Drosophilidae; genus Drosophila; species Drosophila santomea. The sequence continues at coordinate 82,601 of NW_025319002.1, forward strand.
TCAACTTTAAAGAATTATATATGACGAATTTTTTAAAAGATTTTTTATGGTGTCAGGGGGTTTACAGATTCTTTTAAATTGCCTATGTGGGTTGCCCAGTTGTTTCTATTTTTTATGCACTTTTATACTCGTTACTTGGAGAGTAAGACATATAAATATATTAATTCTTAGTCATGGTCAATCAGTCTGGCCATGTCCGTATGTACACTCAGGGAAAAATTACTTTATGTAAGAAAAGTTCATATTTTTTAAACTAGAATTTCAGAGCAAACACTTTTATTTTAAGAACGAATCGTTCCTATTTTAAAATATTTATTCTTTATATGAGGAAAAACAAGAGAGAACGCCATAGTCGAGTTCCCCGACTATCTGATACCCGTTACTGAGCTAGTAATTAATAAAATGAGCTGAACGATATATGATAAATTTATATCATGCTGTATACTTGCATACATTCATATGCATATACATATGTATGCGTGCATGCGAACACGTGCGTAGGCCAGCAACGCTTAATCTTGGCGTTTTTTTTTTCGTGCTTTTGTATAACAATTTCTTAGTTAAAAATGTTTTTTCACAATGAACAAAGTGTATAAAAAAGAACAATTAAATGTGACAAATGTACATATTAATATATATTTATATATGTACATTTGTTGGTTTTTATACAATTGTTCGTTTTATACGTCTACGAATTTTTTCGCTTCTTAACATGTCCGCTTGTGTGCTTTTTGTGCGTTTGTCAAATGGCTTTATCATTCGAAAGATAAAGATCATTAAAGATAAACCTTTGTTTTCCATGAGTCTCAATAATATCTCAATAATGAAATGTGTAATTCGAATAAAACTAATACGTATTCCAAGAATGTTTGTCTTAAAAATTGTAAGTACGACACAGTACATTTTAAGAACGTTCGTACTAAAACTCTTCAGTTTTCTGTATGAACGTCGATATCTCAGAGCTATTAAAGCTAGAAAGTTCAGATTAAGCATGAAGACTCCAGACATATACCTCCTCAACTGCCACACCCACACTTTATATAAAGTAGTATTTATAGATATAAATTTTTTGTTCGCGCTTCCACTAGCTGAGTAAAGGGTATCCGATAGTCGGCGTTTTTTTTACAATGCGATATGATTACCAGGACGTCTCTGCTCTTCTGTCGTAGTGCTGGATGGTCTGCTCAGCGGCCTCGTTCTGCTGTCTCGCCGCTCTCGTCGTCCTGAGTGGCGCAGACCGTGTCGTTGGGCCTGTCACTTGGGCTGTCGTCGAACGCGGACTCACGGCAGCTAACGGCTGCGATCCTCAAGGCAAACGCCTGGGGCAACACGCCAACCCCACGTCTGTTCGGACTGGTCTACACCACAATGCCTGTTGAATGCTTTCGGACTAACCGTGCTTCGTCGTATTGGACCTCAACTACCTGCGTCTCAATTCGGACTTTCCTTGTCCCTAACGTCTTGACGTAGCGATCTTGTTCCTTATTGACTACCACGGCTGTAGCTTCTCTGCTGACTTCGTTTCTTCACGTTGTTGACTTGTATACTCGTTCTCCTTGACTGTCAAGCTTCCAGCGATCGGCCTGCTTATATAGACCCCCTTTAACGGTTCATTCCAAAGTCCAACTTGTACCGTTATTCTCCTCCAAACCTTCTGTCTCTCTAAACTCTCTTTCTACAGGTTCAGAGTCTCCACACTCTCTTTACCCAGGTTCAGAGTCTCCAAACTATCTTTCTTCAGGTTTAGAGTCTCCAAACTCTCTTTTTCCATGTTCAGAGTCTCCAAACTCTCTCCTCGGTTTCGCACTGCCGTTACTACGCGTTGCCTTGTTGCGTAACTGGCAACGTCAGGCCCTCCTCATGCAATCTTCATCTGCATTTGTGCGGAGTTTTAACTCCTCACATCTCCCCCTTTCTTTGGGAACATTTTAATTCGGCCATGCAGCTACTGCGGAACATTCCTGAGATCCCGTCGACGCTCACAGCTCTATCCCGAGTTCCACAGCGCCGATCTCCTTTCAGTATATTCCTCATTCCTCCTGTACCGCCCCTCCTGGTGATTGCACTGCTTCTCCGTGTCCTGCTTACTTGTGGCAAGCCCCCGTTGACTCCGGCTTTGGCCTGACGCTGATACGGTCGCCTCTGCTGCTTGTATTTGGGATACGTTAAGTGTGCCTGTGCCTGACGTTAGTCGGGAGATCCTGATGTCCGCGTGGAAGAAACAGTATTCCTTGCCTCCTTGCTCGTTGGCATGGCCCCGTTGACTGTCGCCTTAGCCTGACGCTGGAACGGGTGTCGTGTTGCGTCCGTTCTCGGGTCCTGCCATTTCTCCATACCGACAGTGGTCTCACCTTTCCCCGGTGGTGGGGCTGTTGACTCTGGCGGCTGTTAAACAGTCGTCTTCAGGCATGTTCGTGGGACGCAGTATTTTGGTTTGCTCGCGGCATGGCTCCGTTGACTCCGGCCTTGGCCTGACGCTGAAACGGATGACTAGCCCCGGTCATTCTCGGGTACAGTTGGCTCTACTGCATGCTTTCCCCATTCCCTCCCGACGGATCCACATCCACGTTTTTTTTTTTTCACGCGAGTCCCACGGCCACACCTCCCGCTCAACCAACCGAGGTACGTTGCCGTGTACCGTACGGCTCGAATTGCGGGAAGATAGACGCGGTGTAGAAGACAGTAAATAACAAGGAAATATATATATACTATAATTTGTTAAATACGTTATTATTGATCGCTTTAAGAACGGCAGATAGTCAGAATTAGAAATAATAGGATAGAATCTATTATAGTCAGAACAGAATACTCTCATAATTAGATCTACATTGATATAAAATTAACGGTACGTAATTTCTAGAAAATCTGCTTGGAACAGTGACTTTTAGCCGACTATCCAAGTCGGGACTATCAACTTCACCACCAATAAGGTTAAAAATAAAGACTGTTCCAAACATCGTTTTACGGTTAGCTAAGGAGGGTTAGGTTAGGTTGGGTCGGAAGGCCCTCACGGGGCCGCGCATAGGCCAATATGGGCGGTAGCTGTCCGAATATTTCTTTATGAACCTAGAGAATGTTTTCGCGGATTTCGAAATCGTTTAGTATCGAGGTATTTTTAGCGAAGGCAAGTAGTTCGCCTTGCTTCTTCCTGGAGGCATCTTCTAGCGATGCCAGAACCGGAGCGCCTAAGTAGTTTATTCTTGCCCTTGCTAGGGCCGGACACTTGCAAATGAGATGCTCCAAGGTTTCGATTGCCTCGAATTCATCACACTTCCGCCTGAAATATGCGAAAACCTCATTTCAGGGTTTGTACAGTATATGTCCTCTCCAACTCTTCCTTCCATCGTGGAGCCGTCCGTGCATATATTAAGATGTTGAGCATGGTCCCGACCTGTTTTCCAGTCGTCTGGTCCCATGAATGTTGTTGTTCTTACATCCGGGCAAGTTCTGGTGACCATGTAGTCAGATATGCTGCTCATGTCTCGACCAATCGAACTATGCCCGAGTCTTTGTAGAGACATATTCCCTGATGCAACTAGGCGTTGTGCAGCCTTTCCTGCAGTCATTTGATCGTGGATGTCTAGGAGATCAACTCCATTTATAGTTTTATAGTTTATAGTCTCAAGGACTCTCCATTCTGAAACCATGGTACTTTGTCCCCTTACGAGTGATAGGTCTAGCACGTTCGAGGAGGTGGGACCTACAAAGGTATGCTCTTCCTCCACGTTAGCTATGCATAGGTTAGTTGATAGTAAAAAGTTTAGGAGTGACTCACCTCTATCGTTGATGTTGGGGCTTCCCCATACGCAGTGATGCGTGTTGTCGTCTGCACCCACGATCAGTTGTTGGTCGTTCGGGCTGGCTTCCACCATGCTCCTGAGTTCGTCCGGTGGGGCCGTTCTGTCGTTTGCCATGTAGCAGGAAGCTACCAAAAGGCGATTCCTCTCGCTCTCTAGCATTACAACAGCCAGGTCATCCATGCTTAAATGAGACATAAGCTTAGCATGCAGGCCCTTCCGTACAAGTACGGCGGGTCTGTTTCTGCTTACCGGTGGTGTATAGAACGCTAGGGAGGGTAAGTTAATTAACATAAGTCTACTTGAATAAGGAGGTAATCTAAGGTTTGCATCCCAACTAAGGCGCCGTAAGGCAAAAAGTAAAAAGTTCTTTTGAACCGATTCAACCCGGTCCGAGTAAACTTCATATTGTGGACTCCAAACAGGTGATCCATACTCGAGAATCGGATCATGTAAGGATCATCAAATTCCTTTGACCACCGCTTTATAAAACCAAGCACACCCCTAGCCTTATTGACAATAGACAAAATATGGTCTGAAAATTTAAGTTTAGGGTCCAGAAGAACACCAAGATCATCAACATGTGTTATTCTGTCCAAAGAGCACCCACTTAGAGTGTAAGTCGCGTACATTGAGTTGGCACGAGAAAAGGTCATAACTTTACACTTAGAGCCATTTAAGTCACGGCACCAGGTTTGAAAGCTATCTAGATCGGATTGTAAGTCCAAATGGCGAGAAATGTCCTTATACTGGAGACATAATTTTACCTTATCAGCGTACTTAAGTACTTAAGAGAAGGTCGTCAATAAATAAGGTAAAAAGGAGCGGACCTAGGTGGCTCCCTTATGGGATACCGGATGTGACTTGGAGAATACAAGAAAGAGAATTTTTAAAGAGGACCCGTTGCGTCCTGCCATTCAGATAACTTAGAATCCAATTTAGGAGATCAACAGGGAAACCTAATAAATCAATTTTTTTTAATAAAAGTGAATTATTAACAGAGTCGAATGCTTACTAAAATCCGTATAGATGATATCTATTTGAAGATTATTTTTGAAGCCCTGAATTACGAAGGAGGTTAGCTCCAGAAGGTTAGTAGTTGTTGATCTGCGTTTCATGAACCCATGCTGACATGGTGATATAATAGACCTACAAAAGTGCTGCAAATGAGGAGTGATAACGTTTTCAACAAGCTTAGGGATAGCAGACAATTTAGAGACACACACAGCCAGGGATTCCGTCGGGACCTGGCGAATAGACAGGCTTAAGATTATAAAGCAGTGAGCTTTCGTTCAGTGTATTAATTTCGACTTTGATACCGCGTAAGAGTAAGGCCGTTCGGAATGAGGTTCGACATCATTCTTCTCCAGATCCTGTTGCTTAAGGTCGCTGACGTGTACCCTGCGCTCCTTTCTGTTCTTCCAGTGATCTTAGAGATTACTGGCGATAAGAAATCCACAATATGGTACGGCCCATCGAACCTCGGAGATAGTTTGGCGCAAACCCCTCAGCCGCTTTTGATAAATGGTGCTCTTTGGCCCACATCACTTCACCAATTCTTGGCTTTCACTGCCTTCCCCGCAGGTTGTAATGCCTTGCTTGGGCCTGGGACACCTTCTCCAGGTTCCTCCGCACAATGTCGAAGACCTCTTTCATCTTCTCAGCGTTTCCTCTGGTTGCCTTCCTGTACATAGCGTTTCTCTGTCATAGAGTGCGTTCGGTAGTCTTGGCTCGCGGCCCTGTGTCTAAAATGACGGTGAGTAGTCTATGGAACCTGACACACTGAAATTCACGGCCAGCATGATCTCGGGCCATCTTTCATCCCAATTCCTGTGGTTCTGTCCGGCAAACTGTCCTATCATTGTTTTTACCTTACGGTTCGCTCCCTCCGTCGTATTCTCCTGCAGGGTGTTTGGTGCCGTAAACTGCTGCTTTGTCCCCATGTCGTTGAGGAACTTCTTGATGGTAAACTGCACGCCATTGTCCGTAATCACCACTTTCGGTACTCCAAATCGTGCGACTATGCGTTCCCTGAACGATTGCAGACAACGTTTCCGCCGTGGCTGTTCGCAATGGCACCAATTCCGTCGATTTAGAAAACCTGTCGATCAGCACCAACAAAATATTCTTTCCATGCTTCGACCTTGGTAGTGGCCCGACGAACTCGGCGCACAATATCGCCTAGGGCTCTTCCGGGATCTGTGACAACATCTTTCCCGCCGCCTGCCGCTGGTTCGGTTTTAACCTAGCGCAGTCCACGCATTTCCGATTTACGTACGTCCTTGAGTCTCTCTGCATTCCTGGCCAGTAGTACCGGGCTGCAAGCCGCTCAATCATCTTACGACTGCCTACATGGCCCGCTGCTGAGTGTCGTGGTTTTCCCTCAGCTGCCGCGGAACACATAGCTTCCAGGTCACTACATCTTCGTTCCCTGCTGTATGCGGAATCTGCCCGTAAAGGGTGCTACCCTCCTATACGTAGTCTGGGAACTTTTGAGGATGCGTCTTTATTTTCTCTCGCATTTCCGTGATCCAGCTGCAGTCTGCTTTGTCCTCTGTATCCTGCGTTTTTCGCAGCATCTCTCGTTCTGTTGGCAGCGATTTTGGCATTTCCTTTCCTGTATGCGACCTCGAAGTCATATTGCTGTAGCTTTAATCCTGCTAATCCGCCCCTCTGGCAATTTTTCCCGAAGGGGTTTCTATGTTGTTCAGTGACTTCAATGCCATATGATCCGTCACTACCTTAAAGTGTTTGGCCTCCAGATACGGCTTTAGCTTCCGAATAGCCCACACGATTGCCAAGCACTCCTTCTCTGTTGTTGAGTAGTTCTTCTCGGCTCCGTTTAGGGTCCAGCAGTATGAAATGTATGAAATGAACTTTTCGCCATCTTCTATGACCTGTGAGGATCGCACCAATCCCGTAGTCACTGGAGTTCGTTTGCAGGATGAACATTTTTCCGAAGTCGGGGCGCGCCAAGACTGGGTCGGTGACTAATCTGGCTTTTTCCTCTTCAAAGGCTTGCTGGTGGTCCTGTGACCATGTCCACTTGGTACCCTTGCGGAGGAGGTCGTTGAGTGGCCTTACAATGCGCGCGAAGTCAGGCACGAAACGTCGTTACCAAGATGCGACTCCAAGGTATTGCCTCAGTTCGCGGACCGATGACGGTGGTTCTAGCTGGGCGATGGCTGCTACCTTCTCTGGGTCCGTGTCTATCCCTTGGCTTGTGACGCGGTGCCTTTATTCCGGTTCCTCCATTTCCGGTCCAATCATCTGATCCAGGGCCCGTTAAAATGTCGCCGACGCGGAGTGTAATCCAAACGGCATAACTCTCCATTTGAACCGTGAAAGCCCTGAAGCCCCGGCTTGACTTTTCCAACGGTAATATCCATCTTTGAGGTCCAGACTGACTATGAAGCGCGCCTCCCTTAGTTGGTCGAGGATGTAGTTTTCCGTGTCATCGGGTGGGCATCCTTTATGGATTTCGCGTTTATCTGCCTGAAGTACACGCATGGTCTCCATTTTCACGTTTTCTTCTTCACCATGACTATGGGCAAGCTGTACGGGCTCCTTGAATGTTCTATCATTCCCATCTCCAGAAGTTCGTCCACCTTTGCATTAATCTCCTCTCGAATCTTTGGATTTTTGGGGTAGTATCACTGCTTAATTGCAATATCCATCCTTGAGGTCCAGACTGACTATGAAGCGCGCCTCGCTTAGTTCGTCGAGGATGTAGTGTATCCGTGGCATCGGGTGGGCATCCTTTATGGATTTCGCGTTTATCTGCCTGAAGTACACGCATGCTCTCCATTTTCCCGTTTTATTCTTCACCATGACTATGGGCGAGCTGTACGGGCTCCTTGAATGTTCTATCATTCCCATCTCCAGAAGTTCGTCCACCTTTGCATTAATCTCCTCTTGAATCTTTGGATTTTTGGGGTAGTATCACTGCTTAATTGGTTCGTGTGCTCGGCTATAATAAATGTTCCAGTCATAGAGTGAAAGTCCGCGAAAGTTCGCCGTCCTTTTGGACTTCTGCGATTGACAACTTCACCTCGAGCCACCCTGCTTGTCGGTATACTGCCTCTGGCCGGTATCCGGATTTCATGGCCGGCGCACCTGATCTCGGCCCCGACTTGCATGAGAAAATTCCACACCAGCACCAACGCATCCACTATTCCTGGTAATATGAGCAGGCTCATGTTGAGTCGCCTGTAGCCCCGGTATCGATCGTGGCCTTGTACGTGTCCCCACCAATCGTTACCGTTGCGGACAACTGCTGCTTTTCTGCGATTAATTTGCCAGTTAGATTAAAGAGGCGGCACCTTGCGACCCCGGCTCGCCTTTCTGCGGTTGGGATCGCTGCCCATTTCCCGTTCTCTGGCAGCATTCCGTACTTTGGATTCCAATTTTCGGCACATCCAGCAGAACAGAAGCCTATGTTTTCGGCAGCCTCTTGCCCAATGGTTATGTCCACCGCACCTGCGACAAGCTTCTTGCGGATTGGCAACATGGGTTGGGTTCTGACCCGAAGACCCAAAGAGTCGTCCCATTGTGTCTCTGGGTGGTGAATTCCGGCCAGAGGCAGATAAATGCGAAATCCATAAACGATGCCTACCCGATGCCACCGGTAAACCTCAGGGAGCTATTCCGTCGTTTGAAGAACGCGAACCTAAGAATAAACCGGAAGAAATGCCAGTTCTTCAAGCAAGAACTACTGTACCTAGGGCACCGCGTCACAAGCCAAGGGATAGACACGGACCCAGAGAAGGTAGCAGCCATCGCTAGAACCACCGTCATCGGTCCGCGAACTGAGGCAATACCTTGGAGTCGCATCTTGGTACCGACGTTTCGTGCCTGACTTCGAGCGCACTGTAAGGCTACTCAACGATCTCCTCCGCAAGGGTACCAAGTGGACATGGTCACAGGACCACCAGCAAGCCTTCGGGCAGGTAAAAGCCAGATTGGTTACCGACCGAGTCTTGGCGTGCCCTGACTTTTGGAAAATGTTCATCCTGCAAGCGGACGCCTCACACAGGACACAGAAGATGGCGAAAAGGTCATTTCATACTCCAGCCGGACCCTAAACGGAGCCGAGAAGAACTACTCGACAACAGAGAAGGAGTGCTTGGCAATTGTGTGGGCTATTCGGAAGCTAAAGCCGTACCTTGAGGGCTACCACTTTAAGGTAGTGACGGATAATATGGCACTGAAGTGGCTGAACAGCATAGAAAGCCCTTCGGGAAGAATTGCCAGATGGGCGTTGGAGCTGCAGCAGTATGACTTCCAGGTAGCATACAGGAAAGGCCAGTTGAACGTGGTAGCAGACGCGTTGTCGAGGCAGCCACTGCCATAGGCGGTCTCAGCAGAACCCGAAATGCTGAGAAGAACGCAGGACAAGGAGGCCGAATCAGAGTGCAGCTGGATCACGGAAATGCGAGAGAAGATAAAAGCACATCCTCAAAAGTTTCCATACTACGTGTGGGAGGGTAGCACCCTTTACAAGCAGATTTCGCATAGAGCAGGGAACGAAGATGTAGTGACTTGGAAGCTATGTATTGCGAAAACAACCGGCTTGCAGCCCTGTGCTACTGGCCAGGAATGCAGAGAGAGACGCAAGGGCCTACGTTAGGAAATGCGAGGACTGCGCAAGGTTGAAACCGAATCAGCAATCAGAAAGATGTTGACGCAGATCCCGGAGGAACCCTGGGCGACAGTGTGCGCCGATTTCGTCGGACCAGAGCCAGAGGAATTGGGATGAAAGATGGCTCAAAATCATGCTGGCTGTAAATTCCAGTGTTTCAGATCGCACAGGCTACTGACCGTCATTTTTGACACAGGGCCGCGAGCCAAGACTACCGAACGCACTCTATGACAGAGAAACGCTAGGTACAAGGCAACCAGAGTCACCGGAAGGAAACGCTGAGAAGATAAAAGAGGTCTTCGAGATTGTGCGGAGGAACCTGGAGAGGGTGTCCCAGGGCCAATTACAACCTGCGGAGAAGGCAGTGAAGTGTGGGCCAAAGAGCAACATTTATCAAAAGAGGCAGAAGGGTTTGCGCCAAACTATCTCCGAGGTTCTATGGGCCGTACCAAATTGTGAATTTCTCGCCAAGGCGAGAGTCAACGGAAACGGACCACGAGCGAACCAGAATCCTGCCTCAACAACCAACGGACCAAGGAATCCACATACTCCCGAGGATTAACAAGGATGAAACGTTTTGTTTATATGCCAACTTACCGCCAACATTTTGTTTATAGACATCAAAACTTAGGGAAGAGGGCGCCTCGATCACGAGGCGGCCGATCGGCACTAGTGTCAATCGATGGGCAGAAACATCGGAAAAAGCAGCACATGACGGGTCACACTATGGAAACACTATGTTCATCTAGTTTCAACACCGCACCAACGAAAATTCTCGTAGTGTGACCACATGGCGAGAAGCCGAGAATGCGGGAAGAAGAGTCGTGGACGTAGTAGCGTCACGGAAGCATGAATGGGCGGCAAATTTGAAAAAAAAAAAAAAAACGAGGAACGTACTGGAAGGAGATCGGCGCTGTGTAAGAGGAGGCCAATTTAAGCAGGCCGAACGCTGGAAGCGGGACAGTAGAGGAGAACAAGTGTGGGGCCGTCCACCTCGTGACGCTCCGAGGGGAGGGGAGGGGGTGCGCCGAAGAGTCACGTAATGTCACAGTAGGGGTTGCGGTGAGAGTCACGGTATGTCACATAGGGGGGGAGGGGGTCAAAATGGCCAAAAATTAGCGTCACGAGGTTTATGGACGGCCCCTGAACAAGTCAACAACGTAAGAACGAAGTCAGCAGAGGAGCTACAGCCGTGGTCGTCAACAAGGAGCAAGATCGCTACGTCAAGACGTTCGGGATGAGAAAAGTCTCCGAATTGAGATACAGGCAGCTGAGGTCCAGTACGACGAAGCACGAGTAGCCCAGAGGCGGTACCGGCCCCACCAGTCCAAACCAGACGTGGGGTTGACGTGTTGCTGTTCCACAGGCGTTTGCCTTGGGGATCACAGCCGTTAGCTGCCAACAACGACAACAACTCTTAGCCCAAGTGACGAGCGCCCAACAACGAAGGTCCTCGCCACTCAGGACGACAGGAGCGGCAAGACAGCGAAAGGAGGCCGGTGGACAATCAATCCAGCACGACGGCCGGATATTCAGATTTCAGATTTCCAAGCACAAATAAAGACCCAAGAACGAAACTGCAAGTGTTATTACTGGTAACCGGGTGATACCGTTCTTTTATAAATTTGGTGGGAGAAACGCACATAACTCTACTGAGCTAGCCGCACGTATTCCGTGGCGAGCAGACCAAGCAAATCAGTTCGTAACAATTGTTAAAAAGTTCTTATGTGGTCTTATGCAGAATTATTAAATGGAAATCGTTAGTGTATGCGACGAACTTAATTTTTTTTGGGAGGGAGATAATAGATAATAGAAATAAAATGACTGAGATGGGGGAACCTTGTAGGATGGATAGTGGGAGGGATCTTGTTGCTAGATGTTCTACGTATAATATAGACTGTCTAGAACAGATTTTCGCTTTTTAAATCCGCAGTGGTTCTTGTGAATGAGTTTGTTGGTTATAACAAACCACCACAAATGGTTAGGTATAATTTTATCTAGACATGGGTTTTAGGGATAAGGGTCTATAGGATTTGACATCTAGTAGCGGTTTTTGTGGTTATTATATAGGAAGGACTAGGCTAACTTTGTAGTCTTGAGTCTTAGGACTCTGAGTTTAAAGGTGGTGCGGGAGTTCAGGATCATGGAGTAGGAGATACGGAATATAAGTGGTGTGTAACTTTAAAGAGATTTGAGGGCGGAAAATGGTTTTATTTAGGAAATGCCATTTTCTATTTAAAAGGCTGATTGGGATGGTATGTAGTTTATTGATGTGCACACACAAACAGATTGTTTTGGTTTGAAATTGCTGGAAAAGATATTGTTGTCAGCTTCTTGTGACCATAGGTTGCTAAAGTTGTTAACTAATTCCGATGGGCAAGTGCTAGTTGTTTGCGTGATAGGTTTGTTTGTGGTGTGAAAACGCTGGGAGTAAGTCCGCATAGGCGAATATTGTATGCCCATAAATTCGAAGTGTCTGATTTTGGGTGTACATGTTTGAAAAGGTGAATTTTTGAATTCCCTTTTCATGGCGTCTTTAATTGCTCTTCGGTAGTTCGCGTTGGCCTTTTTAAAGTATACATTTTTTTGTGTGTTTATATTCCCTTTAAGTATTTTCCATTTATTGTTTTTTGATTTTTTTAGTAAAGGATGTTTCTGATTCCACCACGTAATGTGGAATTCAAGTGTGTGCGCTCTGTATTAAAATTTGGTTTTAGTAGTATTTGATTTGATATGTGAGATTTTATTGGTAGAGTTCCCCGTCTGCTATGTTAAGGTTGAAGGAGGAATTGGCAATGAAGGTTGGAGAGTAAGAGCTAGGGAAAATTTAAATAAAGATTGGAAAGTGGTCGCTACCATTAAGGTCGTTGATCACTTCTCTTTTAGTTTCCGGGGCTAGTTCAGCAGAGAAACACGAAAGATCTATATGCGTAAATGTGTTGTAAGTACGTTAAGTAGTGAGTAAGCGAATATAATCTGAGCAATCTTTAAAACTTGCGGTAATATTTGCGTTGGCTCTGGTGAAACCCCAGTAAGGGTGCCAGCTGTTAAAGTCTCCTAGTAATAGGGTGGATAAATTATTTCGGAAAAGCAAGTTTTGGAGGTTGTTAAGTATAATGGTATTAATGCTTAGGTGAGATGTAAAAGGAAATTAAGGTCTATTTTGTTATGGAATTGACCAGAGTTTAGTTGGTGGTGTTTGTGGGAGATTGATTTGTGCACTTAGAAGGATGTGCCACCGAGGGCGTTCAAACATAAGCTGCAGTATATTTTAAAGTTAATGGTTAATAACATTGGGATGGTATATGTGGGATTCCTGAAGAGCAATGATGTGTGGCTCAGCGTTTTTAATAAGTATTTGAAGTTCGGCATTGGAATAGTAAGACTTATTGGTAAGCGGCGCACGATGCGTCCCCTATTTTGTTATACCCGTTACTCGTAGAGTAAAAGGGTATACTAGATTCGTTGAAAAGTATGTAACAGGCAGAAGGAAGCGTTTCCGACATATAAAGTATATATATGCTTGATCAGGATCAATAGCCGAGTCGATCTGGCCATGTCCGTCTGTCCGTCCGTATGAACGCTGAGATCTCAGGAACTACAAAAGCTAGAAAGTTGAGATTAAGCATACAGACTCCAGAGACATAGAAGCAGCGCAAGTTTGTCCACACTTTTGAAAAATGTTTGATATTTTTTCATTTTTGTATTAGTCTTGTAAATTTCAATCGATTTTGCCACGCCCACTCCAGCGCCCACAAACCGCCAAAAACTGTCAGTGTTGAAGACTCTCCTTCCCACTTCCACTAGCTGAGTAACGGGTATCTGAATATAATTTAGTTAGCTTGCTAAACAAACCTCTTACATTTTGATACCAGATAGTGAGAATAGATTTTAGTTTTTTGAAGAGGAAGAAGTAAAAGTAGAGGAGGGGGATGGTGGAGTGAGAGGAGGATGGTTCAGTGCATACCTAATCGTCGTAGATTCTGTCGACTGAAATGTGGGTAAATTTCCACTGAAAAGGAAATAAAAATATAATATCGAATGTGGGATGTATGGTTTTTATTTAATTTGAATTAAAACGAATATTTAAGTGCATATAATGTATTATAAACAGAATTTCGTGTGAATTATATTTAATCTGTGTCCATATCACTATCCGAATCTTCGTTATTGCTATTGCTGGTTTCATCCGCTTGGGTTGACGTTGTACTTATCATTGGCGGCAATTTGGCGCAGTAGCTCATCATTTTGATTGCAGAAACTTATGGAATTCGATGCACGACAAAGTGAAATTACATTTCACCATGTGAATTGCTTTCAAAGTGTCTACTTTCAATGTGGACTTTTCGGCTGTCCAGGTGTTGGTCATTTTAGAAAAAACCCGCTGAACAGGACGAATTCCACTATTTTACCAGAGCGCCAAAAATCGAAATCGTACGATTTGGCCCAAAACGAGTTCGATAAAAGATTACGATTACCGGAGTATGCCTGAATATGAATGCTGTCGCCTTTGTCACTGTAACAACAAAATTTTGGTTTCTATCATATAGAGAATAAAATTATCTTTCAGAAAAATATGTTTGTATGTGTTACCTGCATTATCTTCACATATATTGTGCGCTAAACATTGCATATGCGTAAAAACACCAGCCGTGCGAATTAATAGTGGTCAGGGCTCGTATTACAGTTTGAATTCTAAAATGTAGTATAATTATCGCTCCGTATTGACATTTTCGGATTCGATCGAAGGCACATTCATAAAAAAAAATTCGGGGAACGAATTTTTGTGGCAATGTTGGATGTTTCAGGGGTTTCTGGAAGTTCCTGTGGGATAGGAAACACGCTTACAAATGTGGGAAAAACCCACACAATGTTGGACATCTACGACGCTTATGCATACCCAAAGAAACTGCAAAACGTTTATAGTATTCTCACTCCCGTAGACACAGTAAGTGATTGTATCCGGTGTGAGTATGAACACTATATTTGTTTTGATACGTAAAAGCCGGATTAGAATTTAAATTTAGAGTATACAACAAGAGAGAATGCTATAGTCGAGTTCCCCGACTATCTGCTACCCGTTACTCAGCTAGAGGAAGTGCGAAGGAGAGACTTCAACACGGAAGTAGGGCATACTTAGGACTAAAAAAGGTAGAAAAAATTGAGCTCGATAAAATTTAAAATTTATAATAATCAAAATAAAAAAATATTATAACACATATTTTATGAATAATAGAAAAAACAATATTTTTATACAAAATAACTTCAATAGGTTGTCTTATATGAAGAGAAAGGTGATGTCGTATTCATACAAACTCTCTGAGTTAAATAATATTTTATTTATTTTATTATATAATTATAATAGACGAACTTAGAGTATAAGACAAGAGAGAATGATATAGTCGAGTTCCCCGACTAAGTGATACCCCTTACTCAGCTAGTGGAAGCGCGAAGGAGAGACTTCAACACTGAAAGTTTCTGGCGTTGTGTGTGCGTTGGGTATTTTGACAAGGTTTCTAAGGGGTGTATGGTAGAAGTGGAGGAGCTTGCTGAAAAGTTTGCCTGTCAGAAAATCTCGCGCGTGTTTCAAAGTGTTTAATTGCGATTCGATTATTAGGTTGTTAGTTGGTGTTTTTTATGAATGCTCCTAGAGCTGCTCTAATTGCCGAATTTTGCATAGTTTTTATGGGAAATGCCATTTTCTATTTAAAAGGCTGATTGGGATGGTATGTAGTTTATTGATGTGCACACACAAACAGATTGTTTTGGTTTGAAATTGCTGGAAAAGATATTGTTGTCAGCTTCTTGTGACCATAGGTTGCTAAAGTTGTTAACTAATTCCGATGGGCAAGTGCTAGTTGTTTGCGTGATAGGTTTGTTTGTGGGAGTAAGTCCGCATAGGCGAATATTGTTTGCCCATAAATTCGAAGTGTCTGATTTTTGGTGTACATATTTGTGTTTATATTCTCTTTAAGGATTTTCCATTTATTGTTTTTTTGATTTTTTTTGGGGCGGTGTGGCTAGTGGAAGTTGCCGAAAATTGTTGTAATAGGTTTTTTTTATCTGGAAGAATACTTTCTAAAAGTTAGAAAGGATTTCAGAGAGGAAGTTTTTTTTTGTATGGCCATGCTCTCGTCATGGGTGGGGTTTGAACCCACGACCCCGTGGTTAGCAGGTAGTTGCGCTATCCACTACACCACGAGGCCCCCTAAAGTGTGTGTTGTATTAAAATTTGGTTTTAGGAAAATTTGATTTCATATGTTAGATTCTATTGCTAAAGACTTTCCCGTCTGCTATTTTAAGGTTGAAGGTGGAATTGGCAATGCAGGTTGGAATGGAGGAGCTAGGGAACATTGAAATAATGGGAAAGTGGTCGATACCATTAAGGTCGTTGATCACTTCTCTTTTAGTTTCCGCTCGCTAGTTCAGCGGATAAACACGAAAGATCTATATGCGTAAATGTGTTGTGCGTTAAGTAGTGAGTAAGCGAATATAAACTGAACAAACTATAAATTTTGCGATAATATTGCCTTTTGTGTTGGCTCTGGGGAAACCCCATGAACTGATCTCTATGGAAATTTACGGCGATTTTTGTCTTAGGAATTTTCGACCTTAGCTTTCGGACTTCCACGTCGGGTTGAAGATGATGCCGAAGAATTCCTGATGTGCTTTGAAAATGTTGTGGTTGTTGTGGTGCCCCAAGTGAGCATAGGTTAGGTTAGGTCAGGTCAGAAGGCCCTCACGGGGCCGCGAATAGGCCAATATGGTTTCGAAATACGGTTTTCGAAATCCTTTATGATCGACGATCCCGAATGTTATTTAGCTCATCTCTTAATTGCTTAGGAATTACTATTATGGAGATGATGGTCCTATGGCGATTCTTTAGGACTTATTTATGATGCTGGCCATTTCTTTCGCATATTTGGAAAAATCCCACCAAATACTGAGTTTGGATACGTTTCCGACTATGTTAAATGGCCGACTACGGAAATGGGTAAAGGAGAGGTCAATTTATTTATTATAGTCGTTTTCTAGGGAAATAAAAACAGTTATTTTTAAATCCATATAATACTATTTATAGTAATGCCTGAGGTAAAGTGCAATATTTTCATTAGGTATTTTTTCAAGGACCTTGTAAGTCAAATCGCCGCTGACGTCGTAGATTGTGTAAGTGATGCCGGTCGGTGATCAAGAAACCAAACATTTTCTTACTCGGGAGAGTTTTCTATCGTTGATGAACTAAAATATTTGCGAAGATAACCCAGTCAAACATGCCCCTGTCAGGATTTTCACAAACAATTTTTTTGTAATTGCTGTCAAAAAGAGTCTAAAAATGTTTTCTTTTTAAAATCTTTAGTTTATATAAAACAATTTTCTATGCTCCTTAAAATTCACGCCCGTTCACTAGTTTTCTTATTATTACTGACACAATTTTGAAAAACATGATTGCGTTTCAAGGGGGATGTCAAGAAAAGAGTGGCTGGTCAGATATTTCCGGAAGGCATCTCATCCACAATTTGGAGAATTAGCCATATTCAGCCATATAAATGCTAAAAATGCTGTACTATGGGTTTACATGCCTTTACGTTATACAAAGGGCCTGGGATTGGTAAAATCTTACTTTTGAAATTTCAACGACTACGAGACTACGCCCAAAGTATGTGACACAAATCTAGTAATTATGAGAAACTTCTTCGAGTCTTTGATGGAGCTGCTAAATATATGCCAACACAAAGTTGGTGGTACTAAAAGCTGATGAAATTAACAGTTCTGAAAAATGAATTAGCAAATCAGTACAACTTAATTTCTTAT
The DNA here is from genome assembly GCF_016746245.2 of Drosophila santomea. NCBI lineage: Eukaryota > Metazoa > Arthropoda > Insecta > Diptera > Drosophilidae > Drosophila > Drosophila santomea. Next base: position 99,851 of record NW_025319002.1, read on the forward strand.
GGACTCTGCGTTTAGCACGGCGTTATGTGTAGCAGACTTGCGATAATGTCTATGACGAAACGATTAATTATGTTATCTATGTCAGACCCTTTACACTTTTTTGAGATAGACGAATGACATTAAAATAAAACAAGAGAGAACGCTATAGTCGAGTTCCCCGACTATCTGATACCCGTTACTCAGCTTTTGGAAGGGAGAAGGAGAGTCTTAAACACAGTTTTTGGCGGTTTGTAGGCGTTATAGTGGGCGTGGCAGAAAGTTTTTTGGCAAATCGATAGAAATTTACAACACTAATACAAAAATGAAAAAATATCAAAACATTTTTCAAAAGTGTGGGCGTGGCAGTTTTGGGCGTTAGAGTTGGCGTGGCAACATGAATCGACAAACTTGCGCTGCTTCTATGTCTTGGGAGTCTGTATGCTTAAACTCAACTTTCTAGCTTTTGTAGTTCCTGAGATCACAGCGTTCATACGGACGGACAGACAGACGGACATGGTCATATCGACTCGGCTGTTGGTCCTGATCAAGAATATATATACTTTATATGGTCGGACACGCTTTCTTCTGCCTGTTACATACTTTTCAACAAATCTAGTATACCCTTTTACTCTATGAGTAACGGGTATAAAAACGGTAATTTTGAAAATCGCGGATTTGTGCCCAACTAAAAGGAGTTATTGAAAGGATTAATGAAAACAAATCACCAGGTATCGAAACGACTCCAACTATATTCCTTTGAGCCGAATACTGAAAAAATACTTTGAACTTTATTGGGATCAGTTGTTCTTGAGTTTAAAGGAATAACGTAACTGAATAACGCCGACTAACGTAACCGAAGCAAAGTCACCTCCAATCAAGACAAGTTCTTTCCATGGTAATGTTCATATTTAAATTTCAAGCGCCTTTTCTTTTAAAGGCAAACATCTTGATATGTCAATACCATGTGGGGTAAGGTTGTTTCTGAGAGTCTTCAATAAGTTTAAGAAATGCATCCCAAAAATGAAATGAATGCCATTCTCCCACACAAGTGTCTTCATAAGCAGATCCGAGTATTAACACTGCAGGACCGCTTCGATTGGTCATTACCTCCTCAAGCTATACACGTCACCGACCACGACAGCGAACTACGCCCAAAATATGTTTAAATTGCCACCCAGAATGTAACACTTTATATAATACACAAATTTAGTAATTATGAGAAATTATAATGAGTCCTTTGTTGGGTTAGCTGAGCCGTCGAGCTGCTCAAAAATAAAGCTAACACAAAATTGATGGTACTAACTGCTGATTAAATAAACAGTCCTGAAAAATTATTATAAAAATCAGTCCAACTCGATTCATTATGGACTACGTCTGAATTAGATGACCTTGTATTCGTCGTTTATCTAAAATTAAGTCCAACTGTCAGTTATGCGAAAACCTGCATGCAATTCCGAAAACACCTATGATGAGACAGCTACCAATGAATAGGATTGCGGCCTATGTTAGACCATTTACATATTCTGGGTTAGACCAAAGACATTAGAATAATGCTCTCTCTCCGTTCGCGGGAAGTTCAGAGTGAAAAAATCTACAAATTGTAAGAAACGGTTTGTGTTAGTGAAAATCCAATTTCGTTCAATTTGCTGTAAGATTTATTGTCGAATCTAACGGATTTCTCCGACAAAAGGCAATTAAAGAAAAGTACTTATTCATTCATACGGGCGCCGCCATATTACCCACCGTTCTCCTTTCACTCTCATTCGTGAAAATTTCTAAGTCCAAATTTCCGAATATATTTAAATATTCATCTAGTCCGAATAGTGCCAAATTCCAAATGTGAAAATAATTTGTGCCAAGTTCAGTGAAAATTTCTAAGTCCAAAGCTCTGCCAAAAGTGGCAAAAATTCTGTTCTCGTTTCACTGTGTCCAACGCAAGCCAAATTCTTTTCGCAACACATTTTTGCTTTAACTCCGCAGTCCACTTAATACAATTTGCTTTGCTATCGAAGAATACAATAACGAAACAAACAACACATACCCTCTGGCCATTCCAAATAAAATATTAATTAAACATTTACCCGCCAGTTCCATATATTACATCAACATATATTACATCAACATATATTAAATCCATATACATTGCATATATTACATCTACATATATCACATATACATTACATATATTACATCCAATGCTCTCTCTCCGTTCGCGGGAAGTTCAGAGTGAAAAAATCTACAAATTGTACGAACCGGTTTGTGTTAGTGAAAATCCAATTTCGTTCAATTTGCTGTAAGATTTATTGTCAAATCTAACGGATTTCTCCGACAAAAGGCAATTAAAGAAAAGTACTTATTCATTCATACGGGCGCCGCCATATTACCCACCGTTCTCCTTTCACTCTCATTCGTGAAAATTTCTAAGTCCAAATTTCCGAATATATTTAAATATTCATCTAGTCCGAAAAGTGCCAAATTCCAAATGTGAAAATAATTTGTGCCAAGTTCAGTGAAAATTTCTAAGTCCAAAGCTCTGCCAAAAGTGGCAAAAATTCTGTTCTCGTTTCACTGTGTCCAACGCAAGCCAAATTCTTTTCGCAACACATTTTTGCTTTAACTCCGCAGTCCACTTAATACAATTTGCTTTGCTATCGAAGAATACAATAACGAAACAAACAACACATACCCTCTGGACATTCCAAATAAAATATTAATTAAACATTTACCCGCCAGTTCCATATATTACATCAACATATATTACATCAACATATATTACATCCATATACATTGCATATATTACATCTACATATATCACATCAACATATATTACATCCATATACATTGCATATATTACATCTACATATATCACATATACATTACATATATTACATCCACATATATCACATATACATTACATATATTACATCCACATATATTACCGACATACATTGCGCATATTATCTGCATTCCTTTTAAACATATACCAAAGTGTAAATTGTTTCCCGTCGGCAAATCAAAACCACAAATAAAATTTATTCCAAGTGCCGGCGCGCAAAAGGCGTTTTGTTTTCCATCAATTTCCAAATCAATTTCCGAGCAATAAATTAAAAGCAGTTTTTTTTCTTTTTTTTTAACAAATAACTTTTTCAATATTTATTAAATTATTTTTTAAATTTTCAAAAAATCTAAAAAAACTACAAGACAATAATTTTTTCATCGATAAATAAATAATACGACCGCCAGATATAAGTCGTTCACCCGACAAATCTTTTTTCCTGTATTGCTTGGATATTAATTTGTGTTTTTTTTAGAAGTACTTACAACGCGGAGAAAAGATTCCAATTCCACCATTCCAATTTCTCCGTTTCCAGTTGTAAACAAAAAAATAAAATTTTCACGTTCTAATAAACATTTTTTTTCACCGCGTTCCACATTCCAAGTGTTCCAACCGTAAATCAGGTGGACCTAATTACCATAAATCACAGGTCATTTATACAATTCGCTGTTCACTCCGAGTCACCTATCCAATTAGTCGAAACTACGGCGTTTCCACTTGGTAAATTTTACACCACTTTCTCACCCATTACATCCTATACGGTCTTTTTCCGCTGCTTTATACCGTTCACGGCGGCAAGCTTAAATTTATTAAGTGCAGTCTAAGGAATCTGTCCACATTTTCAAAAGTGTGACCGTGCTCCAAAACCGCTTCCTTTCCATTTCGCATTTCTTCGATTATGCCCATCGGGGACGATAAGAAGAAATTGTCCGCTGACAAACCCAGGTCTATTTTTTCACCACAAGGGCCCAAGAGTCCAAGAATCCCAAGCATATCGGTGAAAACGCCTGCGCAGATTTCCGACGACTGTGCTACTCCATCCAAAGCCACAGTACAGCGCACAGCTAAAAATATGGCTGCTTCCGATCTAGCGCAAGCCAAATTAATTTCGGTTTCTGACCGCGTTGGCTCAGTTTTTAAGAAATGAGCAGCGTCTAAAAAGAGATGAGGCCTTAAAAGCGAGATACGATTCGGTGATTCAGGAATATCTCGACTTAAAGCACATGCGACAAGTTCTTCCTACCCATGATTGCAACGCCTATTATATGCCACATCACGCCGTCTTAAAACCGGAGAGCGTAACTACTAAACTCCGTGTAATATTCAATGCCTCCAGCCCTTCATCGAATGGTACCAGTTTAAATGATATCCTTCATGCTGGCCCTGTCTTACAGTCCGACTTGACCATTCAAATTCTGAAGTGGCGCTATTTCCGATACGTGTTCAGCGCCGATATAGAAAAAATGTATCGGCAGATCTGGGTAGATCCGAAACACACTCCATTCCAGCGAATACTTTTCCGTAACAATAGAGGGGAAATCAGAGATTTCGAATTGAAAACAGTAATCTTTGGAGTCAATTGCGCGCGAAAGCACTGCGAAAACCCTCGGAATTCGCTGGAAGGCAACCTCCGACGAATTCTTCTTCGTTCCGCCAGAGTTGGCTATTGAAACGTCCTTCACAAAACGCCAAGTCCTGTCCCAAATTGCCAAATTGTTCGACCCTGCAGGCTGGTTAGCGCCGTTTATCGTTCGAGCTAAAATTTTCATGCAGGAGATTTGGCTACAGGAGCTTGGGTGGGACGAAAACATTCCAAATGAGCTTTTTCAGCGATGGCTTAATTTTCTCCGAAGTTATTCGGTTTTAGAGCAGATACGCATTCCACGCTGGCTCTCGTTTCATCCAGATTTCAAGGTCGAGCATCATGGCTTTTGCGATGCATCGCAAAAGGCTTATGGGGCGGCAATATATGTCCGCGTAAAAGTGGGCAGCACCATTATGGTGCAACTCCTAACCGCGAAAACCCGGGTAGCACCAGTAAAAACGGTTTCGCTCCCAAGACTGGAGCTGTGCTGAGCGTTATTGCTTTCCGAAATGGCTGCAGCCATCATTCCGCAGATGCCTACGATCAAGTCCGAACTTTACTGCTGGACTAACTCCACGATAGTGTTTGCATGGTTAAGCAAGCCAGCGTGCCAAATACAGAGAATTGGTCTCATGTTCAATCTGAGCATTATCCAGCAGACCTGGCAAGTAGAGGAGTTTCCCTCCAAGATCTAGCCGATAGCCAGTTATGGTGGCACGGACCGACTTGGTTGTAAAATCCACGCAACCAATGGCCAACTCAGGTCGACAACGCTCCGGTGACCGACCTGGAGAAGCATGCTCTAAAAGTCCATCTCTCAAAAGCTCCTTCTGAAGAGTTTTTGGCACGTTTCTCCAAGCTTGAGAAAGCTCTACGGGTCCTTGCTTTTGTTCATCGCTTCATTCAGCGGTGCAGGAAGCAGACATCTCCATCGGATGTGCATTTGCTGGCCACTGAAATCGCCGCCGCCGAGCGGTCCCTAATTTCGAACACTCAGCGCAGAGAATTCCCTGTGGAAAATCACTGCCTAAGTGAAAAGCGTCCAGTGCCAAGTTCAAGTTCCATCCTAAGCATGATGCCGTTTCTAGATCCGCAAGGACTGATCAGGGCGTGCGGCCGTGTGGCGGCTTCCGAAAGCCTTCAATACAATGAACGGCATCCAGTGATTCTTCCGTATAACTGCCTGCTTTCTCGCCTCCTTGCGAATTGCACTCATCGCATAACTCTCCATGGTGGTAAGCAGTTAATGGTGCGCCTCATCCGGTCGAAATACTGAATTCCGAGAATTAAGAACCTGATGAAAGCAGTAGTGAATTCGTGCAAAGTATGTGTGATCCACAAAAGCAAAGCCAACTGATGGGTGTCCTGCCCAAAGAAAGAGCATCGTTTTCCCGACCGTTCACGTATTCTGGCATGGATTACGCCGGTCCGTTCGGTATAAAGAACTATACGGGAAGAGCATGTCTCGTTACAAAGGGGTATGTGTTAGTTTTTGTTTGTTTCTCCTCTAAGTCCATCCATTTAGAGCCTACATCTGACTTAACGACCGAAAAGTTTCTTGCCGCTTTCGCTTGCTCTGTATCCAGAAGAGGGTGTCCACGTCAAGTCCAGTCAGACAATGGCAAAACCTTTGTTGGCGCTGCCACCCTGCTTTCCCGCGATTTCCTTCAAGCCGTAAAAGAGTCGGTGACGAATGCCTATAGTCATCAAGAGATGCAATGGCAATTTATTCCTCCGGGGGCACCCCATATGGGAGGCCTTTGGGAAGCAGGCGTAAAAAGTTTTAAGACGCTATTTAACAAATGCACTGCCACACGAAAATACACTTTCGAAGAGCTCTCCACGCTCCTGGCAAAAATAGAAGCGTGCCTTAACTCTAGGCCGCTCTCTCCTATGTCTGAGGATCCGACAGATTTGCTGGCTCTGACGCCAGGTCATTTCCTTGTCGGTGGACCCCTTATGTCCACGGTGGAACCCGAAGTAAAGGGAGAAACGAAATCCATTCTTAATCGGTGGCAGCATTTGAAAGCTCTCCATCAACAGTTCCGTGTGCGATGGAGAGAAGAGTACCTCAAAGAACTCCACAAGTGCACTAAATGGCAGGCCCCGTCCAAAAATCTCCGCATCGATGACATGGTCGTCATCAAGGACGACAACTTACCCTCTAATGAGTGGCGGCTCGGCAGAATTGAGTCTGGAGCCGATGGCAACGTCCGTACTGCACGTGGAGTTGTTAAACGTCCAGTGGCAAAAGTGGTGCTTTTGCCGACGGAGTCTTCCGAATCTCCACAATAATAGGCGCTCCTCTCGTCCTTAGTTGTAGTTCACTAGCACTAATCATCCATTATTTTTCATTTCGTTTTCGATCTCCTTTCGACATTCAACTGCCCGCAGCATGGCCCCTCGTCAATAAAACGCACGCAGTGCTCGTGCCTTGGTGAGCAGACGTACCCGAGGTACTCAATCCTACCGATGACGAGTCTGCCGCGGTATCCATCCTCATCGGAAGTGCGCGAGGTTCCTAAAGCTCAGCGCTGAAAAGCGTCTGCGAGCAGTCCTCATTAATAAATACTGCGCCAATTGCCTCGCTCACGAGCATTCCACGGGAGACTGCCGAAGCGGTGATCGTTGCAAGAAGTGCGACCGATCCCATCACACGCTGCTCCACATGCATGAGCAGGTTAGCTCGTCGTCGCGGTCTCCAACCGGTGCCAACCCGGCAAGCAGCTTCGGCCTCGTCCCAACGTTCCCGACGGCCAAATCCGCGAACTCAGCGTAGGAGTTCACCGCCACGACGCCCGGAATCGACCACGCCAGGCCCATCGCTCTCGTCGCTGCTGCAGCGCCCCAGCGTGAACATCCTTCCGACAGCGCTGGTCAAGTTGGAGACCGGGACGAAGACCTTCGAGATCGCAGCACTCATCGATCCGTGCACCCCCATGAGCTGCATCGACGCTTCGTTGGCGTCAGCCTTTACGCTTCCAACGACCAATGTGGGCGACGAGAAGGTCTGCACGACGACGATTCGCTCCAGGGTCGACGCAAACACGAAGCTGGAGGTCGTGCTCAAGATCGAGCCCAGTGTGCGGATCCGCACACCTGTCCGGGCATTGAGCGACACAGTGGTGTCCAAGTTCCGGGACATCATGGTAGCTGATGACCAGTTCCATCGGCCTGCTACCGTCTCCATGGTCTTGGGAGCAGATGTTTATCCAAAGGTCATCCAATCCGGATTCCTGACCTTCGACGAGGGAATGCCGGTCGCCCAGAAAACTGTTTTTGGGTGGATTGCGGCCGGTGCCTGCAGCCTGCCGTAGGATGGCTATGTTGCAACCCCAGTGATTGCAAGGGGGGCGGAATGTCCCAGTTACGGGGTTAGGACTGCCACCCGCTCTCCGCTCCCTCTTACGCTCTCTCGCTCTTCACCACAGAGTCTCCAAGGAGTCTCCGCTGCGCTTGGGAGAGCCTAGCTAATTAGAATAAGCTTCAGTGTAAAAACTATTAGTAACGAATGAACATACGCCCGGTCGCGCCCGTGCAATTAAGAAAAGTCAAGTGTTTGCCCTTTCGAGTGTTTTCTATTTCAGCCGATTAGAAAAATCCCAGGACAGCAACCCCCATCACACCCAACAGTAAGCAAGAAAGTGTGTATGTGTGCATACTTGTGCAAGCAGACTATTTTTGGCCCGAAATCAGGAGCTTTATGTAATAGGGTCAAATAGTCACTATATAATTTTATACAATATAAAATATAAAAATATTTAAGAATCATTGCCTTCAAATAGTTTTCCCACATCACAAGCTGAATATATTCATATATTCGGCTATTACTATTTCTATGCTGAATCGAATAAGTAACATGTAAAGGCAATGCAAAAGTATAGTGATTAACATGGTGGCAATCAATCGAAAATAATATACATTTTAAGTTATAAACTTCTAAAATGCGGGGCATATTTGGTCAAATTTACAATACATAAACATACGTGTGCACACATACTGTCGATGTCTCTTTACAAGAGAGCAGCTGGCCTTAGATCGCTCTCTCTCTCCGTCTTCGATACAGCTTTGAGCCAGGTCTAGAGCCAGCACATAAAATTCGTGTGCAAAAATATCGTATGGCGGTTGTTATTTATAATGTCTTTAGTTACACTATCTCGGTCCCTCTTTGGTAGCGATTGGGAGACTTCGTGAAAACTGATGGACCTGCATGGCCACCACAAAGGCCATACTCCTAGAGTTGTCTAAAGATTTGTCTTTGGATGCTGCCTACATGTATCTTGAGATTTCGTTGCCAAAGAGGGTTTCTAAACAGCATTAGATGCGATCAAGGAACGAACTTTGTCGGCGCCAGTAAAGAGCAATGGATACCGGATACCAAAAATAAAAAAATGAAAGTAAAAACATTGGCTAGAATCAAGCTACTAAAATCTAGGTTTGGTTTTGCTTTATTCTAACTATTCTCTTTAAGAATGAGTGCGAAACATAGAGCATAAAAATGATTTGGCTTGGCAGCGTGCTCAACTTGCAAGTGACGATCGCTATTAAAATATTATTACGCTTAACGCGCTTAAAGAAAGTGTTTTTCAAATGGAATAATTTAATTTTACAAATAAAGGTATTTACTGTAATTTTTTGCAGTTTTAGAGTTTCTGACGTGTTGTTTTTAGTTTATTAAGTGATTGTGAAACCTGTGTCTTTTTAAGCATTAAATTTTAAGTGAACTCATTTTTCAAAGCGCCTGGAGTGAAGTAGCACATCTTTCAATGATTTCTTCATCGATTTTAGTTATTTCAACTGATAAGACTGCATTATTAAAAAATTCTCTAGCATTATTTCCATCATTACATGTACCACTTCCACCAACCTTTGGCTTGTCAACTATTAAGCCCATTTTTGAAACTCTTTTTGAATTCTACTTTTTCTTTCCATAAATTGGGCTCTTCCGTCGAGAGATCTAATTCTTATTCTAATTCTAATTCTTGTGCGTCATTTTGTGTGACGTTGTTCAGATATGAATCTATTCACCAAGAATAAATCACTAAAAATAAATCACTTGACAGCCTTTAAGTCGGTCGTCATATTGAACAGTAAGGCCAACGTATAGTTCTAAACCTCGAAAAAACACCCTTTACTTCTAATCAGCCTCTAAACGCAAGATACTGTTAAATACGCGACCAAAAAATTTGGTAGAAGAAATTGAACACTTCCTAAAGAGTCTTTGTGTCAGCGGTGTGTTATATTTACCAGTTTTAGCTATAGCCGTTATTCTGAAACTGAACATATCAGAACGGCCAACCACGATTTGTTAATGATAACAAATACATATTGTTTTTCTAACAAGTGCCGTTAGGTATTAAGCAATTTTTTTACAATATACACTTTTGCACCTGAGCAAAAATTACTGCTCACACGGCCGTTTCCTATAAGAGCGTGGCGAATTAAGACTTTTTGTTTAATATCAGGACATTTTGGAGGGATTTTTTATATCGCGATGTTTATACTTTTATATATATACTTTTTATCACCATTTTCATCTTGATTAGTATATGGTTAAGAATGTAATAAAACTAGGTGTTAGACATCAAAAGTTGTGGAATGTGAAGAAATAAGCAATTTAATATAAGGTATTATACAGTTTTTAATTTAAAGATAAATCGTAAAGGTGGTTTTAAACAAAACGTGAAAAATTAATAATCATTTTGAAAAGCTAGCTTTTGAAAATGCCTGTTTGACGACATTAATACAACTTTCATCTTCAGGAGTTCAATTGTTTCGGCAGAAAAAAACAGTATTAATATGCAGATTTCCCTAATTTAGCGGGATTTTTAAACAGTCGTAAAACAGGAAATCAAACCGACAATAATTTTAATATTAAAATCCCTTTTTTTTATAAGTTCGTCGAGTCTTGCTCTGTGAATATCTTTTAAACGGAGCATCGTATTTTATTAAATGAAGTGTTAACCTGAATATCTTTTAAACGGATCATAGTATTTTATTAAATTAAGTGTTAATCTATATTTATTTATAACAATAACTTTGTATAGGTACCAGACCGTCGCATGTTAATTTAATACGTTGCGTCTCAACGTGTAAAGCCGTCCAAAGTGATAAACTAGAGAATAACTGATAGAAACGACTCAACAGCCTATCATCTGTCAATCGCAGCATATCCTCAAATGTTGCTAAGATTGGTAGCTAAAACAGATTCGGAGCGATTCGATCAATCCGTTGTGAAGCGAGTCCACCTTGGGATTGCTAGATATATCGATTTGTCCGCACTGGTCTCTCAACCAGTAATTCCACCTGACCCGATTAGTTAACCAGCTCAATGGAATATTAAGTCCGGACTATCGGCACAGTTGGCCCTTACGAAATTTAATCTGCAGAACCAAAACCTCTCACGGTGTATCCACTAAAAAAACAAATTTTCGTTTCTCGGCTTTCCCCTGTTCATCTGATGCTCTTATATACAAGACAAAACAAAAGCCGATAATATAAATGTGAAGTTAAGATAAGTTAATTAATTAACTATTTTGGACCATATTTCCTGGTGATTTTTAGCCGGATAGCATGGTGGTAAAGGAGTTTAAAGCTACGATTAAAAATAACCTTCCTCTACTTCTTCTTCAAAAAACTAACATCTTGTTATACTATCTCCTATCAAAATGCAAGAGGCTTGCATAGCAAGTTAACTAAATTGTATTCTGACAGCCTTTCCTTTTCTATATCATTGTGTTTACAATGACTTTGTTAAAGCCGGAGAAACTAAACTCTGAAGTTCTCCCAATGTGTTATGTAAACAATATACAGACATGTTCGACCCTACAGGAGGTGGAGACCTAATTGCGGTCTACCATCACGTCAAAAAAGCGACGACTCCCGTAACGTAAAATTCATATGCGTGTTCCTACATACCGCCGTCTTCTGAATTCTCAGAATATATCTACATTATATATGTATGTATATACTTGGCACTTTGTGGTCCCCAGAAGAAAAATCTAATATATTTCTCTCTATAAGTAGCACAACATTACGTTATTGACGGCTTGCTCAACTTATCGTAGTCGCAAGTTGTTATATTCGATACTTTCAGGGTCGATTATTGGATCTATGTCTCGTGACCGTAAAAAAAGAGAAATCAGAGAAGTCAACTAACCGAATTTATTGTTTTCGCAAGGCAAACTTTCTGAGGCTCAATAATTTTATATTTGGCTGTAATTGGTCCGATCTTTACTCCTGCAACATAATGGTGGGTGCCAATAAATATTTTTTATACCGCAATTAAATTATTTTTTAGCTCTTGTAACTCCTATGTACTATCCTTCAATCTTTAACAAACCTCCTTGGTTTAAACAGAGAGGTAAGAAATGCAAAGTCCAGACTTTATACAAAATTCAAAAATTCCGGTTCTCAGTCTATCTTTTCTAAATATTTAGGTGCTTGGTTAAATTTTACCGTGCTTAATGATCAGTGGTTCAAGACTGTTAAAAATTATTTGAGTCGTTGAAAGTTTCGGTTCGCGCAGGATCCGAAACAGTTTTATAATTTTGTTAAAACTAAGCGCAAAACAATTTAACAATACTTCCCGCCATTTTTGAAAATACTACGGTAACATCGGATCAGGCATAGCCGATCTATTTCTTAAGTTTTTTCAGAATGGCGACTTGTACTCTAAGTGGGTGCACTTTGGACAGAATAACACGAATTAATGATCTTAATGTAATGTTATGTTAATTAATTTACCATTCTTTCCTAACCGTAGAGCGATGATTGGAGCAGTCTTTATTTGTAAGCATATTCGTGGTGAAGTTGATAGTTTCGGTTGATCTGCGTTTCATAAGAATGTGCTGACTTCGTGGTACAAAACTGCTGCAACAAATGAGGAGTGATAACATTTTTTAAAAGCTTTGGAATTACCGACAATTTGGGGATAGCTCTGTAAATGCTTGCATCCAATTTTCTACCTTTTTATAAAGACGATCACAAGAGACGGTTTGGATAGCGGACGAATAATTTAAATATTCTGATCAGTTGCAAATCCGTAAAAAATCTTATAATCCAAAAATAATCTCCTTGCAAGAAACTCACCTACTCCTCAAAAAAATATACCAATCCCAATCAATTTCACATTATACAACGAAAATTTCCCTATCAATAGACACGGAGGTGTTGCCCTCCTAATACACAACTCAATACAGCAACAAAACATTCCTTTAAACTGTCAAAACTTCGACAACGTAGCAGTACAAGTTCACTCAACAGCAACCTCTCAACCTCTCTTAGACTACCATACCACGTCCTCCCTTTCAACTAAAAGTCATCGATGGAATCCCACAAGGCTCACTCCTGTTGGTGATTTTATTCGCTACAGCCTTTAACAAATTAAACCAACTTATTGACAAACACAAAAACTGTCAGTTCACAGCATATGCTGATGACTACACAATCATCTACAAATTAAATAAAAAACAAAATACACTTAACATAGACCAATTACTCACTGACATCAAACAATGGTGCAACTACTCAGGAGTATCACTATCAATAGACAAATACAACTATTTTCACTTCCGCAGGAAAAGAATTTGCTACCTAACTTTCCAATCCAACACATACACCCTACAAAACGTAGACTCACTAAAAACTGTCGGTATTACAATTGACAATAAATACAGATGGAACAAACACATCGACAATCTTACACTCCAACTTTCCAATAGACTTAATAAATTCAAATGCCTATCCAGTAACAAATTCAGATGCAATGTAAATACAATACTTTATGTAGTAAAAGAAATAATAATGTCAAAAATTGATTTCGGGCTCCATCCTTATGGTACAGCGCCCAAATCAGCCCTTAACAAATTGAAAACAATGTACCACTCACTCGTTCCTTGCGCTTTTCGTACAACCCCACAAAGCAAACATTCTACCAATAGAATATAGAATAGCTCATGCCATCCAAAAAAACTTCAAATTAATCATGAATTCAAAACAATCTCCCATAGAAACTATCTACAACAAAATTATTAAAGCTAAAAAAATTCCAAAAATCAAATCTTCGCTCCATATACTACTCACTATACTACCAAAGCAAACACTCCACCAATAATATATCAACATAAATTTAGAGAATATAAAAACACAATGAAAGATCGCATATTCTTATACACTGATGGATCAATATCATCTGACGGTGCTTCTTACAGTGTAACAACTGAAAAAGAAATAATCTCCTACCAAATACTACCAGAATACACCTCAGTATTCACAACAGAACTAGCCGCGATATTGGCAGCATGCCAGTAAAAAAAGAGGAAAGCACATAGTGTGCACAGACTCCCTTTCTTCATTAAAAGCAATATAAAACGGCAACTACCATAACCATTATACAAACTCAATTAGAAAAATTGATAAACTAATACTGCTTTGGGTCCCAGGACAATACAGCAAAGAACACCAATAATTTTCCTTTAATCTTCGAAAACAAATACAATACAAAACGGCAACTACCATAACCATTATACAAACTCAATTAGAAAAATTGATAAACTAATACTGCTTTGGGTCCCAGGACAATACAGCAAAGAACACCAATAATTTTCCTTTAATCTTCGAAAACAAATACAATACATCTGATATAAACAACTTCATAAAGCAAAGCACCCAACAATACTTTAAACTAATACTTAACAACGCATCCCAATACTACAAACCAATCTGCCATGACAAAGCTACAAAATCAAAATAAAAAAAAAATAAAAAAATCGACTCTTTAAAACTCACAAGACTAAGATTAGGACATACAAACCTAACCCATAGCCATCTCCTTTCTAATCCAAAAATCTTACCACCACTTTGTACAAAGTGCAATTCAACAATCCCCATTACACACATACTCATCGATTGCCCACTATATAATACAGAAAGATCCTTATATCTGCAAAAAAATTTAAAAGAAATAACATCATTCCAAAACATAGATAAAACAATAGAGTTCCTCAAACAAATATTTTCCATCTAATTTAATTATTACAAATCCAAATCATGTAAATACAAAAAACAAAAATAATATTTAGTATTAAATACCACATGTTTATATGTAAATATGAATATATAATAAGTATAAGTAATAATAAGTAATATATAATATAATAAGTAAAAAGCTTAAGGCCATAGCAGCTATTGCTTAATAAAAAAAAAGTTAGACTTCATTTAAATTAAGTACCAACTTGTACATAATAATAATAATAAATAAAATATTTAGACATGATGTCAGTCGGTCGTAAAGTTGGTTTCGCTGATATAACCGCAATGTCGGAAATCGATGAAATTCGAATTAACCAAAATCTAAACGTTTGATACAATAGTGACATAATATAGGATTTCATTGTTTGAAAAATCGGTAGTTATGTACTAGTGTAAACCACTGAAAAAATGTCAAATCATTGCTATCTGCATGCTAAATTTAAACTTTCTAGGTTTTATAGTTCCTAAGATCTTGACATTCATACGGACGGACGGACGTAAAGATGAACGGACAGACGGACATGGCAAGATCGACTCCGCTATGGATATTGATAAATATACTTGATATACTTTATATGGTCAAAAACGCTCCCTCTTTCCTGTTACATACTTTTCAATGAAAGGATTTGAAAGGATTTTAACTTTTAAAGTGCCTTTAAATATTTAAAATTTTCTTGATATATTTAAATAACTTACCCTATAATTATTATTTATGTTTAATATTAGCTTCAAAGTGAACGGTCGTGTTTTTTTTCTGCGCTCCGAATTTATTTTTGTTTTGCTAAATCCAGCGGTGGAATTTAACAAATTCTTTAATAATTCAATTTCGTAATACTAGTTAAAGTTCCGTTCGCTTCGCGAGTGAATCTTTTGTGATAAGTGCATTATTTTAATAAATTAATTCAATCTGTTCTCTTTCTGTCTTTGCGTTTTGTTTACCCTCTCTTTCGCGCGTTGTCCGTAGTGCTGTTTGGTGTTGTTTTTGTACTTAACTGCACGGTGCACCCGCTCTCTCGCTCTCCCACACAAAATCCTAAAGTGCAGACTGCGCTCTTGCGGTACATTTTCTGATTTTGTCTTTTGGTACAGTGGTCAAAACCCAATTAAACATGGAAACCAGTGTTGTCTGCTTCCATAACAAATCCCGTCAGGTAATAAAGCCTGAGCAGTCAAAAATGACATGTTGGCTATGTGATAGAATGGTGCACACTATGTGCGCTGGTTTTAACGGCCGAACAAGTGATGACCTAGCTAAAGGCCCTAATCTAAAATACTGTTATGATACGAGGGTCGTTTGATAAGTCCGTGACTTTTTGTATTTGCCGCGCACCTGCTCTAAATACAACACTGCTCCTGTCAGCAGTTATCGATTAACAGCTGACTGTAAAATTTTGAGAAAGCTGCGTTTTTTGGTTTGCGTTTTATAGGCATTGAAAGCAGACGATCTCGTGAATTTTAACGAAAATGAAAAAAAGGTAATTTCGTGTGCTAATTAAGCATTATTTTTTGCGTAAAAAATCCATCACCGAAACCAAGGAAAGACTTGATAAATATTATGGGGACTCTGCACCATCAATTTCAATGGTTAAGAAATGGTTTACTGAGTTCCGTTGTGGTCGTACCAGTACAAGTGATGCCGAACGTTCAGGTCGCCCAAAAGAGGTCGTCATGCCAGAAATCGTCGACAAAATCCATGGAATGATATTGGATGATCGGAGAATGAAAGTGCGTGAGGTAGCTGAGGCTGTAGGCATCTCAACTGAACGGGTACATCACATTTTACATGAATATTTGGACATGAAAAAGCTTTCCGCGCGATGGGTGCCGCGATTGCTCACACACGACCATAAGCGCAACCGTGTGACCATTTCAAAGGAGTGTTTGGCGATGTTCAACCGCAATCCAAACGAATTTTTGCGCCGTTTCGTTACCGTAGACGAAACATGGATCCACCACACCACACCAGAGACCAAAGAACAATCAAGACAGTGGGTTTCTCCGGGTGAACGTGCACCAAAGAAGGCCAAGGTGGGTCTGTCGGCCAACAAGGTCATGGCCACAGTTTTTTGGGATGCACAAGGTATCATTCACATCGATTACCTTGAAAAGGGTAAAACGATCACCGGCGAATATTATTCAGAGCTTTTGGACAGATTCGATATTGATTTGAAGCAGAAACGACCGCATTTGGCGAAAAAAAAAGTGCTGTTCCATCAGGACAATGCACGGGTGCACACGTGTGTAGTCAGCATGGCAAAATTTCATAAATTGGGCTACGAACTGCTACCCATCCAGCATATTCTCCAGATTTAGCCCCCTGTGACTATTTTTGTTTCCAAACATGAAGAAATGGCTCGGCGGTAAGAGATTCGGGTCAAATGAAGAGGTCATCCAGAAACAAACGACTATTTTGAGGGCCTTGAAAAACCTATTATTTGGAAGGAATAAAAAAATTGGAAAAACGCTGGACTAAATGTATAGAGCTAAAAGGAGATTATGTTGAGAAATAAAACGCTTCTTTGACGAAAAAAATATATTTTATTCAAAAAGTCACGGACTTTTATGCGCCAAACTAAAGGTGGCTTGAAAGGACTAATCAGCAGTTTTGGCGTGGATGATCTTCTTTCTGTGCTTGATTCACAATTTAATAGCCTCAAACTATTAGAAGAATCTCCAAAGCGCAAGAAAGCCGCTGGTGGTAGGCTGCCTAAGGGGAATGCCTCGCAACCTTCGGCAAGTGATCAACAGGACTCCACAGCTGATCAGTTGACGATCGCAGCAAACCCTCAAATGTTGCTTAGATCGGCAGCTAAAAAAGATTCGGTGCAATCCGATCAATCGGATGTGGAGGAAGTCCAGCCTGGGATTGCTACAGATTCCGTTTTGTCCGCACTGGTTTCTCAACCGGTGATTCCACCCGTCCCGAATTGTTTACCACCACAAAGAAATATTGAGTCCGGACTACCGGCACAAGTTGGCACTTCAGAAATACAACCTGCAGTGGCAAAACCCCTCTCAGTGGTTCCACTAAAGAAACAAATTTTTGTTTCTCGGCTTTCCCCTGATCAAACATCATCTGATGTACTGTCTTATATACAAGACAAAACAAACATAAAAGTGGAAAAATTTAACTTTTCTTATGCTAGGGACATCTCATCTTTCAAGATAACTGTCCCAAATGAGGTATACTCAACCATATGTTCTGGTGATTTTTGGCCGGAAAGTATGATTGTGAAAGAGTTTGAAGCTAAGATTAAAAATAGAAAAAAAGGGCCCGTGGGAATTAAACTTCCCACAAGTGGCCAGATCACTGCCCCATCCTCCTCTACTACTTCTACTTCTTTATCTTTAAAAAACTAAAATCTAGTCTCACTATCTGTTATCAAAATGTAAGAGGCTTGTGTAGTAAGCTAACTAATTTGTATTCTAGTAGCCTTTCCTTTGCATCCCATATTATTGTGTTTACAGAGACTTGGTTAAAACCGGAGATACTTAACTTCGAAGTTTTCCCAGGTATGTACACAGTATACAGGCATGATCGACCCTCCAGGCGGGGAGGGGGAGTCCTAATTGCTGTTAGGTCTACCCTCACGTCAGAAAAGGTATTTTTTGATGAGTTCCGTAACTTAGAATTCTTATGCGTAAAGCTGTAATTTTCTGATAGCTATGTTTATATTACGTGCTCGTACATTCCGCCGTCTTCTGAATTTCCTAAATATATTAACCATTTGTCCGCTATCCAATCCGTTTCAAACCGACTGTCCGATAGGGACCAACTAGTTGTTCTAGGTGACTTTAATATACCAGGCACTAAGTGGTCCACAGAACAGTCGAATATTCTCCTGCCTATAGCACAGCATGACTTTATTGGCGGCTTGCTTGACATATCGTTGTCGCAAGTTAATTATATTCGAAATTCTCTTGGTCGTTTATTGGATCTATGTTTTGTTACAAGTCCTGAAAGTGTGTTTCTGACTAGAGTAGCACCTCTTAGTCAACCAGAAGATCCATACCATCCAACTTTCGAGGTGACAATCGACACTGGTATCTTAATAAAAGAGAGGCCAGATAAGTCAACCAAACGAATTCATTGTTTTCGTAAGGCAAACTTTCGGAGGCTAAATCTTTTTATATCTGGCTTTAATTGGTCCGATCTATATTCTTGCAGCATAATGGCCGATGCCATAGATATTTTTTATACTGCAATTAAATCATTTTTCAACTCTTGTGTTCCGATGTACTATCCGTCTACCTCTAACAAACCTCCTTGGCTTAATAAAGAGTTGACACATCTAAGAAATGTTAAGTCCTGACTTTATATAAAATTTAAAAATACCGGTTCTAAATCTATATTCTCTAAATATGTAAGTGCTCGGTTAAATTCCAGTTCCAGTTCGCACAGGATCCCAAACAGTTTTATAATTTCGTTAACACTAAGCGCAATACAACCGTTACCCTTCCTTGCTATTTTTTGAAAATACTTCGGTAACATCGGATCAGGCAATAGCCGATCTATTTGCCAAGTTTTTTCAAACTACATATTCTACGTTACCTCATTCTGAACGGCCTTACTCTTACGCGGTATCAAAGTCAAATTTAATATTCTGTCCCACTTTAAACGAAAGCTCACTGCTTTATGATCTTCAGCGAGTTAAGCCTGTCTATTCGCCAGGTCCCGACGGAATTCCTGGCTGTGTGCTTAGATTCTGTGCGGAAGCCTTGTGCAAGCCTCTACTAAAACTGTTTAACTTATCTCTGGAGTCTACACAGTTCCCCCAAATATGGAAGGAGTACTTTGTGATCCCTCTCCATAAAAAAGGTAGCAAATCGGATGCAAGCAATTACAGAGGAATCTCCAAATTGTCTGCTATCCCTAAGCTTTTTGAAAACGTTATCACTCCTCATTTGAAGCACCTTTATAGGTCAATTATATCACCATGTCAGATCAACACGCAGATCAACAACTACTAACCTCCTGGAGCTAACCTCCTTCGTAGTACAGGGCTTCAAAAATAATCTTCGAACAGATGTCATTTATACGGATTTTAGTAAAGCATTCGACTCTGTTAATCATTCACTTTTAATAAAAAAACTTGATTTATTAGGTTTCCCTGTTGATCTCCTAAATTGGATTCTAAGTTATCTGAATGGCAGGACGCAACGGGTCCTCTTTAAAAATTCTCCTCTTTAAAAATTCTCTTCTCTAAAAAAAATACGCTGCCTTGGGGAACCCCAGCGATTATAGTGTGGTCGTCGGATATAA
Source organism: Drosophila santomea (assembly GCF_016746245.2). Lineage (NCBI taxonomy): Eukaryota > Metazoa > Arthropoda > Insecta > Diptera > Drosophilidae > Drosophila > Drosophila santomea. The sequence goes on from NW_025319002.1 coordinate 119,546, forward strand.
TTTAATCCATCTATGCAGATGGAGACATCCAAAAATATTGCCTTGCAACATTTCCGCTTTTAAAAACAGTTCGTATTTGAAATTTTTAAATAGTTTATTAAAAAATATTTGAAAATTTTGCGGCCTGCAAGACGAAAAAAGAATGCGTGTGCGCCTGGCGATTTTAATATTTAACATAACTTCTTTTTTCAAAAGATCGCCTAGGCGAACTTGCAAAAAACGAGATAGAGCTTTGTTATGCTCCAGCCTTCACCCTAAAATACCTTACACTAGACTTTAAAGTTTTTCCATCTTCACAAATAGACAAAAACCAATAAACAACTACATAACATGTATTCAGACAACAGTATTTCTGATCAGATCCTTAGATATGAAATAGGTTTGTTCATAAAAATATTTGCTATTTCATTGGGCATTGGACAGTTTCCCCGATAGTCGGGGAAATCGACTATAGCATTCTATCTCGTTTATTTATCGAATTGCCAATTTCTATTAATATGCGAAACATTTGATCCACATAATCTACAAATGCGAAAGCTTTGGTCCACAAATAGACATTTTTGTAGAAAATAAATATATGTTCTGTCATTGACTTGTAAAAACGATTTTAATAAATTAGAGAGTCGTAACCAATAAATGCAATAACCAATAACCAATAAATGCAAATGCCGCTTTAGAACTTCTGACTGGGGGGACAAAAATTTATCTAGAGCTGGCAATGGAAACTTCTTCACCCTTCTCTTATTCAAGGTATTGGCACTTGAGTGAATGTGTCCCAATGAAATTTTTATTCATTTCTAGGGTTCTAACGCAATATAATTGATATTTATTTTAAAATCATACATAATTTAAATTAACTTTTTCTCTTTTTAGACATGATGTCAATCGGTCGTAAAGTTGGTTATGCTGATATGACAGCAATGTCGGAAATCGATGAAATTGGAATTAACCAAAATCTATACGTTCGATACAATAGTGACATAATATATGTATCCTTAACTAACCAAATGTTTGTTTTATATTTATATATATCAAAGTTATGTAGGTGTTTAAGCAATTAACTATGTAAGTATTGAACTATAATAAGATATTAAAGTTAAAAGAACTAAAAAAATTACATGAAAAATAAGTTCCATACATATTCTATTATTTCTGAATTGGCTATTATAAGCTATGTTTTAAAATGGGCTCGCAGGGGCCTAACTGAAAGCCCAGAAGCCGGCTGAAATCAGAACTAGAATATTATAGTGCCAGAACCAGAGCTTTTCGCAGAACCACCGTTGCTGAATGCCTGGAAGTGCACGTCTGTTATGATCGCACCTGTCACAGGACACCAACCACTGATACCACAATCTCTTTCTGATCACGCCAGATTCTTGCCGTCTCCTCCTGCAGTATACCCCACCGTTCGGATCTCGGCCTTGAGGTCGATATTCCCCTTTTTGCGCACGGTCCGCTCGTATCCAACGTTCAGCAACGTCCTGTTAGTTCACAATGCGTCCTCATTGTGTTTTAATTAATTATATTAATAAAAATATTTGAGGCAAAAAATTTCTAAATTAATTTAGCAAAAGCTGTCACGGGCACCATTTTAAAATGTGTTTGGATTTTTATTTTTAGAAAAGCGCCCGGGAATGACCCACTCACCAATGCCATCCTAAAAATTCTGCCAAAGCGATCACTTATTCTGATCACATAAGGGTGTAAAACATTCCCAAGCAATAGAAGAGTGGCAGGAGCATGACCCCAGTTTTAACCGACCAATCAGTCTTCTGCCTTCTGCTCATTGATCGGCTTGTTTAGCATATGGATGCCACTAAAACTTATCCGGTCACAGCCCCAACGAGCAGCTACACCGTGTGGTCAACCATATACTCGAGGAATTCGATCGGGGCGAGTACTGCAATGCCCTCGGGACTATTGGCTAAAGCGAAAATAGTACTGCCAGCAAGTCACTTCTGCCTCGTCCGTTCCTTCCGTGTGCGTGTGCGTACTTCACACGTCAGTATGCGAATACGAGGCAGCTGATGGCACTCAGATGTATCTCCTGAATTGGCGATACGGGGCCTAGACGGTGCAAAAAGAGATGGTTATTATTGACTGTAAATGATACGTCAGCAATAAAGCGCTGCATCACGATCTCAATCTGACTGATGTTAAAGAACAGATATCGTTCCATTCCAGCAGATACAAAGAGAGACTCCAGTACCACCGAAGCATACTTGCCCGACATTTACATAGCACAAATCCCCTCATAAGAAGACTAAAAGAAACTTTTTTAAACAACTAGCTAGCTTTCATATTGACACTGTTTCCGCTTCTAATGTAACAAACCTATTTCGGAACGAGGATGACACTCTATTGTTATCCGCTATCCCTCTCACCTGGTCCTATGTGGCCCAGCTCCATTCTCAAGCACTGCGCGGGCCATTCATCGTTCAGCATCTCGGCTCTGTGATTTCTTGATCCGCGGGTACCCTTCTCCCTTACTCGCGGTGATTATCTATGCTCCTCTAGCTCCTGATGTTCTCACTGACTCGTTTTCTCGTTAACTGGTTCCCAGCTGGGCTTGCGCCGTCCCTTTATAGGCCGTGGCGATCCCCTTATTCCCGTATCCAAGGTCCAGCAACGTCCCGTTAGTTCACGATGCCTCTTTGTGTTCGTTCCAAGTCCGCACCGTTACCTTTCGAAGTCTTTGCCCTTGGCCGACCGTTAATTTACGGTCTCTCCGCATTGACGGGGATCAAGGTCCATAATTTACTGTTGAACCTGTCTGCCCTTGACCCCTCCCGCGGTTCATCCTTCTTCGCTAATACTAGGCCGCTCTTCTGCACGTATATTTGCTCGGAGTTTTAAGACTCCCCACACACTTTTGAGCAATGCCTTTTTCCGCTCATCTAGAACGAATCCATTATCCAATTGTAAAAGACTATAATATAGCTTTTTTTTCGGCTTCTTAGAGATAAAGGTGCCTTCGAAACCTGAATTTATCAGACCACGTCCGGGAAAATATTCTCCGAGTTGACAAACTTGGACAATAGCCGTTCATAAAAGGATCCTCTGCCGATTGAAGGCGAAATTAATATAAGTGTTTGAGATGAACTGTTCATGGAAGTAGAAGGGTTTTCTTTATGAAGCAACGTATTGCGGCGGCCCTTGCAGTCATCTTGGCCCTTGGTTGAGTCATCTGGCAAAAACGGGGACAAATCCTAACTGGATGAGGCTCTCCGGAGCAGAGATCACGTCTCAAAGGAGTTAACCCTTCTAGGCTGTGGGTTCCTGTGCTCCTTTGTGTGTTGTGGGCCGGAAGTATAAAGTCGAACATCTTTAATCGCATCTAGTGCGCGATATATTTCTTCGAGAAAAGAATTCATCTCTTCCCGGGCAGGGATTTCGGACTTGTTGCTCAAAGACTGCTCCCATAATGAGAGAGTGGCCTTTGGCAGCTTGAGGCAATCTCAAATTTCTGTGAAAACCTGGGAGTATTCAAGGGCATTCCAACACCCTTGAATTGTGCCTTGAAGATCCTTTAAGGCCGTTCCCGATTCGCTTCCTACGGTTGGGAGATTGAAAAGGATTTTCAATTGGCTATTTACTAAAAGTCGCTTGTTTTCAAAACGATCCCATCATTTGAAAGCGGAGATTTGCTAGCAATGGCGTGAGCTTCGCCGCTTGTTTTGGCATTCAAGTGGAACTATTTGTCCACTGGAGTCAGCCGGGAATTGTTATCGTAGATAGCTGTAATTAGGTCAGCCCCTAAAGAACGTCTAAACGGATGGGTTTGCCCTTGCCTGAGAACTGGAGGCGGACAGACGATCAATATCTTAATTTACCTGTGACGCATATCTTTCGTAAACCGATTAATAGTGCTCATACTTGTTCTGAAGCTTGCGGAAGGCAAGCTAATCTGGAAACTGTTTCGTACTCGCGCTCAACTTTTTCCTATAATGGACTGGTTTAGATCTAGGTGGATCTTTAGTGTGAATGAATTGGGCTCGGCAGTGGATGGTGCATCTCAGCTTCTAGAGGGCCTTTACTCTTGGATCTTAAATTCTCTGAGGGTGCGGACCCCGTGTCCTTTTGGCTAGGCTCCCGCCTCTGGCCTTCCTTCGAAAGCTCTAACTGAACAGCTTTTCTGTTGTGACGCGCGTCCTTCGGAGTAAACTGCTGTCTTCCCACGCCTTCAGACATAATTATATTCATTTGGAATAAAGAGCGGAGCAAACACAAATAGAGGAAACGTGTAAATATCGCCGGGGCGATACAAAAGGATAGAAAATAGGACTTTTAATTATGTAATTATTTATTATAATTTACATACAAAATGCATATATATGCTGTAAAAGTGAAAGTGGAAATGTAGAAGTGCGGGATGGTACGTGAAGTTGAAATGTGGTAAACCGAAACAATAATTTGATTTGAGTACCGTCAAACTGAATGTAGAAATGTAAATTAAACATAGCGTGAATTCAGTATGTGTATGTAAAGACATTAGAATAACAAGATGCGTAACGGCCATACATTGGTTTTGCACTATGCAGCCACTTTTTTAGTGACGGCCAAAATTGCTCTCTTTTCGCTCGCCAAAAATTTAGAGCGTAAAAATCCAAAAATAGAATTGTCTTGCTTGTGTGAGTAAAAACAATAAAGAAGATAGTGTGTATGTGTGCGTGCTTGTGCTAGAAGACGATTTTCGGGCCGAAATCAATTTTGATCTAAGAAACAAATTTGAATAATGTTTTGGTCAATTTCGATTCGTAATTATTATGTTTTGAAAAAAGTTCTTTTTAATATTTGTTTGATAAAAGCGCCGCTCGAATTAGCTACCGTTTACATATATTTATATTGATAATTAATAATATGTAATATATCTAATAATAGGTACCCAGGGAACACCACGGGGAGGCCATTACAATTGTAATGGGATCTTATATTTATATTTAAAAACAAGAGAGAACGCTATAGTCGAGTTCCCCGACTATCTGATACCCGTTACTCAGCTGGTGGAAGTGCGAAGGAGAGTCTTAAGCACTGACATTTTTTTTGCAATTTGTGGGCGTTAGAGTGGGCGTGGCAAAAAGTATTTTGGCAAATCGATAGAAATTTAAAAGACCAATATAAAAATGAAAAAATATCAAAACATTTTTCAAAAGTGTGGGCGTGGCAGCTTTGGGCGGTTTGTGGGCTTTAGAGTGGGCGTGGCAAAAAGTTTTTTTGGCAAATCGATAGAAATTTAGAAGACCAATGCAAAAATTAAAAAATATTGGTGTTGTAAATTTCTATCGTTTTGTTAAAAAACTTTTTGCCACGCCCACTCTAACGCCCACAAACCGCCCAAAGCTGCTACGCCCACACTTTTGAAAAATGTTTTGATATTTTTTCATTTTTGTATTAGTCTTGTAAATTTCTATCAATTTGCCAAAAAACTTTCTGCCACGCCCACTATAACGCCTACAAACCGCCAAAAACTGTGTTTAAGACTCTCCTTCTCCCTTCCAAAAGCTGAGTAACGGGTATCAGATAGTCGGGGAACTCGACTATAGCGTTCTGTCTTGTTTATACTGCAATTAAATCATTTTTCAACTCTTGTGTTCCGATGTACTATCGGTCTACCTCTAACAAACCTCCTTGGTTTAATAAAAAGTTGACACATGTAAGAAATGTTAAGTCCAGACTTTATATAAAATTTAAAAATACCGGTTCTCAATCTATATTTTCTAAATATGTAAGTGCTCGGTCAAATTTTACCGTGCTTAACGCTCAGTGTTATAAGAATTATTTAAACCGTTGTAAGTTCCAGTTCGCACAGTTTTATAATTTCGTTAACACTAAGCGCAAAACAACCAGTTACCCTTTTGAAAATACTTAGGTAACATCGGATCAGGCAATAGCCGATCTATTTGCCAAGTTTTTTCAAACCACATATTCTACGATACCTCATTCCGAACGGCCTTACTCTTACGCGGTATCAAAGTCAAATTTAATATTCTGTCCCACTTTAAACGAAAGCTCACTGCTTTATGATCTTCAGCGAGTTAAGCCTGTCTATTCGCCAGGTCCCGACGGAATTCCTGGCTGTGTGCTTAGATTCTGTGCGGAAGCCTTGTGCAAGCCTCTACTAAAACTGTTTAACTTATCTCTGGAGTCTACACAGTTCCCCCAAATATGGAAGGAGTACTTTGTGATCCCTCTCCATAAAAAAGGTAGCAAATCGGATGCAAGCAATTACAGAGGAATCTCCAAATTGTCTGCTATCCCTAAGCTTTTTGAAAACGTTATCACTCCTCATTTGAAGCACCTTTATAGGTCAATTATATCACCATGTCAGATCAACACGCAGATCAACAACTACTAACCTCCTGGAGCTAACCTCCTTCGTAGTACAGGGCTTCAAAAATAATCTTCGAACAGATGTCATTTATACGGATTTTAGTAAAGCATTCGACTCTGTTAATCATTCACTTTTAATAAAAAAACTTGATTTATTAGGTTTCCCTGTTGATCTCCTAAATTGGATTCTAAGTTATCTGAATGGCAGGACGCAACGGGTCCTCTTTAAAAATTCTCTTTCTTGTATTCTCCGGGTCACATCCGGCGTCCCACAAGGGAGCCACCTAGGTCCGCTCCTTTTTACCTTATTTATTAACGACCTTCCCTTTCGCGTGTACTAATGTACGCTGATGATGTAAAATTATGCTTGCAATATAAGGACATTTCTCGCCATTTGGAATTACAATCCGATCTAGATTGCTTTCAAACTTGGTGCCGTGATAACGTATTAAGCTTAAATGGCTCTAAGTGTAAAGTTATGACCTTTTATCGTGCCAACTCAATGCACGCAACTTACACTTTAAGTGGGTGCTCTTTGGAAAGAATAACACATGTTGATGATCTTGGTGTTCTTCTGGACCCTAAACTTAATTTTCAGACCATATTTCGTCTATTGTCGATAAGGCCAGGGGTGTGCTTGGTTTCATAAAACGGTGGTCAAAGGAATTTGATGATCCTTACATGACCAAAACCTTATTTATTTCTCTAGTCCGTCCGATCCTCGAGTATGGATCACCTGTTTGGAGTCCACAATATGAAGTTTACTCGGACCGCATCGAATCGGTTCAAAAGAACTTCTTACTTTTTGCCTTACGGCGCCTTAATTGGGATGCAAACCTTAGATTACCTCCTTATTCAAGTAGATTAATGTTAATTAACTTACCCTCCTTAGCTTACCGTAGAACGATGCTTGGAACAGTCTTTATTTTTAACCTTATTCGTGGTGAAGTGGATAGTCCCGACTGGGTTAGTCGGCTAAACTTCACTGTTCCGAGCAGATTTACTAGAAATTACGTACCTCTAATTTTAAATCATTGTAGATTGAACTATGAGTTGCATGATCCCTACAGAGTATTATGTTCTGACTATAATAGATTCTATCCTATTATCTCTAATTCTGACTCTCTGCCGTTTTTAAAGCGATCAATACTAACGTACTTAACGAATTTTTAGATCTTACTACTATATAGATATATTTCCTCGTCCTTTACTGTCTTCTATATCGCGTCTATCTTCCCGCGATTCGAGCCGTACGATACACGGCAGCGCCCCTCGGTCGGTTGGGCGGGAGGTGGGGCCGTGGGACTCGCGTAAAAAAAAAAAAAAGAAATATCTTTCAAACGTCGCACGCTGAATACTCTAATAAAAACTATTTTAATATAAAGTCATATTTGAAAATTATTATGCATTATTATGTGCACAGTTTGTGCTATTATTATTGCTATGTTGAATTTAAATAATTGTTATGTTAAGGCAATGCAAAACTAGAGTTTTTAAGTGGTGGCAATTTACAAAAAAAAATAATATAGATATAAAGTCTAACAACTTCTTAATTGAAGGGCACATTTTGTCATTTTTACAATGCATGTGCATACGTGTGCACCAATACAGTGGTCAGCTGTCGCTGTATGCGTACAAGAGAGCTGATGGCTCTAGAGCTCTCCGCTCTTTGGCTTTTGAACAAAATTTCGAGAGAGCCTGGAGCCAGTTGAAAAGCCAGCACAAAAAAATTGTGCGCAAAAAAATCGTATGGCGTTACGCATCTTGTTATTCTAATGTCTTTGGTGTATGTATGTTACGTATGTATGGTACATTTGCACAATTCGAATTATAAACCAAAATTTCTTGTGTTGGGGGAGTTATGAATATGCAGAACATGGAGCAAAACGAACTATGCAAACCTGTCGGCCAAAGGAAAGGAAAATAAATATGGCGGTCGGCAAACGGCTTACACTAGTATATTGGCGTCGAATAAGCATATGTACTTAGATTTTGAAAGCTAATGCTCGAAGATCCGGCTCGAAGGACCATCAAATGCAGCGCTGGACTCCGAACTATGCTGCTGGGGCCGATTCATTCCAAAGTGACAGCTCAGTAGGAAAAAGACGGAATGTTGAGGTAGCTGCGTAGTTCTCTTTGAAAACGATTTTTTATTCTTTTCTATATAATATTCGATCGTAGAAGAAAGACTAATCAGAAAGAAGAAGAAGAAAGCTCGTAGCAGACGAAGCAAAGTGTGGCCAGCGGTGCCTAAAGCAATAAGACTCCCTTTGGAGTCCCTCTTCCGTTTAGGTACGTCCCTCTTCCGTTTAGGTACGCCTGAATCTGGCAAACGAAATTGGCTTAAACAAATTGATACCCAGTTAAATTTGGATTCAGTGAGAAATTTGCGACGCAGTTAAGTAGACATTTCCGTCCATATATTCTTGAATAGTATCAAAAGCTAAGTTGATATAGCCATTGCAGTCCTTGCCTTTCCACGCAAAATAGTCTCTTAGTTTTAAAGCAATCTGCCATAAACTTATCAAAAAGTCTTCTTTCTAAAGCAGGATGTATACAAATCGAACAAAAATCACTATCGTAAGTATGCCTCTGCTGTAAGCAAAGACTTTTAGCGTTACCCGATACCGGAGAACGAAAGTATATTGCGTGAAATTTAAATACAAAGCTGGAGAGGCCTCAAGGCGGAGGTCACTAGGTCAAACGGTAATGGTGTGGTCTTTGGACAAGCACAAAGAGGACGCACCGTAAACTAACGGGACGTTCGTGGACCTGGAACACGAGCGGGCCGTGCGCAAAAGAGGGAAATAAAAGGATCGCCCCGGCAAATAAAAAATGGCGCAAGCGCAGATCGATGATCACTGCAAGTGATGGAGCGGAGCAACGCAGAGATCCTCGGGACACAGGGGAACACAACGACCAGGCGTGGTCAGAAGGGATTGCGGAGTCAGTGGTTGGTGTCCTGTTACAGGAGCGGTCATAACAGACGTGCTCTTCCGGGTGTTGCAACGGTGGTTCTGGGAAGAGCTCTGGTTCGTCCTAACGGATGACACACCTTTCGGCTCCGCCAACATAACAACCTAGGTCTCTTTCGAGCCGGTACGGTGCTCGCTGTCGAACACGACGATGGACGACGGCACGAAGCAAATGGCGAGAACTGTAGTAGTCTATAAATGAGTGGTCTAACAATAAATTATACTTAATCACACAAATTATAAATTCTCTGAGCTAGCCGTTGCAATTGTAGCGAGTAGAAACAAGGAAAAAATCACACTATGAAGACTAAATTTATATTTTATTGATTTTCATTTCCGTTTTAAATTTTGTTAATAAAAAAAATTCGTTTAAAATAATCGATATTAATAGTGTATAAGGCATACAAATTTAGAGGGATACACCTAAAAAAATAAAATACGAAACGCTTTTGTAACTCTTACAAACTAAATACATATCTATTAAAATTATATATATCTTTTTACTTTATACATACCAATTTACCATTGTTATTATTATTCCCGCTATTATATAGCCCCGCCTGTATTTATGGCCCTACGAATTGAAGTTAATTAAATTGTCTGATACCGAAAAATGAAACACTTAATCACGCAATATTGTAAACTAAGACCAACAAGAACACACTTGTTTGGGAACGAGACACCCTGTATGCGCGAACAAGTCACCTTTTATCTTTGTTTACATTATCATTTGTCTGCAGCTTCAGCGGAGCTTATCAGCGGAATCAATGTAAGCATCGCACCGCTGTAATTGTCCGCGAGCTTGCCCAGTACTTTTCCAAACTTCTATCTCCCTTCTAACTGTAACTTGTTTACGTCTTATGCTAGTTTAATCGTATGGCGTGAGACAGCCAAAGCTTAAGTTAGTCACATTTTTGATCTGCAAGAAAACGTACGCATCGGTGTCGAACTAATTAATATTAAGTGTCTGAAATTAGCCAATAAATCAAACTAAACAGTAACACTGGCGGGTTTATTTATGAACATAAGAAAAATTGGTCCTTCGAGAGCCGGATTACCGGAACTGCGTTTCTTTTGGGCATTTTATTTTGATTATTGGCCTTTTGGCAAACGGCGATCTATAGATTCCTACATCGTATAGAATCGTTCCCTTCTTTCGACCACCATGCGGAGTGTGATTCAACAATGGGGCTTCTGCAAAAGCCAAATTACTCGTGCGCATAATAATGCCTTAAAATTTGTTGATGACATTCATTCAGTGTAAACAATAGTTGTCCGCCTGGCGCAACTACAGGAAAATTATTTGCGGTTCGTACGGCTCTCGGAAGAGCTGTATGCATTTAAATCGGAAGCCGATTGGGAGGATTTTGACGCATATGAGGGCAAACATTATCCTACACACGCTATTCTCAGCAATACTTTGGAGGAGTTGAGACGGGATGTCACCTCAAACAGTATTGATGCCACAGTTCAAGCCGCAGACACATCCCAGAGAAGTCATGTCGATTTTCAGTTCGAGCGAATTAAACTTCCTACTTTTTCTGGAAATTATGAGGACTGGAAACATTTTTCGGACGTGTTTATTGGATCGATTGCTTCCAATTCGAGCCTGACGGATTGCCAACGAGACGCGCTTGCATTAGTTAAACATATTCCAGTTACTAATGACAACTATCGGGAAGCATGGGATCGGCTGGAACAGCGATATAACAAACAATCGCTAATTATTCGATCGTTCTTAAACAGTTTCATGAGCCTTCCGAGTGCTATAAATTCAAATATCGGCACAGTGCGGAAAATTGCCGATGGTGCAGACGAAGTTATTCGTGGTCTACGAGCGAAGAGAGGGATCCCTGGCTGATTTTCATTTTACTTTCAAAATTAGATAGCGGTACCCGCCAAGCCTGGGCTCAGTGCGCAGAATCCGAGGAAAAAGGTGTGACCATCAACCGATTCATGAAATTTCTCACATCACGCTGCGATACGTTGGAGGCTTTTAACTTAACTCGATCAACCCAAGCTCGACGCGCAGCTACAACGCACCACGCAGACACGCATCCAAGACGGGAAGAGCCAAAGTGCACATCGTGCCAGCAGAATCACCAACTGTTTAAGTGTCCTCAATTCATCGCACTCGACATTGCATCTCGCCGAGACTTCCTCAAATCAAGAAAGCTCTGTTTCAATTGCCTCAGCCCGGCTCATATGGTGGGCAACTGTACATCGAGGCATACTTGTCGGATCTGCCGCCGCAAGCATCATACTTTGGTTTATGGCTCGTCGCAGCCAATTCAAAATGGCAACAACATTGACACAGCAAGTGTTGACAGCCGCGATCGACCAGCAGTCTCACATGCGGGATCTACAATTGGCCACAATCAACCGCTAGCTCGAGAAGGCCATCGCGTGGGAAGCGAGACTCCCGCGGAAAACAACTTTACGCATCATACTCTGGAGAATATTCCGGCGGCTGGTTCTCAGACTCTGTTGCCAACCATCCTTGCTGACGTCATCGACGCCTGGGGAAACACTACACCCTGCAGGCTGCTTCTGGACACTGGATCTACAATAACCTTGGCATCGGAATCATTTGTTCAGCGTATATGCGTGCGTCGAACCCACGCACGGATTTCTATTCTCGGTCTCGACGCCAACAGCGCGGGCGTTACCCGAGGACGCGCACATATCAAGCTGCGCTCTCGTCATTCGGGCCAAACTGTCGAATTGGTCTCGTTCATTCTCAACTCGCTGACGTCATCACTTCCTGCCCAAGTTATTGACACCTCATCCTCTACGTGGAGGCAAATCTGCGAGCTTCCTTTGGCAGACCCAACGTTCTGCACACCTGGAGCAATCGATGTCATTGTTGGATCGGATCAACTTTGGTCTCTATACACAGGAGATCGGAAACACTTTGGTAACGACTTTCCTATCGCTCTCAATACTGTATTTGGTTGGATTCTTGCAGGCTCTTACTCTGCATTCGATGATCACCCTACTTCTGCGGTTACTCATCACGCGGACCTAGACACGATGGTTCGTTCATTCATGGAGATGGACAGCATTCAGCCTAACCAGGCTCCTCTGGACGCCAGCGATCCCACAGAGCGTCATTTTGCTGCCACACACAAGCGCTCGACGGACGGGGTGTACGTCGTCGAGTATCCCTTCAAGGAGAAGGCACCGCCTATTGATTCGACCTTGCCACAGGCCATCAATCGCTTCTTCTCGCTGGAACGCAAATTTCGTCGGTATCCTACTTGCAACGTGCACATATGGAACAACTGACCTCGGCTCAGGTTGAGGAGTCCCCAGACACCTGCTTCTATTTGCCGCCCCACGCTGTCATCAAACTGGACAGTCTGACTACCAAATGTCGTGTAGTTTTTGATGGATCAGGAAAGGACAGCTCTGGAGTATCGCTCAATGACAGACTACATATTGGTCCACCGATTCAACGCGATCTTCTTGGCGTTTGTCTACGCTTCCGGCAGCACCAATATGTTTTATGCGCAGATGTCGAAAAGATGTTTCGAGGCATTAAAATCTTTAAGCCACACACCAATTTTCAGCGAATGGTTTGGCGCAAGACTGAGAATGAACCTCTGCTTCATTTTCGCCTGCTGACGATTACCTACGGATTGGCACCGTCACCATTTCTGGCTGTTCGAGGTTTAAAGCAACTTGCGGACGATCATGGCCATGAATACCCTGCAGCAGCTCACGCTCTTCTGCACGATGCCTATGTGGACGATATCCCTACAGGCGCCAACACATTCGAGGAGCTTATGATTCTCAAGGACGAGCTTATAGCCCTCTTGGATAAGGGAAAATTCAAGCTACGCAAATGGAGTTCTAATAGTTGGCGTCTTCTGAAATCATTACCAGAGGAAGATAGATGTTTTGAACCTATCCAGCTCCTCAACAAATCAGCTGCGGATTCACCTGTCAAAGTTCTTGGTATCCAATGGAACCTAAAGGGATGCGATGCGACCATTTCTCCGACGAAAAGAGAACTCTTGTCTCAGCTATCAAGAATTTATGATCCGTTTGGACTGGTAGCGCCGGTCACAGTTCTACTCAAGCTAATCTTCCAAGAAAGCTGGACAAGTGTCCTGCAGTGGGACGACCCCGTTCCTGAAAGTCTACGTGCGCGCTGGAGAGCCTTAGTAGAGGATTTGCCAGCACTTACGCAATGCCAAGTACCACGGTATATTGCGTCACCATTTCGAGATGTTCAACTACACGGATTCGCCGACGCATCCTCGCACGCCTACGGTGCGGTAGTTTACGCTCGAGTTGCAGTTGGATGCAGCTTTCAAGTAACTCTGGTTGCCGCCAAAACACGGGTAGCCCCGATCAAGCCCGTATCAATTCCACGTTTGGAGCTAAACGCTGCGTTACTTCTATCTCGATTGCTGTCTATTGCCAAAACATCACTAACAATTCCTCTTTTCAGCACGAGCTGCTGGACAGATTCAGAAATTGTGCTACACTGGCTTTCAGTTCCCCCTCGACGGTGGAACACCTACGTCTGCAACCGAACTTCTGAGATATTGAGCGACTTTCCCCGTAGCTGCTGGAACCATGTTCGCACGGAAGACAATCCTGCTGATTGTGCTTCCCGAGGACTTCATCCGTCAAAGCTTCTGGAGCATCGACAGTGGTGGAAAGGTCCGTCCTGGCTGGCCACACCCACCTCTGAGTGGCCACCTTCTACAAGCAAGTTCAGCGTATCTTCAAGTTTCGATGTCAACACCGAAGAACGAGCCATAAAGCCCACGACTCTACATAACTTTCCTGATGAAAGTATACACGAGTTACTCATCCACAAATTCTCAACCTGGACGCGTCTTATAAGGGTATCTAGCTACTGTCATCGCTTTATTCACACTCTTCGATCTCATCATAGGAATTCGGCACCGTCTGAAGAGTTGCTGGACGCACAGCGCCGACTTATTCGACATGTGCAACAAAAATCCTTTGCCAGAGAATATGCGCAGCTAGAGAATCGACGCCAGCTTAACGCTAAATCGCATCTTATCCGGTTTTCTCCGTTTCTGGATGATTATGGAGTAATGCGAGTCGGTGGGAGAATCGAGCAATCTACACTCAACTACAACGCCAAGCACCCGATTCTGATACCTAAAGATACACCACTAGCTGGACTGCTGGTTCGACATTTTCATGTCTCCTATCTGAACACTGGAGTTGATGCAACGTTCACCAATCTTCGTCAGCAGTACTGGATTCTGGGAGCCCGCAATCTCGTCAGAAAGGCAGTCTTCCAATGCAAATCCTGTTTTCTTCAACGAAAGGGCACAAGCAACCAGATCATGGGAGAGCTACCAATTCCTCGGGTTCAAGCTAGCCGCTGCTTTCAACACACAGGGCTGGACAACGCTGGACCGATCGCAATCAAGGAATCAAAAGGAAGAACTCCACGCATCGGAAAGGCATGGTTTTCTATTTTCGTGTGCCTCACTACAAAGGCACTTCACATCGAGGTTGTTGGTGAGCTAACTACACAGGCTTTCATCGAGGCTTTCATGGAGGCAAGCAAACTTTGGATGACATGAGACGTCTGGCCATTCAACAAGCCAAAGATGAGGAACTAGCAGGATTCTTTGCCAATGAAGGGATTTCTTGGCACTTTATACCCCCGTCTGCTCCCCATTTTGAAGGGATGTGGGAAGCTGGAGTTCGCTCAATTAAACTCAATATGAAACGGATACTTGGGTCAAAGGCTTTAACGTTTGAGGAGCTCTCTACTGTCCTCACCCAAATTGAAGCTATCCTGAATTCACGCCCGCTGTGCCCAACTGTCTGCTCCCCATTTTGGAGGGATGTGGGAAGCTGGAGTTCGCTCAATTAAACTCCATATGAAACGGATACTTGGGTCAAAGGCTTTAACGTTTGAGGAGCTCTCTACTGTCCTGACCCAAATTGAAGCTATCCTGAATTCACGCCCGCTGTGCCCAACTGGGGATAATTCTTTGGATCCACTGACGCCTGCTCATTTTTTGACTGGATCACCGTATACTGCATTGCCTGAACCCTGTCGTCTGGATATGCAAGTCAATCGATTGGAGAGGTGGAATCAGCTGCAAGCCATGGTTCAAGGCTTTTGGAAAAGGTGGCATATGGAATACCTGACATCTCTTCATGAGCGGACAAAGTGGAATCTGGAAACCGAGAATCTGAAGATCGACACACTGGTAGTACTCAAGGAGCCCAATCTACCGCCCTCTAAATGGATTCTTGGCCGCATCACCGCAGTGCACGCAGGAATCGACGACAAGGTCCGAGTCGTTACAGTGAAGACTGCTCACGGATTATACAAACGCCCAATTGCCAAAATCGCTGTACTGCCTCTCTGCTGAACAACCGTTCAGGAGGGCCGGTATGTTTGGGAACGAGACACCCTGTATGCGCGAACAAGTCACCCTTTATCTTTGTTTACATTATCATTTGTCTGCAGCTTCAGCGGAGTTTATCAGCGGAATCAATGTAAGCATCGCACCGCTGTAATTGTCCGCGAGCTTGCCCAGTACTTTTCCAAACTTCTAACTCCCTTCTAACTGTATCTTGTTTACGTCTTATGCTAGTTTAATCGTATGGCGTGAGTACAGCCAAAGCTTAAGTTAGTCACATTTTTGATCTGCAAGAAAACGTACGCATCGGTGTCGAACTAATTAATATTAAGTGTCTGAAATTAACCAATAAATCAAACTAAACAGTAACACTGGCGGGTTTATTTATGAACAACACTCATTCACTGAAATATTTTTTGCAGTGCGTTTTTTTGCAGAGGTGTAACCAATGCAACAATTTTTACACGAATAGTATAAATTCGGTAATAACATCACATAAATAGTTGCTAAAGGTGTTGGCAAAAAGTTATTATTAATATTCCAAAATGCTGTCTTATTCTTACAACTACCTATGCAATATTACTGGTTCTCCTATATTGAAAATCAATAGACTTATACCGGATCAATACTTCTGGCTGTAAATCCTTATAAATCCATTAATATATACAATACGGTAAGCTTAAAGCAAAAACATTGTAAAAGGATTTTTGTTTTATATTATTTTACCGAGGGCGTCCTGTGCAATTTTTTTTGGAATAGAAACACTTCGCCGTTCGTTGACGTGTGAAGACGTGTTTTTTAATCGAGCTCCATATCGGTTAATCTGAGTGAATGGTTATTAATATAAAACAAATAAATAAATCAAAAGCGAAAGAGACGCTCTGTGCGATGCACCATCGCTCGAATACATATTCTGTGTTTGAAACATACAAGTAGTTTTTTTTTTTTTTTTTTTTTACATCTTCAAACAAAAGATCAAAAACAAAAAAAGAAAGCAAATAAAAACAATAACTATGAGTCAGAACGACGTTCGCGCTCAGCGTCAACGCGAGCAAGACGACCGCCGGCTCTCATTGCAACGAAACAACGCTTACTTCTCATACGTCTCCGCGACTTCTGCAGACAGCGAGCGGTCAATCACCCCTAACCCGACGAATTTACTTTTGCCAACATTTCAAGAAAGAGCGCGTTCTTGCTCTCCCTCATTACCAGCTTCGTCACAAAACCCGCAAGCACCAAACACTTACGAAATTTTTTTACGCTTGCCTACGGTGACTAGTACTGTGACAACAACAACCAACTGCAATCACAACAACAACTGGAACGGTATCATCGCCTCGCTCAATTTCGTCGACGCAAGTACTTGCTCGCCCTGAGCCAGCGATCAAAACAAAAACGCAACTTAACGGTTCCGCTGTGCTAGCAGAAAACCAAAACAAAAACAAGAATGCCGGGTCGACCATACAGACTGGAATGGATCGCTACATAACAATTAGAAGAAAACTCAGCCCTCAAAATAATAAAAATCAACAATCCGAAAATAAGGCAAAAATTACACGAGACGATGTCACTAATAAAACGCCAGCAAACACCAACAGATTTGAGCTTCTGGCAAATTCTACTGATGAAAGTGTACAAACGGCAAAGCCATCTAAAGAGGAACCTAAGAAGGTTAAGCCTCCTCCAATATACATTCGCGAAAAAAGCTCAAGTGCCTTAGTGAACAAAATAGCGACATTAATAGGTGAAAACTCGTTCTACATAATCCCCCTAAGAAAAGGGAACATTAATGAAACAAAAGTTCAAACTCACACTGAGGCTAGCCATCGTCTCCTAACCAAATTCCTGGACGATGCAGGAAAAAACTTTTATACATACCAACTAAAAAGCGCAAGGGGCCTACAGGTTGTTCTCAAAGGGATTGAGGCAACTGTTTCGACCACTGAAATCATAGAAGCGCTCAAGGAAAACAACTTTAATGCAAAAATGGTCATGAACATACTTAACAAAAATAAGGAACCACAACCAATGTTCAAAATCGAGTTGGAGCCAGAGAGCCAGGTACTAAAAAAAAATGAAGTTCACCCAATCTACAAGTTACAGCTCCTATTGCATCGGCGTATCACAGTAGAAGAGCCACACAAGCGCAACCGCCCAGTGCAGTGCACTAACTGCCAAGAATATGGCCACACTAAGGCTTACTGTACACTGAACTCTATCTGCGTAGTCTGTAGTGAAGCCCACAGCACAGCGAACTGTCATAAGAACAAGGAAGACAGCTCTGTTAAAATGTGCAGCAACTGCGGTGGAAGTCACACAGCGAATTGGCGTGACTGTGTAGTATATAAGGAACTAAAGAACCGTCTTAACAAACACGGAGAATCAACACGAGCTCAGGCCACACACATCAGTCACACTCCGCCACAATCGGGCCCCTCTTACACGGCACCCCTTCCTACACATCGTAACAATCCTAGCGTTTCCTTCGCTACTGCCTTAAGATCGGGAATTAAAAGCGTGAATCCAATAACACAAAAGTCAACTACTACGCGGGAAGAACAGGAAATAACTACTTCGAACGATCAAACGCAGCATATATCAACTGGCATTGAAACGATGATGATCTCACTCCAGCAAACCCTAAAAGAATTTATGACATTCATGCAAACCACAATGCAAGAGCTTATGCGAAACCAAAATATGCTGATAAAGCTTCTCGTGTCATCAAAATCAACATAATGTCTCCACTTCAAATATCTATATGGAACGCGAATGGCGTTTCACGGCATAAACTCGAACTTGCCCAGTTCCTATCCGAAAAAAATATTGACGTCATGCTCCTCTCCGAGACACATCTAACAGACAAGCACAACTTCCAAGTTCCAGGATTCCTATTCTACGCCACTAACCATCCGGACGGAAAAGCCCATGGCGGCACTGGCATACTTATCAGAGGTCGCATCAAACACCACCTTCATAATAGAACTGAGACGGACTACCTGCAATCCACTTGCATAAGCATGCAATCTAGCATCGGCCCCGTCACTCTGGCCGCAGTCTACTGCCCACCTCGTTTTGCAGTTTCTGAGGACCAATTCTTGGAATTTTTCAACTCACTCGGTGAGCGATTTATAGCGGCTGGTGACTACAATGCCAAGCACACGCACTGGGGTTCACGCCTTTTAAACCCAAAGGGCAAACAACTTTACAACGCGCTCATTAAGCCTCGAAATAAGCTCGATAATGTCACTCCGGGTAGGCCTACATACTGGCCAGCAGATCCAAATAAGCTCCCGGATCTCATTGACTTCGCAATAATAAGAAAGATCCCTGGAAATAATATTACGGCTGAGTCACTTGCAGAACTATCAACAGATCACTCACCAGTTTTACTTGCTCTCAGGCATCGACCACATACAACTGAGCACACCTACAGGCTGACAGGCAACAGGACCAACTGGGCAAGGTACACGAAATATGTTTGTACTCACATGGTACCAACTCAAACAGTGTCTACCCATGAGGATATTGACCGCCTGACCGAATCGATGGAGGAAAATCTTGTTGCTGCAGCCAAGGCCTCTACCCCTCCAGACACACACAAAATGACAAATCATACCAAGACAACTCGCGAAATCGAACAGCTAGTACTTGAAAAACGAAGACTAAGAAGAGAATGGCAGAATCACAGATCCCCAAAGGCTAAGGAACAGCTAAAAATAGCAACACGTAGACTAACCAGGGCACTTAAGCTTGAGGAAGCAAACGCCCAGCATCTATATATCGAACAACTATCGCCCAACAGCAAGAAGAACCCTTTGTGGAAAGCACACAAAAATATTCAGCCACCAGCAGAAACAGTCGTTCTGCGAGGCCCCTCAGGAAGCTGGATACGCAGCGAACAAGATAGAGCAATTGCATTCGCCGATCACCTTCAAGGCGTATTCCAACCAAATACTGCTAGCAACTCATTTGTCCTACCTGTAGCAATTAAAATCCAGCCACCAATAAATCCAATAACATAACGTGAGATAGCATCTATAATAAAAGATCTGGATCCCAAAAAATGACCTGGACACGACTTGGTGACACCAAAAATGATCATAGAACTCCCACCGTGTGCGGTTCTGACCTTATGCAATCTCTTTAACGCTATTGCGAAACTTGGATACTATCCCCAAAGGTGGAAAAAGGCGGTCATAGTGATGAGTCCCAAGCCAGGCAAAGACAAAACGCAACCCTCATCCTACAGACCAATCAGTCTCCTATCGTGTCTCTCGAAACTGTTTGAAAAGGCATTTTTAAAACACCTAGCTCCCTACCTAAGAATGCGAAACACAATACCATCCCATCAATTTGGTTTTCGCAAAAATCATGGAACGATCGAACAGGTCAATCGCATCACAAACGAAATTCGTACTGCTTTTGAGCACCGGGAATACTGCTCAGCAATATTCTTAGATGTCGCACAAGCATTTGATCGAGTCTAGCTGGAAGGACTAATGTACAAGATAACAAAACTGCTTCCCCAGAATACCCACAAAGTGTTCGAATCTTATCTCTTCAAAAGAGTGTTCTCAATCAGGTGTAACAGTTCGACTTCACACGACCGCGTCATCAATGCTGGAGTTCCCCAAGGAAGTGTGCTGGGCCCCGTTCTTTACACTTTATATACAGCAGACATGCCTACAAGCTATCAGCTCACAACCTCTACGTTAGCTGACGATACCGCAATACTCAGCCGATTCAAATGCCCATTAAAGGCAACAGAAAAACTTGACTGCCATCTTAAAACAGTGGAAAGATGGTTTGCGGACTGGCGCATTAAGATAAACGAGACAAAAGCAGACATGTAACATTCACACTGAATAGACAAACCTGCCCACCATGTACCCTAAACAATACACTCATCCCACAATCAGACGTAGTAACATATCTCGGGGTTCACCTAGATAGACGCCTCACCTGGCGGCGACTCATAGAATCTAAAAGGACTCATATGAAGCTTAAAGCAGGCAATCAACAGTTGAAGAGAGTTAAGAGTTCTACAAACTCATCCTCAGCGATCTTTTGTTTTAGTTTAAAGTGCAAGTTGTGCATGTCGCAGACATCAATTCTTTGACCTTCATTGTGGAAAAAAAACCGTTTCTTATCCCTGGTAAGCGTTCCTGCATTAATTGCCGATTTGCTAACTGCGCCGACCAGCAGACTTAAAAATTCTCTTGTTGTCGACTTAATTTAAATAATTCATGTAACCTTTCCACAAGGAAAAAAAACCTTCAACGGCCGGTTCCGTCGATTTCTAAGTTCCTTTTATGTAGCCGAGCTCCCTTTGGTACAGGAGCTTGTAATGTTAGACTCCGATCTAATTCGGGGTGAAATTGGTGAATGGTCCCCGCTGATACGCCTTGTTGAGGTATCTTCTGTGGAGTGGCCGTTCGTCTGAGCTCCATCCATCGATGTATGTGGCTGTTAAAACACTCTTACGACTCTGGTTCTGGTGTCGGGGTGTCTTGATGCCTTAGAAAGCTATCCGTAATGATTGTGGATAGTCCAGGTGGTTGTGCCATTCTAGGTTGCTCCGCAAAGGTTTGTGCGGCTTGTAACTTAGCGACTGATTCATCCATTGTGGTGTCAATCTGGTCTGTTAGGTGTCCTAACTCCTTCTTCTGGATTTCGAAGTTTTCGAGACTCTATTGACTCCCAAGTTGTCCGAAGATTAATAGTATCATTAAAAGATGATAACATTTTTATTCCGAACCAGGAAATACAAACTGGTATTTATGTTGCAAATACAATTACAGCATCTAGTAATACATTTGTCCGAATTTTGAACACAACAGATTCTGATCAATTGGTCAATATAGATACTTTAAAATATGAGCCACTTTCGAACTACAATGTAGTTCAGGCAAGTGGCGAAAACAGAAATAAAACTGTCTTGTCTCAGTTGAAGAAAAATTTCCCAAAATTGTTTAATTCACAATTAGAAACCTTATGCAGCAAATATGAGCAGATATATTTGCATTAGAATCAGAACCAATAACAGTTAATAATTTTTATAAACAACAGTTGAGATTGAAAGATGATGAGCCCGTATACACAAA
Organism: Drosophila santomea; assembly: GCF_016746245.2. Taxonomy (NCBI): domain Eukaryota; kingdom Metazoa; phylum Arthropoda; class Insecta; order Diptera; family Drosophilidae; genus Drosophila; species Drosophila santomea. The sequence continues at coordinate 141,332 of NW_025319002.1, forward strand.
AAATTATAGAAATCCTCATAGTCAAGTAGAAGAAATACAAGCCCAGGTACAGAAACTAATAAAAGATAAAATAGTTGAACCATCAATTTCAGAGTACAATAGCCCTTTGCTGTTAGTACCTAAAAAATCAAGCCCAGGTTCAGATAAAAAGAAATGGAGATTAGTAATAGACTATCGCCAGATTAATAAGAAACTTTTAGCTGACAAATTTCCACTACCGAGAATAGATGATATTTTGGACCAACTAGGTCGAGCAAAATATTTTTCTTGCCTTGATTTGATGTCAGGTTTTCATCAGATCGAGCTGGATGAAGGCTCAAGAGATATAACATCTTTCTCAACCAACAATGGCTCATATCGTTTCACGCGATTGCCATTTGGTTTAAAAATAGCGCCTAATTCATTCCAAAGAATGATGACTTTAGCATTCTCCGGAATGGAACCGTCTCAGGCATTCCTTTATATGGATGACTTAATAGTCATCGGTTGTTCCGAAAATCATATGGTTAAAAACCTCACCACGCCGGCCAAGTGCACCATACATGTGTGCATAACTCACTCTCGCTATAAACATAAATATATAATATATACATAAGAGAGAGCCGCTCCGCTGCTGGCGTAACCGGCAGCGCAGCTACGCGGTTTAGGTTTAGTTGAAATATTCTTAAGATGGAATGAGCAGAGTCTTGTGAACCACTGAACGGGCAGAACCCTTTTCTGCCCAACCAAATCTCTCAATATTAATAAAGAATATCAAGAATTATAAACTTATATTCTGCCTTTTGATTTACCACGTTTGGTTATACTACATGGCGACCGTGACTCATATAGTCTGGGGGTGTCTCTCGCGCTTGCACTTCGCGGAGCACGGCTCCCTTCTTGCGCGCGTGATCGGGTTACTCTTCCGAGGGAGGGTTGAAATAACACTTTTTTTTGCCACCTTTATTTGTGTATTTTGGTTTCTTTATTTGAGAATTGATTTTAGGTATTCTGCCTGGTATGCAGCTAAATATATTTCACGATGTTCAGTGAACTTTGCTGACCACAACGTGTTATAATAAGATAATATTTAAGCCCAAAAAAAAAAACAATTAATTACCCGGAGATGTTGGTCTTGATCCTGATATGATTATATCCGACCAACATGCCTCTGTCTTACACTGCTTAGGAAGCATACGGGAACTAACACACCTGAAATGTGGTTCATTTTGCTAGAGAGCTTTTACTTGGTTCCATAAGGCGACTTGATCACCTAAGTACACTGACTCCGAAAACCCCCATCCGCCAGTCGACGGAAAGTCAGGTTGTTTGACCGATACTTTCAGACTCCACAACCTGCTGCTATTCGGAATACCCCACCCGCGGTATCTTTGCCTACTCTTTCGGAATCCACAACAGTTTTCCTTTTGCCCTGGACTCGATTTGTGAAATCTCCCATATTTTTAGAATAAGGAATTTTAAAAATTAATTTTTGTATAACAAAACAAAGGACCTCTCACCTCTCCAACATAACGAAACAAGAGAGAACGCTATAGTCGAGTTCCCCGACTATCTGATACCCGTTACTCAGCTGGTGGAAGTGCGAAGGAGAGTCTTAAACACTGACAGTTTTTGGCAATTTGTGGGCGTTAGAGTGGGCGTGGCAAAAAGTATTTTGGCAAATCGATAGAAATTTAAAAGACCAATATAAAAATGAAAAAATATCAAAACATTTTTCAAAAGTGTGGGCGTGGCAGCTTTGGGCAGTTTGTGGGCGTTAGAGTGGGCGTGGCAAAAAGTTTTTTTGGCAAATCGATAGAAATTTAGAAGACCAATACAAAAATTAAAAAATATTAAAACATTTTTCAAAAGTGTTGGCGTGGCAGTTTTGGGCGGTTTGTGGGCGTTAGAGTGGGCGTGGCAACATGAATCGACAAACTTGCGCTGCTTCTATGTCTTGGGAGTCTGTATGCTTAATCTCAACTTTCTAGCTTATGTAGTTCCTGAGATCTCGACGTTCATACGGACAGACAGACGGACAGACGGACGGACAGACGGACAGACGGACGGACAGACGGACATGGCCAGATCGACTCGGCTATTGATCCTGATGAAGAATATATATACTTTATATGGTCGGAAACGCTTCCTTCTGCCTGTTACATACTTTGCAACGAATCTAGTATACCCTTTTACTCTACGAGTAACGGGTATAAATATACATTTGTATATAAGAAGTGCCTGTAAAAATAATAACATTCGAACCGTTCATCAGTCAGCAGTCCTCACTGCCCCATAAGCTAAGATGTCGCTTGATCGGGCACTGTTTCGGCCACATTCTCTCCCCTTCACCTGTCCGCGTGCCAGATGGATCGTCGCGGCCGCGCAATACGATACCCTTTGGTCAAGGTTGTCCGTCAAACATTATGTCAACATTTTTGACCTACTCCACTTCTCGCGTCAGCACATTAATTACATATTTTTATGGATTAATATATTGTTTTTTTTTTTTTTTTTTTTCTTCTTTCTCTTATTTATTGAATCTTCCCTTTTACTTAAGAGACTAACAATAAGTTTTCAAATCTTATTCTAAGCTAGCTAATTATCATTTTATGAGATGATTTGTGCTATGTGGCCTAACAAATTTAACGCTGGGCTGGTTGATCGTTGCGGTGCAGTCGACTTTGGATGCATACTCGAAGAAGTTTCCTTGCAAGGGGATTTGGATGTGAGCCTAGTTTTTCCTTGTATTTAACTTTTCTCTCTGTTATTGTCTCAATGACAAGTTTTATTTTTAGGTCTTTGTGTATATTCTCGTTCCGAAGATACCATGGAGCTCCGGTTATGATTCTCTGAATCCTAGACTGTGCTCGCTGAATGATGTCGATGTTGCTTCTCGATGCATTGCCCCATAGCTCGGAGCCATAGGTCCATATGGGTTTCAGAACGGAGTTATACAAAAGGACTTTGTACTCCAGGCTCAGGGGAGACCGAACGTTTATAAGCCAGTGTAGATCCTTTGCTTTTAGTCTCAGGTGCGTCGTCTTGGCCTCTATGTGTTTCCGCCAGGTGAGCCGCTTGTCCAGATGAATACCTAAGTATGTTACGTCATCGGCTTGTGGGATGCGCGTGTGGTTCATAACCAAGGGCGGGCAGCTTTGTTTGTTAAGGGTAAACGTAACTTGTTTGCATTTTTGTTCGTTTACTCGTATGCGCCAATTTGCAAGCCAATTCTCTACACATGTTAAATAGCGTGCTAGTTGCATCGTAGCTTTTACTGGGCATCTGGATCGACTCAGTATTGCAGTGTCATCAGCGAATGTGGATATTGTTAGCTGGTAGTCTGTTGGGATGTCCGCTGTGTATAGGGTGTATAGAATTGGACCTAATACACTTCCTTGGGGCACTCCAGCTTCTATAGTACAATCGCTTGAAGTGCTTGAACTACATCTAACCGCGAACACTCTTTTGTATAAGTAAGACTTTAGAAGCTTATGTAAGTTTTGAGGCAGCAGTTTGGTTATTTTAAACATAAGTCCATCCAACCATACTCTATCGAATGCTTGTGCAACGTCTAAGAATAAAGCTGTACAATATTCACGATGCTCAAAAGCAGTGCGAATTTCCGTTGTGATGCGGTTAACCTGCTCAAGAGTTCCATGTTTTGCCCGAAAACCAAATTGGTGCGATGGGAGTGTGTCGTGTGTTTTAAGGTGGGGACTGATTCGTAGCAGCAGTACTTTTTCAAATAACTTGGAGAGACAAGTAAGTAGGCTTATTGGCCTGTATGATGATGGCTGTGTTTTGTCTTTCCCAGGCTTAGGGATTATAACTATAACTGATTTCTTCCACTTTTGAGGAAAGTATCCAATTTTGGTAATAGCGTTGAAGAGTAGGCAGATTTGTAGAACTGCACACATTGGAAGCTCGATGATCATTTTCGGTGTTATTAAATCGAAGCCAGGCGATTTTCCAGTCTTCAGTTGGTCTCTAATGACTTTCGTTATTTCGCTTGGCCGAAATTCTATGGGATCCTGTGGTGCTAAGTCAGATGCAGTTAATGGTGGGAGAGTAAATGAGTTAGTAGCTGGATTGGGTTGAAATACCTTTTTGAGATGATCAGCGAAGACTCTTGCTCTGTCCATGTCACTACGAGACCAGTTTCCGGTAGAGTTACGGAGGGGTACGACAGTTTCTGCTGGTGCCTGCAGATTCCTGTGGGCTTTCCACAATGAGTTTTTTGTGCTGGTGGGCGTGAGGTTCTCGATGTAACGCAGTTGTGCGTCCGCTTCTTTTTTCTTAAGCGCTTTAGTAAGTCTGCGAGAAGCTGCTTTTAGTCTACTCTTTGCGCCAGGTGATCTGTGCTCCTGCCACTCCCTTCGAAGTCGTCGTTTTTCAAGCACAAGGAGTTCGGTATCTCGACTTGTCATGTTGAACTTTTTACTGCATCCGTTGGTATCTTGTGGAGTTGACGCTTTTGCTGCTGCGACTAGTGTTGATTCTAGGCTACCAGCAAACTGATCGATGTCTTACTCGGTTTCCAATGAGCTAGAGAAGTCGGTATGTGAACAAACATATTTTTTGTATCTCTCCCAGTTGGTCCTGTTGCTTGTGAGTCTATACGATGTGTTGCAGTTGGTACAAAAGATTAAAGAGCACCGGGCAGTGATCAGATGAAAGTTCTGAAAGTGCCTCAGCTGTAATCATTGATTGGGATATCCTTTTGGTGATGGCAAAGTCAATCAAGTCTGGAAGCTTTTTAGGATCTGCTGGCCAGTATGTAGGCGTACCCGGAGAAACATAATTAAGCTTGTTTTGCGGTTTAATAATTGCGTTGTATAGCTGTTTTCCTTTAGGGGTCGCTATCCGAGATCCCCAGTACATGTGCTTGGCATTCCAATCACCAGCTGCAACAAACCTTTCACCGAGCGAGTCGAAGAGTGTTGTGAATTTGTCCTCTGATAGTGTGAAGCGGGGTGGGCAATAGACAGCAGCCAGAGTGAGAGCTCCGTTATAGCATTGGAGGCTTATAGAGGTAGATTGTAGGCAATCTTCTTGCCAATTACTAACAAAGTGGTGTTTGATTCGCGATCGTATTAGTATGCCAGTGCCTCCATGGGCCTTGCCATCCGGGTGATTCGTAAAGTAAAATTTGTATCCTGGTATTTGAAAATTGTACTTTTCAGTGAGGTGAGTCTCTGAGAGTAGCATAACATCAATGTTTCTGTCGGCTAAGAACTGAGCAAGTTCTAGCTTGTGCCGCGAAACGCCATTAGCGTTCCAGGTTGCTATTATTAGGGGAGTCATTATACTGTTTTAGAGGAAACGAGCATTTGAATAAGGATGTTTTGGTTCCTCATAAGCTCTTGCATAGTTGTTTGCATGAAGGCCATAAAGTATTTCATGCTTTGTTGCATCGAAAGCATAATCGCTTCAACGCCAATTGGCTGCTGTTGCATGTTATCGTGAGTGTTTGTTTGATGAATGGGGGTGTCCGCTGCTGGTGTTTGGATCCCTGATTTTAGTGCACTTGCAAAGGAAATATTTGGCGCTGTTCGGTAGCTGGTAGACAGAGGGATGTTAGTTGTACTCGGTTCCATTGCTTTGTGAATTGCTGGTGTGGTACGATCACGAACTGAAGTCCTTGTAAACAATGCATCCTCGCCAGTTGGCAGTGTGGTTTTCGCCACAGTTGCTGCATAATTTAATTGAGCTGTCGTCCTTGTTCTTGGGACAGTTTGCGGTACTGTGAGCATCGCTGCAAACAACGCAGATAGATTTTAGGGTGCAGTACGCTTTGGTGTGCACTAGACTCATCCGGAGTCTGCACTTTCGTTTCTTGTATGTTTCCCTTGGTAAGAGGTATAACGTGGAACTTGTTTTCTCCGATAATCGTAGCTAGTTTGTTAACCAGTGCACTTGAGGTTTTCTCTCGTATAAATATTGGTGGCGGCTTAATCTTCTTCTGCTCCTGTTCTTTGATTGGATGCACTTCGCAGTCATCCAGTAGTGCAAACCTATTTGAAGTTGATTTGTCAACGTTGGTGCGATTTATTTTCGGCTGATTGCCAGCCTGTTTGTGTTGTGGGCTTAGCTTTCGCTTTATTTGAATGCAGCGATCCAGCCCTGTTTGAAACAGTGTTGTGTTTTGTTTTGGTTCTTGTCCGCTTTTGTTTTCTAGAGTCGGAGAGAATGCACTTGCTTTGGTTGTTGTTGATTCAGCAGAAATGTACACAGCTCTCGGTACTGAGCATAGTGTTGATGTTGTTGTTGTTGTTGCTATAGGTGCAGTTGCAGTAGATATCGAAGTTACTGTGCTGGTAGCTATAGAGCTTGACACCGTTTGCAATGAGGAGAGTGCGAGAGAGACGCTCTCAATGCGTTCGGGTTCACATCGTGCAGTCATAAGCATTGGTGAGCAGGACCGCGATCGTTTGCTTTCTGCAGGTGCTAGGTCATTGACTCGATGGGTTGTTTGGCACTCACGGGCGTCAGACACGAAGGTGAAGTATGCATTGTTTCGTTGGAGAGAGAGCCGGCGCTCGTCTTGCTCTTTTTGCCGCTGAGCGCGCAATTCGCGTTGGCTCATTTTGGAACTGTCGATTTGTTTATTGTCTATTTAAATTAGCTTTTGTTTTAATTTAATGTTTCCACACACAACAAATATTATAGATTTGCAATTTAACATTGCTAATAGCGTCTTTTCGCTGATATTTGTAATTTATTTTGTTTTATTTATTCACTTCACTTAAATAAATTGATTTTGTACAGAGCTCGATGAAAATACGTCTTACCCCGACGCGAATCGAAGTATGACTTGGCTACAAATATTGTTGGCTACAAAATAATACAAACACAAGAGAGAACGCTATAGTCGAGTTCCCCGACTATCTGATACCCGTTACTCAGCTAGTGGATGTGCGAAGAAGAAATTTCAACACTGACAGTTTTTGGCGGTTTGTCGGCGTTAGAGTGGGCGTGGCAAAAAGTTTTTTGGCAAATTTATAGAAATTTTCAAGACTAATACAAAAATGAAAAAATATCAAAACATTTTTCAAAAGTGTGGGCGTGGCAACTTTGGGCGGTTTGTGGGCGTTAGAGTGGGCGTGGCAAAAAGTTTTTTAGCAGATCGATAAAAATTTACAAGACAAATACAAAAATGAAAAAATATCGAAACATTTTTCAAAAGTGTGGGCGAGGCAGTTTTGGGCGGTTTGTGGGCGTTAGAGTGGGCGTGGCAACATGAATCGACAAACTTGCGCTGCTTCTATGTCTCTGGAGTCTGTATGCTTAATCTCAACTTTCTAGCTTTTGTAGTTCCTGAGATCTCAGCGGACAGACGGACAGACGGACGGACAGACGGACATGGCCAGATCGACTTGGCTATTGATCCTGATCAAGAATATATATACTTTATATGGTCGGAAACGCTTCCTTCTGCCTGTTACATACTTTTCAACGAATCTAGTATACCCTTTTACTCTACGAGTAACGGGTATAAAAAATCAAAAAATTACACAAAATTGTGGACGTGGTAATTTTTGGCGGATTGTGGTCGTTAGAGTGGGCGTGACAAAAAGGTTATTTGCAGATCGATAGAATTACTAATAAAAAAATGAAAAAAATTTTAAAACATTTTACGAAAGTGTGGGCGTTGCAGCTTTGGGCGTAAGAGTGGGCGTCGCAAACAAATTTTACGCAAATTGAGAGCTTTTGGGCGGTTTGTGGGCGTTAGAGTGGACGTGGCAACTTGAATCAACAAACTTGCGCTGCGTATTTGTCTCTGGAGTCCGTATGCTTAGTCTCAACTTTCTAGCTTTTGTAGTTCATGAGATCTGAGCGTTCATATGGACGGACATGGGCATATCGACTCGGCTTTTGATCCTGATCTATATATATATATATTTTATATGGTCGGAAACGCTTCCTTCTGCCTGTTACATACTTTTCAACGAATCTAGTATACCCTTTTACTCTACGTGTAACGGGTATAAAAAGAAAGAGCGCAAAAAAAACGAGCTTTGTTGTTCCCGCTGTCCTTTGTACTGTAACTCGGGCGATTCCATCTCTTCTATGCTGAGACGAGTTTAAGGTATAATGTCCAAAGTAACTGGGAATTCTTTCAGTACGATGAATGGGTTTCGATCATGAAAATCCAAGTTTTTTAGTCGGTCATCGACTTAAAGAAGTCCAACTAGATCAATGAAGGGTGAAAGCAAGGAACGTGAGCTACATGGCTGTACTATTCCTTTGGTGTACAGATGTTTTATAAGCAAGACTATTCGACGAAGTTCCATGTTCTCTGTTTATGTTGTAGGTTGCCAATCAGTTATGGGGCTAGAAATGACGGCGGTCCATGGGTTTCCATATTGGCTGACATCGTAGCGGCTGCAATATCCATATATAGCCAAGGAGAAATTCATATTCTCCAGCGTCCTGCACCGCTGCACGCGCAGTGACCCCAATACACGATCATAGATTCTGTAGTTTTTCTATGTATTGCATAAAAATAAAGCCAATTAGCAGGGCCTCCATCCAATCTCGGTAGCTCAAGAACGGGCAGTGGCGATCCTATGCCGGAGTGGACGCTGCTGATGGCCACAATCACATGGAGATATGCTAGCAGCAAATATTGGGAGGCGCCCTTTGAAATCTCCCCTTGAGCATTCACGAGAATGTCTCCAAATATCTCACTTGAACTACTCGTGAGAACTACTACTCGTTAAACATTTTTTTTAATGTTTCTTGTAGCTTATCAATCAGCTCCAACCTTACATTAAAACCGGAAGGATTTAGCAGACTCGCTGCCAAACGTTCCACTCTATTATTAATTGCAGGCACCTTGAGCTTACGTTAGCGGTAACGTTTCCAGAAGCCATGGCCACAGCACCTTAATAATATGACTGACTGAACAGCAACTTTTTTGCGGGAAGATGGCGACTCAGTTACAGAGCGAACAGCAGAACGCAAGCCTAAGCGCGTGAGAGATGAGTAGATAATTTTTTGTTTTTTTTTTATTTGATATTAATATTTGAAATTATTAGGATTTGAGTTTTTTGGTTGGTCATGGAATCAACCCGACGTGTCTATTCACAATCTTACATGGGCTTCAAACATAAATCCAGCACCTAGTGCTGCGCCCATAGGTGTACCACTGCACCTGCAGCGCTCTTCTCTTTTTGCCCTTCTCTCGTTAAGTCGCATTATCTATTCAGCTAAACTACTTTTGTAAGCTTATAGGATTTTATTTTAAAGTCAAGCTTTTGCTTAGTCAGTCTGCATCTTCGAATAAACCAGAGCATAAATAAACGGATTATATATAAATACAACCTATTCATGCGTTCTTATTAATTATTACCCTAAGGGTGGCATATTGGTTGTCTTCCCAATAAGCATTTGGTGACCCCTACGTGATCGCAGTTTTATCGGAGTTTGCAGCTCGGTTCAACGTTTAATATGAAATAACTTTTAATACATATAATAACGTTTAAGCAAAAGCATAATTTCGCTGCCGTTTGCGGTCACAAACATCCGAACAATCATAAATATATACGTATACATAAAAATGCTTTATTTTTCGTACATTCCGCGTTGTGAAAAACTCAAACTGTGTTGTGCATTTAATCGCATTTAATATTTGTTAATAGCGCTTATTAAATACGTATATGTACATATATTTTATTTAAACGGTGATTCAGTTAATCAGTTTAATGAAGCGGATTTACTGACGCGAGGGGAATGGACCAATTCTTAAAACGGCGTTTAAATCGGCACAGATATCGTTGGAAAAATTTTATTTTACGAAATTGAAATTGGTCGTTTTATGGATCTTATTCTGATAGGCCGGATTTTCTTTCAACTTTCAACACGGTCTTCAGGTTAGTGATATTAAAAAATTACAATATCTACGGTCGAGTTTAGGTGGCGTGGCACTGGTGACCATACGCTCGGTCAAACCCTCGAAAGCTAATTATAAAAAGGCTATATATTTTCTATTTAATCGATTTGATACTTAAGTTGTATCCTTTCAAGCAATATTTGGTTTAAAAGGTGTCGAGAAGGGATCATCACTTCCTATTCACAACGCCGCTCAAAAACGGACTCAGATGATGTGGGAAAAATGGGAGGAAGACTTATCAATTAATGAGCTGATAAACTGGGATAGTATGTAGTCGTTTTGGAGAAGAACACTAGGCCATCAGGAGGGAAAAAACTTGCACAAATATAACCACATTCTTTAATTTTTAGGATTCCTACGGAAAGTATATGTTACTATGCTTGTAAATACAATACTAAGAGGGATAAAAGAAGAAAACTGAAAATGAAAAGAAAAAGTGAAACAGAAAAATTTTAGAGACTGCATCAAGACTAAACTGCAGAAGGGGGTTTTTGTTGGAATACCCAACCCGACCATAATCTTTACGATAGCATCTTCTAAGATTCCTTCTAGAGACTTCTGATCTTATTCAAGTTGCCATGTAAGCTCAGGATAATGACAGGTGTAGCATTTCATGATTTCTTCAAGATCACATTATACAAAGCTGGATGACCTAACAATAATATTTAGTAAGAGTAGTCGCAGCCAAGCAAACATGGCGGACCTACCCACATCGGACAAGGAGGGAGTCGATTCTACCTTGTTGGAGATGCCCACAGCAGATGTCCGTGAGGCTTTTTGAGAATTGTATCAATAATCAGTAGCCAGGGGTTGTCCTACGCAGAATTATAACGCTAGTTGGTGGTCGGTAATCCCTCCGACCGGTCAGTATTTGCAGATTTGTTGGCCAGATGAAAACTTGATAATGATAAAGGAAAACTCTTGGGAGAATGTACAAAAATTTATCTTCTATCGGGAAATTAATCTTTACTATTCGTAAATTACAGCTAAGGTCTAATATAGAGGCAATGCATTTATTTCGTTCTTAAATAGTCTAGACAAAGCGTAAGGGACAACATGATATTTTCCTTTTCGGTGCGAGAATGAAAATGTAAGCTGTTGCAATTTAAAAACCCACCTAGCCAGTCTTTCTGTTACATTCTGTTGCCTCATGAGCCATAATACGCTAGAATGATCGGTGATTACATAAAATTCTTGCAGATTTAAGTTGCAGCGAAATTTTTGAATGGGTAATACCACACTCTCGTTCGGTGACGCTATAATTATCTTCCGCTGGTTGAACCAACACTGCACCGGTGCCGAAATCGTGGCGTCACAGTGAAGATAAAACTTCTCCTCAAAGTCTGGGTTGTTAAAACCGGTGCAGAGGTCAATATGATTTAGCCTATCCATCGCTACTTGAGCTTCTGGATTCCAAGCAAATTTTACCTTTTTAGAAAGCGCATTTGTGATTGGACATGTGAGATCCGCAAAGTTGGATATAAACCGTCGGTACCAGCCACAAACTCCAAGAAATCTTCTTACTTGCTTCAAGTAAGCTGGCCAATTGGTATAGCTGGCTAATTGACTATACACAAAATTTTGGCTGGGTCCGTACGAATACCTTCACTACCAATGACGTAACCCAAATAATTGATGCTTTTTACTCCAAACTGGCTTTTGTCCACGCTAAGAGTAAGATGGGCTTTGCGAAATTCCTCGGCCAACCGAATCAGTCCTACCAAATGAGACTCAACGGACACAGCGCAAAGATCGTCTAAGAATCTAAAGACACAAAAGCTCAGATCTGATGGAAAGATTTGATCCATCGTATACTTTGCATTACAACAGTCGTATAACAGTCGTCCTGTTAAAGGTTTTGATTCAGCACGGAGATGTATTTGCCAATAAGCATATTTTAAATCGAGCTTGGATATGATGTTACCTTTGGGCAATCGAGAAAATATTCCGTCAATGCAGGGCAATGCTTCCAGGTAAAGTCGAATTTTATTAAGTTTGACGACCAGACGCATTGGAGAACTACATGGGCTTACTAAAGGCTCAATAACATCTAATCTCAGCATACGATAAATTTCTGCATAAAGTAATTTCTCGACTCGATTTATCGGGCTTTGCATTTCCGACTTCGATGCAACGTTTAATAAGTGACCGAATCTCTCCGAAGCTTTTGGAAATAATTGCTGATTTTCGGACGATAAAACCCTTCTAATGGTTTGCTCTATCATATCTTGAATTGTATTATAATCCACCGCTTGAGTTCGACGTGAGTCTAGAAATACCCTCACGGTGTTCGGTACTTTGACTCGCATCCAATACAGAACGCGGAGTTCCACTGGCATTTAAAGAAATTGGTTCCGGTATGATGGCAATATTAGCTTTTGCTAACTGGGCTAGAGCTTTGGCTAAGTTCCTAGTAGTTACTCCACGCTGAACCGGTGCTGTAGGCACAGGCAATGGTTGCGCTCGGAATGACGAACTGTTTCCAACCAGTTACAAGAATAACAACACGAATTCTCTTGTAACCAGGCTTCTACACAATTTTTGTGAAAGATATGCACGCAAAATGATAAAAAGTATTGGTGTTATCCTTAACCGTTGAGCAAAGGGCGCAATTATCCTCCATATTACCTTCCCAAGAAGTTATGGAAGGCTTATTAACTACGGGCAATGCTTGTTATCTTAATATTTTTTTTAGTTTTATTTTCCTGAATTTGGCATTTGGTGGCAAGTTATATATCGGGTAAATTGTATTAGCCTGATGTATCTATAACTAGCGTTGATGACTGGATTATTGAAAGTCTAATTTCCCGGTTGAAACGAGTGCGTTGACTAACTTTCTACAGGTTTCTGTTCGGCAAGTGGAAGCATTAAAGTGCATCCTCATAAGTTCCAGACAACAGATACTTCTAAAATGTATTTAAATGTATTGATATCCGATCAGAGTCAAATCATCAATATTCTTTAAGTGCTCGTCCCTTTCGTCCCTACCATTGAACAAAAGAGCATTGATAGTTAGGGACACAAAATTTCCGAATGGCTGATGTTATGCTAAATTCATGGGTTCATGTAAAATCCTTCAGGTTTCTCGGTTTGATATCCGAATAGCAACATCGTAGGCCCTTCAGCGGGATATATAATAGCCACCCACATACCATGGTGTTTAATATTCTGACCCACATTAAACGTTATCTCCCTACTTAACGATCTGAAACGTGTGCTGAGGTATTGAGCGGTATCCATTTGCCAGCTGCTTCTCCTTAATCTTATCCTAAAAAGCAGTTCTCTCATATGTGGAATAGGCCGATCATCGGCTGTGCGCGGCGATTCTATAAAGCGTTTCTCTTTCGACGCCTCCTAATCCTGTTCAACAACCCGGACCATGCCGCCACAAACGATATCTAAACAAGAGAGAACGCTATAGTCGAGTTCTCCGACTATCTGATACCCGTTACTCAGCTAGTGGGAGTGCGAAGGAGAGTCTTCAACACTGACAGTTTTTGGCGGTTTGTGGGAGTTAGAGTGGGCATGGCAAAAAATCGATAGAAATTTACCAGACCAATACAAAAATGAAAAAATATCAAAACATTTTTCAAAAGTGGTGGGCATGGCAGCTTTGGGCGGTCAGTAATGGAAGACTCGCACTTCCACTAGCTGAGTAACAGGTATCAGATATAGCGACTATAACGTTCTCTCTTGTTTTGCTTGAGATATTGCTAAAGGATCCAGTTGCGATGAAGGCAGAACGAAACCTAGCATTTAACAGCTCCATCAGAACTTTTTATACATGAGGAAAATTACTCGTTAGACTCGGACTTTGGAAGAATGAACACACCAAGGAACAGATACGCCGATACCATCAGAACCCAGAAGTATTTTTTTCGAAAGCAACAAGCTCCGCTTCATGGCCTATACCCACCACTAACAAGGTAACATTTGCTAACGTTTTAAAATCAGGTATGACGCCTCCAACCAAAAACACACAACAAAAATATAGCATAACTGAACAGCAAGAAACAATAACTGAAGCCATGATGCAAGCCTTACAACAGAGCATGATGGAATTTATGACATTCATGAGGACCACCATTTAAGACATGATGCGTAACCAAAACCTTTTGATACAAATGCTTGTAGCCCAACAATCAAAATAAACAATGTCTACATTACACATAGCCACGTAGAACGCCAATGGCGTTTCGCAGCGCAAACTTGTGCTAGCTTAATTCCTACATGAAAAGCATATCGAGTTAATGCTTCTTTCGGAAACTCATCTCACAAGCAAGTACAATTTTCAAATGAGAGACTACCACTTCTATGGCACAAATCATCCCGACGGAAGAGCACACGGTGGGACCTCCATACTCATAAGGAACCGTATGAAGCACCACTTTTACAAAGAGTTTGCTGAAAATCATCTTCAGGCCACATCTATCAAACTTACAGCTGCAGGACAACACTCACCTCACACTAGCGGCCGTATACTGCCTTCTCCGTTTCACAGTATTGGAAGATCAATTCCTGGATTTCTTCCAAGCACACTTCATTGCAGCAGGCGACTGCAACGCAAAACATACTCACAGGGGATCGCGACTTGTGTTTCCAAAAGGAAAACAGCTTTATAAGACTATAATAAAAGCCACTAATAAACATGACCATGTTTCTCCTGGGAGTCCTGCATACTGGCCATCAGACCTCAATAAGCTGCCTGACCTGATCGACTTCGCAGTTACGAAAAATATTTCCCGCAGCTTGGTCAAAGCTGAATGTCTGCCAGATCTGTCATCTGATCACTCGCCTGTACTAATTCACCTCCGCAGGTACGCAGAAAACGTGAAACCACCATACAGACTGACTTCACACAAAACAAATTGGATCAGGTATAAAAAATATATAAGTTCAAACATTGAGCTAAACCCAAAACTCAATACTGAATCTAATATAGAGAGTTGCGCGAGTACATTACAATCCATCCTTACGCAGCAGCTCTTACTGCAACACCAAAAATACCACAAACATTACTATTAACTCGAATAAGACCAACGTACAAATCGAGCAACTCGTCCACGTAAAACGACGCCTACGCAGAGAATGGCAATCTACCAGATCCCCAACAGCTAAAAGTAACCACAAGGAAACTGGCCAACGCCCTGAAACAACAACAGGAAGACGATCAGTGTCGATATATAGAGCAACTCACACCAACAGGTACAAAACATAAGTCACTGTGGAGAGCCCATTCAACTCTCCGCCCACCGACTGAAACCGTTTTGCCGACAAGGCATTCCGCAGGCGGCTGCCTCACACCAACAAAATGTATTTACGCCAAACCAGGCTACTAACACATTCGCGCTACCGTCCTCACCCGTAAACTTCCACAAGCAACACACCCCAATTGTGTTTTGTTCAAAAGAAGTCATTAAAATAATCAAAGACAATCTCAGCCCGAAAAAATTCTCCGGCTGCGACCTTATAACACCGGAAATGATCATCGTGCTGCCACACTCTGCAGTTCGCTACATAACCCAGCTCTTTAATGCCATCACCAAACATGTTTACTTTCCACAACAATGGAAGAGATCGATTATCATAATGATTCCAAAGCCTGGTTAGGACCACACAGTCCCTTTATCTTACAGATCAATAAGTCTACTATCATTTATTTCGAAACAATTCGAAAAATGCCTGCTGATCCGACTTAATCTACATCTGAGAACCCACAACATAATCCCAGCCCATCAATTTGGATTTAAGGAAAGCCACGGAACCATTAAACAGGTGAATCGTATAACAACGGAAGTAAGAACTGCATTTGAAAATCGCGAATACTGTACAGCAGTATTTTTAGATGTATCCCAAGCATTCGACAGAGTCTGGCTTGACGGCCTAATGTTTAAAGTTAAAACAGCCTATACAGCCGACATCCCTGCAAATAGTCGCTCAACAGTATCCATATTTGCCGACGATACAGCTATCCTTAGCCGTTCAAGGTCCCCAATCCAAGCTACAGCTCAGCTGGCATTGCACCTCATCGACATTGAGAAGTGGCTCTCTGACTGGTGACGTAACGTTTACGCTAAATAGACAAGATTGCCCACCACTCTTGTTGAACAACATACCACTTCCGAAAGCAGATGAGGTAACGTACCTAGGAGTCAGCCTTGACAGAAGTCTTACATGGCCTGAAGCCAAAAAAACTGAGCCTAAACTCAAAGCCAACAGCTTACACTGGCTCATCAACTCTGGTTGTCCGCTAAGCCTAGAGCAATGCCAGCAACAGCAATATTGACATCATACAGCGAGCACAATCAAAGATTCTGAGAACCACCACTGGGGCACCGTGGCACGTTCGGAACGAAAACATCCAAAGTGACTTAAATATCCCACCAGTTATCAATGCAATTACGGAACTTAAGGAAAAATACTATAGCAAACTTTACTCGCACCCCAACCACCTAGCGAGAGGTCTAACCTCAGCAGGCGTTCCCGTCTCCGGCGAAAGGACCTACCAACCCAGCGAAGAAATTTTTAGGGCCGTCTAATCATAGAACAGTTGGAAAAATAATACAACTGTTCAGAACTTTTATAGTTAAGATTTGTAAACTTATTGTTGGTTCTTATACAAGAAGATTCAATAAATAAAAGCAAAGTATAAATAAAAAAAAAATGCTCATTAAATGAAATGGGCTGAACGTTACAAATCGTTGGATTATTATTCTTCCAGGTGCTTCTTCAAGAGCTGTATCCGGCGAGTTAGGCAAATTGGGAGAAGCGTTTGAAAGACTTTTCCATCAAAAATTCAGTTCGACGTGAGAATCCATGGCATCGTTTCTGTAGCAGCGATGCATAGAACTGGAGACTATGGATTTCGACATGCAAGGTATGCTCCCTGCAACCAAGTGCGAAATAATCAAACATCTAATATGTTTAGGTCCGCCTTTCTCGCCTTCTGGAAACTTAATTCATTATTGTCAGAGTTTCAAAAACCACTTTACCTTATAACATCCCGATTTGCAAATCACCTTGAGTTACCAGACAAGTCGATTTTTGGTTTGAGGAAGAGGTTTGTCGGTAAATATTTCGATGCGATTACTGCTGTTACTGCTTCCAATATAACCGAATTTTATTTTGACAGTTGCAGCTGGAACATACCCCAAAATCTTTTGCTCGCGGACTGAGATTTTCATTGTCCTCAGCGATTTAGATTTATTGATTGGCGCCGGTCTCTTTTAGGAACTGCTGTGCGTCGTTCAAGTTAAGCTACTGTCATGGTATCTGTTACGTCTGCAAACTAGTGCAGTGTCCTGTATAAGGACTAGGGCAGAGGGAGAGCCATCCGATGTTCAGGCACCAGCTTGCCAGCGTAAAAACATCGTATTCAGAACGTGGGATCTTGTTAAGCCTCTACCTTCTCCAACATAACGACAAAAGTATTAAAAGTGATTGTAATAATAATTACATTCGTACCGTTCGTCAGTCAGTAGTCCTCACTGCCCAACAAGCTAAGCTGTCGCTTGATCGTACAAAAATATGGCAATGTTTCGGACACATTTCCTCCCCTTCACGCGTCTGCGTACCAAATAGATCGACGCGGGCCGCGCAACACGATTCGCTTTTGTCAAGGGTGTCCATCAAACGTTATGTTATCGTATCTGACCTACCTCTCAGCACCCCTTTTAAAAATGTTTAGCTACTCATTTGTTGTAGTTAAATTAATATCATATTTATTTTAATATCATCTTTATTAATAAATATAATATATTGCAGGCTAGTGCCATGTGTAAAATAAAAATAAAAAAAAAGTCTAGTATACAAAAGTTATAAGTTAACAACAATTAGTTTAGCGGTGAGTATAGAATTCACCACCGGACAACGGTGCACACGTCAACAAATATGGGTGGCTATTCACGACAACAAACGTCTCTCTTAGGGCTCCTTGGTTTGTAAATCAAAAACATGCTGATGCTCACCGCTGAAAAGTTATTTTTATTTATACCAATATTAAACATTTAATTTTTATCAATGAAATTTACTGCCTGAAAGGGGCGTTAGAGTGGGCGTGGCAACATAAATCAACACACTTCCGCTGTGTCTTTGTCTCTGGAGTTTGCATGCTGAATCTCAACTTTCTGACTTTTGTAGATCCTAGGATCTCAGCGTTCAAACGGACGGATTGACAGACGGACATACAGACGGACAGACAGACGGACGGACAGACGGACAGACGGACATGGTCAGATCGACCCGGCTATTGATCCTGATCAAGAATATATATACGTTATATGGTCCTTCTGCCTGTAACATACTTGAATCACGCACTTGTTTTGGAAGTTATTGTTGTTCTTTGTTTTTGCTGGCATTCAATAAAAAGGCATAGGTTCACTATTTTTGTAGTTATAGTGGGCGTTATAGTGGGCGTGGCAGAAAGTTTTTTGGCAAATCGATAGAAATTTACAAGACCAATATAAAAATGAAAAAATATCAAAACATTTTTCAAAAGTGTGGGCGTAGCAGCTTTGGGCGGTTTGAGGGCGTTAGAGTGGGCGTGGCAAAAAGTTTTTTGGAAAATCGATATAAATTTACAAGACTAATACAAAAATGAAAAAATTTCAAAACACTTTTCAAAAGTGTGGGCGTGGCAGTTTTGGGCGGTTTGTGGGCGTTAGAGTGGGCGTGGCAACATGAATCGACAAACTTGCGCTGCTTCTATGTCTCTGGAGTCTGTATGCTTAATCTCAACTTTCTAGCTTTTGTAGTTCCTGAGATCTCGACGTTCATACGGACGGACAGACGGACGGACAGACGGACAGACGGACAGACGGACGGACAGACGGACATGGCCAGATCGACTCGGCTATTGATCCTGATAAAAATATATATACTTTATATGGTCGGAAACGCTTCCTTCTGCCTGTTACATACTTTTCAACGAATCTAGTATACCCTTTTACTCTACGAGTAACGGGTATAAAAATAGGTAAGTAACACCGATTCTACAGGATGGCCAATTAGAACTCGCAAATTGGCATCTAAATCACTGCAAGTTTTTCGTTGTCTCTACAGTCAAACATATGCCGTACGACGAAATGCTAACCAGCACGCTTGGCCTAAATGCATGGGACCAAGTACGGGACACATTCATGTTTTTGTTCTCTCCAAGAGTAGATTCAGACCACGTTACCAAGCGCTCGATTTTGTCAATAGCCTTTTGCTGTTTGATCCATTCGGATTAGTTACTTCCATCATCATAATCACATCGAAGTCCAGAGTTGCTCTCACCAAGAAGCTACCGCTGCCGAAATTAGAACTTAGTGGATCAGATTTGTTGACACAGCTCTACCAATAAATAATTCGAATCTTCGCAGATGGTGCGATTCTCAAATTGTTATACATTGAAATCGCCAACACTCGGCCACCTTATCAACCTTTGTCGGCAATCGAATTGCTGTAATTCAAGAAATCACGTCAGATTGTTACTGGACCCATCTTCCTACCCACTGCAACCCGGCTGATACCCTGTTTAGAGTCTGCACCATCACCGAGTTGGAACAATCGATATGGTTCGAGGGACCTGAGTTTCAATGTCAAGATCATCAACATTGGCCAAAGGACAGTTGAGACAACATTGACATTAATATGGAAACTGTGCAACTCGAGAAGATAAAATCAGCTTTTGCCGTACACACGACAACTGCTTGAAGGAATCTACAAGAACACATCAAGATCGCATCATCGCTGCCTACTAGCTAACGCCTGGATGTACAGATTTATTCAGCGCAGCCGTAAACTGTCGCCATTTCAATTGTATTCGCTGACGCCAGCAGAATTGCTGCGCTACATTGCATCGTTTGGAATATTCAAACCATTCACTTCGCTCAAGAGATGTCCTCGGTCCTGAAGGGCCATCCGATTCGCATTAGCCTTAAACATCTTAGTCTCTTCCCCCAGGTCACAGATGGCTTCCAACTGCTAAAGCTCGGAGGGCGCCTGGATCTAGCAGACTACCCAGAAACCCAAAGGCACCCTGCCCTGCTCGCAGCTAAGGATCCATTTGTATCACAGTTCGCTCGCCATCTTTATCTGCAGAACTATCACGCGGCTCTCACGGCTGAGTGTGTGACGCACTACCTGAACTTCCATCAATCGACGACAATCTGGACAAGTTGAATCGATGGAAAAGGGTCAGCGCACTAAAGCAGCACATCTGGAGCCGCTGAAGCTACTTGTGGCTCCAAACGAGCTCCAAGTTCGCACAACCTGGACGAAGACTTTACCAAATCTAGCTGTCAACGGTCATCGTTCACGAGGATAATCTTCACCTAGCAGCACCATCGCAGGAGCGGACAACATCGTGCGGGTAGCCAACGTACACACTGCCAAGGAAATCATCCGCCGCCCTATACGGAAACTCGCCTTATTACCTGTCTCTTGAAAGTCAACCGCATACTTTCAAGTGGGACGGTATGATGGGTCAAACCCCAATTAGAATAATTTTGTTTCTATTTGAATTCCACGCCTTTGGAATGTTATTAACATAACATCTGTTGTATGATGCTGCCAACTTGTACTAGCGAGTAAGTGGCAGATAGAAAGAAAAAGATTGTAAAAAGAGAGAATAGAACACACAGAAGAAGTAAATTGAAGTTAAACAAGAGAGAACGCTATAGTCGAGTTCCCCGACTATCTGATACCCGTTACTCAGCTAGTGGAAGGGAGAAGGAGAGTCTTAAACACAGTTTTTGGCGGTTTGTAGGCGTTATAGTGGGCGTGGCAGAAAGTTTTTTGGCAAATCGATAGAAATTTACTAGACTAATACAAAAATGAAAAAATATCAAAACATTTTTCAAAAGTGTGGGCGTAGCAGCTTTGGGCGGTTTGTGGGCGTTAGAGTGGGCGTGGCAAAAAGTTTTTTGGAAAATCGATATAAATTTACAAGACCAATACAAAAATGAAAAAATATCAAAACATTTTTCAAAAGTGTGGGCGTGGCAACATGAATCGACAAACTTGCGCTGCGTCTATGTCTCTGGAGTCTGTATGCTTATTCTCAACTTTCTAGCTTTTGTAGTTCCTGAGATCTCGACGTTCATACGGACAGACGGACAGACGGACAGACAGACAGACGGACAGACGGACATGGCCAGATCGACTCGGCTACTGATCCTGATCAAGAATATATATACTTTATATGGTCGGAAACGCTTCCTTCTGCCTGTTACATACTTTTCAACGAATCTAGTATACCCTTTTACTCTACGAGTAACGGGTATAAAACGCACAGAGAAGTTGGAGTGAGGAGAAATAATCAAGAATTGGCATTAAAATTTATACTATTGAAACTCCGACCTATCATTTTTACTCAAGAAAAAGCTTTTGTTTCTACAATGGTCACGATACCGCTACACTGATCGCTTTTAGGGGTTTACTAATCTCAATATTGCCAGAAACATTAAAAACACCGCGATACCATCAAGGGTATGCTGTACGCCTAGGATCTCGTCTTTGTTGTCGATTATTTCCACGGTGTTGATCACATTGGCTGTATTGGCGGAGGCCTTGGACTCCTTGTCGTCTATCTTGAGATTTCTTGAATATTACTTTGGATTTTCGGCCTTCCTTTATGAACCTTCCTTCCTTGAATGCTTTTTCGGGGGGCTCCGGAATACTCGGGTCATCGGTTCCATGGTCCAAGTGTGTCCACCTAGGAGTTATATTTCCATATATTCCCTATTTTGGGACTCAATAGCCTGTTGATGAACCTTGCCCGTTACTGGAGTATAATTTTCATGTAAAGGGCTACTAGCTTCAAAGCGAACGGTCGTGATTTTTTTCTGCGCTCCGAATTTATTTTTGTTTTGCTATGACCTGTTGGCTATGTGATAGAATGGTGCACACTAAGTGCTCTGGTTTTAACGGCCGAACAAGTGATGACCTAGCTAAAGGCCCTAATCTAAAATACTGTTGTGATACTTGCCTAGGAGTTGCGAATGAAATGCAACTCTTTTTGCGCCAAACTAAAGGTGTCTTGAAAGGACTGATCAGCAGTTTTGGCGTGGCCTCAAAGTATTAGAGGAATCTCCTGGAAAAATTAAACTTTTCTTATGCTAGGGACATCTCATCTTTCAAGACTGTCCCAAATATTCTCAACCATATGTTCTGGTGTTTTTTGACCGGAAAGTTTGATTGTGAAAGAGTTTGAAGCTAAGATTAAAAATAGACAAAAAGGGCCCGTGGGAATTAAACTTCCCACAAGTGGCCAGATCACTGCCCCATCCTCCTCTACTACTTCTACATTTTTATCTTCAAAAAACTAAAATCTAGTCTCACTGTCTGTTATCAAAATGTAAGAGGCTTGTGTAGTAAGCTAACTAATTTGTATTCTAATAGCCTTTCCTTTGCATCCCATCATAAATATCATATATCATTATGATATCCCATATATAAATATATGCTTGCAATATAAGGACATTTCTCGCCATTTGGACTTACTGTAGTGTGCGCATATGTAATATTAAGAACAATAAGTATACAAACACATGGCAACACTTTGTTGCTATGTTTATGTCAATAAGCCTCAAGACGAATGTAACATGATCGTCCACTTGAGGTTACAAACTATAAGTGCATGGTCGGCATTCCCACGTCGGCCAAGTGCACCATACATGTGTGCATAACTCACTCTCGCTATAAACATAAATATATAAGATATACATAAGAGAGAGCCGCTCCGCTGCTGGCGTAACCGGCAGCGCAGCTACGCGGTTTAGGTTTAGTTTAAATATTCTTAAGATGGAATGGGCAGAGTCTTGTGAACCACTGAACGGGCAGAACCCTTTTCTGCCCAACCAAATCTTTCAATACTAATAAAGAATATCAAGAATTATAAACTTATTTTCTGCCTTTTGATTTACCACGTTTGGTTATACTACATGGCGACCGTGACAGTCGTCCAACGTTGAACTAATTAGTGAAGCACACGTTGGACTAGCTGGTGAAGGACAAATTGGACAAAAACGGATGGAACCGCAACAACAACAAAAAATCTGAGTGAGTAGAGTTAAATCGAGATATGGGAAAGCACCGCGGCGGGTTGAAGACAAAGTTGAATAAACGTATAGCCCACGTAAGGTGACTCATATACGGTCAACAAACCCCACCGCCTTGGCCGAAAGCTCTAAAGCTACATGCAGAGCTAGACCACTTGCTAAACTACCAGCAAGAATTAAAAAAAACCCAACTCGAGAAAACTCACTCAGATAACATAAAAAATATAAAAATCGTTAATGAAGTTCCAAAACCGACAGCATGTCCAGCACCAGCACCAGCTCTAACGAAGCCTAAGAAGACCTGCCCACGGGACTGCAAAGGAGTCTGGAGTCCTCACTGCCTGGGGACGTGTGTGCAGCCCCCGTCATCATCGACACATATATAGACAGCAGCGAGGGAGTGTCAGCGTGCCACCACCGGCGACGCCCAGCTGACACCGGCGGATCAACGTCATCATCGACACATATATAGACAGCAGCGACGGAGTGTCAGCGTGCCACCCCCGGCGACGACCAGCTGACACAGGAAAATCAATAACGTGGAAAATTTGTTTTTAAATATTTTAGTTATATACATATATATATATATATAGTTATATATAAAAAACACAAAAACATTTTGTAAAATAAATTGTAAAATGGAGCATATACTATTGTGCCCCATTAACCCAATATGGCCCGTGAAGCCATAGCTAGAAACAGGCAGGCAAAATTGTAAACATAAATGTCCATAGAGACAAATACAATAAGTAAAACAGAAATATACAAAAATACAGAACATTTTTTAAAAAATTTGGAAATTAGTATACCCAAAATGGGTTTAATAGACACGAAAACTGTTGACTCCACAGCAAATGTAATAAATAAAGTGGAAGTCCAAAATGCAGACTTGTTCTGGATAACCATATTGCTAATTGTAATTGCTATGATTATGGTTACCCATGCATTAATAAAAATATACAAGCTGCATAATAAGTGTCTCAAAAAACAATACCGTAGCGCTGCTAACGGTTTAGATAATATTTAAGAAAGATTCACTAATGCGTGGAACTCAGTTATGAATGAGATATAAAAGTAAAAAAAAAATAAAACGTAATACTATTGTTGTCTGATTACAAAAAGAGAAATATATATCAATAGCAAACCATGAGTGTAGTTCAAATACGACACACTAAAGGTAAAGTCTAGAAACATATTATAAGTAAATTTTCAAATGTATATGAATGGTCTCGAGAATATATGAGTACATGTGAATTAACATAAATTTCCCCATAACCATCGTGTTGGTAGCTAGAGTAGATCATCATCGTCTCTCGATTAATCATCATAGTCTCTCGATTAATTATCATCGTCTCTCGATTTATCATTATACGATGGTTTTGGCATACTAGGTGAAGTGTTATCCCAAAGGGAATTTATTCATTTCAAGATGAGGTAGATCATCATCGTCTCTCTATTAATTGTCACAGTTTCTCGACTAATCATTATCGTCTCTTGATTAATCATTGTACGTCTCATCTTCAAATTTTAATATGAATTGCTAACCTTGGGGCGTAGTAGCGTGTGTGTTACATATTGACAATAGATTTTTGCGTATATAGATCGATGTGGATAATAATGACCCGGATATTTGGTATAGGTGTTTTCTGTATTATATCAAATTGGCCAGTACCACAGCATGGACTGGAAGCAGCTTGTTGATCAAATAGAGGAATCAAAATCAAATTTCAGAAAATCTTATAAATGCTTAACGCAAAACAGATCAATACAAGCTGCAACAATAAATAAGAATGCTCAGACATTAGTAAACAGTTATAATGAGGTAAGAGAACTTATACAACAGAATAGGAAGAATTTAGACAGTAAACAGTGTACTAGAGTTTCGGAACTTCTGGTGGCATTAAGGGAAAAATTAATACTAATAAAAAATAAATTTAGCCTCCAGATAGAAATTCCATCTATACTAAACACTCCATTAGCAATAGATGTTAATGAAGAAAACGCTGACACAGACGAAGAATATCCGACTGTAGTCGAGAAAGACATTAAAGAAGAAGATCTTCACGATCTGACTATACCAGCAACGTTAATGCTGAAGGAAGAAAATACTACCAATAACGCACCTGACTTAGAAAATACCTTAACCATGGCTGAGCAAGCAGCAGTCATTAGGTCTTACATTAAGGATGTCGCGTGCGCAGTGCCCGGACAAATGACAAAAGATCCATTTACAACGATTCATTAAGGCAATCAAATTGGTAGATTTAGGTAAAGGACCATATGAAGAGATTGCAGTTGAGGTCATTAAGTCAAAAATAGTTTGCACAATTTTGAACTCAGTCGAAAATGAAACTACGATTCCAGCAATTATAAACAAATTGCAGAAGGTAGTTGTCGGTGAAACATCAGCAAAGAGGTAAAACTGCAACGCAATTTACCGCTGAAGTTGATAGATTGAGAAAGCTGTTAGAAGCGTCATTTATCGATGAGGGTATACCTCTGGAACATGCCACTAGCCTAAGTACTAAAGAGGCAATTGACACCATGATAAATCGCGCTGAGCACGAAAGTGTCAAAACAGTATTAGAAGCAGGGACTTGCACCACTATGGACTCGGCGATAAGCGCATACATAAGAACGAGTGCAAGAGTTACCGGTGACATCAATAAAGTGATGTACTTTAGAGGTAACAGATCTAACAGAGGATACGGCATTGCCAATAGAGGTCCCAACCGAGGTAGAGGCTTCAATAACAATGGCTATAGAGGCAATTATAATAACGGTTACCAAAATAATCGTTACCAGAATAATGGTTATCAAAACCGCAATAATGGAAATAGTGCCGGTTATAATAGCAATAATAGAGGCCGCAATAATGTAAACAGAGGCCGTAACAAAAACAACCAAAATAACTATAACGGCAATAATGTCAATGTACGAGTAACCCAGGATCAGGGAAACTCGCAACAGCCCTTAGGTACCCAGTAGGAGAAGATCGTAGGGTATACGCCATCAATTACAGTCTCAATATATTTACAACATTTATTCATGTCGAAACTGGTGTAAAACTAGTTTTCCTTCTTGATACAGGTGCAGATGTCTCTATTCTCAAAGAGAATTCGGACAAATTTTCTAATATTCAAGTAACTAACAAAATAAATATTCAAGGCATAAGCCAACAGACAGTTCAGTCTCAAGAACAAACTTTTATTGAGATACAGACAGGTAAATTCATTATTCCACACGATTTTCATTTAGTAGATAAAAATTTTCCCATACCTTGTGATGCAATAATAGGAATAGATTTCATAAAAAAAAATATAATTGCCAAATTGATTTCAAACCAGAAGAAGATTGGTTTATACTTAGACCCAACAATTTGAAGTTTCCCATTTATGTTCCCATAACATACAGCTCTGGTAATAATACAACACTATTACCAGCAAGATCCCAAGTTGTCCGAAGATTAGTAGTATCATTAAAAGATGATAACATTTTTATTCCGAACCAGGAAATACAAACTGGTATTTATGTTGCAAATACAATTACAGCATCTAGTAATACATTTGTCCGAATTTTGAACACAACAGATTCTGATCAATTGGTCAATATAGATACTTTAAAATATGAGCCACTTTCGAACTACAATGTAGTTCAGGCAAGTGGCGAAAACAGAAATAAAACTGTCTTGTCTCAGTTGAAGAAAAATTTCCCAAAATTGTTTAAATCACAATTAGAAACCTTATGCAGCAAATATGCAGATATATTTGCATTTGAATCAGAACCAATAACAGTTAATAATTTTTATAAACAACAGTTGAGATTGAAAGATGATGAGCCCGTATACACAAAAAATTATAGAAATCCTCATAGTCAAGTAGAAGAAATACAAGCCCAGGTACAGAAACTAATAAAAGATAAAATAGTTGAACCATCAATTTCAGAGTACAATCCCTTTGCCCTTTGCTGTTAGTACCTAAAAAGTCAAGCCCAGGTTCAGATAAAAAGAAATGGAGATTAGTAATAGACTATCGCCAGATTAATAAGAAACTTTTAGCTGACAAATTTCCACTACCGAGAATAGATGATATTTTGGACCAACTAGGTCGAGCAAAATATTTTTCTTGCCTTGATTTGATGTCAGGTTTTCATCAGATCGAGCTGGATGAAGGCTCAAGAGATATAACATCTTTCTCAACCAACAATGGCTCATATCGTTTCACGCGATTGCCATTTGGTTTAAAAATAGCGCAAAGAATGATGACTTTAGCATTCTCCGGAATAGAACCATCTCAGGCATTCCTTTATATGGATGACTTAATAGTCATCGGTTGTTCCGAAAAGCATATGGTTAAAAACCTCACTGAAGTTTTTGATAAATGCAGGGAATCCAACCTAAAATTACATCCTGAAAAATGTTCATTTTTCATGCATGAAGTCACATTTTTGGGACATAAATGCACAGACAAAGGAATTTTGCCGGATGACAAAAAATATGATGTCATTCAGAACTACCCAGTTCCACATGATGCGGACAGCGCTAGACGTTTTGTTGCATTCTGCAATTACTACAGACGTTTCATCAAAAATTTCGCCGACTATTCGCGGCACATAACAAGATTATGTAAAAAGAATGTTCCATTCGAGTGGACAGATGAATGCCAAAATGCATTCATACATTTAAAATCGCAGCTAATAAACCCAACACTCTTGCAGTACCCAGACTTCAGCAAAGAATTTTGCATAATAACAGATGCAAGCAAGTAAGCATGTGGCGCAGTTTTAACTCAAAACCACAATGGCCACCAACTCCCAGTTGCTTATGCATCAAGAGGTCTTACCAAAGGTGAGAGCAATAAGAGTACAACAGAACAAGAGTTAATAGCAATTCATTGGGCAATAGTATATTTTAGACCGTACATCTACGGAAGACACTTCACTGTGAAAACAGATCATAGACCATTGACATATTTATTCTCAATGGTCAACCCCAGTTCTAAATTAACAAGAATAAGGCTTGAATTAGAGGAATATAATTTTACGGTAGAGTATTTAAGGGGCAAAGATAATCATGTAGCTGATGCGTTATCAAGAATAACCATCAAAGAGCTAAGAGAAATTACTGGAAATATATTAAAAGTCACTACAAGATTTCAAAGTAGACAAAAATCCTGCGCAGGAAAAGAACAAGTGGATTTGCATGAGCAATCCAAAGAAAAAGCTTCAGAGCCCAACGTATACGTAGTCATAACAAATGACGAGGTACGAAAAGTAGTGACATTGCAATTGAATGATTCGATATGTTTATTTATACATGGAAAGAAAATCATTGCAAGATATGATGTTGGTGATCTTTATACTAATGGAGTTCTTGATCTAGATCAATTTTTCCAAAGGCTTGAATCGCAAGCCGGTATATACGATATCAGCCAACTCAAAATGGCACCGTGGGAAAAAATCTTTGAACACGTTTCAATAGATGAATTTAAAAATATGGGCAACAAAATATTAAAGAATTTAAAAGTAGCGCTACTTATCCCGGTGACCACAATAAATAATGAAAAAGAAAAAGAAGCTATAGTGATGATCCAGTACAAGGAGGTCATACAGGCATTATAAAAACCTTGGCCAAGGTCAAAAGACGTTTTTACTGGAAAAATATGAGTAAATACATAACAGAGTACGTAAAAAAGTGTCAAAAATGCCAAAAATCAAAAATAACAAAGCATACAAAAACCCCAATGACTATAACAGAAACACCAGAACATGCTTTCGATAGAGTTGTCGTGGACACAATCGGTCCACTACCCAGGTCGGAAAATGGTAACGAGTACGCAGTCACCCTCTTATGTGATAAAAGCGCAAAAACAGTCGCTAAAGCTATATTCGAATCTTTTATTCTGAAGTACGGACCGATGAAGACGTTCATAACGGACATGGGAACAGAGTATAAGAATTCAGTAATTACTGACCTATGTAAATATTTAAAAATCAAAAATATAACATCAACAGCTCATCACCACCAGACAGTTGGAGTGATCGAACGAAGTCATAAAACTTTGAACGAGTATATACGATCCTATATATCGGCGGACAAAACCGATTGGGATGTATGGCTTCAGTATTTTGTATACTGCTTCAACACAACCCCATCTATGGTACATAATTATTGTCCATATGAATTAGTTTTCGGTAAAACAAGTAATTTACCAAAGCATTTTAATAAGTTACATAGCATAGAACCAATATATAATATAGATGATTACGCTAAAGAAAGTAAATATAAATTAGAAGTAGCATATGCTCGAGCAAGAAAACTGCTTGAAGCTCATAAATTGAAAAGTAAGGGAAATTACGACTTAAAAACAAAAAATTTAGAGTTAGAAGTAGGAGATAAAGTTTTATTAAAAAATTAGGTAGGCCATAAATTAGATTTTAAATACACAGGGCCCTATAAGATAGAAAGCATAGGAGAAAATAATAATATTACGTTACTTAAAAATAAAAACAAGAAACAAATAGTTCATAAAGATCGATTAAAGAAATTCCATTCATAACTGACTTTACACTTATATTTTTCATTATCATTTATACAAAATTTTTATTTCTTATTACAAAATTCACTTTTGTAATAGTATTGTTCAAGCTAAACAAAAAAAAAGAAAAAAAAATAAAAAAAAATAATATATATATAATATGCATTCATTAAATAAAATAACTACACTAGGTTACGTTATTTTTCAAAAGGAGGGAGATGTAGTGTGCGCATATGTAATATTAAGAACAATAAGTATACAAACACATGGCAACACTTTGTTGCTATGTTTATGTCAATAAGCCTCAAGACGAATGTAACATGATCGTCCACTTGAGGCTACAAACTATAAGTGCATGGTTAGCATTCCCACGCCGGCCAAGTGCACCATACATGTGTGCATAACTCACTCTCGCTATAAACATAAATATATAAGATATACATAAGAGAGAGCCGCTCCGCTGCTGGCGTAACCGGCAGCGCAGCTACGCAGTTTAGGTTTAGTTGAAATATTCTTAAGATGGAATGGGCAGAGTCTTGTGAACCACTGAACGGGCAGAACCCTTTTCTGCCCAACCAAATCTCTCAATATTAATAAAGAATATCAAGAATTATAAACTTATATTCTGCCTTTTGATTTACCACGTTTGGTTATACTACACTTACAATCCGATCTAGATTGCTTTCAAACTTGGTGCCGTGATAACGTATTAAACTTAAATGGCTCTAAGTGTAAAGTTATGACCTTTTATCGTGCCAACTCAATGCACGCAACTTACACTTTAAGTGGGTGCTCTTTGGACAGAATAACACATGTTGATGATCTTGGTGTTCTTCTGGACCAGAAACTTAAATTTTCAGACCATATTTCGTCTATTGTCAATAAGGCCATGGGTGTGCTTGGTTTTATAAAACGGTGGTCAAAGGAATTTTATGATCCTTACATGACCAAAACCTTATTTATTTCTCTAGTCCGTCCGATCCTCGAGTATGGATCACCTGTTTGGAGTCCACAATATGAAGTTTACTCGGACCGCATTGAATCGGTTCAAAAGAACTTCTTACTTTTTGCCTTATCGCGCCTTAATTGGGATGCAAACATTAGATTACCTCCTTATTCAAGTAGATTATTGTTAATTAACTTACCCTCCTTAGCTAACCGTAGAACGATGCTTGGAACAGTCTTTATTTTTAACCTTATTCGTGGTGAAGTGGATAGTCCCGACTTGGTTAGTCGGCTAAACTTCACTGTTCCAAGCAGATTTACTAGAAATAACGTACCTCAAATTTTAAATCATTGTAGATCGAACTATGAGTTGCATGATCCCTACAGAGTATTATGTTCTGACTATAATAGATTCTATCCTATTATCTCTAATTCTGACTCTCTGCCGTTTTTAAAGCGATCAATACTAACGTACTTAACGAATTCTTAGATCTTACTACTATATACATACATATATTTCCTCGTCCTTTACTGTCTTCTATATCGCGTCTATCTTCCCGCGATTTGAGCCGTACGATACACGGCAGCGCCCCTCGGTCGGTTGGGCGGGAGGTGTGGCCGTGGGACTCGCGCGTTAAAAAAAAAAAAAAAAAACGATTGCGTCCGCTGTCCGTGGCCGCGGTCCAACTGCATTTCCTTTTTGCATTCCCTCTTACTCAACGAAATAGTTATACCCCTTCCCCTGCTCTAGTTTCTGGCTGGTTTTATGTGTGAATCTACCAATTCTTAGGATCTTACAAATAGGGTGTGCGTAACAGACTCAAAGTGATCGATGCGTTGACGCATGGAATGACTGCGCAAAAGAACATCGTACGCTATCTGTATTATGACGAGAAATTAAGCTCAATGCTGCATTCGACCCGTCCAGGGCACGCATCGAGCGGCGGATCTTGGCGCTGAAGCGCCCATCCCTCTCTTAATTCACAGCGAGTTCCAGTCGGGGCCGGCTTAGTAGTTCCTGGTACAGGAACAACTGCTGTCGGTCCTCCTTGTTCCTCCCCTCTTGTTGTCGTCTCTCCGCGCGTACAGGACAGAGTTCGCGAGTTGTCGACCGGAAGGGGCCTGTCATTTTTTAGGGGGGCACTCCATGGATAACTTTAAAAAAATCGATTTTTTTTTTCTTTCATTCAAAAGTCTTGAAAGTCGTACTACGAATAGTTTTGTACTTATCTTGCCAGGACCCAGCTCGCATGTTTTTTCGAAACCACATTTTTATGTGTTTCAGATAGTTGGTCTTGACTGCAGCGTGGTTACCGCAAAAGGAAATTTAACAATAAGCCTCTGAAAGATGGCTGCCACAGCCGCCATTTTGAAAAATTATATATGTGTAATATGAAAAATTAAAGTTCAGGCATGTATCTATATAAATACAAATTACCACTTCTCTGACGGATTGTTTTCTTGTTCAAAAAAATTCAACAAAAAACGACCTTTTTTCGAGGCAAACATTTGAGTGCCCCCCTTTATTTCAGTTTGGACAGCCTTGCAGTCTCCTTGATACTACAGTCAGTTTATCCATTCTGCGGGGAAAAAAGCCCGGTTCTCACATGTTGAATGCCGTAGTGGTCCACTAGGTCAGTAAATGTTTGGGAAACCAATTGTTTTTCGTTGTCGAAGTGTATCTATTCTGGCACCCCATGCCGATGGAAGATGTTTACTTCAGGGAATTTTACTTATGTGGCAACGGTATGTTTCATAGGCTGTAAACAAACTCTCGGTCGTCGTTGGAAGCGTCATGCTAGCGAAAACCCATAAGTTGGTAAACATACCCTTCTGATGTCTGATTATATGGGCATTTATTAGTGTATTACTGTATTAGTGTAAGGTATTCCAATTTTAGGTCGATGTGGATGTCTGGCGCGTTGTCGTCAACTTCTGGTACTGCATCCATATGGGCTCTGGATAGTGATCAATGGCCTGTAAATTGAGGCTCCATCACGCTAGTCTCTCCGAAAGATCTTGTTGGAACATAAGCCATTCCAAGCTAGAGTGGTCATTTATTACTTTAAAAGACATTCCTTCCACATAAGTACGGAATTTTGTGAAGTTTAGAATTTCGGCGTAGCATTCCAGTTCAATTATGCTGTAATTCATTTTTGTCTTCTTTAGTTTTGCGGATATGTATGCTATCGGGTGTTCACCGCCTACGTCATCGTTCTGAAGTCATACAATTCTTATAATTCTTGTTGTAATGAAGCTTGAAATCGTACACTCCGATCTAATTTGAGGTAAGATTGGTGACTTGTCTCCAATTTTTGCCAATCTGCTCTGCCAGGTGTCCTACCTCCTTCGGCTGGTTTTCGAAGTTTTTGAGACTCTCTTGATTAAGTGCCTATTCAGTCGGGGCATGTCTCCCGCGCTTACACTTCGAGGTGCACGGTTTTCTTTTTGCGCGCGTAATCGGTGGAAGGTTGGAATAACATTTTCTTTTGTCTTTCTTTTCATTCTTTTCTTTTAAATTATATATATGGGTTTCATTATTTGGGAATTTGTTTTAAATATTCTACATATTATGCAGTTAAATAAATCTACAATGAATGTTGCTGACCACAACTTGTTATAATAAGATAGGTAAGTTAGGCTGCTGTTATGGGATTAATAAGTCCCTCTTCAGTCAACAACAAGTACGGTACTTAAGCTAAAAAAAAAAACAAATAATTAACCGGAGACGTAGGTCGGTGCCCTGATATGGTTACATCGTCTTTCACTGCTTAGGGATCTTTTACAAGGTTCAATACGGGAACCGGCCAACTTTGAAACAGTGGGGAGCTTTTACTAGGTTCCATACTGGTATTTTCATATTTTTATACCCGTTACTCGTAGAGTAAAAGGGTATACTAGATTCGTTGAAAAGTATGTAACAGGCAGAAGGAAGCGTTTCTGGCCATATAAAGTATATATATTCTTGATCAGGATCAATAATAGCCGAGTCGATCTGGCCATGTCTGTATGTCCGTCCGTCTGTCTGTCCGTATGAACGTCGAGATCTCAGGAACTATAAAAGCTAGAAAGTTGAGATTACGCATACAGACTCCAGAGACATAGACGCAGCGCAAGTTTGTCCACACTTTTGAAAAATGTTTGATATTTTTTCATTTTTGTATTAGTCTTGTAAATTTCAATCGATTTTGCCACGCCCACTCCAGCGCCCACAAACCGCCAAAAACTGTCAGTGTTGAAGACTCTCCTTCCCACTTCCACTAGCTGAGTAACGGGTATCAGATAGTCGGGGAACTCGACTATAGCGTTCTCTCTTGTTTTTTTAATAAAAGGTGTACTATATATGTACTATATGTACTATATGGTGTAATAAATAGTAAATTTTATACTCGAAAATAAATGTTTTTTGAGTCAGTTTTCATTTGTTTTCTCTAAAAATGCTAACATGCTAAGAAATATGTACTATTTAATGTTTTAAAAACAATACCTGCACCAATAAATCTTGAAAACAATATTTCATACCACATATTACATAAAAAAGTGGGATCAGTCTTAAGAATCAGGTAGCTAAAATAAAGCTCAAAATAAACATTAAATTTTACTTAATTTAATATTTTTGAATACTAATTTATCATTATACATTCATTTAAAATCATTACAAAGTCAGGGATTAAAAAACAAGCCGCCAATCGGGAAAAAATGTATGCCCGTCATACAATTTCGTACTGCGCAGCGACTGCGCTTGTAGCAGAATTTGCTGAGTTGAAAGTATCTTTTGCCTTGGAAATTCGGGGTGGGACGCCGGGGGACCGATCTCTTTTGAATATGATAAAGAACATATTCAAGATCAACACCTCATACGCCAAACCCATAAGTCGGTGTAATATCGTTGATTTCGGTAAAACCGGTATTCCTGCACGTGCAAAGAATATTACATTTATTCTAGATTGGTTTTACCGTGATTTGATGACCCATTCCATAGAGACCATAACCAAGCCGGTCAGTTACATGTTTTACCTAAAAATCGACCGCAAAGTCCGAATTTTTTACAGAACTTTGTCACCAAAAATTTTATTTTTGTATAGTATCTGTATCTTTTGGGACATTGTGCGCCAGTCGTCGGAAAATCAGGCTGTTTGACCGATACCTTTGGACTCCAGAACCTGCTGCTATTTTGATAGCTTTCGAGGACTACCTCTCTCTTTCACCAGCAGCGGCCACGTTCAAGTTATTAAAGTTGGTGGTGGCAGGGGGGATCCCTCGCTGTAGTCCCAGATATTATGTTGAGAGGAACTTTCCTCTTTTAACTGCCAGCCTTGTGGTCTGGCAGAGTAATTAATACAAATATATTGTACGACGTTCAGTCGGAGTAATGAGGTTGACGAGCAGCCGCTCTTTATTAATGTCAAAAATCAACTGAACTTAAAAATGAATCTTACAGCTAACAAAAGACTCGCAGCGGCCACGCAAATATGCTGTGTTTGCCGGCTGCGCACGGGTTTCCGGCCCGATGCTGGGTCAGCACTTTAACGTTATGATATTATATTTCGTGCACTGAGCCAACTGGTCTAGCTCGTTGGCTCGTGTTAACTACTCCCCCTTCAAGATTGCGGCCGTCCTCGGTTGGTCCTAATTCGGTTTAACTGGATTGCAGATCTCCGCGCTCCGATGTACCGTAGACAGGTGATGCCGATACAAACCAATGCACAACAAATCGCTGCTGCGATAAATATTATGCGATGAGAATGATTAGTATCAATTTCCCTCCCGAACTCTTTGATGAACTCCAAGTTACGTCCACTTAGCTGGTGAAGGTAGGGGAGGCTCAGAATATCTCTGTTGGCGGTGATATTCAATGATGGGGAACTCGCTACCCCTGGAGCTCTTGTTTGGGCCTTGTCATGATTTACAAAGGTGGTGTCATTTATCACGATGCGATCGTTGAAGGTGATGAGATGTGTGCCGCGTAGGTAGACTTCTGTTTCGTTGTCTACCGTGACCCTGGCTGGCCGGTCATTGATGATGATGATACCCTCATCCACGCGGGTGAGCGGGTGTAGGTCGCTTGGTTGCGACTCGCAATGCGCTAGGACGCCTGCGTGTAGTTCCCTGGCGCATGAGCTTTCCGTTGGTAGTTGGAAAAAGGTAGCCCCCGGTGTTGGGATGCAATTTTTGATTGTGTGGACTACTTCACCACACTGCTACAATGTTGTCGGTTATCCGCAGCATAACTCCTTTGCAAGTGACTGGGAAAATAGTGACCTTCTTACAAGATAATTTTATTTTGTTAAATTTGATAATAAAGTGCATCATGTTAGAGGATTGCAGTATTTTTACAGACGATGTGGACATAAGATCTCCTATGGGGGTATCGGTGGGTTCTTTCAGCCAAACTGATTTTAAGTCTGCATGATCTAGGATATTTGGACTGACAATATTGTTTTTTGCCAGCGTTACAGCCAACATTAAATTCTGTAACTCCATCATTAGTATTCTATTCCTAGCCAGCAGTGTCTCGTATAAATGGCCGGTGTCAATTTGGGTATTTTTATGTGTTTGCAGGATTTGATTTACTGTTGTTGTTAATTGGTTGATTCGACTTTGTATCCTAGTATTAATTTTGATTTGCCTATTGTTTGATTGTGTCAACTGCCACTCTGTGAACCTAATTCTTTCTAGATCGCCGGCATCCGGCGTCCCCGCTACTACCTTTAGCATTGAGCCTAGAAAATCTAAACTCCTTGCTATTCTGTGGTGGACTTTTAACGAATCCAGCGTGTGTCGAAGGTGCGAGGTATCCACTTCTAGCAATTTCCTCATATGAGACTGCGGAAACATCTCGTTCATGCTGCTTGTTTCTTCTATTACGCGCATGTATTCCGAGAGATTTGCCGAGTGGGTCACATATGCGAGCTCCTCCCATACCAGGATCTCTCCATCTATGATGGGGATATACCTTGTTTGCGAATAGTTAGTGACGTGCGCTGACACTAATGCCAGTGAGAGGAGGATACAAATTCTGCACCTGTGGAAATGTATTTTTTAGTCGCTTTTTCTTGTTCGCTGAGGTTTATCCCATCACCAATTAATACTAAATTAATACCAATTAAAACTAAAACATCGCGCCTTTGGAAACGTACTTAATGTCTATTAAATGGAATTTTTGCCAAACGGCTGATAGTAGGTAGTGATAATAAAAAATTAAAAATTAGAGAGTCATTTTAAATTGTCTTTGTGGACCACCCTCCCTTCAATGAGGACCGTGGTCCCCAGGTCTGCTTGTATGGCTTTTTCCTCACACAAGGGAGTGAGTTTATTGCCAAGTCTTCTATTAGTTTTGACCGAAACTTTTTCGCCCACTTCGAAGACTCTATTTTGCCGAGAAGCATTCTCTCTAGACCTTAGCGCGTCTTGGGCACTCTTAATTTTGTCAGCAATCCGTTCTTGTGTGTCGTCCGTGCATTCTTGTATTGCGTCGACTGGCCTCTTATCGATGACCGAATGGATTGATTTGTTATATTTGGTCGTGGCTAACAAGATTATCTCCACGGTATCGCTCATGCCCTTGTCAATTTTTAGGCACCTGGCGAGCTCTAGTAGGGTGCTGTGAAAACGTTCCACTTGCCCGTTTGAGACACTGTGAAGGGGCGGCGCATTCGTGATGCTGACGCCAAAATTGTTGTCTAGCATGGCCGTGATCGTGTGCGATTTTAACGATGGCTCGTTATCGCAGTAAATCACTTTGGCCTTTGGGAAGAAATTCATGACCTGTAACAAGGCCGGTTTCAAGTCCTCAATTGTTCTTGACGGTACATGCGAATTTCGAAAGCTTGTCGATGCAAGTGAGAAAATATTTTTTGTCTGTTGAGAAAATGTCTACGTGTAGCATTTCTCCTACATGAGAGGGAATCGGAGACTCGCCAATCTCTTGCTTCCTAGGATGCCTATCATATTTAGCTTTAGCGCATGTTTTGCAGTTTTGGACAATTTCATTGGTCAGTTTTGCCATTTTTGGGAAGTAGTATTCTGTGAGAACCTGCTTCACATTTTCTTGGGCCGATCGGTGGGCCCTATTGTGTTCTGCCAATATGATTTCCCTTTTTTCCTCGACCCCAAAAATGTCTGTAACACGGTTTTTGCAGTGCCAGAATTTTGTAGTCGGGAATCTCCGGACTAAGTCGTCCTGCACCGTTGCAAATCGCAATGGAGGGCGTTTACGCCCTTGGGGACTATTGCGTCCGCAAGGTCATTGAGTAATGATTCCTTGTCAGTGAAGTTGATTGTATGTCGTTTCTTATTTTTAAAGAGAACGAAAGAGCGTTTTAGCGGAAAGCGGGCCTCTTCCAGAATTAGTTGGTTCTGGAAGCAATTTGGGGGCTTATCCGTAGTTTCTATGGTGTGAGTGAGGGAAATCTCACTGTGAATGGTCGCATCACATGATTCTGCGTCCTGTTTTTCTATGGCATTAATTTGCTGCCTAGACAGGGCATCAGCAACCAAATTTTCTTTTCCCGGTTTATAGACTACCTTCGCACCCGTTTCCTCGATGCGACCCTTCCCCCTCTTAATTTTCGCGTTAGGGTTAGAGTCTGATACCGAGAATGACAATGGTTGATGGTCGGTGAAGATAGTTATATCTTTCACCGCATATAAATAGTGTCTCAGTTTGGCCAAAGCCCAAACGATGGCTAATAATTCCCTTTCATTTGTGGCGTAGTTCATTTCCCTGTCCTTTAATGTCCTCGAGATCATTGCTATGGCTGCAAAGTCCTTAATGAAGCATCTGTAAAAGCTCGCGAGACCTAGAAATGATCTAACCTCAAATACTGTTTTTGGTTCAGGGAACTCCTTTATGGCCATGACCTTTTCTGGGTCGGTGGTAGTGCCATCACTGGTGACTATAAAGCCAAGACTTTTTCACTGAGACTCTCATATTTGCATCGCTTATGGTTTTTAAAACCCAATCCACGTGCTTGACATGAGCATTCTCGTTTTCTGAGAAGATTATTACATCGTCGACGTAGACATAGCAAGTCTTGCCGATTTGCTCTCTGAGAATGTCATCAATGGCTCTCTGGAAGATGCTGGCAGCATTTCTCAAGCCAAAGGGAAGCCTCTTGAATTCGTACTTCCCTCCGCTTACGGAGAAGGAAGTCATTTTCCGCTAAGATGATCTGGTGATACCCGGACTTGAGGTCCAGTGTCGTGAAGAATTTGGCCTTGCCAAAGTTGCCCAGTATCATGGAGATATCTGGCATAGGGTATTTGTCTGGGATACTTCTTTCGTTTAGCTTACGAAAGTCTATGACTAATCGTCTATTTTGATTGCCGGCCTCGTCGGTTCCTTTTTTATCAACCACCCATATTGGGTTGTTATAAGGAGACACCGACTTTTGAATTATACCATTTTTAAGCAAATCTTGGATTTCGCTGTTGACGAAATCTGCTGCCCCCATGGAGTATGGATATAATTTAGCGTAAATGGGCTCTTCTCTAGTAACCGATGTGTTATATGGCAGGGCCTCGTTGGGATCTGCAAAGGCGTTTTTTCGGCTCCTTATCATCCCTAGAAATGCCTTCTTCACCAAAGGTGGTGCATCTGCGCACTCCACGTTAGTGAAGTTGACGTCAGTGCATTTATGGAATGAAATCTTCTCAACTTCCTGACCCCATTTGAGTTGGGCGTAAGCGAGGCAAAGTGATGCACCGGCCTGTGTTAACAGATCAGCCCCGATTATACCGTCGAATATTCATTGGTACCCCTGCTACTCTTCGTCTGAGAACGGGTAACAGGGATTTTCCCCTAAAAACTTGAGGTAGTCAGAATCATACTCGGTAATGGCATCGTCGTCTATTTTCGATTCCGCTTTGGGGGCGGCGGCGGCATATGCTCCTGTCTTTTCTTCCGCATTCTGCGTAATGAAGTTAACTTTTTGTTGTTTCCTCACGGCGCCTGTGCGCTCGGAGGTGGCTGGTCTTCTGTTCCGGTAGGCATTTGCCTGGGTCGGCTGCATCAATTTAGAAAGTGAGGGATCGACCTCCATAGGCTCTGGTGGGCCGTCGTCTTTGTAATTTTTGGTACTTTGCGGGTCGGCGTGAACCTGTGCCTTATGCTGCCTATTGAAATACGGGTTTTTGGTATTACTAGGTTGTGGGTCATGGCGGTCGTACTTGTCAAGTTGACGACCCTGCGCTTTTGCAGTAGGTTTGCGATCTTTGTCTTCTTGACTTCTTGCGAAACTAGCTGCAAAAACGTACCTCTCGTGGTTAGATTCCACTTCTTGCGCTAAGGCCAAGGCTGACGGCATGTCTTTCGGCTTTGCCGCGAAAAGCACGTCAGTGAGGTTGCGTTTAAGTCCCGAGATGAAAATACGCAAGGCGTCCTCTCGGAATTTTTCGCACAATATATTTGCCGCCGATGGCTCGTGAGACATATGGGCTTTATTTGTGAGTAAGGTGAGTTTTTTCTCGACCTCATCATAATACTCCAACAGGGTCATGTTGCTTCCCTGTCTTAAAGTGCTCATGTCCTGCTCAATGACATGCGTTGGGCGTTTGTCGCTGTAAGTGAAATCGAGCCGATTTATAATAATGGCATCGAAATTCAGTACGGTGCCAAACGAGGATAAGACGTTATTGGCCGCGCCCCTAATTTTGTTCCTAATAATTGTCACCGCCTCGTAATGGCGAGAGGTGCCGTTGTAATCTATAAATATGCGATACGCAGCAACCGCCGCTTGTCGCCACGAAACATATGATTCCTGTGACCCCGAGAATTCAGGAAAATATTTAACGGCGTCTAAAGACATGTTACATGGTACACCACTAGTTCGTAAGCTCTAATTGCGGGGGCCACTGCTGAGGTGGGCGCGACCTGTGTTGCTGCCAACTGGCTGGCCAGCTCCTGAATTTTCTGACGCATTTCATTTTGTGCGAGTTCGTTTTTGGCAGCCTCGTCCGCTAAAGTATTGGCCACCACTGCCTGTATTACAGCTTTGAGTAGTTTTGGGTCTATCGCCATTGCAGGGGAATTCGCGGTTGCACGTCTTAGAGGGGAAGGTTGATTTTCACAATCGGACTCTGAGTCCGTGGAGTATGGTGTACTATTCCTATACTGTGAGAAACTGGGCTGCATGAGCAGTCCAATTCGCTTAGGTATGCAAAAGCTGCCTGTGTGGGCAGCAGTTGACCAAAGCCAAACAAACAACAACTAAAGACAAAGGCTGCAGCGTCGAATGTCGCGCTTGAATCGAATGGAAACACAAAACAACAACAATAAATGAAAAGCGAACGTATGCGCTGTTACAAAAAACAATTATATGATTTTTGTTTTTATTCACATTGATGCGAGACCATGTTTTAGCGTATCTGCTGGATTAATAATTCTTTTATTATTATTATATTTTTTTTTTAAATATTCACAGACTTAAAATGCGTTTAGCATCGGTTCCCACTCACATAATTTTTTGTTTTTGGTGTGTGTGTTATTTTGTCACTAATTCCCTTCACTTTTCCCGCGCCGCTGTCTTTTGCTTTGCCGCAAATTTAGTAGCTGTGTGGGCGGTGTTGGTGATGGTGGTGGTGGTTTTTACCACTGGTTGGGCGCCAGTTATTAAAGTTGGGGGTGGCAGGGGGGTTCCCTCGCTGCAGTCCCAGATATTATGTTGAGAGGAACTTTCCTCTTTTAACTGCCAGCCTTGTGGTCTGGCAGAGTAATTAATACAAATATATTTTACGACGTTCAGTCGGAGTAATAAGGTTGACGAGCAGCCGCTCTTTATTAATGTCAAAAATCAACTAAACTTAAAAATGAATCTTACAGCTAACAAAAGACTCGCAGCGGCCACGCAAATATTCTGTGTTTGCCGGCTGCGCACGGGTTTCCGGCCCGATGCTGGGTCAGCACTTTAACGTTATGATATTATATTTCGTGCACTGAGCCAACTGGTCTAGCTCGTTGGCTCGTGTTAACTTATACACCTATTGAAATAATCAAAATAAAACCAATAGAACAAAAGAACATTGTAAAACTAGTATCAAATAATAACATCACAACCGGTATAATTGTATTATGATTATTAGTTTCTTAATTTGCATTGTTTGCATCTTCTTGAAATTTAAAATTAAGTCAACAATAGAAGTGCAGGTAACTAATCCAACGCACTACCCTGACTATATCTATCAACCCTATTAGAAGCATAAGCTTCATTCCTAACGGAGGGGAGGTGACATATCAAAAATAACGACCAGACGCTAAGTCAGCGAATTCCAATGCAGCAATCCATCCGCACCACTGTGGCTACACGTGCAACCAGAATTGTCGCTAGGTCAGCATATCACACGCTAGCCAGCTCCCATATAAAACGTTAAAGCAGATTATGTAAATTCTGCTGCCACTATACATAATGCCACTTGTGGCCACATTATAATAAAATCAAATCTTTAAATTCAGTCTTTAATTGATACTGAAATAAAACGGTTAAACAAGAATTCCCTTAGTGTTGTATTGACTTGGTAGTCGCGACGTAAATTTAAAAGTATTATTATAATACTTAACTCTGTAGATATACGTGCAAATTAAAATTGTTATTAAAAAATTATTTAAAAAAATATTT
The DNA here is from genome assembly GCF_016746245.2 of Drosophila santomea. Classification (NCBI taxonomy): domain Eukaryota; kingdom Metazoa; phylum Arthropoda; class Insecta; order Diptera; family Drosophilidae; genus Drosophila; species Drosophila santomea. Next base: position 183,348 of record NW_025319002.1, read on the forward strand.
TATTTTAGTAATTTTATTGGTGATAAACTTTTTAAACTTATACAATATTACAAGACACTACTATCGGGTTTTATCTTAGATCGTTCTCGATCCGATCTCGAAACAGACTGACTTCTCGATTCTAATTCCTGATCCAATCAACATCGGCTAGAAGCTTTTATTTTGAAACTTCTTAAACTTTCAATTATGTTTAGAATAAAAGCTTGATGCCGAAATTATTTCTCTGCGTTGTAATTGTAATTTCTCTGCGATGCAGTTTGATTGAAGCGCAATAAGTTGACCATGGTGTGTTTCTGAGAGTTTGATTATTTATTTTAGCGGGTAGCTAAGCGCTGGCAAAGGCAATGACAAAAGCAAAGACAAAGGAAAAGCCTCCTAGATTGAAATTTAAAAGTTGTTTATAAAATGCGATAGATTGCTATGTTTGCGGGTTGGATAACTCTCACCCTTCTAAAATTAGGCGTCCCGCTTCATTACGAATTTCGTTTAAACGCTCATTTAATTCTGTTAAAAATACTTCCTCATTATTTGGTTTTTCTAGTTCTGGCCGTTTTTGTTTGGTTACAAATATAAAATATCTGAATTTTATTATTAGTGTAGTATTACTTATTTTAATGGAGGGATTTAAAATGTTTACATTACAGTATGTAATCAGATATTTCATAATCTGTAAATTGGTTTGTAGTTATGTATTCAAGAATTTTACTTTCTGAATCGGTATATGAAATGTTGTTTATTGTGGTTGTACCGTTAAATGTTATTAAAAATTACCCGTTTAGGTGGGAGTTGTTAACAATATTGTAACCATTTTTAAAAATGGCACCGTCTTGGATGATATCTATTTCCTTATTTTTCCCCGTGACTTAATATTTCTTTTATGTCTTCATTTTAGCCAATGTGATAGTATCGATTAAATTTTGCAGGTCAAAAGTTAAAAGTTTTAGGTGATGTTTTCTTAATGGTAAATCTTGGTCAATAAATACATGTTTAAAATCATCAGAAAGAGATTCTATTTCTTTAAACAATTTGGAATTAATAATAAATTGTTTGTTATTATTTTCTAATAAGTCATTGATTGTATTTTGAATTAAAACGACGTCATCATTATCCGGAGTTCCAGCTAACCACTTCCACACGGAGCCTAATTCATCATCTTTTGTTAGTGTCTCTTTTTATGTTTTCTTATTCAACATTGATAATTTCTTTATAAAAACTTAAATTGGTTACGTGGAATAAATCGCGATAGGATTCATAAGCAAGAACATCCTTTTTGTCTTTAAACAGGAAAAATTCGGGATTGGAATAATCAATTATTTCTGAAGTGGATATCATTACGAATGGTATTAGAAGTAATAAGAATTGCATTGTGTGTAAATTTAAAAGAAATATAATATTTGTTAAAACCTAATGCTGTCTTTGCGAATAGTTCTGTTTCTACTGTTGATTACTATTTTGTTAGGTAAGTTTTCCTTAACAACCTGTTTTTTATATCTTGTTTTTAGTTTATTTCTTTCTCCATGTTTCTTTTATAAACAACTTGTCCTACATTATATTCTTTTTCTTTACGACTTTCATTATGTGTTTCTAACATTTTTTCCTGAGTGTTCTTTAGAATTTTTGGAATGTTTTTATGTTCAATTTTATTATAGAGAATATCAAAAGGTTTTTGGTTTGTTGTATAATGAATGCTCTGATTGAATTCTTTTGCGGCTCTAATAATTATTTCAGAATAGTCAATGAGATTAAATGTTGAAAGTGCCCTTTCAATTTGTCCGTTCGAGGTACTGTGTCTGGGGTCTGCGAAATGTAGAGTTAAACCACATCTTTGTGCAAAGGATTTAAATTACGCAGAGGTAAAGTTCGGTTCATTAGCGGTCATAATTACTTTGGAGTGGGGAAATTGTTGGAGTAATTCCATTACTTTATTCTCGATGTTTAGTTTATTTTGAATTTATTTTACTACTAGGAATTTTGAATACGCGTTGTCGCGGAACGGTTTACGGCTATCGATAGTTAGTGAAGTTTCAATTAAGAGCCGCCAGAACTTGGAGATATTTGTTTTAGGATTTTGAAGTTTACGTATTAGGGCACACTTAATCGGGTGACACCAAGCTTAATTTCGGCAGGCTAAATCACTCCGTTTTTGCTATCACATTGAGAAGGAAGAGAAACTGCGGTATGTAAGATTGAGACTGTATTTCAGGTTAAGTTCAACCTATGTATATTCTACAGAATAAAACAACTCCAACTACTCTGTTATCGAACACGAGGTGTTTTTCTTGGATGTTTGAAGGCATCTCCTCGTGATAGGCCGAGCGGCGTCATTTTCTTTTATTCGCACTCTGCGAGATGATGACCACCAAGCATTCGCCCCGGCGGAGCCCCAGACTGGATGTCTCGGGAGTTCCTGCAACTGCGACCACCACGGCCACAACAACTTGCAACCCGGCCAGCTCTGCGAGTGTGGCTTCTACGGTAACGCGGATAGAGTCCGTAAAGAAGTTGAGGTTATGTTTTTCGGAGGGATCAGCGGAGCAGCCAAGACCGGCAGCTGTACAGAGACAGCAGTCGACAGATACGATTGCCACAGTCAGTGGATTCCAACAAGAAGAGCCAGCCTGCGTCAGCTGCAGTTATAGACGCGGGACGTGAGGAGGATGAGAGGCGATCGACATGCGATCGCCAGGAATTATCGCATCGGAACTTGAGTTGTGTCGATTCGGATGGAGGGCACCTGCTATTCCGGATTTAGCCCGTTACGTTGCACGGGGAGAATACGCAGGTCGACACCTACGCATTGCTGGATGAAGGATCGTCTGTTACGCTCATCGACGACAAACTTATCCGCAGCCTGAACCTGAAAGGTGAGAGTCGACAACTGAGCGTGCAATGGTTTGGCGGAAAGTCCGTCAAGAAGCGCACGAGGATGGTTAGCATGCAGATCAGTTCAGCGGGCAAGCCAAAGCGCCATGGGCTAAACAATGTATACGGAGTAACCAATTTGAAACTGCCGATGCAGAGTTTTTGTCGGGAAGATGTAAACGCAGTGCCCGCCTGATTTTAAAGCCGTACAACAATGCTACGCCAAGGATCCTAATTGGATTGGATCATGCGCACCTAGGAATACCCCTCAGAACCAGAAGCTATGGATCTGGAGGGCCATATGCAGCAGCAACCGCACTTGGATGGGTGGTATATGGACCGGTGAAAGGAAAGTCAAGTTCATCGCTTCAGAGATCGTGCCTCCTAGCCCTGTCACAGGATAATCTTCTGGAGAAGATGGTCAGCGACTATTTCGAGATCGAGAATTTCGGAGTGAAGCCGGCACAGCCAGTCGCAGCTGGCGGAGTGGAGCTGGCGCCGTCAGTCGCAGATGACAGCAACACGCGGGCCCTGAGTATCCTGGAGGAGACGACTAAGCGAGTAGGCCGACGATATGAGACCGGGCTGCTATGGAGAGACGACGAGGTGAGACTGCCAGAGAGCTACAGTATGGCACTCAACAGACTTGTCAACATTGAACGGAAAATGAGGCGCGATGTGGACTTCGCGCGGGCCTACAATGGAATTATGGACGATTACGTCAAGAAGGGCTACGTACGACGACTGGAGCCCCAGGAAGCCAAGAGGTCCCAGGAAGACAAGGTGTGGTACCTACCGCACTTCGGCGTGGAGAACCCGAACAAGCCTTGAAAAATGCGGCTGGTCCTAGACGCGGCTGCCAAGGTGAACGGAGTGTCCCTGAATTCAGCGCTGATGAAAGGCCCACAGCGCTACAAGCCCCTCCCAGCGGTACTCTTCCATTTCCGGGAAGGAGCAGTTGGGGTTTGTGCACACATCAAGGAGATGTTTCATCAGGTATTGATGCAGCCAAAATATAGATGCGCCCAGAGGTTCCTATGGAGGAATGGAGAAGATCGTCGGGAGCCTGACATATATGAGATGCAGGTGATGACGTTCGGAGCGGCCTGCTCACCCTCCTCGGCGGATTATGTGAGGACCGTGAATGCTTCGCAGTATAGCATCACGGATCCGCGGGCAGTCCTGGCGATGATAACTACGTGGATGACTACGTCGACAGTTTCCCCAATGAAAAAGAAGCTATCGCCGTTTCGTCACGGGTGAGAGAAATACATGCAGAAGCTGGGTTTGATTTGTGTCGATTTACTTCCAGCTCGGCAAGTGTGGTCAGAGCGTTGAACCCACTTGAATCCATCGCTAGCGTCAGATGGACTGAAGCTGAGGAAAAGGTACAAGGAATGTACTGGCAGCCACATACAGATGACTTCAAGTTCGGCGTCAAATACCATCGAGTCCCAAGGAACGTGATGACAGGGGAACGCGTCCCCACGAAGAGGGAGTTCCTGAGCCTGGTCATGTCTACGTTCGACCCGATTGGGTTTTTGAGCTGCTACATGGTGACCGCTAAAATACTAATGCGAGAGATTTGGCGGAGAGGAGTCGGCTGGGACAAGCCGTTACCAGACACGTTAGCCGCAGCCTTTGGGAGCTGGCGGCAAGGAATGAACAGAATTGAGGAGTTTCGATGTCCACGCTGGACGAGTGCGGACACTACAGCTGCACATCTTTGTGGATTCCAGCCAGTCGGCGTTCGCAGCAGCGGCCTATTGGCGGGCCACCTACGTAAGCGGAGATGTACAGGAGCACTTCATATGTTCGAAGACGAAGTGCGCTCCAATGAGGACTATGTCAATCCCGCGACTGGAACTTCAAGCAGCAGTATTGGGTACGAGGCTGATGGACACCGTCAGGCAAGAGCACGGTGTGGAGATCAGCACCAGTGTGCTATGGACGGATTCTAAGACTGTGCTGCACTGGATAAGCAGCACCCACCGGAGATACAAGCAATTCGTCGGAAACCGGGTGGCGGAGATCTTGGAATCCACGAAGGCGTCTCAATGGAGATGGATTCCGTCTGCCGAAAACGTGGCAGATGACACGACGAGGCCGCACAAGGACGTGGACCTGAGTATTGGTTCGCGGTGGCTAAGTGGTCCTCCATTCTTACGAGGACCGGAAAAAAGCTGGCCGAGATCGCGCGAGGAATGGAGTCCCCCGACGCCAGATGAAGAGGAGATGAAAAGTGAGTTTGCCCTGGTCATGGCGAACTTTATATCGTTACGGAGATTTTCGAGCTACAACCGATTGGTGAGGAGCACCGCATGGGTGTTCAGATTTATTCGACGGTGCTCAGATTTATTCGACGGTGCTGTGGACTACGCTCCGATCGAGAGGATCACGGACTGACGTCGATGGAGTGCGCTGAGGCCTAGCGCGCACTGCTAAGGCAATCGCAGCGAGAAGCGTTTGCTGAATACAGCCAAGGAAAGGCCGCCAAAGGCAGCCGACTGAATGGGTTGTCACCATACTTCGACGAGGACGGAGTAATGCGAGCCAGCGGGAGGATCGACGACGCGGCGTGTGTGCCATACAGCGCGCGACGGCCGATCATACTGTCTCACGAGGAGGCACTGGCGGAGATAATTGTGCAGCATCACCACGAGAGGATGTGCCACCAAAATGTGGAGGCGACTATTGGAGCGATCCGGCAGAAGTTCTGGATTACGAACTTTCGGAGGCTGCTCCAGAAGGTGATGAGTAACTGCAATGTATGCTAGCTACGGAAGTCGCGACCTGCGCAGCCGGAGATGGGTCCCCTGCCAGAGGACCGGCTGGAGGCCAACGGATGGCCATTCAAGTGTACCGGCCTGGATTATTTTGGACCGCTATTTGTGACTGTTGGACAGGTGGGTGGCATTGTTTACGTGTCTAACCACAAGGGCTATCCACTTGGAGATGGCCCACGATTTGTCTACAGATTCCTGTATAATCGCCATGAGCCGCCGTGGACCGGTGGTAAGGATAAGGAGCGACAATGGGAAGAACTTCGTTGGAGCCGATAGAGAGGCCAGGAAGTTCAGCGAGGTGTTTGAGCCTGCACGGATCCAGGGCGAGCTGTCGTCCAAAGGAATCGAGTGGATCTTTAATTGCCCGGCGAACCCAGCTGAGGGTGGCGCTTGGGAAAGGATGGTGCAGTGCGTGAAGAAGGTGCTGGCGCACACAATGAAGGAGATCGCGCCCAAGGAGCACGTACTGGGGAACCTGTTGATTAAGGCGGAGAGCATAGTGAACTCTCGTCCGCTCACTTATCTAACAGTGACGGTGGACCAGGAGGCTCCACTGACACCCAACAATTTATTGAAAGGAGTACCCTATGTTCCGGATCTTCCCAAAGATGATGGACTGGAGTCAAACAGATGCGTTATCAGGAAGCAGTGGCGCATAGCAAGAATGATGCGGTATCGATTCTGGAAGAGATGGGTGCATGAGTACCTGCCAACACTTGTGCGCAGGAAGAGATGGTGCAAGCACGTCGAGCCCATTCGTCGAGGAGATCTGGTGTTCATATGTGATCCGGCCAGAGTGGAAACGAGCCGTCGTGGAAGAGGTGTTCACCGGGAGAGATGGAATCCCTCGTCGAGCGGCGGTGCGGACTAACGATCGAGCCAAGACGACAATGCGTCCCGCTTCGAAGCTAGCTGTCCTGGACGTGGTGAATGCGAGTGCTTCACCGGGGTGGGGATGTCGCGGAACGGTTTACGGCTATCGATAGTTAGTGAAGTTTCAATTTAGAGCCGCCAGAACTTGGAGATATTTGTGTTAGGATTTTGATGTTTACGTATTAGGGCACACTAAATCGGGTGACGCCAAGCTTAATTTTGGCGGGCTAAATCACTCCGTTTTAGCTATCACATTGAGAAGGAAGAGAAACTGCGGTATGTAAGATTGAGACTGTATTTCAGGTTAAGTTCAACCTATGTATATTCTACAGAATAAAACAACTCCAACTACTCTGTTTGTTATCGAACACGTGGTGTTTTTCTTGGATGTTTAAAGGCATCTCCTTGTGATAGGCCGAGCGGCGTCACGCGTCAATACAAGATAAGAAAATGAGATTTTGCGCGTAATAAATATCGATATCCCTCTTTATTTGGAGTCGGTGCTTCCCCAATAGGAATTTTAATTGGATGTCTGTTATATTTATTTTCGTTGCAAATTGTACCATTTTTTTGTATTCCTTCAATTTGGTAAATAAATATGGCCAATAATATAATCTATTGATTTGTTTGTAATTTTCGTCTAGTCCTCTATGAGCTCGACAATGTGTTTCTTCTATTATTAAAGCCTAATCTTCATTATTTTCCACGTCTTGTAGAAATATTGTAGTAAAAAGAAATTTGTTAGTAAAATTATTTTTTTAAGGTAATTTGATATAATAAAGATCTTCTAAAGTGCAATGAATTCCTACCGTTATGTTTGGTTGTAGATATTCTCTTAATATTGTTATTACATTGTAACGAACTGATTTTTGTTTGTCTGCTCGCTACGGAATACGTGCGTCTAGCTCAGTAGAGTTTGTGCGTTCGTCCCACCAAATTTATAGAATAACGTGATCACCCGGTTACCAGTAATAACACTCGCAGTTTCGTTCTCGGGTCTTTATTTGATCTCAGTTTACAATGTACTTCAATTGTCCGGATGCCTCTGCTCTCTCGTCGTAGCGTCGGACCTTCGCCTGGTATTGCCGCTGACGCGCGAGAAGGAAGGTCGAGGGCTTAGGGAAGCGTCACCGTTCCCAGACTAGGGTGAACAATTGGTGGGCTCTCAAAGGTATGCCTCGCTAGCCACAACCTCTTGTCCCTTGCTCTGTCCCGGCCGGTCCCGCCAGACGCTTGTTCAGTTCCTTCCGACGCACCGCGCTATCGCCCGGATACGCCGCAGTCCCTGTAGCAAGACGCCCAGTGAAAGACGAACGTTCCACCCTACCTTTCTCTTCTGTCGGTGCGGTCGGACCTGGATGTCCTGCTCGGCGGCCTGGTTCCCCTGTCTTGCCGCTTTCGTCGTCCTGGGTGGCGCAGACCTTCGTTGTGGGCGCTTGTCGCGTGGGCTGAGAATTGTTTTCGTACGCAGACTCACGGAAGCTCACGGCTGTGATCCCCAAGGCAAACGCCTGTGGAACAGCAACGCGTCAACCCCACGCCTGCTTGGATTGCACGGACACACCAGGCTATCGCCTGGTTCGACAACGCGATCTCCTACACAGTCCACCGGGTCTACACCACAATCCCTGCCGCTTCCTCGGGTGCCCGCTTAGGTCTGGCCTCTCCTGTTGTTTGCCTCCTGGCTACTCGTTCTTCGTCGTTTGGACCTCAGCTACCTGCGTCTCAGTTCGGAGACCTTCTCCTTGGTGACTATTACGGTCGTAGCTCCTCCGCTGACTTCGTTCTACGTTGCTGACTCGTACACTTGCGTTCCTTGACTGTCGGTCCCACATCCAGCGCTCGGCCTGTTTATATAGGCCTCCTCTAACGGTTTATCCCTTTGGTCTCCAGTCTCCGGATCCAAAGTTCGATTTGTCCCGTTATTTGCCTTTAAGCCTGCTGACTCTCCAAACTCTCTTTTCAGCAAGTCCGGAGTCTCCATCCTCTCTCTCTCCACTTCCCGAGTCTCCAAACTGTCTTCCTCTAGAGTCTCCAAACTCTCTTTCTCCAGCCCAGAGTCTTCAAACTCTCTTTCCCCGGGCTTCGCACTGCCGTTACTACGCTTTGCCTTGTTACGTAACTGGCAACGGCAGGCCCTCCTTACGCGATCACTATTCCCATTTGTGCGGACTGGTGGCGCCGGTATCACGCCTGTTTTGATCGCACGGACACACCTAGGCGATCGCCTGGTTCAAGTTCGCGGTCTCCTACAGAGTTCTCCGGGTCTACACCACAATCCCTGCCGCTTATCCTGTGCCCTCCTTGGTTTGGCTTCGCCTGTTGGGCGCTTCTGGGCTACTCGTGCTTCATCGTACTGGACCTCAGCTACCTGCGTCTCAATTCGGAGACCTTCTCGTCCCGAACGTCTTGACGTAGCGATCTTGCTCATTGTTGACTACCACGGCTGTTGACTCGTACACTTGTTCTCCTCGACTGTCTGTCCCGCTTCCAGCGTTCGGCCTGTTTATATAGGCCTCCTCTAACGGTTCACCCCTTAGGTCTCCAGTCTCCGGATCCAGTCCAGGATTTTACCGTTGGCCCGGTTCAAAGTTCGATGTGTCCCGTTACTTGCCTTTGAGCCTGCTGACTCTTCAAACTCTCTTCTCAGTAAGTCCGGAGTCTCCACCCGGAGTTTCAACTCCTCACATCTCCCCCTTTCTTCGGGAAAATTTAAAATCCGGCCCTGCGGTTACCGCGGAACACTCTTGGGATTCCGTCAACGCTCACAGCTCCGTCTCGAGTTCCACAGCGCCGATCTCCTTTGAGTATATTCCTCGTTCTTAATTTCAAACTTTGCCGCTCATTCGTATTTCCGTGATGCTTCTTCGTTCTACGCTCTTCTTCCCGCCTTCCACATTTTCGTCTTCGCGTCATCTGGTCTCACCATTCGCCGTTGATCGATTGTTACCGATAGATCCCGATAACTCCCGTTGGGGCGGCGTTGCCACTTGGTGACCCTGGTATTTCCGTAGTGTGACCCGTCATGTGCTGCTTTTTCCGATGTTTTTTGCCCATCGATTGACACTATCGAGTGCCGATCGACCGCCTTGTGATCGAGGCGCCCCCTTCCCTAAGCTTTGATGACTATAAACAAATTTTTGGCGGTAAGTTGGAATATAAACAAAACGTTTCATCCCTGTAATCCTCGACTTTTTTTTCCTGCAGAATTATTTGGCATGCCTTGCGGTACTGTTGTACCGCCCCTCCCCTTTCCTCAGGAGTATGTGGGATCCTTGGTCCGGTGGTTGTTGAGGCAGGATTCTGGTTCGTTCGTGGTCCGTTTCCGTTGACTCTCGCCTTGGCCTGACGCTAGAACGGTTGCCGAGCCTAGTCCGTTCTCAGGTGCTGTCACTCTCAACTTCCCGTCGTTCGTGCCTTACTCTTCCCTGGTGGTGGTTGTCGCGGCAATACTCTGGTTTGCTCGCGGTCCGCAGCCGTTGACTCTCGCCTTGGCCTGACGCTGTAATGGTTGTCTGACTCGCAGTCTGCATCCGTTGACTCTCGCCTCGGCCTGACGCTAGAACGGCTGCCGAACCCATTCCGTTCTCAGGTGTTGTCGTTCTTCTGCATGCCTTCCCTGCTTCCTTCCGATGGATCCGACTCCACGTTCTTGTCACCATTCTCCTCCTGATCCTGCTGTCTTAGGTCGCTGACAAGTACCGTGCGTTCCTTTTTGTTCTTCCGGTGGCGAATCTTACATATCACTAGCGATATGAAATCCACAATTTGGTACGGTCCATCGAACCTCGGAGCAAGTTTGGCCGCAAACCCTTCAGCCGCTTTAGACAAATGGTGCTCCTTGGCCCACACCACTTCACCAACCCTTGGCTACCACTGCCTTCTCCGCAGGTTGTAATGCCTTGCTTGGTCCTGGGACACCCTCTCTAGGTTCCTCCGCACAATCTCGAAGACCTCTCTCATCTTCTCAGCGTTTCCTTCCGGTGACTCTGGTTGTCTTCCCGTACCTAGCGTTTCTTGTCTTCACAGTGCGGTTGGCTCTCTCCGTCGGATTCTCCTGTGGGGTATACGGTGCCGTAAACTGCTGCTTTATCCCCATGTCGTTGAGGAACTTCTTAAAAGTCCGGCTCGTCTTTCCCGCCGCCTGCCGCTGATTCGGTTTGAACCTTGCGCAGTCCTCGCATTTCCCTTGCGTCTCTCTGCATTCCTGGCCAGTAGTACCGGGCTGCAAGCCGTGCAATCGTCTTCCGCCCGCCTACATGACCGGCTGCTGGGGAGTCGTGGTTTTCGCGCAAGACAGTATCTCTCAGCTGCCGCGGAACACATAGCTTCCAGGCTACTACATCTTCGTTCCCTGCTCTATGCGGAATCTGCCTGTAAAGGGTGCTACCCTCCCACACGTAGTCTGGGAACTTTTGAGGCTGTGCTTTGATCTTTTCTCGCATTTCCTTGATCCAGCTGCACTCTGATTCGGCCCCCTTGTCCTGCGTTCTTGTCAGCCTATCGGGTTCTGCTGAGACCGACTCTGGCAGTGGCTGCCTCGATAACGCGTCTGCTACCACGTTCAATTGGCCTTTCCTGTATGCTACCTCGAAGTCGTACTGCTGCAGCTCCAACGCCCATCTGGCAATTCTTCCCGAAGGGCTTTCTATGCTGTTCAGCCACTTCAGCGCCATGTGATCCGTCACTACCTTAAAGTGGTAGCCCTCAAGGTACGGCTTTAGCTTCCGAATAGCCCACACAATTGCCAAGCACTCCTTCTCTGTTGTCGAGTAGTTCTTCTCGGCTCCGTTTAGGGTCCGGCTGGAGTATGAAATAACCCTTTCGCCATCTTCTGTGTCCTGCGTGAGGATTGCCCGTTTGCAGGATGAACGTTCTCCCGAAGTCGGGCCACGCCAGGACTGGATCGGTAACCAATCTGGCTTTTACCTCCTCGAAGGCTTGCTGGTGGTCCTGTGACCATGTCCACTTGGTACCCTTGCGGAGGAGGTCGTTGAGTGGCCTTACGATGCGCGCGAAGTCAGGCACGAAACGAGCACGATACGACTCCAAGGTATTGCCTCAGTTCTCGGACCGATGACGGTGGTTCTAGCTGGGCTATCGCTGCTACCTTCTCTGGGTCCGTGCCTATCCCTTGGCTTGTGACGCGGTACCCTAGGTACAGAAGTTCTTGTTTGAAGAACTGGCATTTTTCCGGGTTTATTTTCAGGTTCGCTTTCTTCAAGCGACTGAATTCCTCCCTGAGGTTTCTCTTGTGTTCCTCTAGGGTGCGGCCGATCACGATGATGTCGTCTTGATACGCAAATGCATGCGGCGACATTTCCGGTCCAATCACCTGATCCAGGGCCCGTTGAAATGTGGCCGACGCGGAGTGTAACCCAAATGGCATCACCTTCCATTGTAACAGCCCTTTCCCTGGGACCGTGAAGGCCGTGAAGCCCCGGCTTGACTCTTCCAGTGGTATTTGCCAATACCCATCCTTTAGGTCCAGGCTGCTTATAAATCGCGCCTCCCTTAGTTGATCGAGGATGTAGTTTATCCGTGGCATCGGGTAGGCATCCTTTATGGAGTTCGCGTTTATCTGCCTGAAGTCCACGTATAGTCTCCATTTTCCCGTTTTCTTCTTCACCATGACTATGGGTGAGCTGTACGGGCTCCTTGAATGCTCTATCATCCCCATCTTCAGCAGTTCGTCCACCTTCGCGTTGATCTCCCCTTGAATCTTTGGAATCTTGGGGTAGTATCTCTGCTTAATTGGTTTATCGTCCTTCATGGTTATCGTGACGAGTCGCCTGTTGCCGAACTCCACTCCTATTTCGAGCTTTGCGTTGATTTCGCCACACCTAATCGCTCCCTTGGCAGCCAGCTTGTCCGCCAGCTCTTCACTTATGAAGCTTGCTGTTGCCCCGGTGTCGATCGTGGCCTTGTACGTGTCCCCACCGATCGTTACCGCTGCGGACAACTGCTGCTCCTCCTCGATTAGTTTTCCGGTTAGTTTGGAGAGGCCCGGCCCGGCCCGTCTCTCTGCGGCTGGGATCGCTGGCCATTTCCCGCTCTCTGGCAGCATTCTGTGCTTCGGACTCCTACTTTCCCGCACATCCAGCAGAACAGCAGCCTCTGTTCTCGGCAGCCTCTTGCCCAATGGCCGTGTCCGCCGCACCTGCGACACGCTTCCTGTGGATTGGCAATATGGGTTGGGTTCTGACCCGGGTTGCCCCCTGACGTTGTTCCAGTGTGTCTCTGTGTGGTGACTGGCGGCCTCCATAGGGTCGTGTTTTGTCGCCTGGCCTGGACCGGGGTATATTGTGCCCACTGTTCCCGGGTATGCGTGCCTGGATCTACTGAGTCCTCACACCTTCTGCAAGTGACGTGTGTTGCGGCCGGGGCTTTGTTGCGGCTGTATTTGTGCTCTTCCGCAAATGCCTCCCGTTCCCTGTGCAGTTCCTCGTATTCATCTGCTAGGATCATGAGAGCCTCTAGGTCGTCCACGTGGTAGGATCTCAACGCTATTCGGAGGTCTGGTGTGCAGTTCTCCTTGATGAGCTCCAGCGTTTCTTTCTTCCCATACCCTAGGGGTCTTATCAGGGTCTGCATCTCGACCATGTAGTCCTTGAATGCCTCCCTGAACCCTGGCTTCCTTTGTCTCGCCTTGTCCGCGAGCTTCGTGAAATATCCCCTGGGCAGGAAATACGTCTGGAAACTGTCTATGAACTCGGCCCAAGTCCTCCAGTGCTTGTTGTTGGCCATGTACCACTTCAGAGCCTTTCCCTGCATTAATTCCGGCATGGCTTGGGGAATCATGTTCAGGTCCAAACCGAGGGGTTTTTCTTCTCCGTCGAAGCGAAAAGACCACTCTCTTACTTACTTTGCTACTTTCGCGTAGTCTGGCGGGCTGGGCCTGGGTCTTTCTGGACTTGGCCTCCTTTCCCTGCTTGTCTCTCTCCGTTGCCCTTCTCGAAACATCTCCTCCATGTTCAGACTTGCGATTAAGTCTTCACCCTCGGGGTTCGTAAGCTTTATGCTTGGACCTGGTCTGTCCGGATATGCTGCCTCCAATTCTGTCCAGACTGCTGCGAGCTTTGGGTCGTTCTCTGTCTCTGGGTAGTACTCCGCTAGGGCTTTCCGCATGTCCTCTGTCCTTCCGGACAGCGATATGCGCAACCTCTGTGCGACATATGCGAAATCTTCCTTTTTGAGACGGTAGATCCAACTTCTACCCATACTGCTTTATTTGTGTTTACTGCCGGGATTATCACGTTATTTGGGCGCCAGATGTAACGAACTGATTTTTGTTTGTCTGCTCGCTACGTAATACGTGCGTCTAGCTCAGTAGAGTATGTGCGTTCGTCCCACCAAATTTATAGAATCCTGCTGACGCGCGAGAAAGAAGGTCGAGGGCTTAGGGAAGCGTCACCGTTCCCAGACTAGGGTGAACAATTGGTGCGCTCTCAAAGGCATACGCCTCGCTAGCCACAACCTCTTGTCCCTTGCTCTGTCCCGGCCGGTCCCGCCAGACGCTTGTTCAGTTCCTTCCGACGCACCGCGCTATCGCCCGGATACGCCGCAGTCCCTGTAGCAAGACGCCCAGTGAAAGACGAACGTTCCACCCTACCTTTCTCTTCTGTCGGTGCGGTCGGACCTGGATGTCCTGCTCGGCGGCCTGGTTCCCCTGTCTTGCCGCTTTCGTCGTCCCGGGTGGCGCGGACCTTCGTTGTGGGCGCTTGTCGCGTGGGCTGAGAATTGTTGTCGTACGCAGACTCACGGAAGCTCACGGCTGTGATCCCCAAGGCAAACGCCTGTGGAACAGCAACGCGTCAACCCCACGTCTGGTTCGGACTGGCGTCGCCGGTACCACACCTGCTTGGATTGCACGGACACACCAGGCTATCGCCTGGTTCAAGCACACGATTTCCTACACAGTCCACCGGGTCTACACCACAATCCCTGCCGCTTCCTCGGGTGCCCGCTTAGGTCTGGCGTCTCCTGTTGTTTGCCTCCTGGCTACTCGTGCTTCGTCGTTTGGACCTCAGCTACCCGCGTCTCAGTTCGGAAACCTTCTCGTCCCGAACGTCTTGACGTAGCGATCTTGCTCCTTGGTGACTATCACGGTCGTAGCTCCTCTGCTGACTTCGTTCTACGTTGATGACTCGTACACTTGCGTTCCTTGACTGTCGGTCCCGCTTCCAGCGCTCGGCCTGTTTATATAGGCCTCCTCTAACGGTTTATCCCTTTGGTCACCAGTCTCCGGATCCAAAGTCCATGATTTTACCGTTGGCCCGGTCCAAAGTTCGATTTGTCCCGTTATTTGCCTTTAAGCCTGCTGACTCTCCAAACTCTCTTTTCAGCAAGTACGGAGTCTCCATCCTCTCTCTCTCCACTTCCCGAGTCTCCAAACTCTCTTCCTCTAGAGTCTCCAAACTCCCTTTCTCCAGCCCAGAGTCTCCAAACTCTCTTTCCCCGGGCTTCGCACTGCCGTTACTACGCTTTGCCTTGTTGAGTAACTGGCAACGGCAGGCCCTCCCTACGCGATCACTATTCGCATTTGTGCGGAGTTTTAACTCCTCACAACATTTTCTGGCGTATCATGTTCGATTATATGTCGTGTCTTATCAAAAACTTTCAATGACTCATGTGTTGTATACCTCCCCGTTGCAACAACGCGTTGTTAATAACAGTTGTTGTTGAAACTGATTTAATGGTTTACGGGTCTCTTGTATTACATTTTCAAAACTACTTTCAGCGGAATGCTACGTATTTTGATCTGAGCTTGATTGTTCTATATCGATGTTTGTAATATTATTTATTTTTATTCGAGATAATTCATCAGCAACGACATTTGTTGTTCCGGGTTTATATATTATTTTTGGGGCGAAACTTTCTATGAAAGAAACCCATCTTTTTATTTCTACGTTCGGGTTTTTATCAGAGATTGTAAAGGATAACTCCATATAATTAATTTATGAGATTTTTAAGAGCCCAAACTATGGCTAACAATTCTTTTTTATTTGTGGCATAAAGTTGTTAGGTTTTATTTAAAGTTTTAGATATGAAAGTAATTGGTTTATTATCCTGTGATAAAACCGCTCCGATTGCTACGTCTGTTGTCAAAGTGAATTTTTTGTTATTATCTGGTTGGACTAATTCCACTTGTGCTATTAAATAATCTTTAAGTTCGTTAAAAGTTTTTATAGCTGGTTTATTCAACCGTATTGAAATTTTTGTTGACATTTTCCTAGAAATTTTACTATTATCTCGTCCTATTTGGTTGTTTAGCAAATTTTTGAATAGTTTCGGACAAATTTTCGGTAATATCCAGTGAGGCCTAGGAAACTTCGAAGCTCTCTAATATTTT
This sequence comes from Drosophila santomea, assembly GCF_016746245.2. NCBI lineage: Eukaryota > Metazoa > Arthropoda > Insecta > Diptera > Drosophilidae > Drosophila > Drosophila santomea. The sequence continues at coordinate 199,221 of NW_025319002.1, forward strand.
GCGGATTCTTCATAATTGTACAAATTTTTTCATTAAAATTTGGTGGAATCCTGATTCCAAATCAATTGTTGAGAAATATTTTGACTTTCCTAAGTTAGATAATATTAAAGACGGGTCTTGCATTGGGTATCTGTCCGGTATTGTGCTCTCGTTTAATTTTTAATAATCAATAACTAGTCGATGTTTTAGAGCCATCGTTTTGACCCTTTTTAGGTACTACTAAAACTGGTGATTTATAGGAGGTTCTACTAGGTCTTATAATTTGTTTATTTAACATTCTATCGATTTCATTATTAACAAAATCTGAGGCCGACATTGTTTAGCTATTGAGCTTTTTCAATAGCTGTTGCGAATAATAAATATCCGAATATTTTCCGATACTGTTTGTTTTGTTTATTATACTGACAGCTCGGGCCGACCAAGAGCTATATCAAATTCACAAGTTGAGTCTTTGCCGAAAAACGGAGAAGTGACAATTGGCGGGACAGACAGCCGAAATGCAGCGCGCGAGCTTAATGTAGGTAGATAACAAAGAGAGAGTAGTTACAAAGAGGGAGAGTGCGATGCACTATGGGCATCGCAACTGCTATTAATGACTATTTCGGCTTACAATATTAAGAGTATAAAATTAGTCTACTGCACAGCGGCTGCATAACCCAACATCCTCCCCCCGTTGGAAGCTTGGTTTCCAACAGAATCCTCAAGGGGAAGCAGACACAGCACAATTCTGCAACTCGAGCGACGCCGTCTATGCCAGGAATCCACTGCATGACTCTCGCCAAAGATCATCTCATTGGGGGTAAATTCTCGTCTTTAACAAGAACGACGTTGTCCACGGCTGCTGAAGCAACGTCAAGTATTCTTTCTTCCATCGCGACCAAAAGATTTGCTGAAGAAAGGAGATGCGCTGCCAAGAGTCAAGCCGATTATAGTTTAGGCCCGTTATATCTGGCTCGTCAAACGACGATGGCGGAACACCATTGAGAAAATATGCCGGAGTGAGGACGTCCAGATCGGCAGGGTTCTCTGAAATGGGAACTAAAGGTCTGGAGTTAATAACTGCCGAGATGTGGCACACCAGCGTCCTCAGCTCGTCGAAGGTCAGAACCGCCGTAACCACAGCGCGGCCGTTTTCACCGCCGCTTCCCAAAGTCCACCGAAATGGGGCGACCGTGGAGGGATGAACCGCCAGTCTATCGTCTCCGAAAGGTAAAAATTCTGAACGGAGCCTGGATGCTCGCTGCTGAAAAATAATCTTCGAAGTTCCAGAAGTTCATTCTTGGCGCCGACAAAATTGGTGGCGTTGTCTGACCAAATTGGCTTCGGTTTACGCCGGGTGCATATGAACCTCTTGAGTCCGCACAGAAACGCAACTGTCGAGAGATCCTTGATCAGCTTCAGATGCACTGCCTTGGTTGCAAAGCATATAAATACGCAGACGGTGGCGGCCTTCAAAGTCCAATGACGAATTCCGGAGGCGACCTCCTACTCTAAGAAGTCCAAATTGATCGAGGAACGGCGAAAGCAAGGATATGGGAGTAGACGAGGAAACTCTTTCCAGCGTTTTTAGGGACTGCATGTCCTCTCATAAATGCGCGCGCTGCACCAACCGCAGCATCATCTGAGTACCCTCTTGAATGTGTGCGACGGTGAGCCCAGGATGAGGAATTCCATTACAAAATTTGTAAATGTATGCAAACACTCGTTGCAGTGAGGGGTAGGCATTTGCAAATTTGGAGCTAGCAATTACATCCACGTACGGTGACTTTAAGATGAACACACTTCGACGAAGCTCAAGCACCGGTTTGTCAGGACAAACAGCTGTTGGCCAATCTCTTTCAGGCTCCTTAAGATAGGCGGGTCCATGCGCCCAGAGTGTCGATGCTCTAAGCTCAGACGGCAGGGATCCTCTGGATAAGATATCAGCCGGATTTAACGCTGTTGGAACATAACGCCAAGCCGTGACATCTGTCAGATCCTGAATGGCAGCAACCCTATTTACCACAAATATGTTGAACCTGGCGGGCTCATCTCGGATCCAGGAAAGTACCACCGTCGAGTCGCACCAACAATAGTAGCGTCCTTTAAATACTTTCAAGCCAACTATTTCTCTCATGATTTTAGCCAGAAGATCCGCACCACAAAGCTCCAGCTTTGTTACTGTTATAGTCTTCAACGGAGCTATGCACGACTTCGAACAAAGCAAATGGCTAAAACTTTGATTCCCTTTAGAAACCACATAAACGCAGGCTCCATAGGCATCAATGCTTGCATCACAAAAACGATGCACCTGAAGACCAGACTCGGCGCTTAACACGAACCGAGGGAAACTAACATGACTTATTGTTTCAAAACTGCGACATATATCAAGCCATTTCGTGTTGAGTTTCCGGGAGGCTTTCATCCCAGGACAGCTTTTCCTTGCAGAGCTGCTGCAAAAAGATTTTACACCTTGTGACTACAGGACCGACCAGGCCGAGAGGATCGTAAAATTTAGCAATCGCAGACAAAACAGAGCGCCTATAGGGTCTCAATGGCGACTGAAAGGCAGAGAACGAAAACAATAGCTGGTCGGAGGCGGGATCCCAAGCGAGACCTAAAGTTTTGGTGAAATGGCTACCATCTTCAAACTTCAGGAACGACTCCTTGTCCTCGGCGGGCACACCCTCCAACACAAGCGGAATGTTAGAGCACCATTTCCTTAGCTTGAGCTTGCCCTTCGCAAGAATGCCAGCCGTCTGCAGCATAATGATAGCATCCTTTACCGAGCCGGAGCCGGAGATAAGATCATCCACGTAAAAATCGCGCCGAAGGATTTCTGATCCAATGGGAAACGCTGCCTGCTCATCTATAGATAACTGCTGCATAGCCCTTACGGATAAGAAGGAGGCTGGTTTGGTGCCGTAAGTAACTGTGTCGAGTTTGTATACTTGAAGGTCATTGAGCGGGGAGTCTCTTCAGACAATGCACTGCAAATAGCTATCTTCCTGCGAGACCCTTACACATAGGTACATTTTACATATGTCTCTGTAACGGCAACTGGGTGCGAGCGAAATCGAATTAGGATGTGAAATAGCTTGAGCTGGATGACCGGGCCGGGCATTAACACATCGTTAAGCGAGTAACCGGTGGAAGTGGCAGCTGATCCGTCAAAGACAACGCGAAGCTTGGTGGTAGTGCTATCCTCCTTCATGGCGTAGTGATGTGGTAAAAAATATCGGCGCGAGCTGACCCCGGAGGCAGGCACAGGCGACATATGTCCCAGATCACGATATTCCCTAATGAATATTTAACCCTCAAGCCAGGGTGCTTTGTAAGCTTCCTTTCCAGCGACAAGAATCTCCGCAAAGCCTAAGGATAGGAATCTCCTAAAGAGTCCAAATGGAGTTTCAGCGGCAACCGTACCGAGTAATCGCCAGCTGGCAGTCGGGTGTAATTTTTAACAAAGTGGGCCTCGCAATCTAGCTCCTCTTTAGTGGCTTGAACTATTGGGCCGGGACAATTTTCTACCTCCCAATAGCGCTGCAGAAGTGAATCAAGTTCAACATCAATGTTGTTTTCCTTGCTGGCTGAAGAAGGAACGCGTGAAGCTATTAAGGCGCTACCGCAAGGGCGCGCGCAGCCTCCAGACACAACTCAGCCCAGACGAGTTTTTTGAACCAGTGGCAGTCCTGGCAACAACTTACGCAAAGCAGCTCATAAAACAGCTCATGTTAATAGGAGCTATATTAACAGGTCAACACGCTGAGCCTTTTGAAATTCCGGGTCGGCGAGCTGCAGTCCCCAAAACGTAATATTGGGAGCGATAACTGCTGTTATGCTCGTTGAGAAACTCGAAGTGACAGACCGCATCGCAATTCCTACCGAGAATCCATCAATCGCGAAATTGGAATCCCCGATTCCAGTGACGGAGTCAGACGACCTCGACCTCTTAAGTTGCAGTTGATTTGCAAACCGACAGGTGACCAAGTGCAGTTGAGAGCCAGAATTTAACAAGGCCCTGCAGGGAACGAACAGTCCCGACCGATTCTGCACTAGAACGGTTGCAGTGGCTAGCAGCACAAGGTCACTATCGAGATCCTGGGCAATTAGAGTAGAAGTCGAACGCGGGGCAGAAGGCTCAGTGTGGGAGCTTGAAGACACCAGATCATGTGGCTGCGAGGTAGGCGGACCCTATAAATGGAGCAGCGTATGATGCCTGATTCCACAGGTACGGCAGCGGCTCGAGCTGTATTGCCGTAGCTGATGACCTGCCTTTAGGCTGTCTACTGGCGCTAAGTCTCTAAATTGCGGGCAAAAATATATGGCATGCTCTGCACTATGGCCCAGCATGCAACCTAGAGAATTTTGGGTGGTAGCAACTAGCGTAGAACGATTTCTGCCCACCTGAACGCCTGGCGCATAGGTTCCCATGGCGCAATCCACGGCCTCCAAAGTCCTACATCGCTGCTCCAGGAATGCAGCCATCGATTCCCACGACGGAATAAGGTTGACAAAGACCGGATCCCGCAAGCGCTCCTCCCACTTAGCTTGGCTCGCCGCATCCAGCTTTTGCAGCAGCACATGCACTATGATGCAGCCAGCGATTTGCTCAATGGTTCCCAAACCCTTCAACGCATGAATGTGAGCGTTAAACTTGTCCGACAATTCCCGAAGCGATGCCACGGAACCATTCCGAACTACCTTTAGACTCAGAATCTCGGTGATGTGCGCCTGAATCACGAGACGCCGATTATCAAACCTTTTTTGAAGCAACTCTAAAGCCGCTTCGTAATTGCCGTTTCAGATCTCCAATGATCGGATAGTTTCTAGCGCCGATTCCATCAAACATGACCGCAGATGCTGAAATTTTTCATTGTTGGAGAGGTCTGGATGGCTGTCGATCATGCTCGTGAACACGGAGTAAAAATCCGCCCAGTTTGCGTAGCCTCCGCCAAACGTTGGCAGCTGCACAGGCGGCAACGGCATCGGCCTCGGCCGCGGCTGCGTCTGATGACCACTACACTGGTGGGGCTCAACACCTTCCGAAATGCACATTGCGTATGGCTATTTCCTCGCGCACACTAGCCTTGAATTCTACGATAAATTCATCGAAACTCTCGCTCATTTCACTGCCAATTTCGTCGAAATCTAATTCCTTCAGTTCTGAATGCAGAACATTGAAGGCCCTTTGCAGCTCATCAATCTGCTCCAGCCTCACAGTAAGAGTGGGTTCGTCGTAACCGCTTAGCGTCTCATTAGACAGCGAAGTTTGTAGCCTCTGCAACCTGCTGAACCACGCATTGGCTTTGCGCTTTAAAAAGGTCACCCTGTTTTTGTCACTTTCAGCGGGCACAGCAACAAATCGCTTTAAATTCGGTTCAGCGGGAAGATGAGCACAAAACATATGCCGAAAATGCAAGCGGAGTCAATGCACGTAACGGGGCGGCTGCACTTGATATATGTTTTTTTATTTTTTATTACAAATACGGCAGGAAAATAAAATCTTCAAAAGATACCATCCACCGTCCGTGAATGGCATGCACGATTCATAACTCTCCAAGTAGAGTTACGCCTACGTACTAAACAAAAACCTGCGAACGCTCTTCAGTCCTTGCTACGCTCACCGGGACTTCCAGTCAAGGCATTACTTCGGTGAGCAGGATGTGGTGCCAGATCGCAACCCCTCTTTTGTTGCGTTGCTGCGAAACGCTCCTTCGCTAACTCTTTAGTCGCCTTTTACGACAAGCCGATCCCGCTGAGGTGGTATTCTTGCCCCGCCACCACACGGGGATTCTCTTTATCCAACGGGTCTGCTGGCCGTCTCATCGATGCGAACTCGTTTCATCATGCCGATGATAATGCCATGGGCCCTTACCCACACGGTTTTGTCCGCCAGCATTGTGCGCATTAAGTTCCTCGGGCTGAGCGGAGATCCAGCAAGAGTCTCCAGTATCTCTCTCTCTGTACGGAACCTTACACAGTGCAGCAGGATATGTTCCGCTGTTTCGGCTGAGTGGCTACAGAACAGGCACAGGGCTGAGTCCACATGGCGAAACCTGAAGAGGTAACCCCGGAAGCAGCCGTGATCGGTGAGAAATTGCGTCAAGTGGTAGTCCACCTCCTTGTGTTCGCATCCTGCCCACTCAACTAGATCTGGGATCAGTTGGTAGGTCCATCTCCCTTGTAGCGAATCATGCCACCTAGTCTGACACACTCCATGCAGCCAGTCTGTGATCTCTTCTCCGGAAATACCTTCTCGCTTTAGGTATTGAGCCTCAATCTCTAGATCGATCGGGGGGATGCCCGCAAGAACATGGGCCGCAACTTCCGAGATTGTTCTGAATCCTCTGATCAGTCTAAGGGCCAGAGTCCGTGATACTGCACTCGCGTTGTCCAAGTACGTCACTTTATTTGTGACACTCCTCCAGATGGGGGCTGCGTATAGAAGCGAAGATTTCGCGACCGCCACGAGCAGCCTTCTGGCCGGCATCCTGGGTCCGCCTATATTTGGCATGAGTCTTGCCAGTGCTGCTGCTGTCATCGCTGCCTTCCTGCTTGCGTATCTCGCATGCTCCTTGAATGACAGTCTGTGGTCTACAATAACTCCCAGGTACTTAAGGAATCCAGCTGACTCTATTTGGGCGTCTTTGACCGAGACCCGTATACTCTCGACGGCTTTTCTGCTGCTCAACAACACCACTTCGGACTTGTGCGCAGCGATACTTAGACCGGCGTTTTCCAGCCAGCTAATAGTTGTGCTAATCGCTGCATTGCTCCTGTCCTGTAACTCCGGTATTGTTTTGGCAACCGCTGCTACTGCCACGTCGTCTGCAAAGCAGAGTAGCTCCACTCCTGTGGGCTTGCTAATGGACAATAACCCGTCGTACATTATGTTCCACAGGATTGGTCCAGGAACCGACCCTTGTGGGACACCTGCAGAGACGTGGTGATTTCTTGGCCCGGCGTCAGTATCGTACCAAAGTATACGATCCCTGAAGTAGCTGCCAATGATGATCCTGAGGTATCGAGGAATACCCATGTTGCGCATGGCCCCGAGGATTTTTGGCCATCCAGCCGTGTTAAACGCATTTTTTACATCAAGCGTAATGATGGCGCAATACTTTTTGGTGCCACCTAGCCATCGGTCTCCATCAAGGGCGGACTTGGCCAGATCTCTTAAGGCAGTGAGAGCGTCGAGGGTGCTTTTACCTTTCCGGAATCCATACTGGTGCCTTTGTAGGCCATCGGGGCTCTCAGTGAACACCTCAATTCGAGCTTATATGATGCGTTCGAAGAGCTTTCCCACGATGTCCAGCAGGCAAAGTGGGCGGAAACTGCCTGCAGCGTTGGTTGGACCCTTTCCTTTCGGCAGCAGTACCAGCTTCATGTTCTTCCAGCGGGATGGGAAGACACCATCAATCAGGCACTGTTGGAAGGTGTCCCTGAAGATTTCTGGCCTAGCATTTGCGGCTGCCATAACTACGACACCTGGGATACCATCGAGACCAGGGGCTTTGTTGAGCTTTATCCTTTTTGCCGCTTCGATGACCTCACTTGCAGTGACACCCGGGAAATCCGGGGCAGGGATTTCTTGCGCGGGTTGCCATAGGGTATCCTGATTTGGAAATAGCTCTTGCACGATGGTTGACAGTAGGACTGGGTCCTGTGGAGTACCACCTTCAGCGGCTTTCAGCTTGTTGCTAACCATTTTGTAGGCGATACCCCAGGGGTCATCGTCGACACTTGCCAACAATTCTTTAAAAGCATTTGCTTTCGCAGCAGCTATGCCGTTTTTAAGATCTGCACGTTTCGATTTAAAAGCCTCGTTAAGTTCCGCGTGCTGAGGAAGTCCTCTGGCAGAAAAAAGATGAGAGCGCATAGCCCTTAACTGGCACCACCTCGAAGTAATGGCGAAAGCTTTCCCGGGGTGGAAAACGGCCAAAGGCGAGGGGGGGTTTTAGTAATTCCATCTGTATCGATAGTACTTACTGCAGTCACTAAAAGTATCGAATAAAGATCTTTTCCATGTGTATATACTCAACAAAGTCGGACGTGTTTTTACTCAAGCGGAATCAACATCAAGAGGTTATGGGCTTAGAGCACACATACATACATATGCATGTATAGGCCACGCGGTCTTCTTGAGTAAAAGTTGAGAAGTAGGCGGTGTCGACAAATTGGAGGAAAAGAATTATGTTTCTTGGCGAATACAGATGCGCAGCGTACTTGTATCATCATCAGGCATCATCAGGCATCAGGCACGTTGAAACAGGATGAGGCAGGTGAAAATTCGAATTGGCCAAGCCGTGTTAGTAAGGCTCAGCGTTAAAACGTCGCAACTAAGCTATATAAAAACGTGTACGACATCGTTTGAAGCTTGGACCAAACTGAGAGAGGTGCATCAACCGAGTGGACCAGTCAGAAAAGTATCGCTCTACAAAACTTTGCTAAGCTTCAAGATAGAGGATGGCCAAAATGTTTGCAGTCACCTGAATGCTTTCAGTGAAGTTTTGGATCAACTATCGTCGGTGGGAATTGACATAAGTGAGGAGCTTCGAGCTATAATCCTGCTATCGAGCCTTCCCAAGGAGTAAGAAAATTTTGTGGTCGCCATCGAGACGCGCGATACACTGCCGGAGTTCGAGGTACTGCGAAGCAAGATCGAAGAAGAGGGAGAGAGACGATCTCAATTTGGACCGAGCACACACAGGCTTTTGTAGCAAACACGTCAAAGCCAGTTCCCAAAAAGAATTGGAAGAATGTTATTTGCTATAATTGTGGCAAGCGTGGACGTATCAAGGCTGAATGTCGGTTAGATGGAACCGAAAAGAAGAAGAAGACTCCAACTGTTCAAAAACAGTGCAGCTTATTGGGAGCTCTAGACGCAGATAGCTTTGGTCGTACAAAATGGTGCCTAGATAGCGGAGCTACTAGCCACATGTGCTGTGACGAAAATTTGTTTACAACCCTGGAGAAGCACACAGAGACGATTGGCTTAGCAGGAGACGGATTTCTGATGGCAGAGGGAAAAGGAGTGGTCAAGCTAAAGACGGATCCCTACACTCTTGTACTAAACGACGTACTATTTGTTCCTACAATGAAGGGAAATTTCATGTCTGTAAGTCAAACCGATATTTTCTCACGTTTATCGACGACAAGTCTCGTCGCATATTTGTTTACTTTTTGAAAGGCAAAGACGAAGTATTCTCAAAATTCGTGGAATTTAAGAAACTTGTGGAGAGGCAAACTGGAAAGCTTCTGAAGTGCATACGCAGCGATAAAGGAAAGGAATTTGTTAACGCAACCTTTGACAATTTCTTAAAAGCGAATGGGATTAAGCGGCAATTAACAATCCCGTACAGCCCACAACAAAACGGAGTAGCGGAAAGGGCTAACCGTACGTTAGTGGAGATGGCACGATGCTTGCTGACGCAATCTGGCCTGGTGGAGTCTTTATGGGGAGAAGCTATATACACAGCTGTCTATCTGCGGAACAGAGCGCCTACGAACGCCCTGAGAGATATTACACCAATGGAAGCGTGGAATGGTAAAAAACCATCAATATCTCATTTTAAAGTTTTTGGTTCTTTCGCAGTTGCATTGGATAAAGGCCCCGCACGAAGTAAATTCAAGCAGAAAGGAAAGGAATACCGAATGGTTGGTTATTCTCGAACAGCCAAAGGGTATAGGCTTTTCGACCCGAACACAGGACAAGTTATCGAAAAGAGGGACATAACATAGCAAAGGATGCTAGATTCGTATCGTTTGAACTACCACAAGGCGGTGGTGTTTCAGACAACTGCAGCAACGACGTAAGATCAGATGGCAAAGTCAACCCCGGTTCGCCCGAATACACCAGTTCGGAAGACGAAAGCTCATACGACCAAGACAAGGTCGGCATAAAAAATGATCACAGCATTGACGAGTTTATTAGCGCAGAAGACGGTGACAGCGATGATGACGGTTCGAACAGGCAAACCTGGACGCCCGCGAAAGCAGTACAATGTCTTAGGAGTGGCAACTAGCAGTGACGTATTTATTCCAATAAGCTACGAAGAAGCAATCAGGTGTCTTGATTCGAAATTATGGTTGGAAGCGATGAATCGAGAGTACGAGGCTCTTATGAACAACCAGACTTGGCAGATAGAAGATCTTCCGAGAACAGAACGAGCTATAGGCTGCAAATGGATTTTCACTGTGAAGAGGGATGCGAACGGGCAAGTGCAGCGGTACAAGGCACGTCTAGTAGCCAAGGGCTGTTCACAGCAGTATTGAATTAATTATGCAGAGACTTTTTCACCTGTTTGTCGGATGGAAAGTGATACCTGATATCAATATGTTCCGACCTTATCGGTTGATTAATGGCGTTGGATATCCCGCCCGCAGAAAGGATTGGTGCTGAACCTCCGGTTGCCATTGTTAAATTCAAATTTTCAAAACTTTTTATTAAATTTTCCAGATTGTTTTCTTTTAATAATGGTTAAAATAGATTTGAATTTTTTTTTAAGACTTTTTAATATTTCCTGTATCTTGATCCTGTTTTATTATAAAATTTTTTTTTAAATACTTAATATTATTTTATTCTGCTCATGATACTTTCCGTTGTAGTCTTCCTTCAGTTTAGTTGTCCTGAATATTTTCTGTTGGGGTCTTCCTTCAAGAAAGTGTTGTATTCATCTGTGGCGGGGGATGGCTCTCTACTCTTCCTTCCTTCTTGGTGTTGATATCTTATTATTATATTTTGTTTAATATTCTGGTTTCAGTTTATAGTTGGTTTTTACTTTTCCACGATCACTGTCACAGTTGTTAGATGTCGTTGGAATAATGAGGATGTTTTGATTTTTCCTCTAAAAATATGGGTTGTTGGCGGCACGAGTTCTGTTTTATATTTAACTTATTATCGATAATATTTATTCTTAGAACTTTTGAATTACATCGACCCACGTTGGGCGCCAATTAAAATTGTTATTAAAAATTTATTTAAAAAAATATTTTATTTTTATATATTAGTAAATTTATTGGTGATAAACTTTTTAAACTTATACAATATTACAAAACACTACTATCGGTTTTTATCTTAGATCGTTCTCGATCCGATCTCGAAACAGACTCACTTTTCGATTCTAATTCCTGATCCAATCAACCTCGCACAGAAGATTTTCTTTTGAAACTTCTTGAACTTTCAATTATGTTTAGAATAAAAGCTTGATGCCAAAATGAATTCTCTGCGTTGTGAAATTCAATTATGCTGACCGATGCAGTTAGATTGAAGCGCAATAAGTTGACCATGGTTTGGTCTCCAAGCGGATGTTGTGTTTCTGAGAGTTTGATTATTTATTTTAGCGGGTAGCTAAGCGCTGGCAAAGGCAATGACAAAAGCAAAGACAAAAGACAAGCCTCCTAGATTGAAATATAAAATTTGTTTTTATAAAAATTTTATATAAATTTTTTAAAAATGGATAACTTGCATGTTGGTATGTACATATGTCTCCCTGCGGCACGCGACGGCCGCTATCTGATTCAAAAATTCCTTGAAACCCGCACTTGTTTCGGAAGTTATTGTTCTTACTTTGTTTTTGCTGACATTCGAAAAAATGCATAGGTTCACTATTTTTGTTTGTCTGTTTTGTCGGCTATTTTATGCACGGCCGTAGTCATGCGAGTATAATTGGGTGATTTTCGTTGTCACTACACTGCTCATATGTATATGCTAAGGGACTCCGCCTTTCACGCTGCACATTATTGAGACTGCGGGACGCTGGATACGAGGGTCGTTTGATAAGTCCGTGACTTTTTGTATTTGCCGCGCACCTGCTCTAAATACAACACTGCTCCTGTCAGCAGTTATCGATTAACAGCTGACTGTAAAATTTTGAGAAAGCTGCGTTTTTTGGTTTGCGTTTTATAGGCATTGAAAGCAGACGATCTCGTGAATTTTAACGAAAATGGAAAAAAGTGAATTTCGTGTGCTAATTAAGCATTATTTTTTGCGTAAAAAATCCATCACCGAAACCAAGGAAAGACTTGATAAATATTATGGGGACTCTGCACCATCAATTTCAATGGTTAAGAAATGGTTTACTGAGTTCCGTTGTGGTCGTACCAGTACAAGTGATGCCGAACGTTCAGGTCGCCCAAAAGAGGTCGTCATGCCAGAAATCGTCGACAAAATCCATGGAATGATATTGGATGATCGGAGAATGAAAGTGCGTGAGGTAGCTGAGGCTGTAGGCATCTCAACTGAACGGGTACATCACATTTTACATGAATATTTGGACATGAAAAAGCTTTCCGCGCGATGGGTGCCGCGATTGCTCACACACGACCATAAGCGCAACCGTGTGACCATTTCAAAGGAGTGTTTGGCGATGTTCAACCGCAATCCAAACGAATTTTTGCGCCGTTTCGTTACCGTAGACGAAACATGGATCCACCACACCACACCAGAGACCAAAGAACAATCAAGACAGTGGGTTTCTCCGGGTGAACGTGCACCAAAGAAGGCCAAGGTGTGTCTGTCGGCCAACAAGGTCATGGCCACAGTTTTTTGGGATGCACAAGGTATCATTCACATCGATTACCTTGAAAAGGGTAAAACGATCACCGGCGAATATTATTCAGAGAATCTGTCCAAATTCGATATTGATTTAAAGCAGAAACGACCGCATTTGGCGAAAAAAAAGTGCTGTTCCATCAGGACAATGCACGGGTGCACACGTGTGTAGTCAGCATGGCAAAATTTCATAAATTGGGCTACGAACTGCTACCCCATCCAGCATATTCTCCAGATTTAGCCCCCTGTGACTATTTTTTGTTTCCAAACATGAAGAAATGGCTCGGCGGTAAGAGATTCGGGTCAAATGAAGAGGTCATCACAGAAACAAACGACTATTTTGAGGGCCTTGAGAAAACCTATTATTTGGAAGGAATAAAAAAATTGGAAAAACGCTGGACTAAATGTATAGAGCTAAAAGGAGATTATGTTGAGAAATAAAACGCTTCTTTGACGAAAAAAATATATTTTATTCAAAAAGTCACGGACTTATCAAACGATCAGTATCCAGTGTATACTGATGGTCACGCCAACAACACCGCAATGAAATCAAGGGCCTAGGATCTCGCTTTTGTGGTCGATTGGCCCTCATGACTTCCTGTCTGTTGGTTTGATTAAGTGGATCTTCACTTATGAGGTGTCTTTTTGCCTTCCCTCTTATCCGTTTAATCCAGGAATCGGAAATGCTGTAATTTTGCACAGGATCGGAGCAAGGATGTGCTCTCTGGGTACTTGGCCCTCTTGAACACGAAATCCCGACTTTTCACTTTGTATCGAAATCCTTAGCCCTTAAGACGCTCTCTTTCTGGTGGGTGACTGCTTCAGGATATCGGGAAAGTTGTATCTCCTCCTGAGAATGAAACGTCCCGTTAATAAACGCTATATTGGCTAAGAGCTTCTTCTGGACTATTCCGGTCATCGGTCCCATGGGCAAAGTGTTTCCACCTAGGAGTTTTATTTTAATATTTCCCCATTTTGGGAGTCAATACCCTGTTGGGGTCAATACCCTGTGACCGATTGCGGCCGCTGAACTGGATCGGACACTCGTTTATTGCCGAACTGTATTTTCTTTGATGCATTCCGTCTGACTCATCTAGAAGGTTGTACCCCTTCCCCTGCATTAAAGTGTGGCTGGTTTTTTGAGTGAATCTTCAATGTCTTATGATCTTTCATATAGGGTGTACGCCCTATTAAGTACATCTTCGTACTGAAGCAATAGTTTATTGAACATATTTGAGTAGATGGTTAGATGAAGAATTTTTCGTTGAATTTTAATCACTGCAATCGTCTTACTGAAGGATCTTAGTTTTATGGCCATTTTAATAACTTTAACTCGTCTCTGAATATTTGGATCCCAATATTGGATTGTTGGGGGAGGAAAATTGTAAATAAGACAAGACAGTAAACAAGTGCTTCAGATATTTTCGTACAGCACCTCGTTAAGTTGAGCACATCAGGGCGGATCCACCGGAAAAGCGTGCCGATGGATCTGATGTGTTTGAAGTACCTTGCACCGACTTATATGGATTATTTTGTCCACAATCCTGTGTCTTGTATTTTTATTTTCATTGTCATCAAAGCTCATCAAAGAAATCTCTACAGTTGAGTTCTTGTTGGATTCTAGCGTGACGTGGCGTGTCAGTTTTTATACCACAGAAGTAATTCCCAAATTGCATAACTTTAATAACTTAACATGCAGAACGTTATAAAATGTTAATGTGGCTTTTTGATATATTAAAAAAAACTTTAAAGGAAAGTCAAAATTGAAATAGTATTGATCGTATGTTTTTTTAAAGCGCACTTGGCGGTGACATCCCTATGAATCTATTGTTTATTGAACTGCAATTTTAAATAAAGAAAATTTATCAAAATTTGTTATTTCAGCAAAATATTTCTGAATATCATACTTGCAAGCTTGGAGATTTATCGCCTCATGTGTTTGCTGTAGCAGAAGCAGCTTATACCAGCATTGTCGATGATAATATAAATCAGGTAAATTGATTGAATAACTGTTGGTTTAATTTGTATATCCACTAAATAACATTCATTCAGAAATTTGCAAGTATTCGATATTTACGCCGCTCTTTTGTATCCCAGCTTACAACTATCTTCAATCTTCGGTATGCACAACATGTCGAAAAGATATAATTTTCTAGATTCGTTACGTTCTAACTCGGTATACACCAGTTTGTTTGACTATATATACTTTCGATTTTTCGATTCGTGTAAGTATAGAAACATCCGGAAAATTACTTCAAAATGGATATTGACATTAGAAAGAAAATCATAGTTTAAAAATATATCATTCTTATTCTGGATAATAACACCCGTTAATCGTAGAGTAAATGGGTATACTAGATTGAAGAGTAAATAACAGGTAGAAGGAAGCGTTTCTAAACATATAAAGTATATATATTCTTGATGAGGATCAATATCATCCTATCATATCGATCTATCGAGTTAACCGGACGTGATTTAAAAAGCTGCGCGAAATGTAAGTATTTCTAACGACGTCGCTGTCAGAAATATTCGAAGAGTGTGCCAAGTCGTACTGAAGTCGCACCCCGTGTTTGCTGCACGATCACAGGCGGAAAAACTTAAATTCCACCCTTTTTTTCGGCCAAACAATGGTTGCGGGAGGCCCGGCTACTAAACAGCTGATAGCGCTACCCACCGGTCGCGGAAAACTCAGGGGTGGCCCAGCTGATAGTGCTGTCAACCGATCGAACACCGAGTGGCGTTGCCAGACGGTGCGAATCGTTAAAATTCAAATTTGATTTTAAATTTAAATCTCGTGCGAAAAGACACTAACTAATTATTAAAAAAAACAAGAGAGAACGCTATAGGCGAGTTCCCCGACAATCTGATACCCGTTACTCAGCTGGTGGAAGTGCGAAGGAGAGTCTTAAACACTGACAGTTTTTGGCAATTTGTGGGCGTTAGGGTGGGCGTGGCAAAAAGTTTTTTGCAAATCCGTAGAAATTTACAAGACTAATACAAAAATGAAAAAATATCAAAACATTTTTCAAAACTGTTGGCGTGGCAGCTTTGGTCGGTTTGTGGGCGTTAGAGTGGGCGTGGCAACATAAATCGACAAACTTGCGCTGCTTCTATGTCTTGGGAGTCTGTATGCTTAATCTCAACTTTCTAGGTTTTGTAGTTCCTGAGATCTCGACGTTCATACGGACAGACAGACGGACAGACGGACAGACAGACGGACAGACGGACGGACAGACGGACGGACAGACGGACATGACCAAATCGACTCGGCTATTGATCCTGATCAAGAATATATATACTTTATATGGTCGGAAACGCTTCCTTCTGCCTGTTACATACTTTTCAACGAATCTAATATACCCTTTTACTCTACGAGTAACGGGTATAAATACATTCCTTAAAGAAAATTACGTCCATTACTAGTATTATGACACACGTTATAAGTGCATATTTGTATTAAGCTCGAGAAATGAGCAGCGATCCAAAGAGCGAGCGTAGAAGCTGTGTAAATCCAAGAAACGCCTGTTTCTCTTACTTCTCCACACGCGATATCGACAAAGTAAGCAATTAATCAAAGAGCAACCCGGCTCTACTGACCGTCGACAGCATGAGAGCGAGCTCTTGCTCACCCACTCTGCTCACCCCAACTCCTATATCATGCAGCTACCAAAGTCAAACCCCACCACCGCCGGCTTCGATGGATGAAGTCCCAACAACTAGCAGTGCTACAATTACTGCAGTCCCAGTAAAAGCACTACCAACTACTAAACCTACTAACATTATGGCGAATTATGTGCCAACAGCTGGAGAGCAAAATACAATTGCAACAGAAACCGTAAGCTTCGATAAGCAACAAGCAGTCTCGGTTATATAGAGCGGTATGGATCGCTACATTCAGATTAAGTGTAAATTTAGTAAACTAAACACTAAAAAGCAGCGAACAAACTAGGTGTAAGAATGATAACCGTTTTTCCATCTTATCAGAGGCAGAGAACAACCAAGCAAAGTTGGGGAAGGGAACTCAAAAGAAACCAAGGCCCCCCATATTTACGCAAAACGCGTATCATATCAAAGTACCCCAGACCTATATTTCGGCAATCTTCATTCGAGCCGCTAAATACCACTAAGGGCACATACGAACAGACATGGAAAATCCACTCCAGCCAAAATCAGAAAACGATTCAGATTCAGAACATGGTGATTCAGTTGCTTGTAGAACAACAGTCCAAATAATAAATGGACAAACTATGTACTTCCACGTGGAATTCCTGAAAATTCTACAGCACACTGGGAAATCACTTCATAGATGCAGGAGACTACAAAGCCAAACACACGCACTGAGGATCACGCCTCGTAACTCCCAAGGGAAGACTGGACTACGATTCTCCTGGTAGCCCCACATATTGGCCTGCAGACTCTAGAAAGATCCCAGATCTAATTGATTTCGCGGTGACTAAAAACATCCTTCGCGATCTAATAAGCGCCATGGCCCTACCAGATCTCTCATCTGACCACTCGCCTTTGTTGACAAGTAAATGGAAAAAATCAATCATTATAATGCCTTTTTGTAGGGGGTCGTCGTACTCCTAAGATACGTTGAGCTTGCTTGTCGTTGAAAAGGGACCACCGAAGAAGAAGCACAAGAAGCGGGGGCGTCGTGGGCATGAGTGTCATTTATTCGGATGCATACATGAGACTAATTGTAGCTTAGTCGCCAGCGACTGCCTAGGCGCAACGGACGCACTCTCATGAGAGGCCGAGGAACGACTTGGTGAGGCGGACGAGGGCCGCGGGTTGTGGCTCTACGGCCGGCGCGCCTCCTGACGCGACTGGCGCTCGAAGAGGTGCAGCAGCGTGTGATGATCCTGCCCGCACGTTTTGCAGCAATCCCCTCGCCGACACGTTCCGTCGGAGTGTTCGTGGGCCAGACAGCGGGGGCAGTACCGATTGGCGAGGACAGCACGTAGCCGCTTCTCGGCACTCAAGCGCAGAAATCGGCGGCATTTCCGTAACAGGTGGATCCCACTGCAGACTCGGCAACGGTAGGAGTTAGTACCTCGAGTACATCTGCTTTCCAATGCGGTGGCGATGCGCGGACGTGGAGACATCGTGCTTGATATGACTGGAGGAATAGGACGGAGAGAGAAGCGGAAATCAGTACTGGTAAAACTACGAATTGGACTAACTACACAACAACACAGTGACGAGAAACATTGGAGTGGACAGCCTAAGCCAAGGTGTTCTGGGATTACAGCGTCATTCTGGTGCTGGTCCAGCGAGTCCTCGAGATCGCAGGTAACTCGCGCAGGTAACTCCCTCCGGGAGTCTGCCGAGGAGAATAGACAGAAGAATGTCTGCTCCTATCAAGACATCAATCTGGGAGCTCTAACAGAATTTGGGGTAGGCAAGGGGGATGTCCGGAAGATCCTTAAGAAGATCTTGTGGGATTGGATACGAGGGCACCCTGGTCTTCTATGAGTTGAGCCTGCGCGGTGGGGCGCTTACAGTTGCCGATCTCGGCGGAAATTGCCCCGAAACGCTAGGCCGGACGTCGTCGACGGACTCTAGAGTACGGTGGCGCTCGGTCAGGAACGCATCCATCTCATTCCAAGTTGTAATTTCGGCCTTGTTGTGGATGGATTGCTCCCACATGAATAGTGTGATTTTAGGCAGTTTTGCGGACACCATAAACACCAAGAAGCAATCCCAAGCCTCGACTTGAATAGAGAACGTCCTCAATGCTGCCAAACAGCTTTGAATTGTGCTCTGTAAGTCTCTTAAGGCGGTCCCGGACTCTTGGTGGACAGTTGGGAGGCTGTGTAACATCTTTAAGTGGCTGTTAACCAGCAAGCGTCTATTTTCATAGCGATCCGTAAGGCCTCGCCACGCTCATTCGTCACCGGTGCTTTCGACACAATCACGTGTGCATCGCCACTCGTCTTGGCAAGCAGGTGAAACAACCTTTCCACCGGTGTGAGACGGGGATTTGGGATTTGGTCCAGATTTCGTCCAGATGGACTCGGCACATTTGCCGCGAAAATGTCTCAGGTTCCGAGGCGCCCGGCGTGTGGATGTTAGCTTCGAATAAGCTAACTCGGTCCGTCGTGCCAATGAACCTTTTTAGGGCGACATCTACCGCACTTTGCGCCATTTTTGCGACCGATAGGGTCAACCTTGATGAGGGACCGGGGGAGGTATTGCCGAATTCGTAGCTATTTGCCCTTTGAATGGTAGCCTTTGGCTTTAACTGAGACGGCCGCGCAGATGCGTATTGGGACCTGTCCAAGCGGATCGAAGGGATCGTATGCGACTTCTTATCTCCTCCCGTGGGCATTCTCAGAATCGACTTCTGCTGATCAGGGCTTGTCACCTGAGCTGTGACAGGCCTGCCTTGGAAGAAGCGGCCAGACGGTCACACTAATGCTCTTGGCGCGACAAGCTTGTCGTCGGCGAAAGAAGAGACGAATTGCGTGAACAGCCAAATGGCATGCGGCCTCTGAAGCCTGAAACAACTGGGTTATTTTAAAACGGCGGAAATGCCAAAAAAAGGTTTAGAAAATGCTTGCAGAATTGGATCCGAGATCTCGATGTCGTCGGACATGAATATGTGAATACAAATATTAATATTTCGTTGCTCGGACGTTGAGCTTTCATATATTCTGTTCGGTTAGAAAACCAAATTAATAATTAATTAATACCAAAAAATAATTAATTAATAATTCAGAAAATAGTAATCGCAAAAATTCACTTATTCTCAAACTAAATAATTGCGAGGCCGGAACGGTGGAATTAAAACCTTCGCTGTTATGCCGTCCGCAAGCAGTGTGTGCGTAAGGGACGTAAGATAGAGGAAGAACAAACAACAACAACATTTAGTTTGTATTTATATTAATTCGTTATTTAATTTAATTATTTTTTTTTATTAATTAATTTATTATTATTTTTTAAATTTATTTAGTAAATATATTTATTCGTAATTTAATAATTTATTAGCGAAGGTTAGTTCCTGGAAAAATGGCAGATAATATACGTATACGGAATATGGGCATGCAGAAGTGGACTGTATTTAATGTCTGTAAAAGGACAATAAAAATTATGTGACATAAGGCACACACCAAGATGAGAAAAAAAATATCGCAGACGCGGCGGACTGTCCGGCGAACAAGGGAATTGCACACAAGTTGGCCGATATTAATTATTCCTTTTTTTCTCACCACACAATTTCACTTTTTACTTTGCAAATTCGCGGAGTTAGAATTGCGTCGACTTATAATTGTGTACATATGTATGTACATACGGGATGTATGGGATGAATATATATGTAAGTATGTAAATATGTATGATGTATGAAGATATGACCATATGTACCGTTTGCTCGTTGATGTACGGAAAATGAACGGAACGAAGCGAAGACGGATTGAAAAGAAAAATGTCGATCGATGAGGAAAACTGAGTTTCTCACATGCCGGTGTGTCGGAAAATTCACGGATGTGGAATTGACACGGAAAATAGTCTTAAGAATATCCTGGCTTGAAGGACCAATGTTTGTAGGGGTTGTCGTCCTTGACGAGCTTGCTTAACGAAGTTGGGACAAATTCCCACGGCGCAAACGAAAAGTTGAAAAGGGACCACCGAAGAAGAAGCACAAGAAGCGGGGGCGTCGTGGGCATGAGTCTCATTTATTCGGGTGCATACATGAGACTAATTGTAGCTTAAAACTAGAGCGGCGCTCTTACCCGCTTTACATCGCTAAAGCGGGCTCGGGTGAGCTTGGAGAGTGCAAGCTCAGATGGAAGCGAGAGCGTAAGTGCGGACAAGAGGGGCGAGCACGGATGAAAGCGAAAGCTCTGTGCGCAGAGGCCATACAGTGGCCCCTCACATTAACAATACCTAAGCCCTGAAAGATCACACGATTCCGTCATCCCACAGACCAATAAATGCCTGTCCAAATTCTTCGAAAAATGCCTCCTAACGCGCATAATGCCATATATAGAAGCACACAACATTATCCCAGTTCATCTATTTGGCTTCAGAGGAAAACACGGAACTATCGAGCAAGTTAACAGAATAACATCAGAGATTCGCACAGCCTTCCTCGATGTATCTCAAGCATTCGACCGCGTCTGGCTCGAAGGACTTATGCATAAAATTAAATCACACTTGCCTGGGTACACTCATAAACTCCTTGAATCTTACCTCTACAACAGAGCATTCGCAGTGTGGTGCAATATAACAATATCCGACAACTACCCTATCGAAGCTGGAGTCCCACAAGGCCGCGCACTTGGGACTACTCTATTCGTCCTATACACAGCTGATATTCCCACGAGTGACCGACTAACAACATCCACCTTTGCTGACGACACTGCGATCCTTAGCCGCTCCAGATGCCCAGTCGGTGCAACAACCCAACTCGTTAACCACCTCATGGTAGTCGAGAAGTGGCTATCTGACTGGTGTATTAAAATAAGCGAACAAATGACAAACAGACAAACTTGCACTCCGCTCTGCCTAAATAGCATGCAGATCCCCCAAGTCAAAGAAGTATTGTCGGCATCCACCTCGACAGACGCCTAGCATGGCGTAGGCATATCGAAAGTAAGAAAGTACAGCTAAGACTGAAAGCCAGCAGCCTTAACGCCCGATCGCCTTTGTGTCTGAACTACACCTCCACTCTTACGCCCATCTGGACGTATGGCTCCCAGCTTTGGGGAACGCGAGCAGAACCAACAAAGACATCATAAAGCGCGCTCAATCCAAGATCCTGCAAACTATCCTGGGTCACCATGGTATATTCGAAACCAAAACATCCACACGGACCTCGGCATTCTCGCAGTAAAAGATGAAATAGACAAGCAAAAAGCGTCGTACAATGAAAATCTCTCTGCCCTCCCAAAACCCCTTGCGAGGGTCTTGATTCGGTATTCCAACCGAACCAATTAATAAAAGCAAAAAAGCAAAATAAAAAAAAAAATCATCAAAAGCCGAGCCGCTCTGGCCCTGTCCGTTCGCCTGCCTGTCCGTCCGTATAAACGTCGAGATCTGTGGAACTATAATAGCTAGAATGTTGAGATTGCTTAACATACAGATTTAAGAGACATAGAGGCATCGCAAGTTTGCTGACGGAATTGGCCACGCCCACTAGAACGCCCACAAACCTCCCAAAACTGCCACGACCACGCTTTTGAAAAATGTTTTGATATTTTTTCATTTTGGTTGTTAGTTTTGTAAATTTCTATCGATTTGCAAAACCGCCCAAACCTGTCACGCCCAAACTGGATGTTTCTTCATATTTTTATAAATACGCAGCAAGGGTCTGCATGTTGTTTTGAAGTGCACTGAGCCCGAGGCGACGCCCGAAGAAATTACTGAGACTACTCAGTTTTTAACATTCTGAAAAAAGACCAGAAGCCCAACAACAATTTAAGGTTGAGCTCGAGCCGGAAACCTGCCTACGGGCCCGTCCCCTTTAAAACTAGAGTAACGTTTGCAAGGCCTAACTACACAAACAAGCAACTCAACATCTCCAACAACGTACACTGAGTCTGGCAAGGACCAAAATTATCCGCCCTCAGAACAAAATGAAACGAAGATAGAAGCCATGATGGAGTTAATGTCGTATGAGAACCACAAAGCAACCTGATACAAATTCCTATACAAATTCCAATTCCTATACGAGAAACACATCGACGTAATGCTTATCTCGGAAACACACCTTACAAACAAATACAACTTTCAAATAAATGGCTACCTTTTTTACAGTACTAATCAAACCGATGGTATAGCCA
This sequence comes from Drosophila santomea, assembly GCF_016746245.2. Taxonomy (NCBI): domain Eukaryota; kingdom Metazoa; phylum Arthropoda; class Insecta; order Diptera; family Drosophilidae; genus Drosophila; species Drosophila santomea. Next base: position 221,544 of record NW_025319002.1, read on the forward strand.
ATGGGGAACAGAGATCATTGTGAGGAGTAGCATGAGGCATAACTATCACAATGGATTTTCTGGATTGGATTGCAGGCCACATCTATAAACAAACAGATGGAGGGCAATAACTTCCTTACCCTAGCCGCCGTACGTTGTCCCCCCGCTTCAAAATACGGGAAGATCAATTTCTTACTTTTTTCAAATCACTTGGAGACCATTTCCTAGCTGCGGGAGACTACAACGATAAGCACACGTGAACCCAAAAGGAAAACAGCTATACAACACTATAACAAAAAACTCCAACAAACTTGACAATGTTTCTCCTGGTAGTCCAACATACTGGCCAACAGATCTTAAAAAAATGCCTGATCTGATTGACTTTGCAATAAGCAAAAACATTCCTCATAGCCTGTTGAGAGCCGAATGAGCTAACCAAAGCCCTGAAATAAGAAGAAGAGAATGTCAAACGTCGATAAATAGAGAAACTATCAACAACATGCAAAAAGCATTCACTTTGGAGAGCTCACCCAACTCTTTGTCCACCGACCGTGACCGTGTCGCCAATAAGATATCACCGAGGCGACGGGGCTCGCAGTGATGCAGACAGGGCCAGTACATTTGCCGCTCACCTACAAAAAGTCTTCCAACCAAACAAGGCTACTACAAAATTTACATTACCAACGTCAACAAATGACTCCAATTCTCAGCATGAACCAAATGTGTTTCATCCAATAGCTATTCCAGCTATTCAACGCCATAATAAGAGTTGGTTACTTTCCAGATAGATGGAAAAAATCAATCATTTTAAGCTTATGTTTCTTAAAGCTTTTCAAAAAACCCGACCCGACTCAGCCCGTACCTTGGAGCTCACAACGTAATACCAGCACATCAATTTGGTTTTCTCGAAAACCATGGAACTAAAGAACACGTTAACCGAATAACAACATAAATAAGAACAGACAATACTGCACAGCTGTTTTTGTTGATGTATCCCAAGCAAGACGGACAAGATCAAGCTAAAACTACCCAAATATACTTCTCAAGTCATACCTATACGAAAGGAAGATTACGGTGAAAAGCAATACTGCTACATCCAATGACCATCAAATTGAATTGGGGTTTCCCAAGAGAGCGTAATTGTGCGAACTCTATACCTCTCGTACACAGCTGACCTACCAACAAGCAGAAGTCTGACAAGATCCACCTTTGCCGACGACACCGCGATTCTAAGCCGTTTCAGATGTCCGATCCAAGCATCAGCGCATCTAGCTCTTTACCTGGTGGACGTTGACAAGTGGCTTTTAAATTGGAGAGTAAAAGTAAATATACTAAAAAGCAAGCACGTCACCTTTACTTTAAACAATCAGGATTGCTCATCACTCTCACTATACAACACAGTGATACCGAAGCACAAGATGTAACATACCTGGGAGTACACCTTGACAGACGTCTTACTTAGCGGAAGCACGCCCACACTTATGAAACATTTTTGCAGTATTATATGCGTTACTAGTAGAGTAATAGGGTATACTAGATTCGTTAAAAAGTAAGTAACAGGCAGAAGGAAGCGTTTCCGACCATATAAAGTATATATATTCTTGATCAGGATCAATAGCCGAGTCGATCTGGCCATTTCCGTATGTCCGTCCGTGTGTCCGTCTGTCTGTCCGTCTGTCTGTCCGTCCATATGAACGCTGTGATCTCATGAACTACAAGAGCTAGAAAGTTGATATTAAGCATACAGACTCCAGAGACATAGACGCAGCGCAAGTTTGTCGATTCATGTTGCCACGCCCACAAACCGCCCAAAGATGCCAGGCCCACACTTTTGAAAAATGTTTTGATATTTTTTCACATTTTTGTTAATCTTGTAAATTTCTATCGATTTTTCACTCTACAGAATAAATATTTATTATTATCTAAGCATGAAAATCTATTTAGTAAAGTTTTTTGGGTTGTTTGGGTTATTTTAAGAATGGATTAGATTGCAGACTTCGTAATCATTGATTACATTTTTAATTAAATAATTAAAGTCGGAAAAATAGTAATTTTCCTTAAAAAATCATAACATTTTTTCGATGCCAGGGTGTAACAACTTTAAGTGTTAAGTAATAACGAATTCCTTGAATTCAGAGTTAGAATTAATGTCATTTGGTTTAATTATACATTTAACAAGAGAGAACGCTAAAGCCGAGTTCCCCGACTATCTGATACCCGTTACTCAGCTAGTGGAAGTGCGTCTTCGGTTTGTGAGCGTGGCAAAAAGTTTTTTGGCAAATCGATAGAATTGTACAAGACTAATACAAATATAAAAAAATTACAAAACATTTTTTAAAAGTGTGGGCGTGACAGCTTTGGGCTGTTTTTGGGCGTAAGAGTTGGGGTGGCAAAAAGTTTTTTGGAAAATCGTTAGAAATTTACAGGACCAACACATAAATGAAAAAATAGCAAAACATTTTTCAAAAGTGTGGACGTGGCAGTTTTGGGCGGTTTGTGGGCGTTAGAGTGGGCGGGGCAACATGAATCGACAAGCTTGCGCTGCGTCTATGTCTCTGGAGTTTGTATGCCTAATCTCAACTTTCCAGCTTTTGTAGTTCCTGAGATCTCGGCGTTCATACGGACAGACAAACGGACGGACAGACGGACGAACGGACAGACGGACAGACGGACATGGTCATATCGACTCAGCTATTGGTCCTGATCAAGAATATATATACTTTATATGGTCGGAAGCCCTTCCTTCTGCCTGTTACATACTTTTCAACGAATCTAGTATACCCTTTTACTCTACGATTAAGGGTATAAAAATTTGTACGTTACTGTGGGGGTTAATAGTTTCATGGTATGTATTTTAAAGAATGGAAAAGTCACTGTCATTATCTATGTAAATTACGCTAGTGGGTTTTAGAATTTATTATTTATTTTATTAAAAAGTCTTTTGCTTTTGGTAGAGTCATTTCAGAGTATTTTATAATGATTTTAGTTTTAGTGGAATATTTTGATATGTCTACTTGGTTTATAAAATCTGCAATCTGATGCACTATGTGTTGTTGGTGCTGTTGAAATATTTCCGTTTTCATTTACCATATTTTGTTCAACTCTAACGCGAGATAAAGCGTCTCCTACATAATTTAATTTGCCTTCCAAATTTTTTTTTTTTTACGTTTTATTTACTAAGTTTAATTTGCCAACGTTGTAACTTCATACATTGTTATTTTTTATTACTTAGTCAGACCTTCTTGTTGCTCAATTTGTTGTTATTTTTTGAACAGTGTAAATGGGATGCCTTGCTAGGGTCATAAACAATCAACCAGGAAGTGGGCATTGAATAGTATTACAAAAAAAATATTTTGGTTATTTTCTTAGGCAAACTTATTAATAATACTAGTTATTTTCTAATTGGTCACAAAACTGACGTAAATTTTAGGGTTTACTATACAAACGTCGCAAAAGTTCCCTTGATGGGGCTTGAGTTCTAAACTCGACAATAAGGGGATCTCTTAAAGTTGAGCACTCGTGAAATCCTATTTGGCAGACCTTTTCGGCATCTCCCATAACTTGTAATTTAATGGCTCAAAAAATTAAAGCTTTCTGTGGAAAATCATTTGTTGGGTATAATTTGAGCGTGTATTAAATTCGTCTGTTAACCATCCTGGGACTGCTTGGCTCTCCAGAAAACTGCGATACTTGGCGTATTTATCGAAAAAGTTGGGATAGATTATCAACTGATAATGCCATTTTAGTTTTATTTGTTTATAAAACGTTATTTGCTATGTAGCATACTCTTGTAACCCCAGTAACCTGAGTAACGTGGTCACTAGTTCTGCTGATTTGTCCTGGTAGAGGGAAGCCAAACATCTAAAAATATATAGAAACATATACATATACATATACATATACACGGAGAAAAAAAAAAAATTGAAAAGAAAAACTCATAATAAAATTCAAAGTATATATTTATAAGTATTATTGCAAAATACAAATCTAAAAGCCGTCGGCAAGCACATGTTAAAGCTTGCTCTTCTTACTATGGAGATAAAAAATATAGAGTCAGGCAATGTAAAAAAACATAAAAGTACACACCTCCCGCCCAACCGACCGAGGGGAGCTGCCGTGTATCGTACGGGTCGAATCGCGGGAAGATAGACGCGATATAGAAGACAGTAAAGGACGAGGAATTATATATATATACTAGTAAGATCTTGTTAATAACGTTAGTAATGATCGCTTTAAGAGCGGCAGAGAGTCAGAATTAGAGATAATGGGATAGAATCTATTATGGTAAGAACATAATACAAGAATAGAATACAAGAAAGAGAATTTTTAAAGAGGACCCGTTGCGTCCCTTTAACAGTGAAACTAATAAATTAAGTTTATTTACTAAAAGTGAATGATTAATAGAGTCAAATGCTTTACTAAAATCCGTGTAGATGACATATATTTGAAGATTATTTTTGAAGCCCTGTACTACGAAGGAGGTAAGCTCCAGAAGGCTAGCAGTTGTTGATCTGGATTACGTGAACCCATGCTGACATGGTGATATAATTGATCTACAAAGGTGCTGCAAATGAGGAGTGATAACGTTTTTAAAAAGCTTAGGGATTGCCGACAATTTGGAGATTCCTCTGTAAGTGCTTTGGAGATTCCTCTGTAAGTGCTTGCATCCGATTGGCTACCTTTTTTATGGAGAAGGATCACAAAGGACTCCATATATGTGAGTTTCAGTAGAGGCTTGAACAAGGCTTCCGCACAGATCTAGGCACCCAGCAAGGAATTCCGTCGGGACCTGACAAATAGACAGGCTTAACACGCCGAAGATCATAAAGCAGTGAGCTTTCGTTTAGAGTGGGACAAAATATTAAATTCGACTTTGATACCGCGTAAGCGTAAGACTGTTTGGAATGAGGTAACATAGAATATATGGTTTGAAAAAAACTTGGCAAATAGATCGTCTATTGCCTGCTCTGATGTTACCGTAGTAAATAGCGAGGAAGGGTAATTTAGTGTTAACAAAATTATAAAACTGTTTGGGATCCTGTGCGAACTATAACTTACAACGGTTTTAATAGTATGCACCGTAAAATTTAACCGAACACTTACATATTTAGAAAATATAGATTGACAACCGGTATTTTTAAATTTTGTATAAAGTCTGGACTCTTTTTAAGATGTGTCAACTCCTTATTAAGCCAAGGATGTTTGTTACAGATGGACGTATAGTAGATCGGAACACAAGAGTTAAAAAATTATTTAATTGCAGCATAGAAAGTATTTATGGCATCGGCCATTATGCTGCAAGAATATAGATCGGACCAATTAAAGCCAGATATAAAAAGATTTAGCCTCCGAAAGTTTGCCTTACGAAAACAATGAATTCGTTTGGTTGACTTATCTGGCCTCTCTTTTATTAGGGTACCTTTGTCGATTGTCACCTCGAAAGTTGGATGGTATGGATCTTTTGGTTGACTTAGAGGTGCTACTCTAGTCAGAAACACACTTTCAGGATTTGCTACAAAGCATGGATCCAATACTCGACCAAGAGAATTTCGAATATAATTAACTTGCGACAACGATATGTCAAGCAAGCCGCCAATAAAGTCATGCTGTGCTATAGGCAGGAGAATATTCGACTGTTCTGTGGACCACTTAGTGCCTGGTATATTAAAGTCACCTAGAACAACTAGTTGGTCCCTATCGGACAGTCTGTTTGAAACGGATTGGATAGCGGACAAATGGTTAATATATTCAGCAAATTCAGAAGTCGGCTGAATGTTAGAGCACGTAATACAAACATAGATATCATAAAATGACAGCTCTACGCATATGAATTCTACGTTACGGAACTCATCGAAAAGTACCTCCTCTGACGTGAGGGTAGACCTAACCGCACATACATACATACCTGTGTACATACCTGGCAAAACTTCAGAGTTAAGTATCTCCGGTCTTAACCAAGTCTCTGAAAACACAATAATATGGAATGTAAAGAAAACGCTATCTGAATACAATTTAATTAGCTTGCTACACAAGCCTCTTACATTTTGATACCAGAAAGAGAAGTAAAAGAGGAGAATGGTTTAGTTATCTGGCCACGTGTGGGAAGTTTAATTCCCACGGGCCCTTTTTTCCTACTTTTAATCTTAGCTTCGAACTCTTTAACCTCCATACTATCCGGTCCAAAAACACCAGAAAATATGGTCGAAAATAACACATTAGAATAACCTTAAAAAGATAAAATGTCCATAGCGTAAGAAAAGTTAAATTTTTTCACTTTGATGCTGTCGGCTTTTATTTTGCCTTGTATATAAGACAATTAAATAGATGATGTTTGATCAGGGGAGAGCCGAGAAACGAGAATTTGATTCTTTAGTGGAACCACCGAGAGCAGGTTGTATTCTGATGTGCCCACTTGTGCCGGTAGTCCAGACTCAATATTCCTTACACTCAGGGAAAAATTAACGCTTTTCGATATCAAATCAAGAACGAACCGCATCGAAAGTACGGTAAACTCGAATTTTTTTGATTCAAGGACAAAAATTTAAATTCAAGAACGAATAATTTGAGACCGAAATTATGAATTTGAGAACGAACGTTCTGGATCCAAGTACGATAAATGTACTGCTTTAAGTATGGGAAATACTTAAAATAAATATTAAAAATACTTGACCCAAACTCGTCAAATTTTAATATGTGCATTATAAATTCACGGTTTAAGTTGTACACATTTAAAACTGAAGTATGAGTATTTTTATTTTCAGAGCAAACACTTTTGTTTTAAGAACGAATCATATTTATTGTTTATTTACACGAATTTAAAAGTTTTGTTATTCTTATTTTATATATAGTAAATGTATACATAAAAACTTCCATAACTTTTTTCTTAAAAATTAAATTGTTACACTTTTCTTAAAGTTCTTACAGCTAAACATATTTAACGAAACGCGCTGTCAAGCAAAATAACAAATAGATTCCTGGGCATCTATAAAACGAAGAAGACAAATATAACAATAAGTAAATAGAAATTTTGTTATTAGTTACATTACCTTCATTTATTGCCGACTGTGCTTCGGTAAGCTGTTGCCTGCTGAGATGGTTTTTAATCTTCCTATCGTAAAAAGGAAACACTGCGCTTCAGGTCGTCCTATTTAAAAACCAATGCATGCTCATTCTCTGGGCGTATTTCCCAGAAGTCAATTTTAACTGTAAATATTACACATTAATTTATAGATTTATTTCTTTTAGAAGTAACATTTGGCAACACAAAAGTTTTATACACATACATGCATACGCATATACATATGCGTGCATGCAAACACGTGCATAGGCCACCGACTTTTTATGTATGTATATTACATACTTTATTTAAAGATTTCTACTTACCCTGCACACCGTGCCCATTTTCACATTATTCTTCAATTATTTCACTTAATACTTGTTACTCCAGGAACTTTTTGACACTAAATGAGCGACGTGTTGCAATCGATTATCGAAAAAACATATGTTTCTTCAACAACACAGAAATGTAATCGATATAAACAAGTGTAAGAAGTCGAATGGCTGAAGATTTTTCGATCGCATAAATTTTAGTTTAAACTTCTTATATTTTTTGTGTATATTCTTTTAAAATTGGCCGCATAAAATGATCAAGGAATATACATAAATGAGAAAAGATAAACCTTTGTTTTCCATTAGTATTAATAATATCGCTTTTGAAATGTGTAATTCGAGGACAACTAGTACTTATTCCAAGAACGGTTGTCTTAAAAATTTTAAGTACGACACAGTACATTTTTAAGAACGTTCGTTCTCAAATTATTCGTTCTTCAGTTTTCTGAGTGTAGTGGTGGTATTCGGGACAGGTGGAATCACCGGTTGCGAAACCAGTGCAGACAAAACGGAATCTGTAGCAATCCCGGGCTACCTTAGAACTCCTTTACCACCATACTATCCGACTAAAAATCACCAGAACATATGGTCGAAAATTGTTCAATACGGACAGTCGTCTTGAAAGATAAAATGTCCCTAGCGTAGGAAAAAATAAAATTTTTCCATTTTTATATTATTGGCTTTTGTTTTATCTTGTGCAATTGGACTTATATATTTAATCGCATAATTGAAAGAAAACTGTTTATATTGTTTAAAGGAAGAAAATATTTACATGCATATGAAGTCAATATTATTTTCTTTCAGTGTAGCCCGTCAATGTATACGTTCAATGGCTTTAAATTATGAGTACACTAATGTTAAAATATAAAAAGGAAGTGCCAGAAGCGGTTGATTAACTCAGGCCTTATACTGCGCTTTTGGTTTTAGGCACTTAAGGTATTTTCTTTTGTATAAGTAGTAAAGTTCTCTAGATTAAAATTTTTTTTTTTTTTTTTAATTTTTGTTATGCTATTTCCAAATAAATTTTCTTCTAGCAGGAATAGCTATTTCTAGCCGAACGTTTGGGTCGGCGATGAGTAGTTTGAAATTCTGATTTGCTTTCTCGGTTAGCTACGGGAATTAAATTATTAATTTTGTGCTATATATATACCAACAATTAAATATTTATCCAGTGTTACCTCTTTTAAGGGAATTGTTAGCCCCAGCGATTTCTTGCGGTGTAGTCTAAGTTAAGAAAAGACCGACTCTGCAATTTACCGCCGCTCATTAATTGGCGCTTGTTTGTGGCCTTTTAACAATGATGCCCAGTGACCTATCTTTATCTCTTTTCAGTGTTTTTTTACGTTCTGTCGTCTTTTTCCTAATCTTTTCTGCCCTTTTTCTTAATCGTGCTCGCATACCCGTGTCATACTTTTCAGTGAATCTAAGCCAAAACGTTACCATGGCCACTGGGCCTCCCAAGTTTGTGGACAACCGCTAAGCAAGCCTTAGCGTTGGCCCCAAAGCTCATAGGAATTCTCTGAGCTCCCCGAAATCTTCCAACAAAACCCGGAATTCTTAATTATTGCCTCTAAAGTTCAGTTTTTAGTTTCGACTCTTCGCGAAGGCACGTTACTATTGTTGGTTAAAACCAAAAAAGTAGCGGAGAAATTTCTCAAGATCACACATTTGCCTGGCATATGCGATATCGAATGCAAATTCCATGAAACCCTTAATTTTGTGAGGCACAAAGAGATATTGAAAAGCTCACATCACAAAATGTACACTCCGAGTTCTCCAGAACAGTAGACTGCATTTCCAAACCGAAAGGCGTTATACTGATCACCTTCGATCTTTATAGTTTACCCAGCAAGTTGAACGTTTCATGGCATTCCGTCAAGGTCCAACCCCAACCCAATGAGGAGCAAAACATGCCAACTGTTAGGATACACATCTAAACATTGCAAAAACCCTGCCCCATGCGATTCATGTAACCTTACTCTTACGCTGCTACAGCAACCCAATACACAACAACAAACTCAAAAACAAACATGAGCTGCGATAAGCAGATGGCTTCTTATTAGAAACATGAAAACTGCAACCAATTACCCAAGAACCCAACAAAATGTACTCCCTTTACGACTCAAATTCATCACTAAGTAACACAACCGATCTTGACTCATAGTCGCATCCTTTACATTGATATCCCCTTGCAAACTATAAATCACATCCCTTTATACTTATAATGTCCATTAAGGTTTTACAATAAAATAATGGGATTGTAGTTGTAAACTTTCATAGTAGATTGAGTGGTGAGATCTTCGCTAAATTGTTGGCCGTTGGGACCAACGGCCAACCAGCTAGCTTACAGTCGGCATTGGGGGGGGCTCGTTGGTCAAATAATAAAGCCCTCACTCGATCAGAATGCCACATTGAATTTAATTTATAGTCCCGTGCCAATTACGTAGATGAGTAAGATTTATAATTAATGCAAAAAAATTAATAGAAAGAACGATATTCTGAGAGCTCATGGGTGTATGCTGCCGCTATGCCAGTACACTGTACTATACACTGATGGTATAGTAACCCGCCTCTGTACCCAACCTCCATGAACTTTGGCACTATATGGTAAATCCCAAATTTAGGTGTTACCCTTTAAGGAAAACTATATTTATTTATCCAAACATTATAACAATTTTATTCATTTAATAATAAGATAAAATATAGTATATAAGGCCATGTTTTATAGTTGATAAGAGCAAAAAAAACAAGAGAGAACTCTATAGTCGAGTTCCCCGACTATCTGATACCCGTTACTCAGCTAGTGGAAGTGCTGGAGAGAGTTTTCAACACTGACAGTTTTTGGCGGTTTGTGGGCGTAAGAGTGGGCGTGGCAAAAAGTTTTTGCAAATCGATAGAAATTTACAAGACTAATACAAAAATGAAAAATATCAAAACATTTTTCAAAAGTGTGGGCGTGGCAGCTTTGGGCGGTTTGTGGGCGTGGCAAATAGTTTTTTGGCAAATCGATAGAAATTTATGAGGAATACAAAAATGAAAAAATATTAAAACATTATTCAAAAGTGTGGGCGTGGCAGTTTTAAGCGGTTTGTGGGCGTTAGAGTGGGCGTGGCAGCATGATTCGATAAACTTGCGCTGCGTCTATGTCTCTGGAGTGTGCATGCTTAAGCTCAACTTTCTAGCTTTTGTAGTTCCTGAGATCTCGACGTTCATACGGACAGTCAGACGGACAGACGGACGGACAGACGGACATGGCCAAATCGACTCGGCTATTGATCCTGATCAAGAATATATATACTTTATATGGTCGGAAACGCTTCCTTCTGCCTGTTACATACTTTTCAACGAATCTAGTATACCCTTTTACTCTACGAGTAACGGGTATAATAATCAACAAAAAAATGAATAGAAATGAAAATCAGTAGTACGCAAATTTAAATTAAATTAATTATTTGTTTGGTTCCTTCTTGTTCTCATTTGCTCATGTTAAAGCTACTTCTGGGTTTCGTTTTTCCTCTTTTTCTGCATTGGATTTTTTTTTATCTTGTTAAATGCTAATTAATTCATAATGTGGAACTGTGTGAATGTATGTGTATTGTAATATGTAAGTTGGGCAATACTATTTATGGATGTTGCATTTTTGATAAGTTCTTTAATTATAGTTGCTCTGCTGTTGCACTGGTATATAGTTGTATATGCGTAGGTGTATATTTATGTAGATGTAGAGTATAGATGCAAAGGTTATATTTCTTTTTTTCTTCTCCCCGTTTTGGCAGGGCGAGTCCGCGAGGTTATGCGTTCGCTGCTCGCCAAGGTTTTTTTAGTTTTCCACAGGAAAGGTGTGCAGATCTGCCGAGTGTGAAGTTCTTTTTCACTGTGGAGTCTTATCCGCAGAGGCGTTCATTGTAAGAGCCGGGGTGTTCCGCTGCCCGTGGCAATGTGGACGCTAGATTTGCCGCCCAAGTTTTTCTTAAAGATAATAGAAGATAATTTTTTTTCGCAGACTCCACTGCTGATCATTGCGACGGCCAAAAGAGAAAAGAACTATATGAGGGAGTAACCATGCACTTAAAGCTCTAATTGTAGCTTTGCCGTGATTAGAGTTGCATTAGATCAGCTGATAATGACTCCGAATTACCGAAATAGTAACAGTTTTCAAATTGTGTTCTCTTTTCTCGAAAATTCAAATTCATTGTTTATTTTGGAGTTAAACGTCTTTCAACAAAAACGTAATACAATTGGAAGGGCTGTACATTACACCACAATTACACCCTGATTTTTTACTAAAATGTAATATGTTTTCATTGGTTAATATCAGTTTAGCTATTGAGCCTTTTCAATAGCTGTTTCGAATAATAAATAGCCGAAGAAAGTTTTGTCTATTCTCCGATGCTGTTTATTTGTTAATTATACTGGCAGCTAGGGCCGACCAACAACTATATCGAATTCACAAGTTGAGTCTTTGCCGAAGAACGAAGAAATGATAATTGGCGGGACAGACAGCTGAATGCATCGCCCAAGCTTAATGTAGGTAGATAAAAAAGAGAAGAAGGAATGAGCACCGCACAGATAAATTCGTGCGAGAACAGCGGTTTGCACTATGGGCATCGCAACTGCTACTACTGACTACTTCGGTTTACAATATTAAGAGTATAAGACTAGTCTACTGCACAGTTTTGGCGGCTGCATGACCCAACAGTATCTTTGACACGCTAAGTACCAAGCTCTCGTCCCAGTAGGTCTTCTAAAATATAATAAAAACTCCCAAGCTTCGGTTTTACGCGTGACTTTAACCATTGTGGATTTAACTTGGCATTTATTTGTTTAGAAAAATTACTGTGAGAGAAATTACGACGAAATACTTCCTGACCGACCTTGAATAAGATTTCTCTTGTTTTGAGATTGTATTGCCTTACATTTTGATCGTAGTCTTTAGCAATGTTTGCCTTAATTTCTTTTCGAATCAAATTCAACTGATCTGCTCTGGCCAATATATTTTCAGATTCGCCTAAAGGCTGAAAATTCTTTAAAAGTTCGTAATGCTTACCATATCGAATACGTATAAGGCTCTAATGCCTGCAATTAAGGATCTATTAACCCTTTCTGAGGCATTTGATTGGGGAGAATATAAAGCCGTATAAATATGCTTCACTTCCAATGAAGTCAACCAAGCATTGAAATCAGACGATTTAAATTGAACTCCATTGTCACTTACAATGCAGCGCGGTACTCCATATTTCAAAAATATATTATTTTGCAGAAATTCTTTTATTGGGGCCGTATTACATTTTTTCAATGGACACAGCCAATGAAATTTTGAAAGGTGATCAGCCACTATGAGCATACCAATATATCCTCGTTTGCTCCTCGGATAGGGACCTAAAATATCTACATATAAACGTTCAAATGGCCTGGCAGATATGGCTGGCTTACCCATAGGAGGCTTTAAGGATTGATTTAGGGGCCTTAGTGGATTTACACACATCACAAGCGCGAACATACAAGCGCACCTGTGACACCATGCCTGGCCAATAAAAGTTACGCCGTATAAGCTCCAAAGTCTTAGCCATGCCACCATGGGCGGTCACTACTGACTCGTGAGCCCGACGAATGACACTTTCTGTTAATTATTTCGGTATCCATAACTTCCACGCCTTCTGCAATACCTAAATCTGTGACATTTCCATGTTTAGTTCAAATATATAAATATTTACCCAATACTTTTTTATCTGGATAATTTCCTTCCGAAGTTTCTGATTAATTTCGGATTTGTACATAATTTTCCATATTAAAACATGCAGAGTCGAGATCAATTTCTGCTCAATCAATTCTGCTCAATTAGCTCAATGGCTGACACCTCCTACGTGCATTGAAAGGGCGTCTGGCACTATATTTTCGCTACCTCTCCTATGGCTTATAAACCTAAAGCCCTGCAAACGCATAGACCATCTAGCCAACCTGTCTTTTAGATTCGGCTGTCGCATAAGCCATAGTAAACTAGCATGGTCTGTTATGAGCTCAAATTCCTGGAGCTCCAAATAATACCTAATCTTTTCAATAGCTAACACAGCCGCCAAGAACTCACGTTCGGTAACGCTATAATTGCGTTGTGCCGTGTTTAATTTTTTGGACATAAATGCCACTGGGCGTTCAACATTGTCATGTGAAAGCTGCACTAACAGCACCCACCCCACAATCGTTTGCGTCGCAATGTACGAAGAATTTCGTAGAGAAATCCGGGGTTTGAAGGACCGGTGCCGATGTGATTACATTCTTCAAATTTTGGAAAGCAGTCTCCGCTGCGTCCATAAAAATTTCTTTTTAGTTGATAAGACTTCGGTAATCGGGAAGACTAGTTCAGAGAAGTTACTGATAAATCTTCGATACCATCGAACCTAAAAAGCCTAAAAAGCTTCTCACTTGTGTGATCGTCTTAGGGGATGGCCATGTTTTTATAGCCTCGACTTTGTTAGGATCAGTCGCAATACAACCATTTCCTATAATGTGTCCCAGATATTCAACTTCTGTAACGCAAAAACGACTCTTAGCCACATTTAAAGTCAAATTAGACCTACGAAATCGTTCTGCTAATCTGAAAAGAATGGACATGTGTGTACCAAAGTCTTCTGACACTACGCACAAATTATCAAGGTAACCAAAAACACATGTTTTAAAGTCTGCAGGGATCAATTCATCGACTAACCGGCACATGGTCTGTGGAGCATTTCAGAGACCAAACGGCATCACTGTAAATTGATATAGTGGCCGCCCTGGCACTGTAAAAGCTGTAATGGATTTAGCCACATCTGTGAGGGGTATTTGCCAGAATGCATCCTTTAGATCCAATTTGGTTATGATATTGGCTTTTGGTAGCCGAGAAAAAATGCCATCTATATTTGGCGTCCTTTTTAGTGCATTCGTTAATGCGTCGTGCATCTAAACAAATGCGTACCTTGCCTGGCTTATTAACGAGCCTCATCGGAAAGCTCCAAGAACTCTTCGATGGCTCAATGACGCTTTTTGACAACATTCTATAAGTTTCAATACAGCGGGAGAAACGGGATAAAAACGCTTTTTTATTGGCTTAGCGTCACCGACGTCAATATCATGACTTAAAAGGGACATTTTTCCCAATCTCTGTTCTTTATAGTTAGGAAATAAATTAATTACGCTCTTTAATAGCTTTTCTTGAGATGAAGAAAGTGGAAATTTTTTTAGATTAGTATCAGCACTATCTACCATTGGATTAGAAGTATCAATGCTAAATATTACAGCTGGTGCTAACTGAAAAATTCTCAAAAAATCTATCCCTAAGATGACACGCTTGTTTATTGATGGAATAAAAAAAATCGAGACGTTTTGTAAGCTCATTAAAAGCTTCATCCGTGCTAATAAAACCAGTTATTTGGTGGCTGCTTCTATCAGCTGTTTTTACACGTGATGAGATTTTTTTAAAACTTGGACAGGATGACGACTCTTGGGCAGCCAAGTCTGCTCCTAAACAACTTATATTGGCTCCTGTATCTAATAAGCCAATTTCATTTAGACCTAAAAAGGAAATAGAAGCATAAAGGCGACCATCAGTCTGGGTGCTTACAACCGAAGATACAAGCAGTTCAAGCACGCGAGCATTTAATCCTATGTCAGGAATTTCGCATACAAAGAGTTTTCTTTTCCGTAACACAATCAACGGTAGTTACTTCTGAAAATAAATTTGCTCTGATCTGGTTATAATGAGTTAATCTCTCATGATATGGTTTTATTTGACGTAGTAAATGAATGTCCGACCGTGGATGTGGATATGTCTGTTTTAAAAGTACAGGTATCTGCCGTGGGCAATCTGATTCTTCAGATGGATATTCTTTTGCAGATTCTAGTTTTGGGCCATTCGCCTGCCGTCTACGAATGAGCCCTTCTTGGAGTTTTCCGCTCTCTTTAGGAATGTTGGGCATTGCAGTTTAAAAAAAATCTTTTGCTCCGCGTGTCCTAGCTGATTACAGTTCCAGCAGACCATAGGTCGTTTGGAAAGTTGCAAAGCCTCTACAGATTCAGACT
Source organism: Drosophila santomea (assembly GCF_016746245.2). NCBI lineage: Eukaryota > Metazoa > Arthropoda > Insecta > Diptera > Drosophilidae > Drosophila > Drosophila santomea. The sequence continues at coordinate 236,967 of NW_025319002.1, forward strand.
CCCTCTCTGAGGCCGACTGTAAGGACTCTTTAGTCTCCACAGCAGCAACGGCTCTTTTAATGACCCTAGGTGGAATATTGACCTTGCTGGATTGCTTAAAATCCGCATCTTCTAGCAGCATTTCAAGTTTCTGGACCAGTTGTCGCAGATGAGCTACCGAATGAATGGAGATGTATAGGAATACTCTGTGGAATTAAATTTCTTTGTAGCTTCTGAACAAGTCTGTACTCGTCTAAAGGAATAGTTAGTCGAGAAACGATTGTCATAAAACGAGTCAAAGGGCTCTCCCTCTGTCTGCTTTCGTGCACGAATTTCTTCCATAAGGACATCATCGACTTTATGGTCCTGATACTGATTTTTTAGTGCTGCACAAAAATCTTCTCATACTACGTCAGGGATCTCTTTACGGTGTCTTCAATACCATTCTCTTATTGGTATTGGTCTTGTAAATTTCTATCGATTTGCCTAAATCTAACGACCACAAACCGTCAAAAACTGTCAGTGATGAAGACTCTCCTTCGCACTTCCACTAGCTGAGTAACGGGTATCAGATAGTCGGGGATCTCGACTATAGTGTTCTCTCTTTTTTTTATTTTTATTTATGTTCAATAATTCATAAGTTATTTGTTTTCCTTATGCTACTTAGAGAAGTTGATGAAAGGAAAGTTTAAATTTTCTTGTACTAAAGTAACAGCAGTTACTTAATTATTAAATTTATTTATTATTAAATTTGTAAGTCCAAGTACTTCTGTATACAAATTATTAAATGTAGTAGCCGGGGGACCTCTTGCCGCAGTTACTGATAATTAGCCGGTTGGCTGTATCTTCGGTATCTTCTTCTTTGGTATCTTCGCTTGAAAATTTATAATTTTAATTCCTTTAACTTCTGTCCTAAGTACTCAGATAGTTAAGTTAAGTTCAATAATTACGACGAGAGCCGGAGTAAGTCTACGAGCTAGTGCTCTTTATTAATATGCAAAACGAACTGACTTAAAAGCTAACATGGAAAAGCTTCATAGCGGCCTCTGCCAATGTGTAGAGCTTTTGCCGGCTAAGCAATTTGACCGGTGCTGGAGAGCGGACGATCGGTTAACTTAGTTAACTACTCCTTAAGATTAAGGCCGCCCTCGCCTGACCCTATTTGGGCAAGGGCTTCCTTCAAGCGCATAAGATAAGAGCGCAGAAAATTGCTCCTGCAATTAGCGCTATCTGACCTAGTCGGTATCCGTCGACGTCTTTCTCGAATTTCCTGATCTGCTCCAAATTCTTTTCACTCAGGCGGTAAAGGTATGGGAGGCTAGAATCTCGTGTTTCATCGAGATATTCAGAACAGGAGAGTTAGATACTCCCGGTGCCCTTTTCTGGACCATGTCGTGATTTATAAAGACGGTCTCGTTATTCATAGCACTGTCAATGAATGTTATTAAGTGCGTGCCTCTGATGTGGATGTTTGTACCATTATCCACGCGCACGAGTACTGGTCTATCACTGATGATGATTATGATTTCGTTGACGTAGGTGACTGGATGCAGGTCGCTCTGCTGTGTGTCGCAATGTGGCACAACTCCAGCGTGGAGTTCTTGGGCACACGAGCTCACCGAAGATAACTGGCAAAACGTCGCCCCGGATGATATGGAGCAGTTCTTCACAGTGCGGATTTCTAAGTTGCACTCCGCCACCACATTGTCCTCTAACCTCAACACCGTATCATGGTGTACCACTGGAAGGATGGTGATCTTATTACTGGTCATAATAAACTTGGGTAATTTTATTATGAAATGCAAAATGTTAAGGGATTGTAGAACTTTCACGGACGCAACGGACAAAATTTCCCTTACGGTGTGCTCCTCACCCCAAACATTTTCCAAATCTGCATGGTCCAGGAAGATTAGACTAACTAAGTTGATTTTTGCGAGTATGAGGTTCTGTAATTCCATGACCTGTATCGATTTTTGCATTTTTGGAAGCTTTTAAAAGTTGATTGACAGTGTCGGTAAGTTCGTTAATTCGAACTTTTGTTTTAGTATGGATTTAAATTGAATCATCCGTGATTCAGTGAACCTAATCTTCTCGAAATCTTCAGCGTCAGGTGTCCCTGCGACAACCCTCAACGCAGTTTCCAAGAAGTCTAGGCTCCTAGCCACTCTAGCATGTCACGGAGATAAGCGATATCAATGGTTAGGAGCTTCTTCATGTGAGACTGGGGGAACATCTCGACCATACTGTCGGTTTCGTCAATTACTACTCTATACTCAGAGAGGTTAGCCGAGTGTCTAACATAAGCAAATTCCGCCCAGACTAAGACATTACCGTCAATGATGGGAATATAGTCTGCTGGGGAGTAGTCTGTGATATGGGCCGAAGTTACGGCCGGAAGACAAAGTAGAAGCAATGGAAACGACCTGCAACTGTTTGTGATTAATTAATACATGTTCCGAATGGAGTTGCCCACCACCAATAAAAGTGAAAAGATGTAAAAAATTATACCGAATGGCTTCAAATGATGAAAGCTATGCCAATTGGCTATAGGTAATAATGAAAACTTATGCCAAGTGGCTATAAATAATAAATATGAACTTATGCCAAGTGGCTATAAATGAAAAGAATAAAAAACAAGATAGAACGCTATAGTCGAGTTCCCCGACTATCTGATACCCGTTACTCAGCTGGTGGAAGTGCGTACACTGGCAGTTTTTGGCAATTTGTGAGCTTAAGGGTGGGCGTGGCAAAAAGTTATTTTGCAAATCGATTGAAATTTACAAGACTAATACAAAAATGAAAAAATATCAAAACATTTTTCAAAAGTGTGGGCGTGGCAGCTTTGGGCGGTTTGTGGGCGTTAGAGTGGGCGTGGCAAAAAGTTTTTTGGCAAATCGATAGAAATTTAGAAGACAATTTAGAAATAGAAATGAAAAAATATTAAAACATTTTTCAAAAGTGTGGACGTGGCAGTTTTGGGCGGTTTGCGGGCGTTATAGTGGGCGTGGCAACAAACTTGCGCTGCTTCTATGTCTTGGGAGTCTGTATGCTTAATCTCAACTTTCTAGCTTTTGTAGTTCCTGAGATCTCGACGTTCATACGGACAGACAGACTGACAGACGGACGGACAGACGGACGGACAGACGGACATGGCCAGATCGACTCGGCTATCGATCCTGATCAAGAATATATATACTTTATATGGTATAAAAACTCCGGGGGAACCGCAACTGAGGTTGTCTTTGTGGACCACCCTCCCTTTAATTAGCACTGTGGTCCCCAAGTCTGCCTCGCATAAGGCAGTAAGTTTGTTGCCCAGTCGCCTTTTTGACTTTACTAGGACTTTATCTCCGACCTGGAACACTCGTTTTCTCGGTTTCTGGTCAAATTTTGTGGCGTTTTAGATTTTTTCCTGAACATCACTTTGTGGATCGCCGAATCTGCCCGCATGACCCCGGCCGGTTTCTTGTTAATGACAGAGTGTATAGACTTGTTATATCTGGCTGTGACCAGCAAGATCAATTCCACCGTGTCACTTATGCCTATATCCATTTTAAAGCATCTAGCAAATTCGACCAACGTGCTGTGGAAGCGTTCCACCTATCCGTTGGAGTCGCTATGAAGGGGCGGTGCATTTGAGATGCTGATGCCGAAAAGGTTTTCCAGCATGGCCACTATTGTGTGCGATTTCACTGAGGGTTAATTGTCGCAGTAGATGGCTTTTTCTTCAGGGAAAACATTCATAAGTTGTAGCAGGGGTGGTTTTAGAGACTCTATGGTTCTAGACGGGATCGGCTGAACCATGGCGAATTTCGAATTTCTCCGTTGAAAATATATCGATATGCAATATCTCTCCTACATGGCCTGGGATTTTTGTTTCACCGAGCTCCTGTTTTTTTGAATGTCTATCATATGTCGCCTTGGCGCAGGTTTTGCAATTGGCGGCTATCTCGCTCGCCAATTTAGTCATCTTGGGGAAGTAGTACTCGGAATTTTGTGGCCGGAAATTGCCGAACCACTTCGTCCTGGACGTTGTGCCAACGTGTGACGCCATCGAGTGGCGCCTCTTATTTCCAATGTGAAGAGTTGAAACTCCGCACAAATGCGGATGGTGATCGCATGAGGAGGGCCTGCCGTTGCCAGTTACGCAACAAGGCAAAGCGTAGTAACGACAGTGCGAAGCCCGGAGAAAGAGAGTTTGGAGACTCTGGGCTGGAGAAAGAGAGTTTGGAGACTCGGGAAATGGAGAGAGAGAGGTTGGAGACTCCGGACTTACTGAGAAGAGAGTTTGGAGAGTCAGCAGGCTCAAAGGCAAGTAACGGGACACATGGAACTTTGAAACGGGCCAACGGTAAAATCGTGGACTTTGGATCCGGAGACTGGAGACCAAAGGGGTGAACCGTTAGAGGAGACCTATATAAACAGGCCGAACGCTGGAAGCGGGAAAGACAGTCGAGGAGAACAAGTGTACGAGTCAGCAACGTTAGAACGAAGTCAGCAGAGGAGCTACAGCCGTGGTAGTCAACAATGAGCAAGATCGCTTCGTCAAGACGTTCGGGACGAGAAGGTCTCCGAATTGCAGTACGACGAAGCACGAGTAGCCCAGAAGCGCCCAGCAGGCGAAGCCAAACCAAGGAGGGCACAGGATAAGCGGCAGGGATTATGGTGTAGACCCGGAGAACTCTGTAGGAGACCGCGAACTTGAACCAGGCGATCGCCTAGGTGTGTCCCTGAGATCCAAACAGGCGTGATACCGGCGCCACCAGTCCGAACCAGACGTGGGGTTGACGTGTTGCGGTTCCACAGGCGTTTGCCTTGGGGATCACAGCCGTTATCTGCCGTGAGTCTGCGTAAGACAACAACTCTCAGCCCAAGCGACGAGCGCCCAACAACGAAGGTCCGCCACATTCAGGACGACAGGATCGGCGAGACAGCGGAACGAGGCCGGTGGACAATCCATCCCGCACAAAGGCCGGATGGTTATTTGTAATTCTTATTTCTTTGTAAGTCCAAACACAAATAAAGATCCAAGAACGAAACTGCGAGTGTTATTACTGCGAACCGGGTGATCACGTTATTCTATAAATTTGGTGGGACGAACGCACAAACTCTACTGAGCTAGCCGCACGTATTCCGTAGCGAGCAGACAAACAAAATCAGTTCGTTACATCTGGCGCCGAAATAACGTGATTATCCCGGCAGTAAACACAAATTAAGCAGTATGGGTAAAAGTTGGATCCACCGTCTTAAGAAGGACTTCGCATATGTCGAACAAGGGTTGCGCATATCGCTGTCAGGAAGGACAGAAGACATGCGAAAGGCACTAGCGGAGTACTACGCGGAGACGGAGAACGACCCACAGCTCACAGCAGTCTGGACAGAATTGGAGGCGGCATATCCAGACAGACCAGGTCCAAGCGTAAAGGTGACAACCCCCGAAGGCGAAGACCTCATCGCAAGTCTGAGCATGGAGGAGATGCAGCGGGAAGGTCAGCGGAGGGAGACGAGCAGGGAAAGAAGGCCAAGTACAGAAAGACCCAGGCTCAGCCAGCCGGACTACGCAAAGGTGGCGAAGCAAGTTAGAGAATGGTCGTTTCGTTTTGATGGAGAAAAAAAAGCCCCTCGAATTCCTTGAGCAGGTGGAGTGGTCTGCAAGCACGTACGGTTTGGACCTGAAAATGATTCCCCGAGCCATGCCGGAATTAATGCAGGGAAAGGCTCTGAAATGGTACACACAAGTCACGTGTAGAAGGTGTGAGGACTCTGGAGAGCTAGGCACGCAGTCCCAGGAGCAGTGGGCACGATATACCCCGGGTCAGTCGCGGCGGCACAACACAACCTTACGGAGGCCGCCAGTCACCACCCAGAGACACTCTAGAGACACTCTTGCGGGCAACTCGGGTTAACACCCAACCCATGTGGCCAAACTACAAGAAGCTTGTCGCAGGTGAGGTGGACACGACCATTGGGCAAGAGGCTGGCGACAACAGAGGCTGCTGTTCTGCTGGATATGCGGAAAAATAGGAGTCCGAAGTACAGAATGCTGCCAGAGAGCGGGAAATGGGCAGCGATCTCAGCCGCAGAGAGGCGAGCAGGGGTCGCAGAGTGCCGCCTCTCCAAACTAACTGGAAAATTAATCGAGGAGGAGCAGCAGTTGTCCGCAGCGGTAACGATCGGTGGATACACGTACAAGGCCACGATCGACACCGGGGCAACAGCAAGCTTTATAAGTGAAGAGCTGGCGGACAAGCTGGCTGCTCGTGGAGCGATTACAAGGATACGACGGTAGGTTAGGTTGGTAGATGGAAGGTGAGGCGGAATCAACGCAAAGCTCGAAATAGGAGTGCAACAGGCGACTCGTCATGAGCCTGCTGATATTACCAGGGATAGTGGATGCGTTGGTGCTGGGGTGGAATTTCCTCACGCAAGTCGGGGCCGAGATCATGTGCGCCGGGCATGAAATCCGAATACCGGCCAGAGGCAGACGCAACGGGTGGCTCGAGGAGAAGTTGTCGGTCGCAGTAGTCCAAAAGGACGGCGAAGAGGACGACATGAACGAATTCCTGGAAACAGAGCTCGCGGAGTTTCACGCCATGACCGGAACATCGAGTATAGCCGAGAACACGATAACCATGAAGGACGATAAACCAATTAAGCAGAGATTCTACCCCAAGAATCCAAAGATTCAAGGGGAGATCAACGCGAAGGTGGACGAACTGCTGGAGAGGGGGATGATAGAGCATTCAAGGAGCCCGTTCAGCTCACCCATAGTCATGGTAAAGAAGAAAACGGGAAAATGGAGACTATGAGTGGACTTCAGGCAGACTTGCCACGGATGCCACGGATAAACTACATCCTCGACCAACTAAGGGAGGCGCGCTTTAAAGGCAGTCTAGACCTAAAGGATGGTCAACGACCTCCTCCGCAAGGGTACCAAGTGGACATGGTCACAGGACCACCAGCAAGCCTTCGAGGAGGTAAAAGCCAGATTGGGTACCGACCCAGTCTTGGCGTGCCCCGACTTCGGGAAAACGTTCATCTTGCAAACGGACGCCAGCGACTACGGGATTGGCGCAATCCTCACACAGGAAACAAAAGAGGGCGAAAGGGTAATTTCATACTCCAGCCGGACCCTAAACGGAGCCGAGAAGAACTACTCGACAACATAAAAGGAGTTCTTGGCAATTGTGTGGGCCATTCGGAAGCTAAAGCCGTACCTTGAGGGCTACCACTTTAAGGTAGTGACGGATCACATGGCGCTGAAGTGGCTGAACAGCATAGAAAGCCCTTCGGGAAGTGTTCATGCCGAACAGCTGAGTCCGGTATCCCGCCAGCAGAGCATCGCTGTTGGCGGAATGTTTCGGAAGTGGGACACGAAGCCGTTATTTTTATGTGAAGAAATTACTCGAAAAATAAACCCCGACCAGAGAAGGACGATTTTCAACACCCCTTGTGTTTCTATTAAATTCTTTGACATTTTGCGACATCAGCTTTTCCGGCCCCCGACGTCTACATTTTGGTTCTTCGCCCGAGATCATCCAGCGCTTTGCCGAGATAAGTACGGTGCCAAAATCCCCACCATATATGTATATACATACGCATATATATTGCTGCGATCAAAATCCGCTCACTATCAACTAGTGGCCACCTGCGCAATAATATATGTTCGTGTGTATATTCTGTATGCATCCTTTCCCTTTTATGTTATCAACCAATCATCAACTTTCCAATAAAAACACCAAATAAAAAACAAAATTCGCCACCCAAACTTTCACATACACAAAAACATACAGACATTCCATGTATGTTGGCCGATCGATGTACATACATATGTCCATTGCATCTGCATACATTGCGTACATGGCACATACGCAACGTCGTACATCTGCATGGTCATAGGGTGTTTCATTAATTGCCAAAACATTCAAAACATTCAAACAGACATTAATATCATCCAACATATGGACATACATATATTAATGTTGTTTATTTTCACATACACGGAAGCTTCCACACACACGACAATCACAGACGATTTGTTGGACCGGCAGATAAGAACCGGCTACAGCCAACACTAGCGACGAACACATCCACGAACACAACCTCCAGCGCAGTAATTAAAAAAAGAATATCAAAAAACAAATTTTAAAAACAACCATCGGCGCTAATATTTACATATTGCATATATATATGTGTGTACCAGCAAATGTACGTATATGTCAAGGTAGCCACTCTAGGGCCTATTCCAATAAGGGACCGTTCACACTGACACTACTTTTTTCTAGTTTCCCATAGAAAGTGTCAATGTGTGTTTATTTTTGTTTCTTTAATACTTTTTTTTAACTCCGTTCTTGATTTATTCGCATATCCGATTCGCATATATCGTCTCAAAAAATTGGGCGAACATCCACGCTTATCCAACAATTATAGTCCAGCGTGATCCAGCGCCCTCATATCTGTTTTTTTTTTCTCAATCGATAGCAACATTTATTCCAATTATTGTGTATTCCGCGCTTAATCCAGCGGCCCCAGGTTTTATATAAAACGATAACATAATTTGTAACGATTACCATTGGTTTTTTTCAAGCGCAATCCGGCGCCCCTTACCTTTGTCTAAATCGAATAATTCCGATTATTCATATTTCTTTTGATTTTGTCTCTCGCTCAATACAGCGACCCCCGGTGTTTTTTTTTTTTGTTCCGATTGTCACATCTTTTTCACGCGTTGTCCTGCGCCCCCACACCCTGTCTAAATTGATGCGATAATTTGGTTCTTAAATTACTTTTGTGCGCCTTATAAGTTATATATAAGTTATTTTGATCTTGGTTGCACGCTTTATCCAGCGTCCCAAATACATAAGTTGCGTTTTTTCAATTGGTTGCACGCTTTATCCAGCGTCCCCGTATTTGTCCAAGTGGACAGACTGTTTCGCCCCCGCACGGTTTTCGGCTCCACCGAGAGCTTAATATGCCAATTGGCCACGGTGAGGAGGTAAGAACCCGTTTGACTGTTTCTAAAACGTCTCAACGAGTTAGAGCCAAGAGTGAGTCCTCTGTGCCCTTCAAAAGCTCAAGTCCCACTCGAAGCAAAAGCCCATCGACAACTCCACGAAAATCCACGAGCACGTCGCTCCAAGTTCCACGGTCAGCACCGAACACGAAACCGAATTCAGACTTCTCACCCCAAATTACTAGAGCAACCGCAAAAATGGCGAGAGCTGAGGCAGCTGATGAAATTCATGACCATAACCGATAGAGTAGGTCAGTTCGAGGCCAGAGTCAACACCCCAGCAGTCACAAGTCCGTCAATCCACACAAGTAGGGTGCGACTCTAGCAGATCAGGGCCCTATGGGACAAGGTGGAGAAGGAATACGAGGCGTGCTCCGAAGCTCTGTCCGGTCTGGGATCCACAGACACAATAACAGTCATGCAGTCCAAGTATGACTACTGTTATGCCGTTTACGAGCGGTGCGCAGCGAGCCTCAACGAGATCATTGAAGAAGGTTCACGCTCGCAATAGGCCGTTCAGGCCTCCATTCCGGCGCCTCCTCAGGGAGGGTGTCGCTTACCCCCAGTCGAGTGCGACAGTTTCAGTGGGGACTATGTTCACTGGCCCACGTTTCGGGATCTTTTCTCAGCCATCTACATACACAACCCTCGGCTTTCAGAAGTTGAAAAGTTGTTCCATCCCAATGCTAAAACTAGTGGTGAGGCTAAATCCATTGTGGCCTTATCACCCTTAACCAATGATGGATTCGAATCAGCCTGGAGAACGGTCAGCTTAAGATTTTGTTTAATTTACCTTTTGTTGGCCTTGAATGCGGCAATTCCTTGAAACAGTTAGAGAGCACAATTCAAGGTTGTTTAACAGCTTTGAAAATAGCAAAAATCGACACCTCTAACTGGGATTGCCTGCTCGTTTTTCTGTGCTCTGCCAAGTTGCCAAAGCTAACGCTGTCTCTATGGGAACAATCCCTTATGAGTAAGACAGATATTCCACTGTGGGCTTTCTTACAAGATCGTCATCGAACGCTCGAGGCGATCGAAGATTTTAAGCCAAACGCTCAATCCAGAGCACTGCGGACTGACAATAGCCCGCGGGCGATCCAGACCTTTGAAAATAGAGTGACGGTAACTCCACAATCCTGTAAACTTTGTTCGCAAGAGAACCATCCTATCCGAGTATGTCCGTTATTCTTACGAATGCCAGTCGGAGAGCGGGAGAAATATATAAAACAGCAGAAGTTGTGCTTAAACTGTTTTGCTAGAACGCATCTGCTTAGGGATTGCACTAGCACGCATAATTGCAATACTTGTAAAGGGCGCCACAACACTCTCCTGCACCGAAACGGCACTCCACCAGTCCAGTCAGCGGTCAATCCTGACCACCAGGCCCACGTATCCACATTTAACCACCAGCAAGATATACAGTCCACTCCATTAACGAATCAACCGAATGTGCAAACGTTTCTGGCTGTAAACACTCAAGGGGTCCTCCTGAGTACAGCTTTAATAGAGATTTGCCATTTAGGCAACAAATACTCAGCACGGGCACTTATTGACTCGGGTTCTGAGGCAACCTTTATTTCAGAACGCTTGTTCAACTTGATTAAGTTGCCTTATGAATCCATCCATGCTCAAGTTTCAGGGCTCAACCTCACTGTTGCGGCTCAGACCCGTAAGCGCTGTCAACTCAGCATAGGTTCTCCAGTCAAGCCCCACATCCAAATTAATACTTCTGCATATGTACTAATACAACTGGCCGGGAGTCTCCCATCCTTTACTTTACCTGAGGACTCTTTGAAGCATCCGCCGCCTTTGCAGCTAGCAGACCCAAATTTCTACCGGAGTTCGCAGATCGACGTTCTGATCGGTGCCGATATCCTGCCATCGATCATTCTCAGCGGCTCCCATCCCAATATCTGTGACACGCTTCTTGGCCAGGAGACCATATTCGGATGGATTCTTTGCGGTCCGATTGCAACGAATCCCACAAGCAGAATATGTTCATTTTCGTCCCGACTAGCTGTCACCGAGTCCAGACTGGACAACATTCTCACAAAATTTTGGGAGGTGGAGGATGTTCCAGTGAAGCGGGTTAGGGAATCCCCCTCGATTTGCGAGGAAAACTGTGTCCAATCTACCAAAAGGAACGAGGATGGGAGGTATGTGGTTTCGTTGCCCTTTAAAGAGCCTAACAATATCAATCTTGGGCACTCCAGGTCGATCGCACTGGCTCAGTTCCTCCGAAACGAGATTCGACTGAATAAAGACGTTGCGTCAAAAAAGCAGTACGACTCAGTCAGTCAAGAGTATTTAGATTTAGGTCATATGCACCAAGTCTCTCCGAACGACTCTTATAATTTTTATTTGCCCCATCATGCTGTCTTTAAACCAGACAGCACCACAACGAAGGTTCGCGTTGTGTTTAATGCTTCCAATCCTTCATCAAGCGGGAACAGCCTCAATGATATCCTTCATGCGGGGCCCGTACTGCAGTCCGATCTGACTATCCAGATTCTAAAATGGCGTTTCTTCAAGTATATGTTCAATGCGGACATCACAAAGATGTACATGCAAATCCGTGTAAATTCAACCCATACGCGCTTTCAGAGAATCCTCTTTCGCAATAATGATGGAGAGCTCTGTGACTATGAACTCGATACAGTCACCTTCGGCGTAAGCTGTGCGCCTTTCCAAGCCATCCGCGTACTACAACAGTTGGCTCAGGATATCCGAGGCCAATATCCTTTGGCAAGTGACATCATCTCGAACTTCATGTACGTCGACGATGTGCTCGCAGGCACTCACACTAAGCAGTCGGCAGTTTTAGCCATCGAGGAGCTTCGGCTGGCTCTTGAGAGTGCTGGTTTTCCATTACGGAAGTGGACCTCGAACGAAAGAAAACTCCTACAAGAGGTTCCAAAGGAGCACTTGATTAGTGCGGACTTTCTTGAGCTTGAAGAGGCTAGTACGGCGAAAACTCTTGGGATCCGTTGGCAAGCTACATCTGATAGTTTCTTTTTTATTCCAATGGTGATCCACCTCCAAACTGCTTACACAAAACGAGAGGTTTTATCTCAGATAGCCAAGCTGTTCGACCCAGCAGGATGGCTATCACCTTTCGTAGTCCCAGCCAAGATTTTTATGCAGAAAATTTGGCTACGGGAGCTGGGCTGGGATCAGCCACTCCCCAGGGATCTCGCGACCCAGTGGCGGGAGTTCCTAGAAGGGTATCCTGCCCTGAAGGAGATTCGTATTCCGAGATGGGTACGTTTCCATCCAGCTGCGAAACTTCAGTACCATGCGTTTTGCGACGCGTCACAGGACGCCTATGGGGCTGCTATTTTCGTCCGAATCGAAACGAAGGCAGGCTGTTGTACCCATCTACTTACATCCAAAACCCGAGTCGCTCCTGTCAGATCCATCTCCATACCACGGTTGGAATTGTGCGGAGCAGTGCTGCTCACGGAGCTGGCAGCTCTAGTAATTTCTGAAATGCCTCCTCATGTTTATGAGACCTTTTACTGGACCGACTCCATGATCGTTCTTGCATGGCTGAGTAAGCCAGCGTGCACCTGGACAACATTCGTTGCCAACAGGGTCGCAAAAATCGAACAGTGTACCGACGGAAGCAAGTGGGGACATGTACGATCCGAAGACAATCCAGCTGATCTGGCAAGCCGGGGCGTCTCACCCCAAGAGCTGAAGGACAGCGCACTGTGGTGGCGTGGGCCAGCTTGGTTGCACCTCAAACAGGAGCAGTGGCCGAGTGAGTTGTTGGTCCATCCGGAGACTGAGCTTGAGCAGCGCCCCGTCAAGTGTCACACGGTCGCAGTGCCCTCAGCAGTTGAAATCCTAGAGAGGTTCTCAGCCTTTGACCGAGCTCTGCGAGTTCTTGCTTATGTGTTTCGTTTTGTGAAAAGTTGCCGGAGGGAAGGTGTAGCCTCATCGGCAGAACTCACTGCGGCGGAGTTGTCGGAGCTGCAGGAGCGGTTAATTGTGCTCACTCAGAAGAATGAGTTTCCCGCCGAATATAAGGTTTTGAGCAACAAGCAACCAGTTCCACCCGCAAGCGCAATTTCTAACCTAAACCCCTTTCTTGACGGGAATGGTGTCTTAAGAGCAAGCGGCAGGTTACAAGCATCTGAAATGCTTAGTTATGATGAAAAACATCCGATCATCCTTCCTGCACGGTGTAGGTTCGCTGAACTTCAAGTCTTGTTTATCCATCGCATATCCTTGCATGGGGGGAATCAATTAATGACCCGACTGATCCGTTCCAAATTCTGGATTCCCAAGCTTAAAATGTTGGTGAAACGAACAATACATTCGTGCCGAGTGTGTGTCATTCACAAGAAGAGACTGCAGACGCAGTTGATGGGGAATTTGCCCCGTGCGAGGTCCACGTTCTCCAGACCGTTCACCCATACGGGAGTGGACTTCGCAGGACCATTTGACGTGAAGAGTTACGTCGGTCGAGCCTGCAAAATCACAAAGGGGTACGTGTGCGTTTTTGTGTGTTTTACTACCCGGGCTATCCACCTCGAAGCGACCTCGGACTTGACTACAGAGAAGTTCCTGGCCGCATTCTCCCGTTTTTTCGCTCGGCGTGGGTGTCCACAACACGTCTACTCTGACAACGGGAAAACGTTTGCCGGAGCTTCCACGTCCTTATCAAAGGATTTCATTGAAGCTACCAGAACATCGGTTTTATCGCAGCACAGTCTTCAGAATGTGTCCTGGCATTTCAACCCTCCTGGCGCACCTCATATGGGAGGGCTTTGGGAGGCAGGTGTGAAGAGCTTCAAGTCGCATTTTTACAAGTACACAGCCGCTGGGAAATACACGTTCGAGGAACTGACTACCCTCCTGGCGAAGATTGAGGCCTGTTTGAATTCCAGGCCCATCTCGGCAATGTCCGAAGATCCCACGGACCTTATCGCTCTGAGCCCTGGGCATTTTCTAATCGGTGGACCATTACTTGCGGTAGCAGAACCTAAGGTTAAAGAAGGTCCCAGCTCCATTATCAATCGGTGGCGGAGGTTGAAAGCCCTGAATCAGCAGTTCTGCCTGCGTTGGAAGGAGGAATACCTAAAGGAACTCCACAAAAGGAATAAATGGAACTTCCCAACGCGAGATCTCCAGGCTGGAGACATGGTGGTAATCAAAGAGGAGAACTTGCCATCCAACGAGTGGCGACTTGGGCGTATCCAAGTGGTTTGTCCCGGCGTGGACGGCAAGGTCAGAGTGGCAGACGCTCTCACAGCACGGGGGGTCGTCCGAAGACGAGTGGCAAAAATGATCCGCCTTCCAATGGACAGCCCGAATGAGTCGAAAGACTCCTCCATACTCTAAGTATTTGAAAACCTGCTACTGACGAGTCCTAAGTTGTGTCGTCCTACGTCGTCCATGTGTTATGATCATCCGCATCTATCTCATCTAATTTTTATTTTGCCCATTTCTTATGTAGCCGCATATACAATGGCTCCAGCGATCCGCCACGATGTATACCGCTGTCGAGTGTGCAGGGGGGTTCACCCATTGAGGAGCTGCCAGCGATTCCTGCAACTGCCGGCTGTGAAGCGGCTCCGGGCAGTCTTGATTAACAAGTACTGCGCTAACTGTCTGGCCCACGAGCATTCGGGTCGGTCGTGTCGCAGCAAAGCGAGGTGCCGCATCTGCCGAGAGGCCCACCACACTCTGCTGCACATCCGCGGTGAACATCCAGGCTCTTCGAGGCCTCAACGGAAGCGTGAGCCACAAGCAGCGCCTCAGCCTCAACGGCGTCAGGAGGTGGGTTCGACCGGGTCACTACGCTCAGCCTCGCCGATGGATAGTTCCCAACCCCGCAGCTCCTTGTCAACGCCGACGGGCGCGCCTAGCTTGGTGCGGACGAGCGTCAGCATCCTTCCGACCGCTGCCGTGCTCATTGGGTCCGAGCAGAAGAGATTCGATGTGCGAGTCTTGGTGGATCCGTGCTGCCCCGTGAGTCGCATCCACGTCTCGCTGGTGAAGGCCCTCAACTTGGCCGTCACGGGCGTGGGCAACGAACGGCTGTGCACCACCGAGATTCGCTCAAAAACGTCCCGGATGAGCAAACAGCTGCTGATGCGGGTGGACGAGCAGATGCAGAGCCGGACGCCGGCACAGCCCCTGGATCCGAAGGTGCAGGACATGTTCCACAACATGACGCTAGCGGATGACCGGTGGTTCCACCCAGCGCTTGTCTCGGCTGTCCTTGGAGCAGACGTTTACGCCGACCTGATGCTGCCGGGTATCATCGCGAGCCAGGACGGCCTGCCCATGGCACAAAATTCCAAGCTGGGATGGATTCTTTCGGGACGCTGTTCTCTGTCCTAAATTTGCAAGTATTCCTCTTGCAAGGGGGGGAGAATGTTCATGCCGAACAGCTGAGTCCGGTATCCCGCCAGCAGAGCATCGCTGTTGGCGGAATGTTTCGGAAGTGGGACACGAAGCCGTTATGTTTATGTGAAGAAATTACTCGAAAAATAAACCCCGACCAGAGAAGGACGATTTTCAACACGCCTTGTGTTTCTATTAAATTCTGGGACATTTTGCGACATCAGCTTTTCCGGCCCCCGACGTCTACAAATGTATTTGTTTCGATCTTGGTTGCACGCTTATCCAGCACCCCAATATATAAGTTGTTTTCGATCTTGGTTGCACGCTTTTTCCAGCGTCCCAATATATAAGTTATTTTGATCTTGGTTGCACGCTTTATCCAGCGTCCCAAATACATAAGTTGTTGCGTTTTTTCAATTGGTTGCACGCTTTATCCAGCGTCCCCGTATTTGTCCAAGTGGACAGACTGTTTCGCCCCCGCACGGTTTTCGGCTCCTCCGAGAGCTTAATATGCCAATTGGCCACGGTGAGGAGGTAAGAACCCGTTTGACTGTTTCTAAAACGTCTCAAGGCAGACAGGGCCTTGATGAAATTCATGACCATAACCGATAGAGTAGGTCAGTTCGAGGCCAGAGTCAACACCCCAGCAGTAACAAGTCCGTCAATCCACACAAGTAGGGTGCGACTCTAGCAGATCAGGGCCCTATGGGACAAGGTGGAGAAGGAATACGAGGCGTGCTCCGAAGCTCTGTCCGGTCTGGGATCCACAGACACAATAACAGTCATGCAGTCCAAGTATGACTACTGTTATGCCGTTTACGAGCGGTGCGCAGCGAGCCTCAACGAGATCATTGAAGAAGGTTCACGCTCGCAATAGGCCGTTCAGGCCTCCATTCCGGCGCCTCCTCAGGGAGGGTGTCGCTTACCCCCCGTCGAGTGCGACAGTTTCAGTGGGAACTATGTTCACTGGCCCACGTTTCGGGATCTTTTCTCAGCCATCTACATACACAACCCTCGGCTTTCAGAAGTTGAAAAGTTGTTCCATCTCAATGCTAAAACTAGTGGTGAGGCTAAATCCATTGTGGCCTTATCACCCTTAACCAATGATGGATTCGAATCAGCCTGGAGAAACTTGCAGAATCGTTTCGAAAACAAGAGGCTACTGGTCAACAGTCAGCTTAAGATTTTGTTTAATTTACCTTCTGTTGGCCTTGAATGCGGCAATTCCTTGAAACAGTTAGAGAGCACAATTCAAGGTTGTTTAACAGCTTTGAAAATAGCAAAAATCGACACCTCTAACTGGGATTGCCTGCTCGTTTTTCTGTGCTCTGCCAAGTTGCCAAAGCTAACGCTGTCTCTATGGGAACAATCCCTTATGAGTAAGACAGATATTCCACTGTGGGCTTTCTTACAAGATCGTCATCGAACGCTCGAGGCGATCGAAGATTTTAAGCCAAACGCTCAATCCAGAGCACTGCGGACTGACAATAGCCCGCGGGCGATCCAGACCTTTAAGAATAGAGTGACGGTAACTCCACAATCCTGTAAACTTTGTTCGCAAGAGAACCATCTTATCCGAGTATGTCCGTTATTCTTACGAATGCCAGTCGGAGAGCGGGAGAAATATATAAAACAGCAAAAGTTGTGCTTAAACTGTTTTGCTAGAACGCATCTGCTTAGGGATTGCACTAGCACGCATAATTGCAATACTTGTAAAGGGCGCCACAACACTCTCCTGCACCAAAACGGCACTCCACCAGTCCAGTCAGCGGTCAATCCTGACCACCAGGCCCACGTATTCACATTTAACCACCAGCAAGATATACAGTCCACTCCATTAACGAATCAACCGAATGTGCAAACGTTTCTGGCTGTAAACACTCAAGGGGTCCTCCTGAGTACAGCTTTAATAGAGATTTGCCATTTAGGCATCAAAAACTCAGCACGGGCACTTATTGACTCGGGTTCTGAGGCAACCTTTATTTCAGAACGCTTGTTCAACTTGATTAAGTTGCCTTATGAATCCATCCATGCTCAAGTTTCAGGGCTCAACCTCACTGTTGCGGCTCAGCCCCGTAAGCGCTGTCAACTCAGCATAGGTTCTCCGGTCAAGCCCCACATCCAAATTAATACTTCTGCATATGTACTACCACAACTGGCCGGGAGTCTCCCATCCTTTACTTTACCTGAGGACTCTTTGAAGCATCTGCCGCCTTTGCAACTAGCAGACCCAAATTTCTACCGGAGTTCGCAGATCGACATTCTGATCGGTGCCGATATCCTGCCATCGATCATTCTCAGCGGCTCCCATCCCAATATCTGTGGCACGCTTCTTGGCCAGGAGACCATATTCGGATGGATTCTTTGCGGTCCGATCGCACCTCGATTTGCGAGGAAAACTTTGTCCAATCTACCAAAAGGAACGAGGATGGGAGGTATGTGGTTTCGTTGCCCTTTAAAGAGCCTAACAATATCAATCTTGGGCACTCCAGGTCGATCGCACTGGCTCAGTTCCTCCGAAACGAGATTCGACTGAATAAAGACGTTGCGTCAAAAAAGCAGTACGACTCAGTCATTCAAGAGTATTTAGATTTAGGTCATATGCACCAAGTCTCTCCGAACGACTCTAATAATTTTTATTTGCCCCATCATGCTGTCTTCAAACCAGACAGCACCACAACGAAGGTTCGCGTTGTGTTTAATGCTTCCAATCCTTCATCAAGCGGGAACAGCCTCAATGATATCCTTCATGCGGGGCCCGTACTGCAGTCCGATCTGACTATCCAGATTCTAAAATGGCGTTTCTTCAAGTATATGTTCAATGCGGACATCACAAAGATGTACAGGCAAATCCGTGTAAATTCAACCCATACGCGCTTTCAGAGAATCCTCTTTCGCAATAATGATGGAGAGCTCTGTGACTATGAACTCGATACAGTCACCTTCGGCGTAAACAGTGCGCCTTTCCTAGCCATCCGCGTACTACAACAGTTGGCTCGGGATATCCGAGGCCAATATCCTTTGGCAAGTGACATCATCTCGAACTTCATGTACGTCGACGATGTGCTCGCAGGCACTCACACTAAGCAGTCGGCAGTTTTAGCCATCGAGGAGCTTCGGCTGGCTCTTGAGAGTGCTGGTTTTCCATTACGGAAGTGGACCTCGAACGAAAGAAAACTCCTACAAGAGGTTCCAAAGGAGCACTTGATTAGTGCGGACTTTCTTGAGCTTGAAGAGGCTAGTACGGCGAAAACTCTTGGGATCCGTTGGCAAGCTACATCTGATAGTTTCTTTTTTATTCCAATGGTGATCCACCTCCAAACTGCTTACACAAAACGAGAGGTTTTATCTCAGATAGCCAAGCTGTTCGACCCAGCAGGATGGCTATCACCTTTCGTAGTCCCAGCCAAGATTTTTATGCAGAAAATTTGGCTACGGGAGCTGGGCTGGGATCAGCCACTCCCCAGGGATCTCGCGACCCAGTGGCGGGAGTTCCTAGAAGGGTATCCTGCCCTGAAGGAGATTCGTATTCCGAGATGGGTACGTTTCCATCCAGCTGCGAAACTTCAGTACCATGCGTTTTGCGACGCGTCACAGGACGCCTATGGGGCTGCTATTTTCGTCCGAATCGAAACGAAGGCAGGCTGTTGTACCCATCTACTTACATCCAAAACCCGAGTCGCTCCTGTCAGATCCATCTCCATACCACGGTTGGAATTGTGCGGAGCAGTGCTGCTCACGGAGCTGGCAGCTCTAGTAATTTCTGAAATGCCTCCTCATGTTTATGAGACCTTTTACTGGACCGACTCCATGATCGTTCTTGCATGGCTGAGTAAGCCAGCGTGCACCTGGACAACATTCGTTGCCAACAGGGTCGCAAAAATCGAACAGTGTACCGACGGAAGCAAGTGGGGACATGTACGATCCGAAGACAATCCAGCTGATCTGGCAAGCCGGGGCGTCTCACCCCAAGAGCTGAAGGACAGCGCACTGTGGTGGCGTGGGCCAGCTTGGTTGCACCTCAAACAGGAGCAGTGGCCGAGTGAGTTGTTGGTCCATCCGGAGACTGAGCTTGAGCAGCGCCCCGTCAAGTGTCACACGGTCGCAGTGCCCTCAGCAGTTGAAATCCTAGAGAGGTTCTCAGCCTTTGACCGAGCTCTGCGAGTTCTTGCTTATGTGTTTCGTTTTGTGAAAAGTTGCCGGAGGGAAGGTGTAGCCTCATCGGCAGAACTCACTGCGGCGGAGTTGTCGGAGGTGCAGGAGCGGTTAATTGTGCTCACTCAGAAGAATGAGTTTCCCGCCGAATATAAGGTTTTGAGCAACAAGCAACCAGTTCCACCCGCAAGCGCAATTTCTAACCTAAACCCCTTTCTTGACGGGAATGGTGTCTTGAGAGCAAGCGGCAGCATCTGAAATGCTTAGTTATGATGAAAAACATCCGATCATCCTTCCTGCACGGTGTAGGTTCGCTGAACTTCAAGTCTTGTTTATCCATCGCATATCCTTGCATGGGGGGAATCAATTAATGACCCGACTGATCCGTTCCAAATTCTGGATTCCCAAGCTTAAAATGTTGGTGAAACGAACAATACATTCGTGCCGAGTGTGTGTCATTCACAAGAAGAGACTGCAGACGCAGTTGATGGGGAATTTGCCCCGTGCGAGGTCCACGTTCTCCAGACCGTTCACCCATACGGGAGTGGACTTCGCAGGACCATTTGACGTCAAGAGTTACGTCGGTCGAGCCTGCAAAATCACAAAGGGGTACGTGTGCGTTTTTGTGTGTTTTACTACCCGGGCTATCCACCTCGAAGCGACCTCGGACTTGACTACAGAGAAGTTCCTGGCCGCATTATCCCGTTTTTTCGCTCGGCGTGGGTGTCCACAACACGTCTACTCTGACAACGGGAAAACGTTTGCCGGAGCTTCCACGTCCTTATCAAAGGATTTCATTGAAGCTACCAGAACATCGGTTTTATCGCAGCACAGTCTTCAGAATGTGTCCTGGCATTTCAACTCTCCTGGCGCACCTCATATGGGAGGGCTTTGGGAGGCAGGTGTGAAGAGCTTCAAGTCGCATTTTTACAAGTACACAGCCGCTGGGAAATACACGTTCGAGGAACTGACTACCCTCCTGGCGAAGATTGAGGCCTGTTTGAATTCCAGGCCCATCTCGCCAATGTCCGAAGATCCCACGGACCTTATCGCTCTGAGCCCTGGGCATTTTCTAATCGGTGGACCATTACTTGCGGTAGCAGAACCTGAGGTTAAAGAAGGTCCCAGCTCCATTATCAATCGGTGGCGGAGGTTGAAAGCCCTGAATCAGCAGTTCTGCCTGCGTTGGAAGGAGGAATACCTAAAGGAACTCCACAAAAGGAGGCTGGAGACATGGTGGTAATCAAAGAGGAGAACTTGCCATCCAACGAGTGGCGACTTGGGCGTATCCAAGTGGTCTGTCCCGGCGTGGACGGCAAGGTCAGAGTGGCAGACGCTCTCACAGCACGGGGGGTCGTCCGAAGACGAGTGGCAAAAATGATCCGCCTTCCAATGGACAGCCCGAATGAGTCGAAAGACTCCTCCATACTCTAAGTATTTGAAAACCTGCTACTGACGAGTCCTAAGTTGTGTCGTCCTACGTCGTCCATGTGTTATGATCATCCGCATCTATCTCATCTAATTTTTATTTTGCCCATTTCTTATGTAGCCGCATATACAATGGCTCCAGCGATCCGCCACGATGTATACCGCTGTCGAGTGTGCAGGGGGGTTCACCCATTGAGGAGCTGCCAGCGATTCCTGCAACTGCCGGCTGTGAAGCGGCAACTGCGCTAACTGTCTGGCCCACGAGCATTCGGGTCGGTCGTGTCGCAGCAAAGCGAGGTGCCGCATCTGCCGAGAGGCCCACCACACTCTGCTGCACATCCGCGGTGAACATCCAGGCTCTTCGAGGCCTCAACGGAAGCGTGAGCCACAAGCAGCGCCTCAGCCTCAACGGCGTCAGGAGGTGGGTTCGACCGGGTCACTACGCTCAGCCTCGCCGATGGATAGTTCCCAACCCCGCAGCTCCTTGTCAACGCCGACGGGCGCGCCTAGCTTGGTGCGGACGAGCGTCAGCATCCTTCCGACCGCTGCCGTGCTCATTGGGTCCGAGCAGAAGAGATTCGATGTGCGAGTCTTGGTGGATCCGTGCTGCCCCGTGAGTCGCATCCACGTCTCGCTGGTGAAGGCCCTCAACTTGGCCGTCACGGGCGTGGGCAACGAACGGCTGTGCACCACCGAGATTCGCTCAAAAACGTCCCGGATGAGCAAACAGCTGCTGATGCGGGTGGACGAGCAGATGCAGAGCCGGACGCCGGCACAGCCCCTGGATCCGAAGGTGCAGGACATGTTCCACAACATGACGCTAGCGGATGACCGGTGGTTCCACCCAGCGCTTGTCTCGGCTGTCCTTGGAGCAGACGTTTACGCCGACCTGATGCTGCCGGGTATCATCGCGAGCCAGGACGGCCTGCCCATGGCACAAAATTCCAAGCTGGGATGGATTCTTTCGGGACGCTGTTCTCTGTCCTAAATTTGCAAGTATTCCTCTTGCAATGGGGGGAGAATGTTCATGCCGAACAGCTGAGTCCGGTATCCCGCCAGCAGAGCATCGCTGTTGGCGGAATGTTTCGGAAGTGGGACACGAAGCCGTTATGTTTATGTGAAGAAATTACTCGAAAAATAAACCCCGACCAGAGAAGGACGATTTTCAACACCCCTTGTGTTTCTATTAAATTCTGGGACATTTTGCGACATCAGCTTTTCCGGCCCCCGACGTCTACATTTTGTTCCCAAATATCGATATGCAATATCTCTCCTACATGGCCTGGGATTTGTGTTTCACCGAGCTCCTGTTTTTTTTTTGCAATTGGCGGCTATCTCGCTCGCCAATTTAGTCATCTTGGGGAAGTAGTACTCGGATAGTGTCTGCTTCACGTTCTCTTGGGCCGACCTGTGAGCTCTGTTGTGCTCTGCGGTGAGGATTTCTTTCCTCTCCTCAACCGCGAAAATGTCGGTGACCCTATTTTGCAATACCAGAGTTTTGTATCCGGAAATTGCCGAACCACTTTGTCTTGGACGTTGTGCCAACGTGTGACGCCATCGAGTGGCGCCTCTTATTTCCAATGTGAAGAGTTGAAACTCCGCACAAATGCGGATGGTGATCGCATGAGGAGGGCCTGCCGTTGCCAGCTACGCAACAAGGCAAAGCGTAGTAAAGGCAGTGCGAAGCCCGGAGAAAAAGAGTTTGGAGACTCTGGGCTGGAGAAAGAGAATTTGGAGACTCGGGAAATGGAGAGAGAGAGGTTGGAGACTCCGGACTTACTGAGAAGAGAGTTTGGAGAGTCAGCAGGCTCAAAGGCAAGTAACGGGACACATCGAACTTTGAACCGGGCCAACGGTAAAATCGTGGACTTTGGATCCGGAGACTGGAGACCAAAGGGGTGAACCGTTAGAGGAGACCTATATAAACAGGCCGAACGCTGGAAGCGGGAAAGACAGTCGAGGAGAACAAGTGTACGAGTCAACAGCCGTGGTAGTCAACAATGAGCAAGATCGCTACGTCAAGACGTTCGGGACGAGAAGGTCTCCGAATTGAGACGCAGGTAGCTGATGTCCAGTACGATGAAGCACGAGTAGCCCAGAAGCGCCCAACAGGCGAAGCCAAACCAAGGAGGGCACAGGATAAGCGGCAGGGATTGTGGTGTAGACTCGGAGAACTCTGTAGGAGACCGCGAACTTGAACCAGGCGATCGCCTAGGTGTGTCCGTGCGATCAAAACAGGCGTGATACCGGCGCCACCAGTCCGAACCAGACGTGGGGTTGACGTGTTGCTGTTCCACAGGCGTTTGCCTTGGGGATCACAGCCGTTAGCTGCCGTGAGTCTGCGTAAGACAACAACTCTCAGCCCAAGCGACGAGCGCCCAACAACGAATGTCCGCCACATTCAGGACGACAGGAGCGGCGAGACAGCGGAACGAGGCCGGTGGACAATCCATCCCGCACAAAGACCGGATAATCAGATTTTCTTTGTAAGTCCAAGCACAAATAAAGATCCAAGAACGAAACTGCGAGTGTTATTACTGGTAACCGGGTGATCACGTTATTATATAAATTTGGTGAAACGAACGCACAAACTCTACTGAGCTAGCCGCACGTATTCCGTAGCGAGCAGACAAACAAAATCAGTTCGTTACACCAAATAGTATAAAAGTTCGTTTCCCAGGGAAGCGGGCCTCTTCTAAAATTATTTGGTTCTAGAAGCAATTTACGGGTTTGTCCGTGGACTCGATAGTGTGTGTAAGCGAAAGTTCGCTGTGAACCGTGGTCGCGCACGTCTCTGGTCTTGGTTTCCAACAACGTTGAGTTATTGTCTCGAGAGGTCATCTGCAACGAGCTTATTTTTTCCGGGCTTGTAAAAAATTCGTCCACCGTATTCATCGATGCGTGCTTTCCATCTCTTAATCTTAGCGTTCGGGTTGGATTCCTATACCGCAAACGTCAAGTATTTGTGATCGGTGAAGATGTTACTTTCTTTAACCGTATATAGGTAGTGCCGGAACTTGGGTAGTGCCCAGACTATGGCTAACAGCTCCCTTTCGTTGGTAGCATAGTTAACCTCGTTTTTGTGGTATAGGCTCTTCAGAACCCAATCTACGTGCCTAACATGGGCATTTTCATCCTCTGAAAAGATGATGACGTCATCGACGTAAATGTAGCAGAAATTGCCGATCTGCTCTCGCAGAATATCGTCAAT
Organism: Drosophila santomea; assembly: GCF_016746245.2. Taxonomy (NCBI): domain Eukaryota; kingdom Metazoa; phylum Arthropoda; class Insecta; order Diptera; family Drosophilidae; genus Drosophila; species Drosophila santomea. The sequence goes on from NW_025319002.1 coordinate 261,107, forward strand.
CGGTCTCTGGAAGATGCTTGCAGCATTCCTGAGTCCTAATGGCAGTCTTCGGAACTCATACTTCCCTCTGTTCACTGAGAATGATGTCTTCTCACGGTTCAGATCGAGTGTCGTGAAGTATTTGGCCTTTCCGAGATTCTCCAATATCAATGAGATATTTGGCATGGGGTATGTATCTAGTACCGTCCTTTCGTTTAGTTTGTGGAAGTCCAGTACTAAACGCATTTTTTTGTTGCCCGCCTCGTCGGTGCCCTTTTTGTTTACGACCCATATTGGGTTATTGTAGGGGGACTTCGACTTTTGGATTATGCCATTCTTAGGCAGTTCCTGAATTTCGTCGTTGACGAAGTCAGCAGCTATGGATATAATTTAGCATAAATGGGCTCCTCGTTAATCGTCCGGATGGTAGCTACCACCGACGTATTGTAGGGAAGAGCCGCATTGGGGCGGTGCGTCCGAGCAATCTACCTTGGTAAAACTGACATCGGGGCAGGTGTGGAAATCTATTTGTTCTGTTTCGGAGCCCCATTTGAGCTAGCCGAAAGCTAGGCAAAGTGACGCGCCTGCCTGTTTTAACAGGTCAAGGCCAAATATCGCGTCGAAGGAGGTCAAATTTGGGAGTAAATAAATGTAGCTTTAAGCTTCAGCTTTTAGCACAAAACATTTTTTAGTGATTGTAGTCACACCATGAATCAAATGGATTGCAAATGGGGACTCTACCGGGCGAACGTCTTTCAACCCCTTGAATGGTCGGATGAAATTTTTTGACGCGCCCGTGTCAACCAGCAGTTTCATGTCGATCATGTCGATCCATACCCTAGTATGGCATCATCGTCGACTTTATCCGCTGCACTGGAGGCCGCGGTGTCATAAGCCGTGTCCGAATTATTTGAGGCCTGGGCAACAGTAAAGTGAGAGTTCTTCCCGGCACTTCCCTGCGTGTTAGATTGTGGAGGGGCCTGCTGGCACTCCTGCACTTTGGGATATGGTTTACGGTCCCTATCTTCTTGGCTTCTTGCAAACAAAGTTGCGAAGGTGTACCGCTCGTGATTGGACTCCATCTCCTGTGCCAGGGCGAGAGCAGATAAGAACTGCATCAGCAGGGGCTTTAACTTTGCTCCTGATGATAACTACAGCCTGATAGTGTCGCGAACTATTCTCAAAGTTTTTGAACTTATGGAAAGGGCGGCTTTCGCCGCCTGCCGCCAGGAGACGTATGTCTCCTGTGTGCCCATAAAGTCCAGAAGACATTTTACGGCGTCCAATGTTTCATCGCAACGGACTTGTAAGGTGATATCTACCGGTTGGTGAACTTTATTTTGTGGAGTTTCTGCCTGTGCAGGGCGAACCTGTATAGCCGCTACTTGGTTGGCAAGGTCCTTAATTGTTCTACGCAATTCAGTCTCTCTGCTTTGGCCTTCTAAGACTTGGTCCTGTAGTAACTTTATTACAGTCTTAATTTGTTCTGCGTCAAAAGACATTTTATATGTAGCAAATGAATTGGTACCGGCACTTTTTAGTGCAGAGTTTATTGCAGCATCGTCGCTTTCGGAATCTGAGTCGCTAGATTATGGTTTCGAATTCCTATATCGCTCAAATAAATCGCTCATGAGAAGCTGTGTATGAAAATACTCAAGCCTTTGTGCCCATGGCACAATCTCCCAATCGCAGGTCTGCCCAGCGTATCTGATCGCATATTAGAATGCAACATGCATCTTTTTTCAAAACCATTCACCACACCTAACAGCCTTTTGAAAAAAGATTTCTGCGCCATATTTAAGCAGAAACGCAAATACAAATGCGTTAATACGCTCAGGCGCTGTGCCAGTTACTGCAATCAGCTCGGCCGCCTTCCTGGTCCTCCCAAAAGGCCAGCATAAACACATTATGGGCCATTAAAATACGTATAATAAAACTTAGAAAACTGGGACTGTTTAACTCCGTAGGCTCCACATTCCATTTTGGATCACTAGACGAAGACGACAAACAAACATTAACTGAATTTATCAAAGACGTTGAAATGGATTCACAACTAACTAAGGAATAACTAGGAATATTTAGTCCAATTCCTCTAAAGCATGACAATCTCGGTAAAGTTAACTATACAAATTTAACGGATATAAATCGTATACCTGGTATAAAACCGCTACAATTTCACAAACATAATTGAACAGTCTACATTCCCTATCACCACTTACCCAACCAGTAGCAGACAAAAAAAAAAAATTTCTTATTATATCTACACAATAATTATGTTTTAAATACAGAATCAAAGAATATTCTCAAAGACATTGCATAGTTAGTAAAATCAAATACGAAACAACAACGTATACTTTCCAGAAATATCGTAAACCATTTTACATTCAATACATCAAGACTAATATACTTATAACTTGGAATATAACTTGGGAAGAACCTAATCAAAATTATTACAATCAAGAGGTGTTTATTAAAAATAACAAAATTATAAAAATATTTAATTATACAGCAGAGTTAAAAGAACTTTCATTATCAAATTATATTATTTAGCAATACACAAACCTAGCCTACACAAACCTAATATTTACCGAACATAATGTAACAAAAGTTGAAACAATTTCATACATAAAAATTCAAGAAATGAATATGCTTGTTTGGGAACCAGACACCTTGGTTTCCCACTCTTCAGTTTCCCATGTCATTGTCATATGTATCGGTCTCATGTAGACTCCGAGCTTTCCGAGCTTCGAACAGGTGACCTCAGCTGCAAGCCATGGTTCGTACCAAATGGCATCTAGAAACTGACAACTTAAAGGTGGATACACTGATAGTGCTTAAAGAGCCTAATTTACCCCTATATAAATGTATCCTTGAACTTAAAGCGGTTGGTAATGCAAGTCAAGACGACAAGGTCCGGGTCGTTACTGTGAAGACTGCCCATGGCGTGTATAAACGCCCAATTACTAAAGTAGCTTTACTGCCCCTATGCTGAACAACCGTTCAGGTGCCTGTATATTTGGGAACACTCTTCATTTACCGTTAGGAGCATTAGTTAAGTTCTATGAGTTCGTATCCAACTGTGCGAAGTTCGAATGAAGATTATAAAAACAGCGTTTCGTTTATAAACGTTTCATTCATAAACAATGGTAAATAAGAAATAAATAATTTCAAACCCCCTTAGTTAGTATTAGCTGTAATTTTCACATTTGAGCCTTATAAGATATATAAAACAGCACCTTATAACATTATAATAACCTATCTAAAACATGCCAAATAGTCAACAAAAATATAATATTAAAAATACTAAAATAGTAGACATTAAAAATCCAGTAGCAGAATTATATTCAAAAACAAGAGAGAACGCTATAGTCGAGTTCCCCGACTATCTGATACCCGTTACTCAGCTAGTAGAAGTGCAGGTTTGTGGGCGTTAGAGTGGGCGTGGCAAAAAGTTTTTTGGCAAATCGATAGAAATTTAGACGACTAATACAAAAATGAAAAAATATCTAAACATTTTTCAAAAGTGTGGGCGTGGCAGCTTTGGGCGGTTTGTGGGCGTTAGAGTGGGCGTGGCAAAAAGTTCTTTGGCAAATCGATAGAAATTTGGAAGACTAATACAAAAATGAAAAAATATCAAAACATTTTTCAAAAGTGTGGGCGTGGCAGCTTTGGGCGGTTTGTGGGCGTTAGAGTGGGCGTGGCAAAATTTTTTTTGACAAATCGATAGAAATTTACAACACCAATACAAAAATGAAAAAATATCAAAACATTTTTCAAAAGTGTGGGCGTGGCAGTTTTGGGCGGTTTGTGGGCGTTAGAATGGGCGTGGCAGCATGATTCGACAAACTTGCGCTGCGTCTATGTCCCTGGAGTCTGTATGCTTAATCTCAACTTTCTAGCTTTTGTAGTTCCTGAGATCTCGACGTTCATACGGACAGACAGACGGACAGACGGACAGACGGACAGACGGACAGACGGACAGACGGACAGACGGACAGACGGACATGGCCAAATCGACTCGGCTATTGATCCTGATCAAGAATATATATACTTTATATGGTCGGAAACGCTTCCTTCTGCCTGTTACATACTTTTCAACGAATCTAGTATACCCTTTTACTCTACGAGTAACGGGTATAATAAATCCTTGAAGACAAACAAAAAGCTAAAAGGGGGGAGTGACATATTTATTCTCCATATGAAAAAATTAAGCTGATATTTTGAAAAGCTTTACCCCTTAAAAGCCTCATAGTAAAATATTCTCCCAAGACACAAGCCATAAAACGATAGAAAGCTTAGGATATCGATAAGCAAACATGAAAAGCTCCGGAGATCTTTGGCGCTTGCTAGAAGATATTGAGTGGCTCTTAAATTAAAATTATTAGATTTTGTTTTTTATTAAAATAAACACCTAAATACTTCCTTATATATGATTTTGATTTTTTTTTCACAACCGTCGTCTTCCGTGTAATATTTTTTTGAAGACCCCAAATGTAATTTAATTATGCTTCACTGCCATTAAGAAGTTAGACTTACAATTTTATCCTAATTTTTTTTTTTTTTTTTTATTTTTTATTCCTTCTATTCCTCTCGGGAACTTAGGGCTTCTACGAGAGCTGAATTTCTCGTATTAGTTTCAGTAATCGTTGTAAGTTTTTCGATCGATCTGGTGATTGGCCAGATGCGGCTTATCCCAGTGGTGGGACTGCCACCTGTCGCCATCGGGGATTGGGGTCTACGTTGTTGTGTTGTTATTCGTAGAAAAGCGAAGAGTCTGGTAACGCGCTCGCTCTGCTGGGTGTTGTTGCTGTTCGCAGAAAAACACAGGGTGCGATTGGTACTATGTGGGTGCCCCCGTTTTTTTCACTCATGTAGTGAGGAGGGGGGTGGGGCGTTGGGGCAAGTGGAAGTTGCCGAAAGTTGTTGTAATAGGCATTTGTTCTATGTATGTTGTTATAATCGTTACTCGTAGAGTAAAAGCGTATACTAGATTCGTTTAAAAGTATGTGGCAGAAAAAGTATATATAATAAACTTTTTTGGTGATAGATTTAATGAAAAAAAAATATATTTTCCTTTTTATGATCTTTATTTGAATAAGTTTCACCAGAGGTCAGTTAAGAACTAATTTACAAATGTATTCTTTCGGCCCAGCAAACCTTTTACAGAGGATTAACATAAGCCTTTTAAGTTCTACTTAGCTTTATATGTCAAGCTTAACAGATCATTAAGCTCGTTACCGTTAAGCGGTTCGTATCTTGGGGGAATGTTATTTATGAGGCTTTTGGAGAGTGAAGCTTTCCAAAAGATCGGCTTTAGCTTTTTTATATGAAGAGTGAATATGTCGTGTGAAGAAATGAATATGTCACTCCCCCACCTTTTAGATATTAGCTTGTCCTCAAGCGATTATTTCTGGATATAAGTGTGGTACTGGATTTGCAATTTCAGCTATTTCTGTTTTTGTCTCTGTTTCTTTTTCGATATTTTTGTTAGTGGTTTTACTTGGTTTTAGGTAAGAGGTAATAATTTTGTGTGGCGCTGTTTTACATTTCATATAAAAGTAAAATATGTAAATTAAAACTAAAACAGATATGAAGATTATTAGTATGTTTCTGTAAATTGTGTTACTCTTATTGTTTAACAAAATCATTTCTTTAATTTCTATGTGTGACATTGGTTCGATTTTTGTTACATTGTGTTCAGTAAATATTACATTTGTGTATTGTTGAATACTATTAGATATTGTAATTTGTTTTAATTCTGCTGTGCAGTTGGATATTTTTATAATTTTATTATTTTCAATATAAATCTCTTGACCGTTACAACTGTGATAAAGTTTTTCTCTGGTCATATTCCAGGTTATAAGTATATTTGGTTTAATGTATTGAATATAGGATTGTTTACGATATTTTTGAAAAGTACAAGTTGGTGTTTCGTGTTTTATTATGTTAGCTATGCAATGGTCTTTGACAATATTCTTTGTTAGTGTATTTAGAACATAGTGGTTATGTGAGTAGAATTTGCCTTCAATATTTTCCTTAATAATTTGGCCATTATTGTCGGGGTAAGGTGCAATGATGAAAGTTGGTCGTTCAATTGAATTCATAGGAATGTGGGACATTAGCAATATTTCATTAGTAGGTACGTTATACCAAGCGGAAGTTTTTATGTTTATCAGATTTTTGTATTTAATGTTGCCAATATTTTCATGTTTTAGTAGTTTAGGATTAAATATTCCTAGTCGTGTTAGTTGTGAACCCATTTCAATGTCTTCGATATATTCGGTAAAATGTTCAATATTAAATATTAATAGATTCAATTTTTGTTCCTGTTTCAAAGAATTGGACTGGTTGTTAATTATTTCTATGCCATCATTGAGACTGTCAATAACGTGGTTTAGAGTGCTGACCTGTACTGTGTCTTGTGATAGAGTCGAAATTTGTTGTTCAATATGTTGTCTGTCGTCTTCGTCTAGTGTGCCAAAAAGATATCTTAATGTGGAACCTACAAAGTTAGCCAGTCCTCGTTTGTTTCGTTTTTAGATGCGTATGCCATTTATTTCTCTTTCCATTTTCTCGGTTAAATATTTAATTTGTGTGACATTTTTAAATTCTTGACATTGTTTAATTATACTATTAAATGTTTCTTCAACTTCTGTAATATTTATGGTGAGACAGTGACGCATAAAGGTGATGGGGATTTGTATTGTTCCAGATTCAAACAAGATAAATCCTTGATTGTTTTCTATTGGGTTGATTTCGATTGTTCCTGCTGTAGTTTGTGTCGCAATACAAGTTATTATGGTGATTATGAGTCCGATGATTGGGAGGTGTCGGTTTGCTGCAAGTATTTGCTGTCATTAACTTTCTTTTTCTTTTTAAATTTGCTTTTATAATGAATAACGTTTTGACCTCTATTATTTTCGTTATAATGTTTTTCGTCTAATTGTTCTATTCGGCCTGTTTTTCTAGAGGGATTCTTTGATTTTGCGCGTGTTAAGGGTGCTTGTCTAAATTTTGTGTCGATTTCGAAATCCTGTCGTTTTTTGTTAAGATTTTTGATTTTCATTTCTTTATTCATCTGGGTATCATAAGTAGGTGTGTCTGCGTAAAGAAGGATGTTAGCCGGTATCTGTCCGGTTGTGTTATGTTTAGTCTTGTGGTTGTATATGTATAAAATTGTTTCCATTCGTGTTTCTTTATTTTCTCTATTGTTTTCAGTATTAATAATTCTGATTTTTTCATTTATGGTTTTATGAAGGCGTTCTATGTCTGCTATTCCTGTTTTACTTGTGGTAATATCTATTTGTATGTCTTCGTTGTTTAGCCAAGTTTTTAAAGAAGTGCTTATAAACGCGGAGTCCTTGTCTGCTTTAATTTTCTGTGGTTTTCCCATGTCGTTAAAAATTCTAGTAAGGGCTCGTTTTGCCTCTAACCAATCTCTACTGTTTGTTTTAATAAGTGAAGCAAATTTTGAATAAACGTCTATACAAGATAAATACTGTTCGTTATCAATAGTATAAAAGTCAATAACATAAATTTCGCGTGGGTTATTTGTCTCTGGAGTTATTTCGAAAACTAGTTTTGTTGGTCTATGTTCTGTCTTTGCAAGGTTACAGACTTCACAATCATTGATAATGTTTTGAATTAGTTTATTATAATCGGGAAAATAGTGAGTTTCTTTAAATAATCGTATCATTTTTTCAATACCAGGGTGTAACAATTTAGAATGTTGAGTAATAATGAATTCTTTAAATTCAGGATAAGATTTTATGTCTTTTAACATTATGATACTTTTCAGAATTTTCACGTTACTATGTGGGTTAATGGTTTCTCGATATGCTTTTTGAAAAACTAAAAAGTCTTTATCGTTTTCCAGGTAAATAACACTGCTATTATTTAAGAAGTATTTAATAAGGATATCTTTTGCTTTTGTCAGGGTCATGTCAGTGTATTTGATGGTCAGTTTTATTTTGGAAAAGTATTTCGTTGTCTCTACTTGGTCTACGCTATCTTTTATAAATTCAATTTGTCTTGCAAAATAGTTTATGGGTTTTTCTGTAATTTCAATGTAGGTTTCGTTGCTGTATTGTTGCTGCTGTTGAAATATTTTCTTCTTCGCCTACCATGTTTTCTTCAATTTTGACGCGAGATAAAGCGTCTGCTACATGATTAAGTTTACCTTCTAAATATTTGATTTTGAAATTATATTCACTAAGTCTAATTCGCCAACGTTGTAGTTTTATGTTAGGCTCTTTAATATTATTTAGCCAAACAAGGGGTTTGTGATCGCTCAAAATCTCAAAGGGGACTCCATATAAATATGGGCGGAAATATTTGGTTGCCCAAACGATTGCTAGTAGTTCTTTTTCAATAGTGCTATAATTTTGTTCATGATCATTTAATGTTCTACTTGCAAAGCTTACTGGCTTATTGTCTTGTAATAACACGGCTCCTATGGCGAAATTGCTAGCGTCAGTAGTGACTTGAAATGTTTTTGTGAAATCAGGGCAAATCAAAATTGGGTCGTTCATTATGAGGGTTTTCAATTTTTCAAATGATTTATTGTATTTTTCGTTTCTTGTGTCTATTTTAGCTCCTTTTTTTAGAAATATAGTCAGAGGTTTTGCAATCTTTGCAATGTCTGGAATGAACTTACGGTAGTATCCGCATAAGCCTAAGAAAGATTTGATTTCTTTTGGTGTCTTTGGGAGAGGAAATTTTTCGATTGCCTTAACTTTCTCTTTATTAGGTCGTATGCCTTCTGGACTTATAATATGACCTAAGAAATTTGTTTGCTTTTTTAAAAATTCGCATTTGTCCAATTGGAGTTTAAGATTGGCTTCTTTAAGTTTCTCAAAAAACTTCCTCAGTGAGTCTAGGTGTTCGTTGAGAGATGTTGAATAGATGATCACATCATCTAAATAAACAAGGCAATGCTTATTTATGAGGTCTTTTAGGACGTAATTCATGCACCGTTGGAAGGTTGCAGGAGCAACGGCAAACGCCGTTTTTGGTATAGACTTAGGGTCCATTTCGATTTGATGAAAGACTTTTGCTAAGTCAATTGTAGTAAAATACTGGCATTTTCCTAATTTGCCTAGTATTTCGTCCATGTTAGGAATCGGAAATTTATCATTTATTGTTATTTCATTTAGATTTCGATAGTCCACGACCAACCTGAATTTCGGTTTGCCAGAGGCATCCATCTTTTTGGGGACAATCCATAATGGACTGCAATAAGGGGAGTCGCTTTCGCGTATAATGCCTTGTTTTAACATTTCCTTAATTTGCTTATTTACTTCTGCTTCGTAGGAAAACGGGTACGAGTATGGTCTTTTGTAAACTGGGTTTTCATGAGAGGTTTTTATATCGTGACGTATTATACTTGTGAATGTAAGGTTTTCATTTTTGGAATATTGAATGTCATTGAACTCTTTTAATAAATTTGTAAGTCTGTATTTTTCTCACTATTTAAATGTTCTAGTCTGTATGTGTGTTCTGAGTCTATGTTGTTGTCCATGGCATAGTTTATTTCTGATGTAAAGTTGTTTTCTTGTAAGAGTGCATTAAAGTTTTCCGAAGAGTTCTCATCACATGGATCTAATTCTTTGTGAATGAATGTTCTTTCGTTAATTATTGTTTCTTTCCGAGAGTAGTCTATTAAACCGTTATTCTCCATTAGTATTTTTCTTCCTAACAGAATATCATAATAAGGTGAAAATGAATGAATATAGAATTTTTGCGTTTGTTGAAAAAGACCGTTGGCTGGAAGGTCTACATATTTATTTAATTTAGAAAAGCCTGTCATACTTCGGACAGTTATTTGCTTATCTTTAACTTGAAGATTGAAAAAGTTTGAGCTCATCAAGTTTATCGAAGAGCCAGTATCAACTATGCATCTATATCTGTGGTTATTAAACATGATCTCTATGTATTGGTGGGATCCCAGGCTGGTATTGGAAAATTTTCAGCTTGTTGATATTGCTGATCTGTAAACAATTCTGTCTGAGTATTCTGTAATTGATCTTCGTGGAACTGTTCGTCGTTATTAATGTAGTGTTCAGTTTCGTTATCGTAATCTAATTCGTGCTGGTGAAAATTTTCATTTGTCTGCATACGCTATTGTTCGCTGCTTTCTCTAAAACGCTTATTTGGCATTCTTGGTTGTTGGGGGGGCTGATAGTAGTTTCGGGTGCCGTTTTGACGGTCCTGAAGTAAGTCTATTCTGAATCCGTTGTATAAATTTCTGTACTGATTAAGTTGCTGTTGTCTGGTCGGAGGAATTTGTCTAAAAGGGGTTTGATTGTTTACGTTAGTGTTTTGGGTCTGTGTGGGATTTAATGGAATAAAGGGGCGAATGAATCGTTGGTTGGGGTGAGTGTTTTTGATTTGGTTAATGTTTGTATGTTTATAGGTGTTAGGTGGATTTGAGTTAAGTTTTGGCTGACAATCGAATGTTTTTGAAATTGGGTCTTCGTATAGACCTTCTTGTTGGGCGGTTTGCCTTAGTTTTTGAACGGTTGAAATGTCATACCTCGCTAAGGTCATGAACAACCTATCGGGGAGTGAGCGTTGAATTGTATTTTTTATTGTGGTTGCCATTGCTTGTGTATAAACCACCATATTATTTCGGTCATTCTCTAATGCTAACTTATTTATAATTATACTGGACTTATCTTCTAATTGTTCACAGAATAGACGTAAGTTACCCTTAAAAGGTGTGCGATACAGTCTTCCTAGTAGATCCTCCAGGGGCGTCTGAGTCTTGAATTCCGGGATTAGGGCGTCTCTTAAAGTTGTCCATTCGTTGTGCATTCCAAATTGGGTAACCTTTTCCGCATCTCCGACAATTTGAAGTTCGATGGCTCCAAATATAACCGCCTTCTGTCGAGCGTCGTTTGAAGGGTATAAGTTCAACAGGTATTCGATACGTCTGATGAACGAGCTGAGATTCGATGAGTCTCCAGAGAATTTCGGTACTTGGCGTATTTGCCGAAGTAATTGAGTCATATTTTCCGCTGGTAATTCCATTTTAGTTTTATTTATAAGTTAGTTTCTGTTCTTGTTCACAGACTGCTGCAGTATGTCGAGACTTATGCCTTAAGTGAACTGCACGGTTTTAACTTTTTATTGTTTTATACAATAGTAGCGGTCGCACTTTTGATTTTAGTGGGCTACTGTTTTTGTTCACAGACTTCGAGACTTATGTCTTAGTGAACTGCACTGTGCGCCTTTTAATTGTATTACACCTTAGTGGAGGTCTCACTTCACGAAGCGGTCCACAAAATTAGGTCTTTAAATTAACTCCGATCGCACAGGTTCTTGTGCGGATACCGATTTTAGTCACTTTAAACGAACCGAAATCACTTTGTTGCGGCCAATTCGCGGGTACAATCAGAAAAGGTTACTTGTCAAAGAATAACGAGTTTACTAGGACTTTTTTCAGTATCCTACCGACTGCGCCAATAAACTTTTTTGGTGATAGATTTAATGAAAAAAAAAAATATTTTCCTTTTTATGATCTTTATTTGAATAAGTTTCACCAGAGGTCAGTTAAGAACTAATTTACAAAGGTATTCTTTCGGCCCAGCAAACCTTTTACAGAGGATTAACATAAGCCTTTTAAGTTCTACTTAGCTTTATATGTCAAGCTTAACAGATCATTAAGCTCGTTACCGTTAAGCGGTTCGTATCTTGGGGGAATGTTATTTATGAGGCTTTTGGAGAGTGAAGCTTTCCAAAAGATCGGCTTTAGGTTTTTTATATGAAGAGTGAATATGTCGTATGAAGAAATGAATATGTCACTATATATTCTTGATCAGGATCAATAGCCGAGTCGATCTGGTCATGTCCATCTGTCCGTCCGGCTGTCCGTCCGTATAAACCTCGAGATCTCAGGAACTACAAAAGCTAGTTGAGATTTGGCATACAAACTCCAGAGACATACACGCAGCGAAAGTTTGTCGATTCATGTTGCCACGCCCACTCTAACGCCCACAAACCGCCCAAAACTGCCACGCCCACACTTTTGAAAAATGTTTTGATAGTTTTTGATTTTTGTATTGATCTTGTAAAGTTCTATCGATTTGCCAAAAAACTTTTTGCCATGCCACTGGTTCCCGCCTAAAACTGCCACGCCCACACTTTTGAAAAATGTTTTGATATTTTTTCATTTTTGTATTGGTCTTGTAAATTTATATCGATTTGCCAAAAAACTTTTTGCCACGCCCACTCTAACGCCCACAAACCGCCCAAAACTGCCACGCCCACACTTTTAAAAAATGCTTTGATATTTTTTCATTTTTGTATTAGACTTGTAAACTTCTATCGATATGCCAAAAAACTTTTTGTCACACCCACTCTAACACCTACAAACCGCCAAAAACTGTCAATGTTGAAGTCTCTCCTTCGCACTTTAACTAGCTGAGTGACGGGTATCAGACGGGAAACTCGACTATAGCGTTCTCCTTGTTATACCCGTTACTCGTAGAGTAAAAAGGTATACTAGATTCGTTGAAAAGTATGTAACAGGCAGAAGGAAGCGTTTCCGACCATATAAAGTATATATATTCTTGATCAGGATCAATAGCCGAGTCGATCTGGCCATGTCCGTCTGTCCGTCCGTCTGTCCGTCTGTCTGTCCGTCCGTATGAACGCTGAGATCTCAGGAACTACAAAAGCTAGAAAGTTGAGATTCGGCATACAGACTCCAGAGACATAGATGCAGCGCAAGTTTGTCGATTCATGTTGCCACGCCCACTTTAACGCCCACAAACCGCCCAAAACTGCCACGACCACACTTTTAAAAAATGTTTTGATATTTTTTCATTTTTGTATGTCTTGTTAATTTCTATCGACTTGCCAAAAAACTTTTTACCACGCCCACTATAACGCCTACAAACCGCCAAAAACTGTGTTTAAGACTCTCCTCCCTTCCACTAGCTGAGTAAAATAAACGGGTATCAGATAGTCGGGGAACTCGACTATAGCGTTCTCTCTTGTTTTTTTTTAAATTTTGTTAGTCTTGTAAATTACTTTCGAATTTCCCAAAATTGGGCCCACAAACCGCCAATAACTGTCAGTGTCGAAGAGCCTCCTTCGCACTTGAATATAAAATAATTTTTTTACTTCTTATCTTATCATCTCTTATATTACTTATGAATGATTTAGGGATAACTTATAAAGTATTACAATTACGATACCCAATTTTATCTACCTAAGCTGGAAATGATTAAAATCAATTTGAGAAATATATTTAGAATTTATAATATATACGAGAATTTAAATTTGAATATATTTATTTTTTATCTGAATTCATAACTTCTGATTGATCTTTATTTGTCATAGTTAATTCACTTGCCAACAGAATTTACTGAATGTTTTGAAATAATTATTTTTATTATAATTATAAAATAATTAAATAATTAATTTAAAAAGTCTGATGCAAAATATATGGTTGCATCTTACATTTAAAAATGTTTCCAGTTTGCCATTTTGAAAATATTCTAATTGCCATAAATATTTTATTAAAGTCTTATTTTTCCATGGTACTACCTATAGGCGTGTGTAATTTCCGGTGAATCTGGAGCTGGAAAAACAGAGACTACAAAATTTATACTGCAGTACTTATGCACAGTTACTTCGAACGTTTCCTCCTGGGTACAGCAGCAGATTTTGGAAGCCAACACTATTTTGGAAGCATTTGGTAAATTAACCTTTTCAACTAAAACTACTCTTTTAATTTTAAATTTAATTTATCAGCATTACTACTCTTAATTGGCGAACGTTTCTCATTGACGCTGCAGGACATTTTACTTGATCTGCATGCGAATCTTCGATACGTTTTTAATAGATACAAATAGAATGCTTTAAATTATTTTTGCCGACTGTATAAGATCAATTCTTAGGTTAGGTTAGGTTTTACCGGCCGTCGGTCCGACGCACTTAGACCATTAGAGGTCCATTGTGATACCGTGTACGTTTTCCCCTTTGCCCGTCGAGGTTCGTGTGAAGTTAGCAGTTTCCCCAGCCAGAGGCGCTAGTGAATTTTTGTATCCGACGTGGATCGGTGTCGGACAGGTCGGACGTGTCTATCAGGCTGAGCAAGTACACTGGTAGGCACAATTATTTTGACAAAATGTTCTTTCGTGTTCCTCAGTTCTCTTTGATCAGCTTGAACTAAAATTCTTCCTGCTTTTTTTATATGCTATTATTAATATGCTATTTATGAACTTTTGCGCACTCTTTGAACGCTGCTGATAAAAGAGTTCTGAGGAACACGAAAGAACATTTTGTCAAAATAATTGTGCCTACCAGTGTATTTTCGCTTGCAGTGCTGGGTAGAGGTATAGTAGATGTTCTACCGTTTCTTCCACTTCTTCGCCCCTACAGCTGCGGCAGAAATCGTTATCAGGGCATTTAGTCTTCTGGCATGGGTGCCTATCAACCAATGCCCTGTGCTGACTCATAGCAGTGCTGAGGTTTGCTCTGGTCAACCTTAAAAGTTTTGACGTTTTTTTTTAGCTTATTTTTGGAGTGCAGTAGTCTGTCCTGGAGGGGACTATTTGTATGTGTTTTAGGATACATGAGAAACCCGCTTCATGTGGGTTCCACTGCTTGGTATCTCTAAGCCTGATTGCCGCTACTGTAGGCTGTTCCATGCCAGCTAGTTCTGGGCTTGAGAGGTTGAGTATGGCATTTAGGGCTTCGTTTAGGGTGGTGCTTAAAGCACTGCTGATGCAGAGTGCCGCGGCTCTTTTCATCTTTGCTAGCATTTTTATCCTGGATTGCTTTTTCAGGGCCGGCCACCATACCACGACCCCATACAGTATAATTGGTCTGACGATGGCCGTATATATCCAGTTTAATATATAGGGTGTCATACCCTATTTCTTGCACGTGAAGAGTGCTATTGAAGCTTTTTTGTATTTGTCTGTGAGGTTCAAGTTCCAGTTTGGTTTCCTGCCAAGTGTTACGCCCAGGTCTTTGAAGGGGCCTCGTGGTGTACTGGATAGCGCAACTACCTGCTAACCACGGGGTCGTGGGTTCAAACCCCACCCATGACGAGAGCATGGCCATACAAAAACTTCCTCTCTGAAATGCTTTTCTAACTATTAGAAAGTATTCTTCCACATAATAAATGACTATTACAAAAATTTTCGGCAACTTCCACTTGCCCCAACGCCCCACCCCCCTCCTCACTACATGGGAGAAAAACGGGGGCTCCCACATAGTACCACCCTGTGTTTTTCTGCGAACAGCAACAACACCCAGCAGGGCGAGCGCGGTACCAGACTGGTAGTGGGGAAACAACAACATCAGATAGCAATCTAGTCTTATACAGTGGCAACAGTGACGGCAGCAGATATGAAGTGGGAATTTTCGTTCGTTCCCGAGAGAAATAAAAGGAATTAAAAAAAACAAAAAAAAGGGGGGGTATATTATACTTCCTAGTGAAGAGAACTAGCTCGGTCTTTGAGGGGTTACTTCCTAGTCCGTTCATTTTTGTCCAGATGGACAAAACACAGAGTTGTTCGCTCATATTATCGCATAGCGTTTGGGGGTATTTACCTGTGAAGATAATAGCAACGTTGTCCGCTGTATTATCCGATTTCCCTTTCTTGCAGGCGTGTTGCGTGTCTGTGATGAGACTTGGATTGAGAGTTGATCTCAGATGCAGGCCGATGATTCTTTCAAGGGTCTTTAGTAGGAAGGATTATTAGTCTGTCAATTCGTCTGAAATCCTTGGGGGTCGTTTGTGATGGTTTCTCTGCTTTGGGGATGAAGAAAATTCGGGACTCTAGCCACAATTGCGGTAGGTGTCCAAGAAGTAGAGAACTTTTTAAAATTGTCTAGAGGCCAGTTTATGGCTATATTTCCCGCAAGTTGGATTTGTGCGGGTATGATTTTGTCGGGACCTCCAGATTTGAATGGTTTAAAACTGTGAATGGCCCAATGGGTCTATGCATTTGTGTTTGTACTTTCCCATTGTGTGTGTGGTGGGCGTTTGCGTCACAGCCTACTAGGAGGCCTATGTTTCCTTTTTCGCTGTCTTGTACCAGTCTTCTTACCATCCGGCGGTTCTTGCCTTTCGTAGGCCATGTACGATGACAGCACTCGGAATGGAGATTGCTGACTCTCCACAGTGGCTGCCGCATCGCTATAATTATGGAGCAGAAAAATGCTAAGGTGCTTTTTGGCTCGTCATCCCAGGCGATCACCTTGACGCTGCTTTGGAACCATTCCACTTCTTTGCAGACAGGAGGAGGCCAGGTTCTTTGGCTAGAATTTCGAAGCTAGGGCTGCTTCCACGCACTTCCACTTATTACATGGAATCCTGCCACTCGGGTCGTTTCTGTCGACCACGCCCAGGACAATGCGGTTTTTTTCGATCCCCGCAAAGGATCGCCCCGGCTGTACGCGTTGCCGCTTTGCCGAGGGGTCGGAAGGAACATCCTGGGAGCGCTCCCTCTTAGGTGGAGGTCGCTTTCTGACCTCTGTGGGCTTGGGTGGCTTTGGGACTTTGGCAATACGGTTCTTGCCCACTCCACCTTCTTCAGCCATTCAGCAGAAGAAGCCGTTTTCGATTTCTCCTGGCTGCGTAGGATTTGCCCTGCAGATCGTTTTTCTGCGTAAGTGAATTTGCCGTTACCGGTTGCCACTGAGTGCTTGCCGTCCTTGGCTGCGCCTGAAGGGGGCATCATGGCACTAGGGCCTGGAGATGTTCCAATGGCGACGGCTTTTGGCGGCTTGCACTCAGTCGCCTCAGACTTGAGGCGTGGTTCACCCGAACCCGATCCTGTGTTGGAGGCCAGGCAGGTGGGCTCACTCGACAACTTCGCTGCCTTGAAGGTTGTTCGGGCAGACTCAGTCGTCACTGCCGTTTGGGTAGGTTTTTTGGGAGATCCTGACTCCTTTTTGTTTCTGTTTATTGACCCCATGTGATTCCCACGAGTTGCGAAGAAAAGGAGGGTCCACCCGGGCAGAGATCCGCGACGCCTGGGTAAGGCTTCTTAGAACAGGGGGTCGCCATGTACCCTGAGCTCTCCGTTTGAGACTGAGTTATTTTGTGACCCGGCCCTCAGTCAAGCTGACTCTCGGCACGGGTCTGTAAAAAAAAATGCAAAAAAATGAGGCTATCTGCAGATTTTTGGCATAATATATTTCGTTTTTCAGTAATTATGATACCACAGGCAGTCGAGTGTCTACCAGACACGGGGGTGTTTACAAGACACACTGGTGTTTACGAGACATAAATGAGTGTTTTTGCCACTCATCCCTTTTTGGGCACTTGCCTTTTTCTGCCTGTTTGCCTTCTCTACTCTTCGTTATGAGTGGAGAGTGATCGGCTAGTAAGCGGTTCTGCTGTTCGCTCTGCAATAGTATCTCAAATTATTTTCTCTTTTAACCTATGCTTAGGCACATCGATGCAAAATGACCGCGACATTAACTACTACTACTACTAACTATTATAAAATATAATATATGAATTTTAAATGTCTACTTTTATTCCTCGTCTTATTAAAAATAGCTACAAAATTATTCAACATTTGGACACCCCGTCGTGGTGTGTGCCTAAACAAAACCTAATGCAATCCGAAACAACTTTTTAAGCTTTAAATTTAATTAAATCGCTGTTGCTGCTGAGCGCGTTGGCTGAGCAATAAACATTTTTCTGCAGTTGGTTACGAAGATTACATATATGTACATAAGGAGTTATTTTTGTTAGGGAAGCAGTCGCTAATTATACCCCTTAATTATACTCTATACTAGACTCACCCGTTACTCACCTAGTAGAAATGCGAGGGAGAAATTTCCACAATGACTTTTTTTGGAGATTTGTGGGCGTTAGAGTGGGCGTGGCAAAAGGACTTTTGGCAAATCGAAAACAAAATTTAAAAGAGTATCAAAAATTTGAAAAAATATGGCGTTGGCGTGCCAGTTTTGGGCGGTTTGTGGGCGTTAGAACTGGCGTGGCAAAAAGTTTTTTGGCATATCGATAGAAATTTACAATGCAAAACTAATGAAAAAATGTTTTGGGCGGTTTGTGGGCGTTAGAGTGGGCGTGGCAACATGAATCGACAAACTTGCGCTGCGTCTATGTCTCTGGAGTCTGTATGCATAATATTAACTTATGTAGTTCCTGAGATCTCAGCGTTCATACGGACTGACAGATGGACAGACGGACGGACAGACGGACATGGCCAGATCGACTCTGCTATTGATCCTGATCAACAATATTTATACTTTATATGGTCGGAAACGCCATACATACTTTTCAACGAATCTAGTAAACCCTTTTACTCTACGCTGAAAACTCATTGCGGCCATGTTGTTTGAGTGACAGATGTAGTGTGTTATATTCATTCCGTCCTCCCAAAACACCATGGCAGGTTACAGTGTCGAGCAGCACGTGCAAAACATAAAATTGTTTTATGAAAATGGGTTTTCAGTTCGAGCACTGTTCCCAGCACTTTGCCCGTTTTACGGTCGCGATGATCGTACTGCCGAGTCGACTATCCGTGTGCAGTAGACTAATCTTATACTCTTAATATTGTAAACCGAAGTAGTCAGTAGTAGCAGTTGCGATGCCCATAGTGCAAAACGCTGTTCTCGCTCGAATTTATCTGTACGGCGCACATTCCTTCTTATCTTTGTTATCTACCTTCATTAAGACAGCATTCGGCTTTCTGTCCCGCCAATTGTCACTTCTTCGTTTTTCGGCAAAGACTTACCTTGTGCATTCGATATAGCTCTTGGTCGGCCCTAGCTGGCGGTATAATTAACCAAATAAATAGTATCGGAAAATAGACAAAACTTTCTTCGGCTATTTATTATTCGCAACAGCTATTAAAAAAGCTCAATAGCTAAACAATGGCTATGTCAACAAGCAAAATTGCCATATTTGGGACAAGACCAATCCACAAGTGACTGTCTGGTGCGGATTTTATGCGCCAGGAGTCATTGAAAATTGGACTGGAATAAAAAACCCTTCAATAATATATAATATATATATAATACAAACTATATAAATAAAAAAGCCATCAAATCTCTGCGGTGGGACATTAAACAAAGATCAACCGGAACCATCTAAGACAGCAAACTGAGAGCAAAGAGTGGACCAACCGACTTGGAGTATTGGAAGATAACGATAAGGATCTAATCCCAGCATTGATTACCGCAACATCAAGAAGCCAAAGACCGCTCGAATACACATCCAAAAGAAAAGCTTGAATACTTTTGTAAGCAAATTAATTGAACCCGTTGGAAATGACAACTTCCACATAATGCACACCAAAAACATGCATCATCTACCAAACAGAAGTCCAAGTTAAAACCGAAGAGAGCGTTAGGTCTATTGCAAAATATTTTAACGAAAATAACAAAATTGTGGAAAGTGCCAACTAAAATTTAGCAAAGGCCTTTAAGTCGTTCTTAAAGGTAAAGAGCCTGAAGTAGCACCTGCTGATATTACGCAGGTATTAAATGATAAGGGTTTCAAGACGAAAATTGTCATTAACATCCTGAACGAAGACGAAAACCACAACCTCTGTTTAAGTTCGAATTGGAACCTGCCAATAAAGCTATTAGATAAAACGAAGTGCACCCTTAAATGTGACTTTCACACACTTTCTGAAATCGAGACTAACAGAACCTCACAAAAACTCTACGAGCTGCGCAAACAAGTTCAACACCGGATCCCCCATCATCGACGCAACATCAACACAGTATTAAAACCGTGATGCATACTCTGCAACAGCATATGTCGTTCATGCGGACTACCAAGAAAGACCATATGAGGAACCAAAATTTAATCATGGAGATGATAACATCACAAATATCCAAATAATCAATGGCTGCATTGTCATTGACGAATGCCTTAGAAATATCTCAATTCCTTTATGACAATCATATTGACGTCATGCTTCTTCCGCAAACAAGATGTACTTCCGATAAAATTAGCTAAATACAACTTTCAAATAAACGTCTTTTTTATTTTACCCAGCAAAAAGCGGAACCAGTACCCTGATTAGAAATCGCATTAAACACATCTACCAAAGCGAGTTGCAAACAGCTACTTTCAGACCACTTCAGATCCAGCTGCCCGCATATCTACACCCAAACCAGAAAGTGCTTCTCGCAGCTCTAGGGTGACAAACCTAGACACCAAGCGGCTCGTTCTTTGAAAATAACGTATGCGACTGGAGTGACATCTTCATAGATCGCCAATTGCAAAGCCAAGATTAAAAAGTGCTTTACGTAAACTCACTAAACTGAAGCAAGAAGATATATACTTTGCTATAAAGATCAACTATCAACAGAAAGCAGGAAAGCTCATCCAAGATTAAGCACATTAAGTCCCAGGTGGATGGGACCGAAGCTATAAAGAGAGATCTACTACATTGGCAACGTACCTTCTACATCGAATCCTGCTTCAAGTTAATTTGTATTACCGACGGTAGCAAACGACGACCAAGCCTCGACCAATCGAATTTCGAACCAACGAAATAGCAAATATTACTATATTAAGAATTAACTTAATCCTTGTAAAGGATTATAATGTACTGTTCTTTTATTTTTTTTCTTAAAGTTGATTGAGTGGTGAAATTTTCGCTAAATATCGCTTGTTGCTTATCGAGGCTAACTGTTTTTGTTGCCAAAAACGGCCATTTTGGCCGTTGGGACCGAACTCGCAGTATTGGTAGTTGGTTTAATTATTGGTGGTGAGTTTGCTGCAGAAATTTTAGTACTGCTTGTTGTTGGAGCTTCATTCAGCGAAGCCGGCGGTGATGGGGTTTGGCATTGGTAACTCCATGATGCGGGAGTTGGGGTGAGCAGAGAGGGTGAGCAAGAGCTGGCTCTCTTGCTGTCGACGGTCAGTAGAGTCGAGTTGCTCTTTGTCGACTTCTGATGTTGATCTATATCTCTAGTTGAGAAATAGGAGTAGCAAGCATTTCTTGGGTTGACGGAGCTTCTACGCTCATTCTTTTGATCGCTGCTCATTTTTTCGAGCTTGTTATGCGTGGCACTTATTTGTTTAAATTAAATTCAATTAAATTAAATCAAATTTTGAATTTAATTTTGAAATTACGAGCCCAACGTTCGCACCTCAGCACTGGTCTTACAGTTGATGTGGCAACGCCACTCGCTCATGATCGCCCTCCGAGATAAGTTGGCAGCGCTGTCAGCTGTTTTATCAGCTGCAAAAATTGCAAACTTATATATTTTGCTAACCACCTGAAACACGCGGTCATTCAGCACGCCTAGGTTACGCGCAGAACTATGGCACAAGTCCACCGTTTGTTTTTTCAGATTTGCCGCTAACACTGTTCAGCACAACCACGTTAACACGAGATTTTCGCGCAGCGCTATCGAAAGACGTCCGCTTTCACGAATGTGTAGACTTTGTCGCGAGGAAGCTTTCCAAGGAAGCGTTTCCGACCATATAAAGTATATATATTCTTGATCAGGATCAATAGCCGAGTCGATTTGGTCATGTCCGTCTGTCCGTCCGTCTGTCCGTCTCTCCGTCCGTCTGTCTGTCCGTATGAACGTCGAGATCTCAGGAACTACAAAAGCTAGAAAGTTGAGATTAAGCATACAGACTCCAGGAACATAGACGCAGCGCAAGTTTGTCGAATCATGCTGCCCACTCTAACGCCCACAAACCGCCCAAAACTGCCACACCCACACTTTTGAAAAATGTTTTTATATTTTTTTCATTTTTGTATTGGTGTTGTAAATTTCTATCGTTTTTAAAAAAAAACTTTTTGCCACGCCCACTCTAACGCCCACAAACCGCCCAAAGCTGCCACGCCCACACTTTTGAAAAATGTTTTGATATTTTTTCATTTTTGTATTAGTCTTGTAAATTTCAATCGATTTGCCAAAAAACTTTTTGCCACGCCCACTCTAACGCCCACAAACCGCCAAAAACTGTCAGTTTAGAAGACCTCCTTCGCACTTCCACTGAGTAACGGGTATCAGATAGTCGGGGAACTCGACTATAGCGTTCTCTCTTGTTTTATTTATGTATGGACTGTCCAATTTATAGGGTATAATATTTATATGTATTTGTTGGTACATGTTCACATAAGCAAGTGTAAATATAAAGAAAATAATAAGATCACTTACCCCAAATCCATCCTATGGGCCCAGAAGAATTGTGGTTGGGATTTAATTATATTAATTTAATTGGCTGAAACAAAAAATTTACACTTGTGAGTAGCTGGAATATACGGGAACGACGGTTTTTTAACGGTTTTATGATTGTATGATATTTTTATATATACGTATACACGACCCTATAACCAGTTTGTTTATATTACCTTCCCAGAAAATTGAGGACACAGTAAGGTGCATAGCCTTGAACAGAAATCTCACCCCCACCCTTGCGATCATCCTTATGACTGCTTGTGCGCGAAGAAGTGCAATTGTAATTTTGAGAGTTTTTATGAAAAGTCGTATGACACCCAATTTGTAAAAGTTTTTTTTTAGAGAGGGATCCCCATAGCATATACCGAATCGGCGGTTTTGGCCTGTTTTAGGGTAGTAGTGGGAATATACGGGAGCGGCGGTTCGGGAGCGGCGGTGCTTAGCGGAGACACGAACCTACGATTAGTCAAGCCGCATTTAGTTGGATAAGTGCAATTCTTATTGGAACATTCTTGTTAGAACACTTATTAGGTTTCAGGAAAATCCTGTTAGAAGGATTGTGTCTAAACGGTGTATACGAAAAATGAGCTAGAGAGATCACTTTTGGTGTTGAGTGTAATTTTACGTATTGATTTTACTTCCTTGAGTAGATATTTATGTCTAGAAGAGTTCCTTATAATTTTAAATAGGTTTGAGAGAAAACTTTACATTTGTGTTCCTCAGCGCCAAGCGCGGAGACTGCTGTGAAGACGCTCGCTCCCGTATATTCCCACTACTACCCGAAAACAGGCCAAAACCGCCGATTCGGTATATGCTATGGGGATCCCTCTCTAAAAAAAAAAACTTTTGCAAATTGGGTGTCATTGGAAAGGATTTTTCAAGCCCTTTCCAATGGTATGCTTTTCACGATTCTGAAATTAAAAATACGACTTTTCATAAAAACTCTCAAAATTACAATTGCACTTCTTCGCGCACAAGCAATCTTGGAAGGGGGTGTACCTGCGCGCACAAGCAGTCATAAGGATAATCGCAAGGGTGGGGGTGAGATTTCTGTTCAAGGCTATGCACCTTACTGTGTCCTCAATTTTCTGGGAAGGTAACTGGTGGTTGGATTATTAGTAGAGAAATATTTAGAAATATCAAACAAACTGGTTATAGGGTCGTGTATACGTATATATAAAAAACAAGAGAGAACGCTATAGTCGAGTTCCCCGACTATCTGATACCCGTTACTCAGCTAGTGTAAGTGCGAAGGACAGTTTTTGGCGGTTTGTGGGCGTTAGAGTGGGCGTGGCCAAAAGTTTTTTTGCAAATCGATAGAAATTTACAAGACCAATACAAAAATGAAAAAATATTAAAACATTTTTCAAAAATGTGGGCGTGGCAGTTTTGGGCGGTTTGTGGGCGTTAGAGTGGGCGTGGCAACCTGAATCGACAAACTTGCGCTGCGTCTATGTCCCTGGAGTCTGTATACTTAATCTCAACTTTCTAGCTTTTGTAGTTCCTGAGATCTCGACGTTCATACGGACAGACGGACAGACAGACGGACGGACAGACGGACATGGCCAGATCGACTCGGCTACTGATCCTGATCAAGAATATATATACTTTATATGGTCGGAAACGCTTCCTTCTGCCTGTTACATACTTTTCAACGAATCTAGTATACCCTTTTACTCTACGAGTAACGGGTATAATCATATAATCATAAAACCGTTAAAAACCGTCGGTCCCGTATATTCCAGCTACTCTTGTGCCTACATACATACATACCCATGTGTGGTATATTGCCAAATAAAATGCCATGTCTAACTAAAAGAACTTAATAAATAATAAAGATAATGATTGGCAGTCGCCTACAAAAGGTGTAATGAACAAAATAGAAAAATAAAAATAAGCAACAAACAAGAAAATTATAAAAAAATTTAATGGAAATAAAAACCAAAAGTATGAAAATTTACAGTAAACTATTTCTTTGTTTTGTTCCTATTTTCTTCAATTTTTGTTTTTAATATTCATGATACTTCTGTTTTTAATTCATTCTGCCTGATTTTTAATCTTGTAAAATGCTTATTAGTTAATAATGTGTAACTGTGATTTATGTGTATGGCATTGTGTAATTTTGGTAATCACTGTTTATGTATGTTGAATTTTGTGTAAATGCTTTAATAATAGTTTTGCACTGTAGATGTAGATGTAGAATATAGGTTATAGATGTAAGTGTAGAATATAGATGTAGAGTTAGGTTATAGATGTATTTTTTTTCCTTTTCCCAGCTTTGGTAGGGCGAGTCAGCGAGGTTATGCGTTCGCTGCTCGCCAGGATTTTTTTGTTTTGTATTTTTCCAAATAAGGTGTGCAGATCTGTGGGTGTGCCGTTCGTTGTCGGGACAGAACCCCGATCTAATGCACGGTGGAGTCCTATCCGCAGACACGTGCAGTCTAACAGCCGGGGTAATCCGCTGGCCGACGCAATGTGTACGCTTGATTTGCCTTGGACTTAAAAATATAGAGCACAATACTTTTTGCCTTTTTTTTTTTCAAAGACCAAACGACCACGTTTTTTTAAGTTATTATTTTATGCAGATTTCACATCTGCTCTTCGCGAATGCCAAAATAGTAAAAAACGTTATAAGAACTTTGAGTTTTTTGTCAGAGTTGAAATAGGAGTGGTCTAATATTGACTCCGAATTATCGAGATAGAAATTGAACGTTTTCGGAGTTAGCGTATTTTTCAAAAAAAATTGTTAGTTTATTTTTTTCTTTTATACAATTGAAAGGAATTTACATTAAAGGATCCAAATGGGAAGACTTTACTTGATAGTTGATAATTTCAAACTGAATCTTTATTTTCTGTCCTAGCTTAGGTAGCTAACATGAAATTTACATATTCTTATCTTATCTCTAACTAGACCAATGCAGTGGCCATCTGTTCCCCAGATGTGGAAAACTGTCTCAAGTGCAGGAATTTTCCACTGCACGATATTCCTTGTCTTCAAGGAAATTCTACGTGACCGCTTGCATCTTCATTTAAGGGATGAAACCCACGCAGGAGTTCGTTGTTTTTCCCAGATATCTATATCCTAACGATAAGGCGTTGTTTAGATAAGGCATTGCTGCAGCGTTTTACTAGCAGTACATACATTTCTTATGTAAATTCTTTTATATATATTCATGTTCGTCTGAACATTCTGCCAAGGGCCAGCAAAAGTAGATGTATATTTAAATTAGTTGCATTATAAAAATAGTTGACTTTATTTATTTTATTCGATGTAATTTATTTTGCAACCAATATTTTTGTAAAGGCCCGAGTTACTTGGTTTATTATCTTTTGTTTTTAATTTTAGTTTATTATTTTCTTATTTTAAATTATATTAAATTTTAATATATTTCAAACATTTCTGCTTTAATCTCTTATTCATTTTATCTTTTCGAATTAACGATAAGTGAACTGTATTTTTGTCTATATATATTTTCTTAATATTTTTATTGTTTATATCAACAGCTTACACTAGTGACAATGGACCTGCGAAGGTTATTGCTTGCAATCTTTGTTGAATAGCACATTATCGTATAAAATATATTATTTATACTACCATTATTATTAAAGCAATAATTAATCCAGCATGTCCGGAAATATGATGGAAATGTAAGTCCTTTAATTTCTGATGATGCTCCTTCATATATTTAATTTCATTATTTAATCGTTCAAATTCTGCAGCATGATTTAATAAGTATAATTTTAGCGGATCCCAAATAATCTTCGGTACTTCACTAACCTCCCCTATAAAAGGCATTGATAGCCATTCTTCGCTTTCGGACGATTGAATATTATGGTGGGCAACTAGAACTTTATCGTCGGTTCTAGCCTTACAATATGGCGAAATGCTTAGAACTCAATTGAAGAGCCTGTACATTGCAGACGGGCTTTGGAATTTACCGGAACCTTAAACAACCAACTGCTTTTCCTCTCCAACTCTACCCAGTAACTTTTAGAGTCGACTGGTGTTTTATAGATGCAGTTTGCCGCTCTATTTGGCTTTAGAGGCATTATCATTCGCAGAATTCCAGGGCCAACTTCCTTTGCATATTCTCTTATTTAGTTGCCATTTCTGACATTGATTTAGAGTGGCTTCCGTCATTATGTGATAGGAATCTATTTCAAAATTATAAATTAAATATTCGGCAGTTGTATGCACTATTATTATCTGATCTTCATTACGTATTTGCACTGGAATGAGTCTAAACAATTTAGATGGATGCCTACTAAACAGAGGCATTTTTACACTAATTATTAATTTGT
The DNA here is from genome assembly GCF_016746245.2 of Drosophila santomea. Lineage (NCBI taxonomy): Eukaryota > Metazoa > Arthropoda > Insecta > Diptera > Drosophilidae > Drosophila > Drosophila santomea. The sequence goes on from NW_025319002.1 coordinate 287,543, forward strand.
TGTCGATAAATAAACCTCTGGCTGTTAACAACGTATACACCTCCTTAAGTTCCGTACCTGACCGTTTTCCTTGAATTACTACCGTCTCCGAAAGACTCTGCTGAATTTTGGCAATTTCCTTTTTGGAATTTCCTTTATAATACCTGCATGAACTTTTTCGCCTTCTTCTATCAATGAGTGCAGCTGTTTCGAAACCATAAAGAATTTTATCGATTCCTTATAAACATAACAATTTTCTTTAAGAACTTCGGTCATGTTTTCAATTCTTATTTGCATTCTACTAAAATTTGCGTTAACATCTTCGGTGGTTCTTTTTAATAAATTGGTAGTTAAATCAACCACTGATGTTTGTTTTTTTATTAGGTTATCAAGGTTGTTCTGATTATCTAATAAATTCTTCATGTTTTCTTCTAATTGCTCCCTATCATCCTCATCCATTATACCAAATAAAATATGATACAAAGATCCCATAAATTCGAATGGGGCACGCTTGCTTCTGGATCTATTCTGCATCATAAACAATTTATTGTTTTCTTCAAGTTCCGATAACTGATCTTTCATATTATCTAAGACTTGACTACATTGTTCTTTAAAGCTATGAAGCCTTTCACAAACTTTTCTCATTCCTCTTATAAGCGCATTACCTTTTGTAATCATTCTAAAATATGGATCCATTTTATAATAGATCACCAAATTCCAAGAAGTACTGACAATCTCAACATCTTCTAGAGGATCTAAATATATTGTTGAGGTCTTATTTATATTCTCTTTTGAATATTTTGGTGTTATATTGCGCTATATATATGTTATATATAATACGCTAGAAAATTGACAGCTTAATATAAACAACACCATTGTCATGATAATCCCAATCGTCTTTTTGGCTCAGGGTCAGCCTAATTTTTTTCAACAGAACTTATACTTTCTAAAGGACAAATTTTTGTAATGGGTCTGGAGATAAATCCCTCCTGCATTTTTACCTTAGCCACTCGGATACTATCATCCTTCCCTGTATGGACTTTTTCCACCATTCCTAAAGGCCATCTTGCTGGATGACAATTATCATCCTTCAACAAAACTATTTGCCCTTCTTCTAGGAATTTGCCTTCTTAGGAATTTCTCTTTTCCATTTATTTCTTTACTGGAGCGTATGCAAATATTCATTCTTCCATTTTACCCAGAAATCTTTCCTCATTCTTTGGATAAGTCTCCACCTATCAAAATTTCCGATTCTTTCATCTTTCATTGATTCGACTATTTCTAAAAATGCGTCAGAAATTAGAACGCTTACCATTTCTAAATGTATGGCTTTGGTTGCCATACAAACAAATACGGCAACGTATCCTTTAAATGTTTTTTATCCGCGATTTTTTGAACCCCTAACATAATAAGGACCTGCGTAATCTAATCCCGTATTTAAAAATGGAAATGACAGAGTAACCCTATATCTTGGCAAATTACCCATTATTTGATGAGCCGTGTTTTGCATGTACCTTGCGCACATCACACATTCTCTTAAATATTTTTTCAGTGAATTTTTTAAACCAAAAATCCAATATTTTCTTTGGAGGTAATTTCGCATTAGGGTTATCCCACCATGCATAATTTTGTTAAGTAACCTTTTTCTAAAATAATCGGATGCTTAATTTCAAACTCTGCATTTGAGTTTTGCAGTCTTACTTCTACTCTCAGAATCCCATCCTTGTCTAAAAATGGATTCAATGACAATATTTTATTATTTGTCTTAATTTCCTTATTGCTTTTCAGACACTTAATCTCTTGCCTTAATTGATATTCTTGTTGTTTCCTAAAATTCCTCATTTTTTCTTCCGGAGAACTTCTCTATAAAATATATTTATATTTTTGGTCATTATTATTTATTTTTATTTGTCGGTAAATTTTTTCAATGTCTGCCGAAACTACAAATTCCCATTTTCTCCATTTGACAACAATGTCAAAAATATCTTTTTTAACTCGTGGCCCAACCCACATTATGTCGTTTTATTATTAGTGGTTTTTGCTGAAGCATCAAAAACTAGTCTTAATTTGGTCGTGAGGCTTGAATCTCTAATAACAGCCTGGTGCGGCAAGAAATATTTACCTTCATTATTCACCTCAACCATGTGTCCTAAATCCATGTATTCTTTCATAAATTTAGTGTAGTCAACCTGTAGTTTTTCATTTCTTTGTAGTTTTTTCTCCAGATTCATGTAACGAGCTATGGCTTGTTTCTTTGAATCTCCTAAGGTGACATCCTCCTTGAATGGAATTGACACAATGTATCGCCCATCTGAAGCCTTTCTTGTAGTTTTAATAAATTCATTTTCACAGATTTCAGACTCGATATCATTTTTTTCCTCTTCTTTAACTAAATCTTCTAAATCTTCTAAATCTTTTAATTCTATTGTTGTGGCTACAATGGTTTCTTTTCCCTTGGATTTTTTACATCCAGAAACTATCCACCCGAAATCAGTTACATACAGACTCCAGAGACATAGACGCAGCGCAAGTTTGTCGATTTATGTTGCCACGCCCACTATAACGCCCACAAACCGCCCAAAACTGCCACGCTCACACTTTTGAAAAATGTTTTGATATTTTTTCATTTTTGTCTTGTAAATTTCTATCGATTTGGCACTCTTACGCCCACAAGCCGCCCAAAGCTGCCACGCCCAAACTTTTAAAAAATGTTTTGAAATTTTTTCATTTTTGTATTGGTCTTGTAAATTTCTATCGATTTGCCAAAAAACTTTTTGCCACGCCCACTCTAACATCCAAATACCGCCGAAAGCTGCCACGCCCACACTTTTGAAAAATGTTTTGAAATTTTTTCATTTTTGTATTGGTCTTGTAAATTTCTATCGATTTGCCAAAAAACTTTTTGCCACGCCCACTCTAACGCCCACAAACCGCCCAAAGCTGCCACGCCCACACTTTTGAAAAATGTTTTGAAATTTTCTCATTTTTGTATTGGTCTTGTAAATTTCTATCGATTTGCCAAAAAACTTTTTGCACAACAAACCGCACAAAGCTGCCACGCCCACACTTTAGAAAAATGTTTTGATATTTTTTATTTTTTGTATAAGTCTTGTAAATTTCTATCGATTTGCCAAAATACTTTTTGCCACGCCCACTCTAACTCCCAAAAACCGCCAAAAACTGTCAGTGTTGAAGATACTCCACTTATTTCTGTCTGTCAACGAAATTTTTTCAATTTCAGAATCTGTGCAGATTCTTCTGAAGTGATTGTGCTTTGTGAACCACTATCAATCAAAGCTCTTAGTTTTTTAAAACCTCCATTCCTCGACTTCACTTGAACCAAAGCCGTGGCTAACAAGGCTTGACCTGCTGTTCTACACGTATTCACTTTTTCTGGATTATGACCTGAAAAGTGAAGCAACGTGTGGTGAGGTCTTTGAAAATTATCCTTTTATTTTCAAACCTCTTGGAACTCTCAAGTGGGTTCGTAATTCTCTCAAGAGCCAAGGCTTCTCCTTTTAATGCTGACTTCAGATAATTAATTTTGAGTGAAGGACTAAGATCCTCCCTCGTATGAATAAGCTCTGTGAACAGCTCATTAAAAAGATCCCATTTTTTGGAATCACCAAAAAAAGTGGGTATCTGGATTTTAGGCAGGGTTGGTAACTCCTCTGCCTTTACAACCGTCGACATTTCAGCTTTGTTGTTTGCTCCACTGAGTCGACTATTTATGGCTGCTAAAATATTCTGCCTGTCAAATTCAAGTTCGCTAATTTCTTCATCATATAGCGAACTTTCAAAATAAGTATTAACCTGTTCTATCAGGTTATATATTTTGTTCCAAAGGAACTCTATTTTGTTTTTCCTTTTTTGAAGGAAATCTGGACTACTGTCTATAATTTTTGACGTATCTTCTAGGTATACCCTAAATTGACCAACATTAGTACGGAACGCCTGCTCTATTTTTAAAGTGTTAACTTAGCTCTTGTGACATACCCTCTGTTCTTTGAATACCCTTCTTCTCCGGGCTTGAAATGGTGACTGGGTGCTCAACGGAACTACTACTTTTTTCAGTTTTAATTTTAATTTGTGCTAAGACCATCATTATTAGGTCATACTGCTTTGAATTAAAATATTCATGATCGACAACGCCGATCTTTATAAAATTGCTTTGATCAGCAATAAAGCATTTTTGAAGCTCCTCTAAGCTTACTAAATCGGAATCTGACGATGTTGGTTTTGCTTCAAACTTCCCAATTTCCAAATTAATTTCGGACTGCTTCTTTAAAAATTGTATGCTTTTTTCCGACATCACTATGAATTTTTATAAACATTTTTTTTTATTTTAATGGTAGGTATAAGAATTTTATTTGGATGAGCTTGATTTGAAAAGTTTTTAATTTTAATAATAATCTGTTTGTTGTTTTAATAAGAAAAAAATTCTTAGGAGTAATAGAATGGAAATAAGTAATGTTCAGCTTATCTTTTTGCGTCCTTTTTGATGTTGGTGCGTTGCTCTGTTGTTGGTGATTCTGTTCTTGTTGCTGCTGCTGTTGTTGTTGCTGCCACTGACGTCGCCGCTGTCGTTTTAACTGCTGCTGTTGTTGGCGATGATCTTCTCACAGGCAACGGGTCTCCCTTTTTTTATCTCGACGTCGAATTTTTTTTTTTTTGACAATTTTTTTTTTTGTATTCCAGTCAGAAGAGGCATTTATTTAGCACTCTTTTTCTCCACTAATGCTCTAATGGCATTTAAACTGCACTTAATTAATAAGCTGCTCATTTATAATGCTCTATGGCATTTGTTATTGGCACTTTTTCTTTTTATTTCTATGCACTTTTTACTTTCACAGTTGCTGATGTATGGCCTCAAGCACGCCTTACCACAAATTATTATGGTAAACACAACAACCTTTAGTTATTAAAATACTATAAGGTGTTTGTTTTAATTTAAAATATAAAAGATTCTTTTGTATCTTTATACCCGTTACTCGTAGAGTAAAAGGGTATACTAGATTCGTTGAAAAGTATGTAACAGGCAGAAGGAAGCGTTTCCGACCATATAAAGTATATATATTTTTGATCAGGATCAATAGCCGAGTCGATCTGGCCATGTCCGTCTGTCCGTCCGTCTGTCCGTCTGTCCGTCCGTATGAACGTCGAGATCTCAGGAACTACAAAAACTAGAAAGTTGAGATTAAGCATACAGACTCCAGAGACATAGACGCAGCGCAAGTTTGTCGATTCAGGTTGCCACGCCCACTCTAACGCCCACAAACCGCCCAAAACTGCGACGCCCACACTTTTGAAAAATGTTTTGAAATTTTTTCATTTTTGTATTAGTCTTGTAATTTTCTATCGATTTACCAAAAAACTTTTTGCCACGCCCACTGTAACGCCTTCAAACCGCCCAAAGCTGCTACGCCCACACTTTTGAAAAATATTTTGATATTTTTTCATTTTTATATTGGTCTTGTACATTTCTATCGACTTGCCAAAAAACTTTCTGCCACGCCCACTATAACGCCTACAAACCGCCAAAAATTGTGTTTAAGACTCTCCTTCTCCCTTCCACTAGCTGAGTAACGGGTATCAGATAGTCGGGGAACTCGACTATAGCGTTCTCTCTTGTTTTTTTTATATACTCTGTCCCTTACCATATAGGGGGAAACAAGAGTTAATTATATTCGCTACCTTTAGCTGCAAGATAAAGTTAGCAATGCTTAAAGGAGCTGGCCTTTCTCTGAGTCCCTTACCATATAGGGGAAAACTGCAGAGTTTTTCGAAGTTAAATTTCTTCGAAGGCTTGATTGACCAAATGTAAAGGATTCAAATGAGAAGACTTTACTTGTAAGTTGATAATTTGAAACTGAATCTTTATTTTCTAAGTCCGAGCTTAGTTAGCTAACATGAAATTTACATATTCTAATCTTATCTCTAACTAGACCAATGCAGTGGCCATCTGTTCCCCAGATGTGGAAAACTACTTAAGACAGTTTGCCACTGCAGGACAGGAATTTTCCACGGCACGATATTCCTTATCTTCAAGAAAATGCTACGTGACCGCTTGCATCTTTATTTAAGGGATGAAACTTACGCAGGAGTTCGTTGTTTATCCCAGATATCTATATCCTAACGCTAAGGCGTTGTTTATTTTTAAAAAAGGCATTGCTGCAGCGTTTCACAAGCTGTACATACATTTCTTCATTTTATATATATGTTCGTCTGAACAATCCTATTAAATGATTATTGGGCTTTAATACTGTGCTATATGTACACTTTTCCTTCACTTTAACTCTATAAAAAATCCAGAGAGAACGCAATAGCCGAGTTCCCCGACTATTGAATACCCGAACATAACAATTTAAAAAAAAATCTATAAAAATAATTTTCAAAAGTGTTTGAGTGGCAGCTTTGGGCGGATTGCGGGGGTTAAAGTAGTATACTGTGCGGCACTCTTCGGCCACTACTCGATCCTCTTATTACTTGAATTCCGCACTTGGTTTGGAAGTCACTGCTGTTAATTTGTCTTTGCTGGTACTTACAAAAATACACTATTGAGGGTGCGGGATGCTGGATACAATCTTTACTAATTTCAATATTGCCAAAAATACCAAAAACACTGCGATAAAATCAAGGGTATCATATTGGCTGTATTGCTTTGGACTCCTTGCCGCGACTCGAGACTTCTTTTACATCTCTTTGGATTGTAGTTCTTCCTTCAGAAGTATTCCTTTTGCCGGCCCTTGATCCTTCCAGTTTAAGACCCTGGGAATCCCGGGATTTCGATTGGATCCTCTTGACACTTAACTTTTTACCGAAGTCCTTGGCTCTTCAGACAGTCTTCACCCGAGTATGACACCGCCCGAGAATAAACCTCCCGAGAATTTACCTCCCGAGAATTTACCTCCCGATAGAGCTTGGTCATCCGTCTTATAGGCCAAGTGTTCCCAACTAGTAGTTATATTTCCCCTATTTTGGGAGTCAATACCCTGCAGGTAAACTGTGCCATTTACTGAAGTAGAATTTCCCTGTGACCGATTACGGCCGCTGAACTGGTCATCGGACACTCGTTTATTGCCGAACTGAATTTTCTTTGTTGCATTCCGTCTGACTCTGGCTTCGACCTACTCCTATAGCCACGAGTACCATACTTTGCCGACTGCGCAAGCCGGGCTATGTGTATTTATGTATAGCCATACGTTATAGGTTATGATCTGTTTTCCAAAAATGCTTCTGCCACTTTTCCAATACAATCGCACTAGCACCGGTATCCAGTAGTGCCATTATCTCTTCTCCATCAACCATAGTTTTGGCAAAGTATCTTTATCTTGTTGTGCGCTCATATTCGTGTACACGACTATCTGTCTAAGGCGTCGGTATTCGGTTCTATTTTTATAATGTTCTGCGGGCGTCGCGTGCAATGTTATCCTCTTCCTCGGCGCCTATAAAAAAGCGCTCTTGTGACAATGCACATTCCTGATCCCGTTGTTCTAGATTCTCAAATGATGGTTAAATCTGCTTGAGCAAACCATGTCTCCTGTTGGACTCGCTCCTGTTTCCCGGCTTGCGTAAAAATTCTTAACCACGGACATCATCGGGAATACTCCTTTGCACGTCTGACCGCTGGATTTCATTTATGGGTTTACTTCGGTTTTCCATGGGTTTTCTACCATCGATCCACTCTGAACCCTTCTTTTTTAAGCTCTACCAGTGATCTTATTGGGGACGTCAACAGTAAACCACCCAATTGGGAGCTCATGTTATCTTAAGAGTTCTACAAATGCATCCTTGAGTTCCAATTTAAAGTGCAAGTAGTGCATATCGGAGACATAGTCGCTGAAGGATTCGTAATATCCATGCTTTCTTTATTTCCCACAATTCTTCGACGGCCACATCCGGTTGTGAAAAGGCTCGCAAGCGAATAGTAGTTGGAATCATAACCCTCTGCTCTATCATTCATTAATGAAAAATTAATCTAATCATAAATTCCTCATACAAGCAGACTATAAATTTCAATAAAGACTGGACGACAGTCCACGCGGAATAGAAAACTTTCAATGGTCATGACGCAGACGGTTCTATCGAATTTTAAATTTCATTTATCCAGTCAATATTGTATGTGCTCATTGGAGCTTAAGCAATCCTGTCAAGTATTTTTTAGGTGCTATATAATTTGCTTATTGTCATAGTTCTAAGACAGATTGCAAAATAAATAAATAAAAAAAAAATAAAAAAAATGTATCCAGTCGAACTGCTTTTGAAACTGGAAATTAAAAAGTTAGACTTCGGTATAGTTCCTGATCAAACGGGTGTTTGGTTTCAGCTTTAATAAATTGCGAAGGTCTAAGTTGAGGTGGTTCCGTTCGTCTGTGATTCCTTCATCGGTGCATCTGGTTATTAAAGTACACTTGCTACGGGTTTCTGGAAGGTCCAGGCGTTAGTGCCGGTTCAAAGCCTACAAGTCTGCCCGTTTATCTCTAGTTTTGTCTTTTGTCTGGTAGGACAGAACCAAATCCATCAATTCTCTTTCTCGTCTGCCGGCAGCCTCCGACCTGTCTTACAAGCATATTACGGCGACTCCTTGGTTGACCTAGTGGTCCATTGCGGAACTATCTATGTCGGTCGAGTTTTCTAACTGCCTTGGCTGGTTCTTAAAGTTTTCCAAGCTCTCTCTATGGAGTACCATACAGTCTGGGATCGGGTGACCTTTCGGGTGGTTGGTTGGAATAGTACTTTCTTTTTATGTAGATATGTATATATTACACGGTCAGCAACGAATGTTAGGGGTACTGCTATGCGAAGACGCTCTTCGGTCAAAGCTAAGTAGTTTGGCTTTTACAAGATTCCATACTGGACCCAAATAGCACATACGAGTTATATATAAAAAGGTCGGCTTGCACTAACTTGGTTATTATTAAAACAGAGTCTCGATCATGCTTTTGCAGAGTGCAGACGCGGTTTTACATCGCTGCAAAGTTCTTTGTGCTGAGTCTAAGGACAAGTCTACTTGCGTGGCAAAAATCTTATTTTTTGTGATCCGCAAAACTAGTTGCGGTGTCAGAGATTGCTTTTCTCTGGACGGAAGTTTTAGACTCATTGATAAGACTGTTCGTTCAACAAAATATTCCATTAAATGTCGCTCAGATAATTCCGTTTCATTTCTGACATCAGACTGAGATGCGTACAGAGCAGTATAGAATTCGCTTATCTTAAAGGTATAATTTCATACCAGGCCACTGAAAGAGGAAAGAACCAACCGCATAGTAATCCGAGGTGTACATTACTCTATACCGGATGAGGACATTAAAGAAAGCCTTACCTTACTTGGCCACATAGTTCGGTTTATCAATAGACTACTCAAGCTACTCTTTGTTGAATTAGAGCCTGATTAACCACAAGGAGATACATGAGCTTAAGACGCTTTGTGTCTGTATTCCACACAAAGCGGATAACGTCATGCAATGCAATCGGTGGCAAACCTTTAATCTCACATAAAAAGAACTGCCATAAGAATGTAATCTGTGAAATATGTGGTGAGCAACATGCCATTGAGGGATCCCTACGAGAAGTCCATCCAGTAAAATGAGTAAACTGTGGCGGTAATTATACAGTAAGCTACAAGGGCTGTCTCGTCCACCAGCAGACAGTAAGTCAAGCCCCTCCCCTTCAAACAACTATTGAGTCAGCTGCACCAAGAGGCATTGCGCTTACATACGGGATTGTTGCCGGTGGTTATATCCAAACCCAGTAAGCAAGTCAGCAGCAATGGACAAGTCACATTAGAAAGTAGGAACCGGAAGCCAACAAAGCGATCACAACCTGCAGACGCAACAGACAATGCAGGACGCAAATCCAAGGCCACAGCAACATCAGCATTCCCAAATTTAGCTACCGAATTCAATGCAGCAATTGCGATATTTTCATAACGATCAGCAATGACAGCGATCTGATGAAAAAATGTCAGTCCTCGAAACTCATCTTGACAAAATGTTCCAAATGATGATGTCCTTGATGTCACTCTCCTAATATCTCTACACGAACTGCACAATCAATCTCTGGTCTTTTCCCCGTTCCCCGTGTGTGGAACGCCAACAAGGCACTGGAGCTGAAACTTTTTATTTAAAATCATCACATTGATATTATGTTGGTCAGCGTAACACACTTCTGCACTCCAGTTGTGACAATGGAAAATCAAAGTGCTCAATGTGTCGCTATCAAGGTTAAATTTCTAATTGCTGGAGACTGGAAGTCACACCATCGACTTTGGTGCTCTCGAAACACTACCACCAGTGGAAGAGTTTTGGCGGACTGTATCCACAGTAAAAATATCCAAGTCCTTGCAACTGAAGGGCCACGCATTGAGTAATGCGTCGAGTAATACTCGAGCGCCATCATATGTTTTTTGAAGCTAAAAATATCGAATTTGCCACAGAAAAATGGTGCACACGTCTAAAAAACTGCTCACTATTTACGACCACAAACAAAGTGTTCGTGACACTTATGGCTTGTTAGAGTGGGCGTGGCAAAAACATTTTTAGTAAATTGGTAGGAATTTACAAGACGAACAAAAATATTAAAACATACCATAACATTTTTTAAAAGTGTGTGTTCGTTCAAACTCTTTAACATGATCCTAACCATTTTCTTTTTTGAAATGTTAATTGAATTCTTACCCATTATGAAATTCCTGCATATTTGACTCTGTTATCGTGTTCATGTAAGCTTAAGCCAGTCGTTTTAAAACTCTCGCACACACCATACTTCTCGCGGAAATCTCGTTGAAACTAAAGTCTATACACTACTAAAACTAATATCTCATACATCACAAAAAAGATTTGTGCATTAAACATTTTGGCGCCTAACGTGGTTTAGAAAACCATCAACCATCTCCGCAACTGTGTTACAGGATCCGCCTTTCAAGTTTCTGTAGAATATTATCTACTGGCATTGGATAAACTGAGATCTCGGCTGGATATGTCGGCACTTATATTCGTGGAAGCGGTCACGTCAATTTTGCAGCTGCAGCCAGCTGGCTCATCCAATTACCACCAGTTATTCAGTTCGTTATCATATTAAGGATCTGATGCGATTCTTATGTACGTTATATCAGAAATGTGTGATCAACAAACCAAAGGCAAGTGGAAAGAGTCACTGGACTACGCTATTCTTCAATCCTGCCAATTTCTTATGTCGAGTGGTCTTTTTTAAACGCAAAGATCAGACAAACTGCGCATATATCGTAACTTTAACAGCCCACATAACTCCTCGTTTGCCCTTACCAACAATGTTTGTTCCTAGCGCTGGCAATCCGGCTGATATTGTGTCACGAGGCTCGACCACATCAGAACTAAAAGCGTTTACGTGGTTCTAAGGCCCACCCTTCCTAATTGGAATCATCTGCAACTTGGCCAGCTTCATCGCAAATCGTTGACTTATATTCGAAGAATGAGCACGTTCAGTGCAACAGTGGTTAAAAACCATGTTCTTAAACAATTGACCAATATCAGCTCGTACATTCGCTGTTTACGAACAAACGCATACGTCAGCCAAACCCCTTGCCAATGTTTTATCACCTGAAGAACTTCGGCGTGTGTCGTTCTGCATTATTTGAATGTGCAGCAACAATCGTATCCTGAAGATTATCGATTACTTCAGCGATCCATGCCACTCAAAGTAGCTTGAAGTTCTTAAATCTATTTATCGACCGATATTATTGTACCGATATATACTCATCGGGGTCGGAGGACGACTACACAACGCCGACATTCCGGAATCCAAAAGGCATCCGATATAGCTGCACACACCCATTTCGCCTAGACTTACGTTCGTCATATGCATCTGCGAATTTGTCATGCAGGACCCAAAGCACTAGTTATTCGCCTGGAATAATCAATCATACATGCCAGAGATTAAGCTTGTCGAATCGTACGTTCCTGCATGTCTTGCGTTCACTATAAGCTCAAACAGGGGAAACAATTAATGGAAACATTACCAATCGAACGACTACAACCATAACAACCATTCCAGAAATGCGGTTTTTAATTTTGTGGACCGATTACGCATCAGAGAAAAGGGTCCAACAATATCGTATTTAGCCGTCCATATTTGCATGGCAACCAAACATGCCCAAAGGCATCTGTTGCGACAAAGGAACCAATTTTGATGGAGCTGCCTATCGCCTTTAGAATCTAAGGAAGTTTTTGTAGGACAATTTCACTTAAGAAACTATATCAACTTATTTTGCTACCGATTTTGCAAGGTTTCATTTTATTCCTCCTAGGGCTCTGGGGAGCGGCCATGTAGAGCGCAAAGTGCTTTTTCTACAGAACATTGACGACTTTTAGATTTACGTTTGAAGAACTTTGCACTGTCACAACTGAAGTAGGAGCCATTCTTAACTCATTCTTAACTATGTCTTCTCAGTCTCCAGATCCCAGCGATCACGGAGCACTTACTCCAGGCCATTTCCTGGTAGAAAAATCTCTTCGTGCTCTTTCAGAACGCATCATCCATACGTCAATGCTTACAAATCTGGAACGTTTCGACGCCGTGACTGAATCCACTGTTTTGGCAAAAATGGTCAGCAGACTACATAAACGAGCATCTAGGAGGGGATAATGGACGACACTATCATCGTACATTGGGGTGGGCGCAATAATCCTCATTCATGACGATAATCTTCCGCCCCTACAATCGAAAATCGGACGCATCGAAGGGGTCATACCTAACAAATTTAATTTAATTCGAGTGACCCAAATTCGAACCAACAAGGGATCTAGAGATCTGTCCACAAGCTAGCCGGGCTGCCTATTTTTTGCTGAAAGTGGATACATTCAATAGGGCCGGGATGTTCGCTCAAACTCATTAACACGATCTAACCTCTTTATTATTTAAAATGTTACTTATTAAATTATTTCCCATTATGATATTTCTATAGATTTGACTCTGCTTACTCTGTTTTCATGCTCATGTAAGCTCCCCTATGTTAAAACCAGTCATTTACAAACTCTTACACACACCATACTTCTCGCGGAAATTTCGTTGAAACTAACAACGTGTTAATTAAAAGTCTATAAAACCCCAAGACTGATATTTCATCAGAATATTTATACCCGTTACTCGTAGAGTAAAAGGGTATACTAGATTCGTTAAAAAGTATGTAACAGGCTTTTTTTTTTTTTTTTAATTTTTTATTTTTTTATTTATTTATTTATTTTGCAATCTGTCTTAGAACTATGACAATAAGCAAATTATATAGCACCTAAAAAATACTTGACAGGACTGCTTGAGCTCCAATGAGCACATACAATATATATACATATTTACATTTATTTACATTTTCCACTTAAATTTAACTTTCGAATCTATGTGACAAGTCTAGCGTGTGAAATCTTTTTAATCGTCTAAGACTGCTAGTATTGTCTAATAGACCTATTGCCATTATGTTTTCGTGGTTGTGTAGTCTGTTAATATACCTCGTAGCATTTCTTTTTATTTCTTCTTTAACCGTAAGTAAGTATACCAAGGAGCACCTGTTATTGTTCTAAGTGTCATGGACTGAAACCTTTGCAATATTTCGATATTTGAGTTACTTGCTGTTCCCCACAATTGCATCGCATATGTCCACACTGGCTTAAGGATTGCCTTGTATAAAGGAATTTTGTTCTCTAAGCTGAGCTGGGAACGTGGACCTAACAGCCAGTACATCTTTCTTGTTTTTGCCTTGAGCTGCATTTGCTTCGCTTTGATGTGCTGCTTACAGACTAGTCGTCTGTCCAGGTGTACTCCAAGGTATTTCACCGTTTCACTAACGGGTATGTAGGTCCCATTGAGCATTACAGGAGGACAATTCCCAGGTCTCAGGGAAAATGTGACTTGAACTGACCTCTGGGCGTTGACCACTATTCTCCACTTCTCCAACCACGCTTCAATTAGACCAAGTTCTTCTTGAAGTAGATTGGATGCTTCGTGTGGGACATTGCCCGTGGCAATGACTGCCGTATCATCAGCATATGTTGCAATTTCAACAGCATCAGTTGTGGGCAGATCAGCTGTAAAAATTGTTTATAATACTGGACCTAAAACACTCCCTTGTGGGACTCCAGCGTGAGCAGTATGTAACCTGGACGATTCGTCGTATTCGTGCACATAGAAGACTCTGTTTTTCAAGTACGATTGAATTATGAGGAAATATGGTGCGGGTAGCCATTTTTTAATTTTATAGAGAAGCCCTGCGTGCCAGACTTTATCGAAGGCCTGCTTGATATCAAGGAATACCCCTGTGCAGTACTTTCTGTACTCAAATGCATTGACGATTGTATGCGTGATCCGATGGCATTGCTCGATCGTTCCATGTCCCCTTCTGAACCCAAACTGGTGTTCGGGTATGATGTTAAGTTCTTCCAGCACAGGCAACATTCTTCTCAAAAGTATTCGCTCAAATACCTTAGAGAATGTCACCAGCAAACTAATGGGACGGTAAGACGAGGTGCAGCCTTCCGGCTTGTTGGGTTTAGCGATCATAATTACTTCCGCACATTTCCATTGACTTGGGAAGTATTCAAGTCTGATCATGGCATTATAAATATACGTCAGCAATCGGATGCACTTCGGCGGGAGATTTCTGATTGTGTTTGCACAGATTTTGTCATATCCTGGTGACTTTTGCCTATTTAACTTCTTTATCTCATCTTCTACCTCTGTGAAGGTTGTTTGGGTTATTGGGAAGCTCATCTGGCAGGGAGATTCGAGAAAGTGATGTACCTCATCTACGAAGTCTGGGTAGTTTTCCGGATTTGGCTTAAAAACTGAGCTTAAATGTTCTGCAAACGCCTCAGCCTTCTCGTCATTGCCCTTGCACCGTTGGCCTCTGCTGTCGACTATTGTGGTAGCTCTTCGGGTTGGTCCTTTGAGATATTTAGTTGCTTTCCAGATGCTATGGTCAAGGTCGCTTGTATATGGGTCAAGGTTTCTTAGGTATGCGCCTGTTGCTTCATTTTTAATTTCCCAAAGTTTGCTTTTTAATTGCTTTGCTGCCCTGTTGAACTTTCTTTTGTCAACTGGACTTCGCGTAGATTGCCAAATTTTTCGAAGTTTCCTTTTTTCAGCAACTTGTGCTCTCAGGTCTAGAGGTAGAAATGTGTGTCTGATTCGATTTTCGTTTAGTGGTGGTGTGAACATGTGTCCAGCTGCATGGATTGAGTTGGTAAATGCCTCAATTGCAAGATCAACTTCGTCACCTGATTTAAGCGATATGTCTAGGCAAGTTCGGTCTTCAAGCCAGTTTTTAAAAGCACTTATGTTCGTTTTTGCATTTATTATTCTATAAGGCTTCTGCTTGAAACAAACTGTTTGACCATAGGTCACAATGATCGGAGCTAAGATCAAAATTCTCTTCTACTTTGAACCTGGTTTGTGGAAGACCAGAGTGGCGTGGGGCGTGGCAAAAACTTTTTTTGGCAATTCGATAAAAATTTACAAGACTAATACAAAAATGAAAAAATATCAAAACATTTTTCAAAAGTGTGGGCGTGGCAGTTTTGGCCGGTTTGTGGGCGTTAGAATGGGCGTGGCAACATGAATCGAATAACTTGCGCTGCTTCTATGTCTCTGGAGTCTGTATGCTTAATCTCAACTTTCTAGCTTTTGGAGTTCCTGAGATCTCAGCGTTCATACAGACAGACGGACATACGGACAGACAGACGGACATGGCCAGATCGACTCGGCTATTGATCCTGATCAAGAATATATATACTTTATATGGTCGGAACCGCTTCCTTCTGCCTGTTACATACTTTTCAACGAATCTAGTATACCCTTTTACTCTAGGAGTAACGGGTATAAATATATTCTTGATCAGGATCAATAGCGGAGTCTATCTGGCCTTGTCCGTCCGTCTATCCGTATTAATAATATTAAAAAGTATCCTTTTTTTTTTTTACTTTGCTTTAATATAGTGAATCTTCCTGTGTAAGATCTAACAATAAGTTTAAAAATCTTAACAATAACAAATTTTTCCAACTGTTCCTTGATTATACGACCGAAAAAATTTAGGTTCAGATAGGTTTCAATACGGAATTGTAGAGTACTGTACTGTAGAGTTTGTACTCCCAGGGACCTTGAACGGCTTAGGATAGCTGTATCGTCGTCAAACGTGGATACCGTAAGGCGACTTTTTGTAGGAATGTCGGATGTATAGATGAGGTATAAAGCGGCCTTGGCCGTCAAGCGAGACTCTGTTGAATGCTTGGGATACGTCTAAAATTACAGTAAAGCAGTTCTTATTTCTGCTGTTATTCGATTCACCTGCTCAATGGTTCCGTGGCTTTCACGAAAGCCAAATTGATGAGCTGGGATTTTGTTGTGGGCGCTCAGATGAAGTTTAAGGCAGATTAGCATGCTTTTTTCAAATAGTTTCGAAATACATGATAGTACTCTGATTGGTTTGTAAGATGTGGTTCTTACCAGGTTAGGAATCATTATGATGATTGATCTCTTTCATCGTTGTGGGAAGTAACCAAGTTTGGTGATTGCATTTAAGAGCTGCAGAATGTGGTAGCTCGATGATCATTCCCGGTGTTATAAGGTGATTTTTTCGGGCTAAGATTGTCTTTAATAATTTTGGTTATTTCTTTTGGACGGAATACAATTGAGGTGTGTTGCTGGTGGGAGTTAATGTTTGAGGACGGTAGCGCGAAAGTGCTAAGTAGAAGCCCAGCCGCCTGAGGGATTACCTATCGGCAAAACGGTTTCAGTCGGTGGACGAAGAGTCGATTGGGCTCTCCACAGTGATTTATGTTTTGTGCCTGTTGAAGAAAGTTGATCTATGTATCGGCGCCGAACGTGTTCCTCGTCTTGTTTGAGAGCGTTGGCCAGTTTAGCTTTTGTTTTGCAGATGGAGATCTGAAAGATTGCCATTTTCTACGTAAGCGTCATTGGCAGTATTCGGCCGCTAGTGGGAGGTGAGTGTTGTCCTCCATCTGTATGTTGATAGATGTGGCCTGAAGATGATTTTTAGCGAACTCTTTGAAGCAGTGGTGGTTCATACGGTTCTTTATAAGTATGCCGGTCCCAGTGGTCAGTGTTTTTTTCTTGTTGCTCAGATGGCCTTTAGTTTCGTTGTGTATCTAATTTTGTGGTGGTTGAAAATTTTGAGTTGGAGGCTTCATACCTGATTTTAAAACGTTTGCAAATGTTATCTGGGTACTGGGTATAGGCCAGGAAGCGAGACTAGTTGCTTTCGAAACGAGAACTTCAGGATATGATTTCGATGGTGTCAGCTAATCTAATTCTTGATGTGCCCGAGCCGTGTTCTTTCTTTTGTGAAAACGAGTGTTAGCTTTTTGTACATGGGAAACCCTCTGTAATTTGCTGTGTGATTACCAGAGAGCTGCAACGAGTCAAACATATTTGTTCATACTCGAGTACTGATTTGGACTCTCAATGATTCCTTCGGTTTGATTCATGTATATGAATCGAACGTGCTTTTGCACGTTCACTATTGTAGGATACAACCTAAAATGATTCTCATTAATACTTGAAGCGTTTAAAAGAGTTCGGTTAGAACATCATACTAACTGAAAGCATTTACTCGAGTTATTGCACGTGGTTAGATTGGTTAAACTTTTGTAAAAAATAAAATAAAGTGCGGAACATATACCTTAAGTGGTGTACGCAAAGGGGGAAGTTCCTTATGGAATATATTGGCCGAAATAAAAAATGAACATGACGAAATTGTGCTCGGCTTCGTTTATTGTCGCACGTGCTCAATTGTGCTAACTTATAAAAACGGCCAAACCTCAAACTTGCATAGGCATAAGTGTTGCAAGGCCATGAATAAACCAATTTCGTTAAAACAAATGTCTGTTAAAATAAAAAACGGAGGCTACCAAAATTGGGTCACCAAAGATTGCCGACCGTATTCAGCTGTACAAGGTGCTGGCTTTAAAAAAAAATGGTCAAATTTTGTATAAAGCTGGGGGCAGATTACGGAGAGAATATTGACTTGGAAGACCTTACACCCGATCCAACAGCCATATCGAGGATCGTGCAAAAGGACGCAGCGGAGAAAAAAAGACAGCTTCGAGGGGAGATTGGAGAAATTGTACGCAGCGGAGGAGCATCAGCCACAATTGATATGTGGACGGATAAATATTTTCATCGAAACTTTCTGGGCGTCACATTCCACTACATGGTCGACAACAAGTTACAAGACACTGTGCTCGTGATGAAATTAATGGATTTCCAAAAGACCACCAGTCAAAACATCTCTAAAAAACTGCACAGTATATTTGAGAAATTTGGAGTTGACAATATAGAGCCCATTAAATTTGTGAGCGATAGAGGCTCAAATGTTATTAAAGCTCTACAAAATAACATTAACACATTTTAGAAAACGTTGAAACCATTTGGGTGGTTAACTTAAATATTTGGCAATAAGTGGCCTTCTTTTTATACCCTCCAGCAATTAATATGAAAGCAACTGAGCTGGATGAGATACAAGAATTTTGTGCATCGCTTGTTTTTTCAAAAAAGGCCAAAAATGCCATTAACACCCTTAACTCCAACTACAAGCTCAACATTTAACTTTGACTTAAATAGCCAGACGGATGCTTTAAGCGAATCTGATAATTTAGTTTCATCTTCCTCAAACGACGCCTTTTTCTTTGCGCAATTAATATAAAGTTTGGGTTAACCAAAAATATAAACTCCAGACGAAGAGGTAAACAGATACGCGAAAGAAATTGTGGAAATGTCAAATAGCTTTAATTTGCTGGATTGGTGGACTTTAAATAAACCAAAATTTCCAAATTTGTTTGAGGTGGCCATGGACATTCACTCAATGCCAGCAAGTAGTGCCGCAGCTGAGAGATCCTTCTCCTTAGCTGGAAAAATAATAACAGAAAAATGCAACCGACTTGCACCTGGCTCAGTCGATAGCCTAATATTTTTAAATTCAATTTATAAAAATTTCCTGCCATAAAATAAATATATGTAAATAAATAAATATATATATTCCTGAAGTTACTTTATTATTATGAGAATCGATCAGTTTGCGCTTCATACCTACAGTTCATACATTTTTACTCGAGTATAACTCAAATGATTTGAATCAAACCAAATCAAAACAAATCCATCAAGACGTTCAATGCAATGGAACGTCGTACGACTTTAGCCGATCCCCTTTGATAGCAACCGAAGTAGCCCATACCGTATAGCCGAGTCTGATTTCCTACTTCGTGCACAGTTCGCTCTAATTCAAATCAGTTCGACGCTGGGCATAATTATTGTAGCGCTTGTGGCAATAAAACTAGTCGGCAGGCAAGAAAGGCGGTGGCGCCATCTACATGTCGTTCCCGTAACGAGAAAAGGGGGCAGACGAGGAAAGTCGGGAGAGAACGTTAGGATAGAAAGAGGCAACATAGGCATCTGTCAGATCTCGGCAGACACCGTAGGCTCGGCGGGTGAGAGCAGGGATATCTTCCCAGTAACTTCAACTCAACGCCAGCTTTCTTTTCTGATTGGGCTGCTCACGAGGAGAGTTGGGCGCTAAAAGAAATTGGAGACGTTACCAAGTGGCAGTGAAAAGAAAATGGCGAAGCACTAAGAAGGGAAAAATCCAGCCAAAAGCAGCGCTAAGTCCAATTGCAGGGTAAGCGAGGAATAAAAAACAAGTGCGTTTTGGGCGGTGGTGCAAGAGGTCTTTTGTTTTATCCATATTTGGCGCTTAGTACGAGATATAACATCGAGCAAAATACGGCCCGACATCGAGCGGAATAGCGATCGAACTAATACCAAAAATAAAGGATTACTCAGCCCCTGGAGGAGCGGATCGCTGGCCTCCCGAATTCTCGCAGCGAGCAGCAGCGGAAATCTTATAAAAGACAGCTTATTAATTAATTAATCCCTGACCTTTCGCAAGGTTTAAGTTAAGAGTCGGAAAGTCAGGAAAAGGGGCCCCAAATAGTTAGATCCCAATTAGCGATACAAATTTTTCCAATTCGGCCGGAATTTTTTGCGAATCAGCGGCGCGGGAAAAGCCAAGGATCGAGAGGCTGATGGCCGTCAGATTTTGGGCGTGGCAATTTTTTTGGCAATTCGATAAAAATTTACAAGACTAATACAAAAATGAAAAAATATCAAAACATTTTTCAAATGTGTGGGCGTGGCAGCTTTTGGCGGTTTGTGGGCGTTAGAGTGGGCGTGGCAACATGAATCGGCAAACTTGCGCTGCGTCTATGTCTCTGGAGTTTGTATGCTTAGTCTCAACTTTGTAGCTTTTGTAGTTTCTGAGATCTCAGCGTTCATACGGACGGACAGACAGACGGACGGACGGACAGACGGACATGGTCATATCGACTCGGCTATTGATCCTGATCAAGAATATATTCGGTACGAATACGATCTCGTGTGGCCATATTTTTGGCAGCAGTAAGATGCACGTTTTCTGGTTCAGCTCAATCTTAAAGAGTGGTTGCGGCTGCCTGTGCTCTTCTTGCGGATGTAAATGAGGGAGGTTTTATTTTCTTCGGTTCATAATCGTCGGGGTTCAGTGGCACGTCCTCAGTGTTGTCTGCCAGATATATGATGATGATATTCTTGCTTATATTATTCGGCTTGTTTCCTACATCGGAATTTTTGGGCCTACGTTTTCTCTTGATTCCAGTCTGGATGGTTGACCCAACTATTTTGTTTTCGTTTTGTTTTGCATGTAGTCCAGCATTTCCGTTTAGTTCTTGCGCGTTTGTGACTCAGTGAGAGCGTGAGCAGGTGCAGCCAACGATGAAATTAAGCTGGCTGTCGATATTGCTCACGCTGTTGTTGTTGAAGATAGCGTTTGTGTCGGAACTAGAAGTGCGGGAGAGCAAGAGCGCGCTCTCTTATGATTTGTTGGTAAGCACCGGTTCGTCGGGCTATGGTTTATTGACCGCACGTTGTCTGCGATTGCAGTTGTCGGCGAGATATAAGAAAAGTACGCGTTGTTTCGTTTAATTAAGAGACGGAGATCGTCTTGCGTGCAAGTTGTGCGTCTTGCTCATAGTTGTATTATTTAATTATTGTTTTTATTTAGATGAGCGATCATGCATCGCACTGAGCGTCTCTTTCGCTTTCGATTATATATTTATTTTATATTATTTATTATTTAAAAGCATTCCATTCACTAATCAACCGAATTCAGAGATGCTTAAACAATGTTTTAATATTTTTTTTATTTTTTTTATCTACCGACTTGCCAAAAAATGTTTTGCCACGCCCACTCTATAATTTACTTTTTCTATTTATTTTTTCCTATATCTATAAATATGCCAGAAAAAATATGCATGTTTATGTCCCTATTTATATAGTTATTAGGGTCGGAAAAGCTTCCTTCTACATGTAACTCGCACACTTAAAATATATTTTTTTTATTACAGGAAACGCCAAAACAACAAGAAACGACAACAGTTCTAGGTTTGGTAAATTTATGCAAGTTTGCTTCGACGACTACAACTGTATTAAAGGATGCGTAATTCAGGATTACCTGCTCGAACAATCTCGGATAACATTTCAAAGTGAAGGGGAACGAAACTATAATATAATGTATCAGTTAGTTGCTCAGGGACAGAAAAATATCGGCATCGCAAAATCCTTTAATTTAAAGCCACCTGAGTTTTACAAATATCTAAATACGTCCAATTCTGAAAAAATAAATATGCACTCAGAGTCAAAGAAGTTTGATGCTGTTACCATGGCGTTTACGGTTTTACAAATTCCGCAATTTGTTATAGATGGCGTTTTTAAAGTGCTTAGTTCCATTTTGTGGCTAGGTAATATAGAGTTTATAGACGTTGATGGAGAAGTCACCGATTTTTCTAGTTCAGACCAAGAAGTGATATCGATTATATCAAACCTTTTGGGACTTAATCGCTGTGACTTTAAAAAGGTTTTATTAATTCGCCAAATAAACGTTCGGGGAAATATCACGGAAATTCCTTTAAAAATAAAAGAGGTAAGTATCATCAAGGGTTAGCTTTAATTTAAAATTAAAATAATTCTGTCCAATGTTGCCAAGCATTGCAAGGTGTAATTTTAAAACGGCGCAATAATAGTCAATAATAATAATAATAACGCTGCGAAAAATACTCGGAGAGTAAAAGGGTATACTAGATTCGTTGAAAATATGTAACAGGCAGAAGGAAACCTTTCCGACCATATAAAGTATATATATTCTTGATCAGGATCAATAGCCGAGTCGATCTTGCTATGTCCATCTCTCCGTCCGCCCGTATGAACGTCTAGATCTCAGGAACTACAAAAGCTAGAAAGTTGAGACTAAGCATACTGATTCCAGAGACATAGAAGCAGCGCAAGTTTGTCGGTTCATGTTGCCTAGCCCACTCTTAACCGGTATATATAAGTAAATAAGTAAAAATATAAGTAAATTGTATCTAATAGTCGGGGAACTCGACTAAAGCATTTTCCCTTGTTTTATTAAATTTAATTTTCCATGACCTGTTCCCATGTTTTTCAGAAATACCTTTATTAATATATTTCTTTATTAATACATTTATTTGTAGGCTATAGAAAATCGACATGCTTTGGCAAAAGCACTGTACTCAAAAACGTTTACATGGCTGGTTTCAAAAATAAATAGCTGTACAAATCCAGGACAAGATGGCGCAAAATTTCTTGGAGTTCTCGATATATTTGGATTTGAAAATTTTTCTCATAACTCATTTGAGCAACTATGCATTAACTATACCAATGAAAAGCTTCACAAATTTTTTAACCATTATGTTTTCGCCTTAGAGCAATCAATCGTGAGTACAAATGTATATACTCGTACATCTTCACCAAACAACACAATAAAATAATTATTTTAAGAGTAATGGTAGTTCCATGCGATGAAAAGCTATATAATATCCATAAAAGAAATTGTAAAACAAGATTCATACAAAAAATTCATACATTAAAATTTTAGTGTGTTTTTGTTGTTTTGTTTCAGGCATTGCATATTTAACTAATTTTTAAATTATGGTAGCTTTGACTCATAAGCATGTTAAGCTGATATGTCTTATAAGTTTAATGATCATTGTTTCAAAGTGTACACAATATTCGCTTTAACTTGATCTCAGGCGTTGATTCCATTAATGCCAGGGCTGTGATTCACCCCTGGAGCTGTCACATCAGAATTTTAGAAAAGTGATGTCCCCGCTACTATGCATGGTATATGTATATCTAGCTAGATAGACCCCGTGTGCAATAATCGTTTTGCTGCTTGCAAAAGCAATCGGGGCTCTAGACCATCTGAAACCTATTAAAAGTGCGCTGTAGGTTTTTCAAAATTGTTTTGTCATGTTGACGGAAATTGACAAGTAAAATAATAATCAATCATTTTAAAAAAGTGTGAGTGCCAATTTAATTTGAAAAGAAAAATAATTTTACAATTGTCAATTTGATTCAAAACGTTGCCGCGCCCACTGTATCGCCCATAACTGCTATGCCAAATTTTGTAATAACTGTTTTTACTTTTATTTTAATAAAAATAAAAAACAACACATCAAAGTATGGCCGTGTAATTATACCCGTTACTCGCAGAGTAAAAGGGTATACTAGATTTGTTAAAAAGTTTGTAACAGGCAGAAATAAGCGTTTCCGACCATATAAAGTATATATATTCTTGATCAGGATCAATAGCACAGTCGATCTGACAATGTCTGTCTGTCTGTCCGTCTGTCTGTCCGTCTGTCCCTCCGTCTGTCCGTCCGTATGACTGTCGAGATCTCAGGAACTATAAGGGCTAGAAAGTTGAGAATAAGCATACAGACTCCAGAGACATAGGCGCAGCGCAAGTTTGTCGATTCATGTTGCCACACCCACTCTGACGCCCACAAACCGCCCAAAACTGCCACGCCCATACTTTTGAAAAATGTTTTGATATTTTTTCCTTTTTGTATTGGTCTTGTAAATTTTTTATCGATTTGCCGAAAAACTTTTTGCCACGCCCACTCTAACGCCCAAAACTGCCACGCCCGCACTTTTGAAAAATGTTTTGATATTTTTTCATTTTTGTATTAGTCTTGTAAATTTCAATCGATTTGCCAAAAAACTTTTTGACACGGCCACTCTAACGCCCACAAACCTCCAAAAACTGTCAGTGTTGAAGACTCTCCTTCGCAACTTCACTAGCTGAGTAACGGGTATCAGATAGTCGGGGAACTCGACTATAGCGTTCTCTCTTGTTTTAAATTAATGTATATCTAACTATGAGTTGCATGATCCCCACAAAGTATTATGTTCTGACTATAATAGATTCTATCCTATTATCTCTAATTCTGACTTTCTGCCGTTCTTAAAGGATCAATACTAACGTATTTAACAAAATCTTAGATCTTACTAGTATATATATATATTTCTTCGTCCTTTACTTTTTTTTCAATCGCGTCTATCTTCCCGCGATGCGAGCCGTAAGATACACGTCGTTTGGGCGGGAGGTCTGGCCGTGGGACTCGCACGAAATAAAAAAAAAAGGCCTTGACAAGCAGTTTAGTCCTAGTGACGTTCGCGCAGCAGGGAAGATTTTAATTTTCCTACCGTAAGGCATTATAAAAAAAAAATCAGAACCACACACACCTATCAACACTAATAAGTGCGCAAATTTCAACGGCAATGCGCAGGTTTCGGGAACGCCACGCGAGGATTGCGGCGTTGACCTTAAGAGCGAGAGTGGTGCAGCCGGCCCCAATGGCTAGTGGAGCACGGAAGAGGACAGCACCAGAATAGATGGGGCAGCACGCAGCCACTAAAGAGGCTTACGAGAACCCAACGGTCAAAGTAACAACGGCCCAGACAGTAGGTGAAAGAACCAGAATAGCGCACCACAACGCGCAGCCAGACATCTGCACGCGGCGTCCCTAGCACATACCAACGCAGAAGCGCGGCCCAAAGCATCGGATCCTATCACGCCAGCTCCACGACCAGCAAGCGACAACGCCTGAGCAACCCAGCAAGCGGGCGACCGACACCAGGCCTCGCGATCGACTTTCGCACAGCCGCACGATCTGCCGGAACACGGGCAGGAAGAACGACCGGGACCCTTGCGTCGACCAGAGCCATCACCGGTTCGGGATATATTGAATATCCACTCGGATGAGACGAACGCCTGGGGATGGCAGGTACCAGCAAGGGAACAGATCTAAAGGAGGGGGTAGTCTGACGCTTAATGCGCACAATAACATATAAGTTTCCTAAGAACGTAGAATAAGAGAAATTCAATGAAGTCGATAGTCGATAAGAGAAACACAATAAAGGCAATAATAATGAAATTAAAGTTGAGAAACATACCATAAACCTAACATTCGAAAAATACGCGCAGTAACTCGCAGCATTATCCCGACACAGCAACAATCACCGCCCACGAAACCGCCCCGGTCGTTGGCATCAAAGTGACAGCACTGTGTCAGCACAACGTATTGATTACGTAGCGACCCACACTTACTGCCGACGTTGCCGAACGGATGCGACAAACAAGTCGCCAACGAAGTGATCACCCTATTCCATTATTTCCATTCCCATTCATTCCTATCATAAGTCAGCATTGTTAAACTTAAGAATTACAAATAAAGTCAGTCTGATTTCTACCACGAAAGTGTAAGGAAGCGTTCTTATCTCATATTCACGAGGACTTACTCTACCCCCTACTCTACCTCCATATCATAACTCGCGCGCGCGCAACAGCCAAGGAGAAGGGGCACACTGGTCTATCGAGGGGTGG
This sequence comes from Drosophila santomea, assembly GCF_016746245.2. Classification (NCBI taxonomy): domain Eukaryota; kingdom Metazoa; phylum Arthropoda; class Insecta; order Diptera; family Drosophilidae; genus Drosophila; species Drosophila santomea. The sequence goes on from NW_025319002.1 coordinate 313,278, forward strand.
TCACACTAATGCGTATAAAATAAAGAAAGATATGCGGGCACACTACGCCACGCCGGAGCCCTATATAAAGCGGGTCACCGCCTCGATAATCATCAGTCTCCGCCGGCGATCGGCGAAACCAGTCTGGACTGGTGCAGCAGCACCAGCACGGATAAAGGAGAAGGAGGTAAAAATTGGTAATACTAAGAAGGATTTAACTGAACTATCTCTTTCTCCCCTTCCTATACATATTTGGAAGACCTAAGGGCCTCCCAACCTTCTTACCTCTATACGTATTTGGAAGACCAAAGGGCCTCTCAAACTTCTCCATATTTGGAAGACCTTAGGGCCTCTCAAACCTCTCCATATTTGGAAGACCTTAGGACCTCTCGAACTTCTCCATATTTGGAAGACCTCAGGGCCTCTCAAACCGTTCTCCATATTTGGAAGACCTCAGGGCCTCTCAAACCATTACTCATAACTGGGAGACCACAGGGCCCCTGGATTATTCTCACCCATAGATCGACCGAGGGAGGCCAAAATCCCACCCGAAATACCCACTAGGAGCATCCCTAAGCCACCCGAGCATTTTGTTGTAGTTAAAAATAATAGAAGAATTTTATTGATTAATAATTATATAATAATTAATAATAATAATTATAATAATAGTAAAATAATAACTAATCATATAAATTTAAAATTGGCACGAGAGTATATGCATATATAAAAAAATATAGAACATTGTTCCGTCAAACTTACCCCAGTTTAATCCGGAGCGATGAGATCTCAACGCGTTGGATCCTGGGTGTTGCTACTGATAAGAACATATATACATTCGTGCACCAATATTTTTTGTAAACTGAGCATTAACGTAATATCTTTTGTAAATTCTTATTAGCTTTAATAGTACTAGCAAAATTAATATGTCGGCGATGAACTCCAGGGTATGCTGCACACCTAATATCTCCTCTTTGTGGTCGACGACTTCCGCGGTTTTGATCACGTTGGCGTTGTTGTCGGAGGCTTTAGACTCCTTGCCACCCATCTTGAGACTTCTGTTGTATTGTAGGTTTTCTTCAAGCGTGCTCCTTGTGTTGGATCCTTCCAGACTACGCCCTGTTATTCTGGGGGTTGATGAAGGCCTCTCTCGGCACTTTTCCTTTGCCCAAAGTTATTAGCGCGTTAAGGCAGTCCTCATTTGAATCGTGAGGATAAAGTCTCGAAAAAAAAGGATTCTCGGGAATTGAGTCCCGATTACTGTTTCTCGAGTATTTCTCGAGTTCGGGTCTTCCCGCATATTCACTTTCGGGAATTCACTTCGAGTCTTCCCGGGTATTCACTCCGAGTCTTCCCGAGTATTCACACACGGGTATTCACCCGAGTATTGACTTAAAGGTATTAACCCGGGTATTGACTATTTTATCGGTGGGCCACGGCCACCGGCTTAGAGCTTTTCTGAGCTATCAGTCTTCTATGCTACGTGTCCCCACATAGGAGTCATATTTCTAAATTTCCCCTATTTTGGGAGTCAATACCCCCTCGGTGAACTGTTCCCGTAACTTGAGTAGGTTTTTTATTCTGCGACCTGGTCATCGGGCACTCGTTTATGTCATATTATGATGAAAGAACCACATTGCTTAATAAAGAGGCTAGGGCTGATGCCCTACACGTATTTATTTCCGGTCTAATACCTAAGGGCTGTTGTTTTTCCAGCACAAGCCAAAGACCTGCCACCAGCACTGGCATTAACAAGAGAGGTAAATGCCAGTATAAAACGAAGCATGCTTGCTGCCACATATGCCAAGGCGGTGAAGCAAAGAAATCAGAATACTGATTTCCAAAACAGCCAACACCGCGCGCCTGTAAGTCGAAGTAGTCAGTAGTAGCAGTGGCGATGCCCATAGTGCAAGCCGCTATTCTCGCACGAATGTATCTGTACGGCCATCATTCCTTCTTCTCTTTGTTATCTACCTACATTAAGCTTGGGCGCAGCATTCGGCTTGGACTGCCCTAGCTGGCGGTATAATTAACCAAATAAACAGAATCGGAAAAAAGACAAAACTTTCTTCGGCTATTTATTATTCGTAACAGCTATTAGAAAAGCTCAATAGCTAAACAGCGCCAAAGGGAATACAATGTTGAGAAAGCAACCTTTGCGGAAGAAGATGATTTGGAACTAATACCTTGTGTTTAGTGTTAACGAGTTTCCCAGTGCTATGAGTTTCCCAGACCCAGATTACAATGTTGAGAAAGCAACCTTTGCGGAAGAAGATGATTTGGAACTAATACCTTGTGTTTAGTGTTAACGAGTTTCCCAGTGCTATGAGTTTCCCAGACCCATATAGGGAAACTAAACGTAAAAATAAAAGGGCTTATCCGGGAGACCGCCGGGTATCAGCCAGCGTAGGCAGAAAAAAACATTTTCATTATGAACGCGGCACACATAGGAGCAATAATTCATGCTGCACTGACTATTCAGGCAAATGTCGTTAATCAACAGATAAAAAAGTAGAAGTGCCAGAGGTAGAAACCTATATAAAAACAAGAGAGAACGCTATAGTCGAGTTCCCCGACTATCTGATACCCGTTACTCAGCTAGTGGTAGTGCGAAGGAGTGTCTTCAACTCTGACAGTTTTTGGCGGTTTATGGGCGTGGAAAATTTTTTTTTGGCAAATCGATAGAAATTTACAAGACTAATACAAAAATGAAAAAATATCTAAACATTTTTCAAAAGTGTGGGCGTGGCAGCTTTGGGCGGTTTGTGGGCGTTAGAGTGGGCGTGGCAAAAAGTGTTTTTGCAAATCGATAGAAATTTACAAGACCAATACAAAACTAAAAAAATATCAAAACATTTTTAAAAAGTGTGGGCGTGGCAGTTTTGGGCGGTTTGTGGGCGTTAGAGTGGGCGTGGCAAAATGAATCGACAAACTTGCGCTGCTTCTAGGTCTCTGAAGCCTGTATGCTTAATCTTAACTTTCTAGCTTTTGTAGTTCCTGAGATCTCGACGTTCATACGGACGGACGGACGGACAGACGGACAGACGGACATGGCCAAATCGACTCGGCTATTGATCCTGATCAAGAATATATATACTTTATATGGAAACGCTTCCTTCTGCCTGTTACATACTTTTCAACGAATCTAGTATACTCTTTTACTCTACGAGTAACGTTTAAGATATAGCGTTCTTTCTTGTTTTCAGTTGATTTTTGGCCGAATCGTATATTAGTAAAAGAGTTTAAAACCAAAATTAACAAGAGAGTCAAGTTCCCCGACTATCTAATACCCGTTATTCAGTGCGAAGGAGAAATTTCAACACTGACAGTTTTTGGCGTTAGAGTGGGTGTGACAAAAAGTTTTTTTTACAGATCAATACAAATTTGCAATAAAAAAAATTAAAAATATCACTACATTTTTTTAAATTGTAGGCGTGGCAGCTTTGGGCGGTTTGTGGTGGCATAACATTTTTTTGCAAATCGATAAAAATTTACAAGACTAATAAAAAAATTGAAAAATATCAAAACATTTTTTTAAAAGTTGGGCGTGGCAGTTTTGGACGGTTTGTGGGAGTTAGAGTGCGCGTGGCATAGGTCAAAAAACTTGCGCTGCGTCTATGTCTCTGGACATTCTATCTTTTATAGTTCCTGAGATCTTGACGTTCATACGGACGGGCATGGCCAGATCGACTCGGCTATAATCAAGAATATAAATATATATATAGGGTGTTTTTTTTAGAGGTATAGAACTTTAAATTGCAATAAAACAACGATGGATTATTCGATTGACATGAATTTTATTGACATGAAAGATAATCTTGTGGCATTACATTTTAAATATGATTTCTGGCATATGACCGCCACGGCTGGCTCGGATGTAGTCCAATCTGGACGTCCAATTTGCAATGACTTTTTCCAACATATTTGGCCGTATATCGGCAATAACACGGCGAATGTTGTCTTCCAAATGGTTTAGCGTTTGTGGCTTATCCGCATAGACCAATGACTTTACATAGCCCACAAAAAGTAGTCTAGCGGTGTTAAATCACAAGATCTTGGAGGCCAATTCACAGGTCCAAAACGTGAAATTAGGCGGTCACCAAACGTGTCTTTCAATAAATCGATTGTGGCACGAGCTGTGTGACACGTTGCGCCGTCTTGTTGGAACCACAGCTCCTGGACATTATGGTCGTTCAATTCAGGAATGAAAAAGTTAGTAATCATGGCTCTATACCGATCACCATTGACTGTAACGTTCTGGCCATCATCGTTTTTGAAGAAGTACGGACCAATGATTCCACCAGCCCATACAGCGCACCAAACAGTCAGTTTTTCTGGATGTAACGGTGTTTCGACATACACTTGAGGATTAGCTTCACTCCAAATGCGGCAGTTTTGTTTGTTGACGTAGCCATTCAACCAGAAGTGCGCTTCATCGCTAAACAAAATTCGCTTATGAAAATCGGGAACAACAGCAATCTCGTTTTGGGCCCATTCGACGAATCTACGCCTTGCTTGATGATCGTTTGGTTTCAATTCTTGCACGAGTTGGATTTTGTAAGCACGCAAACCAAGATCCTTCCGCAAAATGGATGGACACAGATCCAATTCCTGTGCTCGATGGCGGATGGACTCATTCGGGTCTTCCTCAATGCTACGCTCTACAGCAGCAATAGCTTCTTCTGTACGCACCGTACGGCGTCTCTGGGGATGCGAGTTATCAATAAGAGTAAACGCGGTGCGAAAACGGTCCATGGTTAATCGAATTAACTGCTCTGATGGACGATTTTGTCGACGATAAAATGGACGTAGTGCGCGATACGTATTCCGCACAGAACCATTATTTTCGAAATAAAATTGCACTATTTGCAAGCGTTGTTCAGGCGTGAGTCTATTCATGACGAATTGCCAAACCAAACTGAGAATAAATCACTTGACAGCTGTTAAATCGGTCGCCATCTTGAACAGTAATGCCAACTTAAAGTTCTATACCTCTAAAAAAAACACCCGTTATAACTTAACGACGAGCTCCCGCCTCTCCCCACTGACGCGGCCGCAACACCTATGGATCGACTTCATAACTCGACGAACCGACGAGATCGCTGCAATGTGCAGCGTCTGCGCTAGAAACAATCACGCTAGCCAACGTACACAAGCTGCGCCCTCTGTTGTTATCGCTGAGCCTGTTTCGCAACATCCGTTGTGCCACTTTTTACTCGGGCCAGCTGATGCATCATTTCCCACGGGCGTCGCTGGATGCAGAGCGTCGTGGCACTGGCTTCTTTTAAACGTGGCCGGAGGAGTTTCGGCATTCCAGTCTGGGACGGCGAGCCGAGTTCATAAAGGAATATTGTAGACCTTCAAATAAAGAATCTTAAATATCGAAATAAAGAAAAAACCAACAGAACTGAAGCATCGATTTATTTGAGAATTTGAGAACTAGGTTAAGTGTCGAGCCAAATGGATCGGCAAAGGCGTGACCAACCGCTAACTTATATGACCAAACCACGGCACCACCGTCTGCACGCCTCTTCTACTTCTTCATCTTCTTCTTTAAAAAAAAACGAACTTCTAGTCTTACTATCTCCTAATAAAATGCAAAAGGCTTGCATAGCAAGCTAACTAAATTGTTGTGAGGAGTCTTAAAACTCCCCACAAATCCGGGTGCAGGAGATCGGCGTAGCAACAGCGAAGACAGCTGGAATGCGAGAGGAGTCAAGGGCGGTCAGGTCAAACGGTAAATAATGGACCTTGGACCCCGGCAAAGCGGAGAGACCGTGAAATAACGGTACCGCGCTGGACCTTGGACTCAAACCCGCCAAGGGCGTAGAGGTCCGGTGCGGACTTTGAACAGGCACAAAGAGGACGCACCGTGAACTAACGGACATGTTTGGACCTTGTACCCGAGCGAGCCGTGTGCAAAAGGGGAAATAACGGGATTCTCGCAGCCGATATAAGGGACGGCGCCGGCGCAGCTCGGAACAGTGAAGAGGAAGTACGCGAAGGGCCATACAGCCGGACAGTGAAGAGGAAGTACGCGAAGGGCCAGACAGTGAAGAGGAAGTACGCGAAGGGCCATACAGCCAGACAGTCAAGAAGAAGTACGCGAAGGGCCATACAGCCACACAGTCGGTCGGAAAAGTTACGCGAAGTACACGGAAGTCAGCGAAAGTACGCCACACGGGCGATCAGCCAATACCGAGTGACAGTGAAGCAGCGGAAACACAAGTGCGTCAAGCGAGCATCCCGAGTGGATCTCTGCAAGTACAGATCAGCGAAGGACGAGCGAACACCAGGACCTAGCGTGGTCAGAAAAGGGACGGTGGAGTCAGTGGTCGCAACGGTGGTTCGGAGAGGAGCGCTAGCTTAACTCACGGACGATACACCCTGCCCCATAACATCCTAAGCCCTGGTCGAGCCCGCAGGTTATCCGTCGGCAAGGGCGACAAGTGCCTAGCATACGCAGGAAGGGACGGTGGAGTCAGTGGTCGGCAAAGGTGGTTCGGAGAGGAGCACTAGCTTGTCTCTCGTACGACACACCCTGTCGCCATAACATCCTAAGCCCCAGGCGAGCCGGTGCGGATTCCTCATCGGAAGCGACGCAGGCATACGAAGGAAGGACGATGAAGGAACAACGACGCGCATCCGACGGCGAGGGTCACCGAATTCTGTTCAGCAAGTGACTCTAAATAAAGTTGGTTTAAACCTGAGACTCTGTCTTCTTCTTGGTCGGGCAATCACACAAATCATAAATTTGGTGGGACGAACAAACAAACTCTCTGAGCTAGCCGTTGCATTTCGTAGCGAGCAGAAATAAGAAAAACAGTTCGTTACATCTGGCGTCCAACGTGATTGTCCTGGCCAAAAGAACAGAGGGGAAGATAGTGAAATCGTGGAAGGAGACCGGCAGTGGAAGTCGGAGTCACCAACGTGAGTGTCCTGATCAAGGAGCCAGCATGGAGGAGACCGACGTTATGCCCAAGGAGCAGGAGGAGCTCGGGTCGAAGACACGGGAAGCGCGGGGTTAGATGCAGAGCTTAAGGACAGTCTATAAAAGAGGAAAGGGTATCGTAACGACCAACCGACGTTCAGAAGGAGGAGTTCGAACAGGGGGCGGAGGCCAGAAAGAGCAGCTCGCAACAGTACCACAACTACACACGCGCAGGAGAAGGAGTTCAACCAAGAGATCCATGGCTGAGAGTCCCATTAGACGAAAGCCGACGACAAGTGGGTATGAACAGCGTGAACGAGGCAGGGTGCAAAGCGGTGGACCCAACATCAGGATGCAAGGATGACACCATAAAGCTGCTTTAAAGGAAAACAAACCATATCAGCTGTTGACATCAAAACAAGAGAAAATCGGGATGGGGGCGCTACGATAATAGCGGTCGATCGATAGTGAGATCGATAGGGAACAAAAAAAGTACTGGATTTTATATTGATTTTCAACACGCTGTCACACTATTGACAGCAATCGGCACGACATCGGAATTACGGAACATGAAGTGGCAACGCCGGTCGCCAATATCGATAGCTCGATCGCGCAATCAGCGATGAGACAACATCGATTGGAATCGGAAATGGCAACGTCGGTCGCCAACATCGATAACTCGATCATGGTGAGTATCGGTGGAGTTGCCAGAGATGGAAAGCGATGAGAAGGCGGGAAATTTAAATGCGGAGCTGGTGACCAGAAGCAGACGGCAACAGATACAGGAGGCTGGAGAAGGGCGCGAGGATCGAGATGCCGAGTCGAGATGTCGAACGACAGGGTCTACTAGGCTGAGGCTGCCGGGCTGAGATCAAGGAGGCGCAGGTCGACGTGAGGAGTAAGGAACGATGAGGATCACGATGCCACGTCGAGATGCTCAAATAGGCTGAGACGTAAAGGCTGCGATCAGGAAGGCGCAAGGATGTTCAAGATGCCAAGTCAAGACGCTGAACGACGGGGTCTAATAAGCTGCGACTGCCAGGCTGAGAACGAAGGGCGCAGGGTCGACGAGAGGAGATCGAGGAAGTTGCCTATGCAAGGAGGAACCAAATCAGAGGACCGCCGGAAGCAACATACTTTTCAAATACTTCGGAAGAAAGGGGGAGATGTGAGGAGTCTTAAAACTCCCCACAAATCCGGGTGCAGGAGATCGGCGTAGCAACAGCGAAGACAGCTGGAATGCGAGAGGAGTCAAGGGCGGTCAGGTCAAACGGTAAATAATGGACCTTGGACCCCGGCAAAGCGGAGAAACCGTGAAATAACGGTACCGCGCTGGACCTTGAACTCAAACCCGCCAAGGGCGTAGAGGTCATACGGTAACGGTGCGGACTTTGAACAGGCACAAAGAGGACGCACCGTGAACTAACGGGACATGTTTGGGCCTTGTACCCGAGCGAGCCGTGTGCAAAAGGGGAAATAACGGGATTCTCGCAGCCGATATAAGGGATGGCGCCGGCGCAGCTCGGGACAGTGAAGAGGAAGTACGCGAAGGGCCATACAGCCGAACAGTGAAGAGGAAGTACGCGAAGGGCCATACAGCCAGACAGTGAAGAGGAAGTACGCGAAGGGCCATACAGCCAGACAGTCAAGAAGTACGCGAAGGGCCATACAGCCACACAGTCGGTCGGAAAAGTTACGCGAAGTACACGGAAGTCAGCGAAAGTACGCCACACGGGCGATCAGTCAATACCGAGTGACAGTGAAACAGCGGAAACACAAGTGCGTCAAGCAAGCATTCCGAGTGGATCTCTGCAAGTACAGATAAGCGAAGGACGAGCGAACACCAGAAAAGGGACGGTGGAGTCAGTGGTCGCAACGGTGGTTCGGAGAGGAGCGCTAGCTTAACTCACGGACGATACACCCTGCCCCATAACATCCTAAGCCCTGGTCGAGCCCGCAGGTTATCCGTCGGCAAGGGCGACAAGTGCCTAGCATACGCAGGAAGGGACGGTGGGGTCAGTGGTCGGCAAAGGTGGTTCGGAGAGGAGCACTAGCTTGTCTCTCGTACGACACACCCTGTCGCCATAACATCCTAAGCCCCAGGCGAGCCGGTGCCGATTCCCCATCGGAAGCGACGCAGGCATACGAAGGAAGGACGATGAAGGAACAACGACGCGCATCCGACGGCGAGGGTCACCAAATTCTGTTCAGCAAGTGACGCTAAATAAAGTTGGTTTAAGCCTGAGACTCTGTCTTCTTCTTGGTCGGGCAATCACACAAATCATAAATTTGGTGGGACGAACAAACAAACTCTCTGATCTAGCCGTTGCAACTCGTAGCGAGCAGAAACAAGAAAATCAGTTCGTTACATTGTATTCTAATAGCCTTTCCTTTGCGTCTCATATTATTGTGTTTACAGAGACTTGGTTAAAGCCGAAAATACTTAACTCTGAAGTTTTCCCAGGTATGAACAGGTGGTTTCCAGACGGGAGGTGGAGTCCTAATTTCGGTTAGGTCTACCCTCACAGCAGAGGATGTACTTTTTGACGAGTTCCGTAACGTAGAATTCGTATGCGTAAAGCTGTAATTTTCAAATAGCTCTGTTTATATTACGTGCTCTTATATTCCGCCGTCTTCTGAATTCTTAAAATACCTTCATCATTTGGCAGCTATCCAATCCGTCTCAAATATACTGTCCGATAGGAACCAATTGGTAGTTCTATGTGATTTTAATATACCTGGAACTACGTGGTCCCCAGAAGAAAAATCGAATATCCTTCTCCCTGTAGCATAACATGACTTTATTGACGGCTTGCTCGACTTTTTGTTGTGGCAAGTTATATTCGAAACCCTTATGGTCGACTATATCTTGTAACAAGTGCTGAAAGTGTGTTTCTATCCAGAGTAGCACCTCTTACTCAACTTTATGATTCATATTATCCTATTTTCGAGGTGACTATCGACATTAGTACTGTAATAAAAGAGAAATCAGAGAAGTCAACCAAACGAATTCATTGTTTTCGCAAGGCAAACTTTCTGAGGCAAAATACTTTTATATTTGGCCTTATCTTTAATCCTGCAACATAATAGCGGATGCCATAAATCTTTTTTATACCACAATTAAATAATTTTTTAACTCTTGTGTTCCGATGACTGATAGTAGACCTGGTTTAACAAAGAGTTCACACACCTAAAAAATGTAAAGTTCACACTTTATACAAAAATTTAAAAATACCGGTTCTCAATCTATCCTGTCTAATTATTTAAGTGCTCGGTTAAATTTTACCGTGCTTAAGTTGTGCCACTCAGCTTTTTACTCGGGCCAGCTGATGCATCATTTCCCACGGGCGTCGCTGGATGCAGAGCGTCGTGGCACTGTCTTCTTTTAAACTTGGCCGGAGGAGTTTCGGCATTCCAGTCTGGGACGGCGAGCCGAGTTCATAAAGGAACATTGTAGACCTACAAATAAAGAATCTTAAATATCGAAATAAAGAAAAAACCAACAGAACTGAGTGGTACAAGAACTTTTTAAACCGTTGTAAACAGTTTTATAATTTCGTTAACATTAAGCGCAAATCAATTACCCTTCTTACCTTTCCTCGTTATACCCGTGACTCGTAGAGTAAAAGGGTATACTAGATTCGTTGAGAAGGAAGGAAGCGTTTCCGACCATATAAAGTATATATATTCTTAATCAGGATCAATAGCCGAGTCGATCTGGCCATGTCCGTCTGTCCGTCCGTATGAAACGTCGAGATCTCAGGAACTACAAAAGCTAGAAAGTTCAGATTGAGCATACTGACTCCAGAGATATAGACGCAGCGCAAGTTGGTGGATTCATGTTTCCACGCCCACTCTAACGCCCACAAACCGCCCAAAGCTGCCACGCCCACACTTTTGAAAAATGTTTTAATTTTTTTCATTTTTGTATTAGTCTTGTAAATTTCTATCGATTTGCCAAAAAACTTTGTGCCACGCCCACTCTAACACCCACAAACCGCCAAAAACTGTCAGTGTTGAAGACTCTTTTTCGCACTTCCACTAGCTGAGTAACGGGTATCAGATAGTCGGGGAACTCGATTATAGCGTTCTCTGTTGTTGTTTTTTTGAAAAGGCTACTGTAAATGGCAATAGCCGATCTATTTGCCAAATTTTTTAAAACAACAACATATTCCACGTTACCTCACTCCGAACAGCCTTATTCTTGAGCGATATCAAAGTCGAATTTTATATTCTGTGCTACTCTAAACGAAAGCTTACTGCTTTACGATATTCAGCGTGTTAAGTCGACGGAATCCCTGGCTGTGTGCTTAGATTCAGTGCGGAAGCCTTGTGCAAGCCTCTACTAAAATTATTTACCTTATCTCTAGAATCTTCGCAGTTTCCTAATATAAGAAAGGATGCCTTTTTGGTCTCTCTTCATAAAAGGGGTAACAAGTTGGATGCAAGCAATTACAGAGGAATTTCTAAATTGTAGTACACTCGGACAAATAATAAACTTCTTACTGTTTGGGATGCAATTTATTCCACTACACTAATGTTAATTGTTGAAAATACAAATATTACACTTATGCAAATTTGTGTGAATGTGATAGTGATGAAATTTGGAGGATCTTAAAGAGAGAACGCGCTCTATTATTGCTCTCTTTGTTCTCTCTCGTTGCTGCCTTTTACATGCATGTTATACAGTAATCATTCCATTCGCTTGGAGATAACTAGAGAGAGCGGTTTTATCGGTTGCTTAAATAAAATAAGTATTAAACAGTATAAGCAATAAATGTGTTTCGCAATTTGGTTGATGGGCTGGATATACGTAAACGTGTATTATTATATTAAATTCAATAGGTTATGGGCACAGTCACATTTTCAGCCAAGCAGTGAAATTATTTAATTGTTCAAATAAGAAAAAAAAATATAATTAAAAAGTTAATTTTCTTATTTAAAATAATGATCGAATATTTATTGAACACCAACGCATACAAGTTTTACGAAATACATACATATGTATGTATGTATAACGATACACAAAAACGGCCAACATTTTTGGTTATAAATAAGTGTTAAAAGCAGTAAAGCATGGAAAAGTGATTCTAAGAAGCGCAAAGCAATCGGAGAAACAAAGAAGAAAACAAGAGAGAACGCTATAGTCGAGTTCCCCGACTATCTGATACCCGTTACTCAGCGAGTGGAAGTGCGAAAAAGAGTCTTCAACACTGACAGTTTTTGGCGGTTTGTGATCGTTAGAGTGGGCGTGGCAAAAAGTTTTTTGTCATATTGATACAAATTTACAAGATTAATACAAAAAAAAGTGTGGGCGTGGCAGCTTTGGGCGGTTTAAAGCGTTAGAGTGGGCGTGGCAAAAAATTTTTTTGCAAATCGATAGAAATTTAAAAGACTAATACAAAAATGAAAAAATATCAAATTATTTTTCAAAAGTGTGAGTGTGGCAGTTTTGGGCGGTTTGTGGGCGTTAGAGTGGGCGTGGCAACATGAACCGACAAACTTGCGCTGCGTCTATGTCTCTGGAGTCTGTATGCTTAATCTGAACTTTCTAGCTTTTGAAGTTCCTGAGATCTCAGCATTCATACGGACGGACAGACAGACGGACAAACAGACGGACGGACAGACGGACATGGTCATATCGACTCGGCTATTGATTCTGATCAAGAATATATATACTTCATATGGTCGGGAACTCTTTTTTCTGCCTGTTACATTCTTTTCAACTAATCTAGTATACCCTTTTACTCTACTTTTACTATTAGTAAAGCGTATAAAAATATAGAGAAAACACAGGAACAGTGTTCCGTCAAACCTACCCCACTTTAATCCTGAGCGATAAGATCTCGACGCGTTGGATCCTGTGTGTTGCTATATATACTGATGGAATTATACATACATACATATACATTCGTGCACCAATAATTTGTAAACCGAACGATAACGTAATATACACAAACAAACAAAAACAAAATATATACTAAGTATGGCTCGCCTATCTATACATATATATTTACGTACGTTTATGTGTTTTTCTGCGGCACGCTTCAGTCGCTTTCCGATTCTCAGATTACTTGAATTATTCAAGTTATCCGACCCGCAAACATAGCACTCTATCCCATTTTATAAACAAATTTTAAATTTCAATCTAGAAGGCTTTTCCTATGTCTTTGCTTTTGTCATTGCCTTTGCCAGCGCTTAGCTACCCGCTAAAATAAATAATCAAACTCTCAGAAACACACCATCCGCTTTGGAGACCAAACCATGGTCAACTTATTGCGCTTCAATCAAACTGTATCGGTCAGCATAATTGAATTTCACAACGCAGAGAAATAATTTCGGCATCAAGCTTTTATTTTAAACATAATTGAAAGTTCAAGAAGTTTCAAAAGAAAAGCTTCTGGCCAAGGTTGATCAGGAATTAGAATCGAGAAGTGAGTCTGTTTCGAGATCGGACCGAGAACGATCTATAATAAAAACCGATAGAAGTGTTTTGTAATATTGTAGAAGTTTAAAAAGTTTATCACCAATAAATTTACTAATATATAAAAATAAAATATTTTTTTAAATAAATTTTTAATAACAATTTAAATTGGCGCCCAACGTGGGTCGGTGTAATTTAAAAGTTCTAAAAATAAATATAAGTTTAATATAAAACAGAACTCGCGCCGCCAACAACCCATATTTTTAGAGAAAAATCAAAACATTCTCATTATTCCAACGACATCTAACAACTGTAACAGTGATCGTGGAAAAACTTAATTGGAAATTAATTAATGTAATAATCCAATTAAGAAGTTAAAAAAAAGGTGGACTGAATACTTATTACAAGTAACAAGAACAGGATACTAAACAGAACTCAACAAAAAAAAGGACTCAACAACAAACACAAGTAAAAACCAACTTAAAACTAAAACCAGAATATTAAACAAAATATAATAATAAAAAAATCAACACCAAGAAGGAAGGAAGGAAGAGCAGAGAGCCATCCCCCGCCACAGCTGAATACAACAATTTATTGAAGGAAGACCACAACAGAAAATATTCAGGACAACTAAACTGAAGGAAGACTACAACGGAAAGTATCGTGAGCAGAATAAAATAATATTAAGTATTCAAAAAATTTATAATAAAACAAGATCAAGATACAGAAAATATTAAAGAGTCTTTAAAAAAAAAATGTAATCTATTTTAACTATTATTAAAAGAAAACAATCTGGAAAATTTAATAAAGAGTTTTGAAGATTTGAATTTAACAATGGCAACCGGAGGTTCAGCACCAATTCGTAGCGAACAATATTTTATCGCCTTAACATTTATACGTAATAAAATCATTCTTGAATCAGAATTAAGCATCCTTAGGCATGACCATTACAGAATTCTACAACGAAGTAAACAAGAAAATGACATTACTGATAAACAAAACCATAATGACATATGGAAAAGACAGCGGAATAACCAAAGAAACGAATTTAGAACGCTCTTAGAATTTTTATTTCTGGATTAAACGGTTCAATCTCAGAAACACTATTTTCTCTAAACCCACCAGACTTGCCAAATGCTTTGGCAAAGTGTCAAGAATTAGAGTCTAACAACTTTCGAGCACAATTTCCAAACAGGTATTATGGATTTAGGAATGAAAATTAAAAGCAGGAAAATAACCTAAGATTTAATACAGTAAATTCCAGACAGAATAATAATAATAATAATAGTAATAATAATAATAATAATAACAGAATGAATAATAATTGGAATTATAACCAGAATAATAATTGGCCGCAATACGGGAACTTTGGGCAAAATAATAATTGGAATTCAAATAACAATTCTAAGGTACAACCCCCACCAGAACCAATGGAAGTAGAAAGTTTCATAAAGTATCAAAATCGTCCGAATAATAATTATAATCGTCCGAGTAATAATTATAACAGAGGGTATAATGATAACAGACAGAATTATAATAATTTTGCAAAAAAAAATATATTTATAATCAAAACCAAGCACAAAAAATTGAACCACAAATCCCATTAAAAAGAGAAGCAACTGGTCAACCAGCCCAGAAAGGTATGAGAATAAATAACATTGGTGAGGATCATTTTTTAAGTCAAAGTCCGACAGAGGACATATAACAAGAATAGACAGAAATACAAAGAAACATCTAAAAATATTAATTGACACAGGGGCCTCCTCTTGCTATATCAAAAAGGGAATTTATAAAAATACAAGCTGACCCGGCCACGCGTTTCTGTGGCTAAAGTTTTTGTTATATTAAAGACGAAAATGTTGATGTTGGTATATAAATTCACTGGATTAAGATTTGAAGGGGAAGTACGTTGAACACAATTAATTAAAATGTTCTTACACTTGATATTAAGCAGAAATCAATACAAAATAAACATTTATCAGATTGATTATTTCCATTTAATTTTATAACAAATAAGTATATATTACAGTATAATACAGCAAATAATATGTGACGCTCAAACTCATGAATGAGGTAGGCAAGGCAGACAGTCTTAAACTATTAAACATTAATATCTATTTTTTAAAATTTTCCAAATCTAAACCACAAATGGACATTGTTTGACCTTGAGATTTATTGATAGACATGGCGAAAGCTAAACGAATTGGAAACTGTAGCCTTTTGAAGGGTATGGTAGAATCTGATGGTATCATCGAAATACGTGGCAGCAGGACCACTTTTCCTTTAAACTTCCCAGCCAAAATGGTTGCTTCAAGAATGTTACCGGTGATCTTTTTGATGACCAAACGCGTACCGTTACATAATTGAGGTGGATTCAAATTACGGAGGAGAATAATAGGGGAACCAATCTTTAATCGAAGATTATGTGGTGGCATTCCAGGGATATCTAATGAATTTAAAAATTCGATCGGAAAATTAACACTTTCATTTTCATCAACAACAGTATCGATTGATTTAAAAGACATCAGATCGCCTGGTAACAACTGTTGTATCTGGAAGTCGACATCAACGTTTTTGGCTGCCAAAATCGCCCGTTGACTGAGCCATTCATGATTCAAATAATTATGGTAGTTTAATGCATTGCATATTTGGTTGCAGTTCTATTTTACCGTTCCCAATATCTAGTAGTTGTTCGGAAAATATTTGTGCTGATTGATCATTTTGCAATTGTACTCGCATATTTATTGTCAATCGAAGTGTTTCAACACTTCGCCATAAGAATGATTGTTTCAAACATGCATTAATCTCATCCGCGAAAGTAGAGCGAGGTATAACCTGTAAGGTCTGCCGGAAGTCACCAGACAAAAGTATGATAGCACCACCGAACAGTTTATTATTGCTGTTTAAATCTTGCATAGTTCTGTTTAATGCTTCAAGTGAATATTTGTGTGCCATTGTGCACTCATCCCAAATTATTATAGAACTCTTCCGCAACACTGCAGCTATTCCACTATTCTTTTTGATGTTACACATTGCATCTGGTTTATTATGAACGTCCAATGGCAGCTTGAATGTTGAATGTGCTGTTCGCCCACCATCCAGTAAAGTAGCCGCAATGCCTGACGATGCTACTGCTAATGCGATTTTTTGTTGCGACCGTATTTTGGCAAGAATCAACGATATTAAAAATGTCTTACCGGTTCCACCGGGTGCATCCAAGAAAAAAAAGCCGCCTTGTTCAGCAGCAACAGCCAGCATAATCCGATCATGAATAATTTTTTGTTCTGCTGTCAGTAATGGTTCACTGTTCATGATAATTGTTGCTAAACTTCCATGGTCATATTGCTTTTCTCGTTGCAAATCGGTATTGACTAAGTCGGTGGCTGGACGATTAGGTGATGGCATACCATAATGATTAAGCGGGAAATTTGAAATAAGAACACATAAATCCTCGATAAAGACCAATGCTTCATTGTACATCTCTGGTGTATAATCTATGTTTTGGCATTGATTTGTTTGTCTCATTCGGTGCAAGATGTCTTCTGTCATACAATTTTTATTTTTTTTTTCCACAAAGTTTGTGCTTGCGAGGGATAACATGTCGTCAAAATAATTGCAAACAACTGACGAATGTTATTCGGTGTTGATGTCAACGCAGCATCGGCAAGCGTTAAGTCCCAATGGTTATCGTCTTTTAGCAATTGCAGTTCACGACATGCATCCTGGTATGTATTGAATACTCGACCATTAACTGTTCGCAAAAATTCAAAAGACGTTGGTCCGGGAGCATTCACCAATAACAAACGTAAATATAAGCATTCACGTTGCTTTGGATGTACCGTGTAAAGTCTCCCCAATGTCTTAGCTTTGAATATGCCTGTAATGGAAGGATGTGGTTTTCCTTGTTTCCGTGGCTCCCATTTTTTACTGGATTTGTTCCATGTGAAATAACGTGGAACATCACCATACACCAATGTCATCGCAAATTGGCCAAAAACATCAGGTTTTTGACACAATGTAAAAAATTCAGTTAGAGTCGTTTTCGGAGCTTCGAACGCTCTTTGGAGAACATTTTCTTCAGTGAAGTATACACGTTGACCGTTTTCAAGATGTATAGCCAGATGTTGGACAGCAGGATCTCTTTCGTGGATGGGAAAGCTGAGAATATGCCAAATAGCTTCATTGCTGCTAATGTATCTGCCCATTTGGTATCGTGCTATTTCGTCATTTTTATTTATGTTTTGTACTTCAAATATGGCCAAATCACTGCCTTTGTTTACATATTTACAAATATACTTAATTGATTTAACAGAACTGCAAAGCTCAACATTGATATGAGTTTTTTAAGTTTTTGAAAGTAGTGGTGTGTATGGTACCACCCACTGATTATCAAACTTAACTTGATTTGGAAAGTTCGGCAGTCACATTGTAAATGTGTGGCCACCATTCTCAGTACTTCTGCGGCGATACATTGGATAACCATCAATATCCGTGATCGTGTCATTCGTATGCGGTTTTGGGAAGTTTTTTTACATTTTCCATTTTCCATGCACGTTGACGTCATGTTGAAAGCACCGCATGGCCCATGGATCATGTGTTTGGTGACAATATCAAATAATTCTTGATCAATTAATGGGTCTGGAATTTCGGCTAAAATTATTTGATCGATTTCTTCAGGACGGATTCTATCTTTAATCCAAACCAAAATGTGGGCATGAGGCAAACCTCGCTTTTGCCACTCTACCGTATACAGCCAACAACGTGTGATACCAAAAATTGAATATTTAACAATAAAATCAATTAAGGATTTCAATTTTTGTTTAAACACACGGGCAGTTAAATCATGGCGATGAATGGCTTGTTGTTCTGGCAATAGTAAAGTTTGTATCTCTTCCCAATTTGGATTACATGTGAATGTAATAAATAAATCCGGTCGGCCGTAATAACGTTCGTAATTCATCGCATCTTGTATGTATTCCTGCATGTTCTGTGGACTGCCGATGTAGCTTGAAGGTAAAATGAAAGCATTACCGATGTCATTGAGATTTACATTTCCATCGATGTTTCCAGCAACAGCATCTCGTAAGTGAATATATTCTTCCGATCGTAGTTTTGCCTGGTTGAATCGAAGGAATCGCAAGCGTTCGCTTTCGACCTTAGCATACATATCAACAATGTATTGATGGAACAGCTGACGATATCGAAGGATTTAATTGTCTTGATGTTGTCTAACCATTATTCGGTGTGCGTAGTAGTTCATTGAGCTAACTTTTTTATTACTGTAATCACCTAAAAAATAAAAAATAAAATGCAATACGAAATTAAAATCTATACATACAGTAAGAAAATAAATAGATAATTGTCAAATTTACCGGTATTTGGATCATACTGTTTGATATTAAGGTGATATTCATCTTGTCCTTGCCAAAATATCAATGGATACTGTAGTGCGTCATATGAACGGGGTAGATCCGAAATCGTACTGACAGTGTTGTCTTGCCGTGTAATTTTTATAGATCTTTTGTCAACTGGATCACCAACCATGATAACAGCAACCTCATCAACAGTTGGAGCGTTGAATCTACCAGCATGTTCACCTAATGGTACTTTGTCGGCTTTTATGACGATTTGATAATTGTCATTTTGCAATCGTGGCGAAACTCTTTTGATCAATTGAATTAGTTGATTGTGATCTTCTAAAAAATTTTCCAATAATATCACAATTGCTCTTCCGTCTGCTTGTTCAATAAAATTATACAGGCACCGAGTCGTCACGCGCTCTTCATGATCGCCCATAAAATAAATTTGAAGAAATTTCGGATTGTTATCAGGCATTGGCATCAAGGATCCGATTTTATGGTACAAAATTACGTCCATCGGATGCACGATCGCAAATTTTAGTTGCCCCAAATGACGTCATTTGGAAGCAAGAATTAAATTTGCGTATCTTACGCAAAAATAATTTGGAATCATCTGAATTGCCGTTCTTGAGATTCTTGTGCACGACTTCCTGCAGTCCTGATTCTTTGAGCTGCATTTCTTGTTTCGATTTGTTCTGGTATTTGCTGAGCTCTTTCAACACGTTTGCGTCGTGACCCTTTGCTGCTCGCGTTGTTGAGGTTAGATCTTTTCGGTGGCATTTTTGACTGAAAATAATAATTTAATCGTTTAATCGTTTAAATATTAGAAAGAGGAACTGAAGAACAGGTTATCATAGCACATTGAAATAATAAGTGCAAAATAATTTTCAATGGAGGTTAAATAAAAATAATATAAAATTTTTGTACAATTATTGAAAAAGTATGTGGGGCTTTGTGCCATTTTCTCATTGATATATTAATTAACTTTTATAAAACTATGTGATATTACTTACGTGTATAAATTAAAATTTTTGGTCCTGTACTCCTACTGTGGCTATGTCTCGTTCTCCTGCTGCTCATGTTCTCATGATATTCTCTTGAAGACGTTCGTTACACTGTTCTTGATATTCTTGTGCCCGAATTTAATTAATTTTATAGCTGTTAAAATGTAGCTTATATGACACGTTCGTTGATTTCAATAGCAGCGCCATCTATTGATTACTTACTCAACCCAGTCGAAAGGTATCGACATCTGTTAGAAATTCTAACTTAGAATCATTTGGAGTTAACAGATAATTGTGACTATAATTTGAGATTTAAACTATCCTATCTCTCAAGTTGGATCGAACTGCACATGGTGTGCGAATTTTATTGTAATCGGTTGAGTGGTTTAGGAGTCTATTGAGGACAAACATTGTGACACGAGATTTATATATATTAGATTTTTTAAGTCAAAGTCCGACAGAGGACATATAACAAGAATAGACAGAAATACAAAAAAACATCTAAAAATATTAATTGACACAGGGGCCTCCTCTTGCTATATCAAAAAAGGAATTTATAAAAATATAAAAGAATTACCAATTTACAAGAGAGTATCTACAGTTCATGGATATTTTATTATAAAATATTACCATATACTAACAATATTTGAAGCGAAACATATATTTTATGAAATAGAAGGCTTAGATCCTGGCTTATTAATTGGGTACAATCTATTAAGGAAAATTGGAGCTTAAATAGATGTAGAAAAAGGTATTCTGGAATATAATGAAAAAAAAAACAAGAGTGTTATGACAATGAGGAGAAAAACGATTTGCGTTTAATTGGAGAAAATAATACTCTTCCATTAAAGGAATATATTATAAAACAAGAGAGAACGCTATAGTCGAGTTCCCCGACTATCTGATACCCGTTACTCAACTGGTGGAAGTGCGAAGGAGAGTCTTAAACACTGACAGTTTATGGCAATTTGCGGGCGTTAGAGTGGGCGTGGCAAAAAGATTTTTTGCAAATCGATAGAAATTTACAAGACTAATACAAAAATGAAAAAATATCAAAAAAATTTTCAAAAGTGTGGGCGTGGCAGCTTTGGGCGGTTTGTGGGCGTTAGAGTGGGCGTGGCAAAAAGTTTTTTGGCAAATCGATAGAAATTTAGAAGACCAATACAAAAATGAAAAAATATTAAAACATTTTTCAAAAGTGTGGGCGTGGCAGTTTTGGGCGGATCCTGAAAAAATTTTTACAATTATGAAGTATCCGATTCCACAAAATATTAGAGAACTTCGATTTTTCCTAGGCCTCACTGGATATTACCGAAAATTTGTCCGAAACTATGCAAAAATTGCTAAACCCTTTACCAAATACTTAGGAGGAGATAATGCTAAAATTTCTAGAATAATGTCAACAAAAATTTCAGTACAGTTAGATTAACCAGCTGTAAAAGCTTTTAACGAACTCAAAGATAATTTAGTGGAATAAGTTCAACCAGATTATAACAAAATATTTACTTTGACAACAGACGCATCAAACGTAGCAATCGAAGAGGTTTTATCACAGGATAATAAACCAATTACTTTCATTTCTAAACTTTAAATAAATCCGAACAACTTTATGCAACAAATAAAAAAGAATTGTTAGCCATAGTTTGGGCTATGAAAAATCTCAGAAATTATCGGTGTAATCGGTATAGAAATACAAACTGACCATCAATCTATATCCTTTACAATCTCTGATAAAAACCCGAACGTAGAAATGAAAAGATGGTATTCTTTCATAGAAAGTTTCACCCCAAAAATAATATATAAACCCGGAACAACAAATGTCGTTGCTGATGCATTATCTCGAATAAAAATAAATAATATTACTAACAGCGATATAGAACAATCAAGCTCAGATCAAAATACACAGCATTCCGCTGAAAGTAGTTTCGAAAATGTAATACAAGAGGCCCGTTAACCGTTAAATCAGTCAACAACTAGTTGACAAGTAAATCAACAACAACTGTTATTAACAACGGGGAGGTATACAATACATGAGTTATTGAAAGTTTTTGATAAGACACGACATATAATCGAATATGATACGCCAGAAAATTTAATAACAATATTAAGAGAACAACCAAACATAACGGTAGGAATTCATTGCACTTTAGAAGATCTTTATCATATCCAATTACCTTTAAAAAATAATTTTACTAACAAATTTCTTTTACTAAAATATTTCTACAAGATGTGGAAAATAATGAAGATAAGGCTATTATACTAGAAGCAACACATTGTCGAGCTCATAGAGGACTAGACGAAAACTACAGACAAATTAATAGATTATATTATTGGCCAAATTTATTTACCAAATTGAAGGAATACATAAAAAATTGTACATTTGGCAACGAAAATAAATATAACAGACATCCAATTAAAATTTCTATTGGAGAAGCACCTATTCCAACTAAAGAGTGAGAAAATTTGTACATCGATATTTATTACGCGCAAAATCTCACTTTCTTAACTTGAATTGACGCGTATTCAAAATTCCTAGTAGTAAAAGAAATTCAAAATAAACTAAACATCGAGAATAAAGTAATGGAATTACTCCAACAATTTCCCCACGCCAAAGTAATTATGACCGATAATAAACCGAGCTTTACCTCTGCTCAATTTAAATCCTTTGCACAAAGATGTGGTTTAACTCTACATTTCGCAGACTCCAGACACAGTACCTCGAACGGACAAATTGAAAGGGCACATTCAACATTAACAGAATTAGCTCGCTGCATAAAGGAAGAATTTAATCTCATTGACTATTCTGAAATAATTATAAGAGCCGCAAAAGAATTCAATCAGAGCATTCATTCTACAAAAAACCATAAACCTTTTGATATTCTCTATAATAAAATTGAACATAAAACAAGAGAGAACGCTATAGTCGAGTTCCCCGACTATCTGATACCCGTTATACAGATAGTGAAAGTGCGAAAGAGTCTTCAACACTGACAGTTTTTGCCGGTTTGTAGGCGTTAGAGTGGGCGTGGCAAAAAGTTTTTTGGCAAATCGATAGAAATTTACAAGACTAATACAAAAATGAAAAAATATCAAAACATTTTTCAAAAGTGTGGGCGTGGTGGCTTTGGGCGGTTTGTGGGCGTTAGAGTGGGCGGGGCAAAAAGTATTAAAACATTTTTCAAAAGTGTGGGCGTGGCAGTTTTGGGCGGTTTGTGGGCGTTAGAGTGGGCGTGGCAGCATGATTCGACAAACTTGCGCTGCGTCTATGTCCCTGGAGTCTGTATGCCTAATCTCAACTTTCTAGCTTTTGTAGTTCCTGAGATCTCGACGTTCATACGGACAGACAGACGGACAGACGGACGGACAGACGGACGGACAGACGGACATGGCGAAATCGACTCGGCTATTGATCCTGATCAAGAATATATATACTTTATATGGTCGGAAACGCTTCCTTCTGTTTGTTACATACTTTTCAACGAATCTAGTATACCCTTTTACTCTACGAGTAACGGGTATAAACATTCCAAAAATTCTAAAGAACACTCGGGAAAAAAAATGTTAGAAACACATAATGAAGTAAATTCGTAAAGAAAAAGAATGTCATGTAGGACAAGTTGTTTATGAAAAGAAACATGGAGAAAGAAATAAACTAAAAACAAGATATAAAAAACAGGTTGTTGGGGAAAACTTACCTAACAAAATAGTAATCAACAGTAGAAACAGAACTATTCACAAAGACAACATTAAATTTTAACAAATATTATATTTCTTTTAAATTTACAAACAATGCAATTCTTATTATACCCGTTACTCGTAGAGTAAAAGGGTATACTAGATTCGTTGAAAAGTATGTAACAGGCAGAAGGAAGCGTTTCCGACCATATAAAGTATATAAATTCTTTATCAGGATCAATAGCTGAGTTGATTTGGCCATGTCCGTCTGTCCGTCCGTCTGTCCGTCTGTCTGTCCGTATGAACGTCGAGATCTTAGGAACTACAAAAGCTAGAAGGTTGAGATTAAGCATACAGACTCCAGGGACATAGACGCAGCGCAAGTTTATCGAATCATGCTGCCACGCCCACTCTAACGCCCACAAACAGCACAAAACTGCCACGCCCACACTTTTGAAAAATTTTTTGATATTTTTTCATTTTTGTATCAGTCTTGTAAATTGCTATCGACTTGCAAGAAAACTTTTTGCCACGCCCACTCTAACGCCCACAAACCGCCAAAAACTGTCAGTGTTGAAGACTCTCCCTCGCACTTTCAGTAGCTGAGTAACGGGTATCAGATAGTCGGGGAACTCGACTATAGCGTTCTCTCGTGTTTTATATCTGATTACTACACTAATTATAAAATTCAGATATATTATATTTGTAAACAAACAAAAACGGCCAGAACTAGAAAACCCAAATAATGAGAAAGTATTTTTAACAGAATTAAATGAGCGTTTAAACGAAATTCGTAATAAAGCGGGACGCGTCATTTTAAAATGGGGAGAGTTATCCAACCCGCAAACATAGCACTCTATCCCATTTTATAAACAAATTTTAAATTTCAATCTAGGAGGCTTTTTCTTTGTCTTCGCCTTTTTCATTGCCTTTGCCAGCGCTTAGTAAATTTATTGGTGATAAACTTTTTAAACTTATACAATATTACAAGACCCTATTATCGGTTTTTATCTTAGATCGTTCTCGATCCGATCACGAAACAGACTGCCTTCTCGATTCTAATTCTTATTCAATCAACCTGGGCCAAAAGCTTTTCTTTTGAAACTTCTTGAACTTTAAATTATGTTTAGAATAAAAGCTTGTGAAATTTAATTATGCTGACCGATGCAGTTTGATTGAAGCGCAATAAGTTGACCATGGTTTGGTCTCCAAGCGGATGCTGTGTTTCTGAGAGTTTGATTATTGATCTTATCAGCTAGCTAAGCGCTGGCAAAGGCAATGACAAAAGCAAAGACAAAGGAAATGCCTCCTAGAATGAAATTTAAAATTTGTTTATAAAATGGGATAGAGTGCTATGTTTGCGGGTTGGATAACTTGCACATGAAAGCGGAGTGTTTATCGGCTTTTATATCTTTGGGTTTACCCATATCGTTGAGTATGCGTAAAATAGCTCTTTTAGCTTCAAGCCAATCTCTACTGTTTACTTCTATTTAGAATAAATGTCAATACATGATAGGAATTTTTATTGTTTATTAAGTAAAAATCCATGACATACTTGTCTCCGGGATTGAAGGTTTCTGAGGTCGTTTCAAGGGTTAATTTTGTATTTCTATGTTCAGTTTTAGCGATGTAACAGATTTCACATTCGTTTATGATGTTTTGGATTAGTTTTTGGAAATCAGGGTAATAGTAAAATTCTTTGAACTGAAGGGTGAGTTTTTATATACCAGGGTGTAATAATTCTTTATGAGGATAATTTCTTAGAATTGAATTGAATTGTTTGAATGTCTATTAGTTTACTACTGGTTTTCATATTTTTAGTGAAACTGTCGAGACTTATGATTTGAAAGATTTGAAATCAATTTCATTAGGGAAGTAAATAACACTTTTCTTAGTGCAGAAGTAATGTCCCACAGTAGCTGTTGTGGGAAGGGATACTGGGTCATCTTCTCCTAGGAAGTTTTCTTGAATTTGGACTCTAGATAAAGCATCAGCGACATGATTTTCTTTGCCGGGTAGATATTGATTATTATAATCGTATTCATTAAGTTTTATTTTCCATCTCTCTAATTTCATATTGGGGTCTTTTATGTTAGTTAGCCATACAAGTGGCCTATGACCGCTTAATATGTCGAACTTTCTACCGAATAGGTAGGATCTAAAATATTTTATTGCCCATACTATAGATAATAGTTCATTTTATATTGTTGAATAATTGAGTTCATGTTCGTTTAAGGTTCTGCTCGCATAGCAGATGGGTTTATGCTCTTGGGATAATACAGCACCTTTGGATATATTACTCGCATCTGTTGTCAGTGAAAATTTCTTTTCGAAGTTAGGGTATATAAGGATTGGATCGGACGTGATGAGTACTTTTAGTTTCTCGAAGGCGGACATGTCGTCATTATACCCGTAAAAGGGTATACTAGATTCGTTGAAAAGTATGTAACAGGCAGAAGGAAGCGTTTCCGACCATATAAAGTATATATATTCTTGATCAGGATCAATAGCCGAGTCGATTTGGCCATATCAGTCTGTCCGTCCGTCTGTCCGTCTGTCTGTCCGTATGAACGTCGAGATCTCAGGAACTACAAAAGCTAGAAAGTTGAGATTAAGCATACAGACTCCAGGGACATAGACGCAGCGCAAGTTTGCCGATTCATGTTGCCACGCCCACTCTAACGCCCACAAACCGCACAAAACTGCGACGCCTACACTTTTGAAAAAGGTTTTGATATTTTTTCATTTTTGTATTAGTCTTGTAAATTTCTATCGATTTGCCAAAAAACGTTTTGCCACACCCACTCTAACGCCCACAAACCGCCCAAAGCTTCCACGCCCACACTTTTGAAAAATGATTAGATATTTTTTCATTTTTGTATTAGTCTTGTAAATTTATATTGATTTGCCAAAACACTTTTTGCCACGCCGACTCTAACGCCCACAAACCGCCCGAAGCTGCCACGCCCACACTTTTGAAAAATGTTTAGATATTTTTTCATTTTTGTATTGGTCTTATAAATTTCTATCGATTTTTTAAAAAAGTCCAAGGAAAGATTTTATTCCTTTTGTGGTTTTAGGAATAGGGAAATTATTAATTGCATTTATTTTGTTAGGGTTTAGTTTTATACTGTCTGTTGTGATAATGTGACCAAGAAATTCTGTTTCTTTCTTCGGAAATTCACATTTATCAAGTTGCAATTTTAGATTAGCTGATCGTAATTTATCAAATACCCTTTTCCATGACATTATGTGTTCCTCCAATGAAGTGGAATAAATGATAATATCATCTAAGTAAACTAAACAATCTAAACAATCAAATTTTCACCTCCCTTGTACTGAATATCAGTACTCAAGCAAAACGTTTGAAAGTTGTTCCCTTTCTTCTGTATTTAGATGTTCCAAACTAAATACGTTAGATTCTCTTATCTCGTCGTTTAAGGCGTTAGAGGATGTTACTAGAAGAGCTTCTTCTATGTAAGGGGTAGTAAGAGGGTTTTCCTCAAATTTGGAAGACTTGGGACACTCATAGGTTTCCGCTTAATTTTCTGAAGGGTTTTCTCCTTCTTCTGGGTGTGTAGAAGGGTTTCCTCTGAGTTCGATGATCTGGGGCACTCATTGGTAACCTTTGACCCATCTGATTTTATGTGGCGTTTCCGCTTAATTTTTCGGAGGGTTTTCTCCTTTTTCGGGGTATGTAGAGGGGTTTTCTCTGAAGTAGATGACCTGGTTTACTCATTGGTAGCTTTGGATTCATCTGTTTGGATGTGGTCAAAGCACATTTTGAATAGCCATTTATAACTGTTTGTGTTGAATAATTAATTTGAGTGTTGGTTGGCTCTAAATAATTTCTGCCTAATAGTGAGTCATATTTTTCTGATAAATTATGAATATAAAATGTTTTCTTAGTGGGATAAAGTTTACTTGACTACAATGAAACGCTTTGGTCCAATATTATTACGCCATTTATAGTGTGGACTTTTACGTTACAGGGTTTGATTAGGAAATTAAAAAAAGTTTGTTTCATGATATTAATATACGAACCAGTGTCTACTAGGCATTTATTTATTTTAATTTTTAAGAATGGGTTTCCTCCTCCTCCTTCTGATGCCGAGGCTGGTTGAAGAAAATTTTCGCATCCTGTATCCATTCTCTGCCGTTTGACCGGAGGGTTTGGTGCACTATTACTTTGTTGTTGAAAGTTTAAATGATTCTGGACTCTACCTGTATTTAATTTTTGTGTGAGTTCTCTTGCTAACCTCGTGTTTATTTCAGCGGGTCTTGAAAAATGTTTGGTTTTGATTTATTTGTGTAATGCATAGCATTGTTTACGAAATTTTGATAGTTTCCTTTATTCTTAGGAGGTTGGGGCTGGGATGTGTTAGGATTTTAGGGTTAGAGTTATTATGGGGTTTTGTTCGGTCATTGAATGTTACTTCGTATACACCTTCTTGTTGTTCTATTTGTTTAAGTTTAGATACTGTCGTAATGTCATGTTTGGCAAGGGTCATAAATAATCTATCGGGAAATTTTCTCATGATTACATCTTTGATTGTATTACTGAGTATTACTGATATTATTTTCTAACATAACTTTATTAGATATTTTGAATGATTTAATTTCTAGCTTTTCGACTAACTTACGGATACTTCCGCTGAAGGGAAGTACAACAGAGACGACGGGGTAGTTCTTCACATGGCGTTAGGGATTTGTATTTGCTGATGAGTGCGTTCAATAGGGTTGGCCAGGTTGTTGCTCCGGATAACTGAGAAACACGATGAGCATCTCCAGCAAGTTGCATCTCAATTGCGCTGAAGAATACTTGTCTTTGTTTGTGGTCTTTGGTTGGGTAAAGTTGAACTATAAATTCGATCCTTCGGATGAAAGCACTGAGCTCTTGGGTATTACCACTGAATGTAGGTATTTGCCTAATTTGACTTAGGGCTTGATTTAGATGGGATTCCGATAACAGTTGGGCTTGTTCGGTTGCCATGATTGATTTTTGTTTTAGCTGAGTTTTTTGATTATAGGGTTTTGTTCTTACACTTTTATTGAACGTATGCAGTAGGTTTGACTATTGTGTGTCAACTACTACGTTAATACGTAGTTCTTTTGAGTTTTTGGGTTTTTTGTTTTTACACTTTTATTGATCGTATGTAGTAGGTTTCACTATTGGGAGTCAACCACCGATAATACGTAGTTCTTTTGCGGATAAAAAAGAGTTAGTTGTATAACGATTTTATGTTCACTTTAGCGCCGATTCGCGTGGTTCAATCTTAAAAGAAACGCTTGGTTGTACAAGTATTTTTAGTTACTAGATTGATATTTGTAAACAACTCGCACAATATTTCCTTTTTTATCCTACCGACTGCGCCATTTACGAATTCAGACTGCGAGTTTAATTATTGAACGTTTTTATTAATTCCAATAACGGAAGAACTAGAGCCTTTAGATTATCACTAAGTTTGACAATGGACTTCGAAGTTGAAGTGGCCTTAGCAAAGCTATCGCAATTGATAGCGTACTCAGTAGTGAACTAATGTATGGAGACATGTTTGCGTTTATAAAGGCAGATTGGGATAGCTTAAGAGCGAAGTTTAAGAGAATTAAGTTATAAATGTCTATTCTCTTGTGAAGAGAGAAGCTCCCGAAAAATAGGAGTAATTGGAGAATCCTGAGACGATTGCGTGGGCGGAAGTTTTTGTTTTTTCAGTTGGCTCGCCAAGTGATCGAATGTTTAGGGGACAGTGGCTCGCCACAGAGTCTAGACTTTGGAATATGAGGCTTTGCGTAAATAACAGATAAGCTTAATTGAAGGTCTCTCGATCTTTGATTACATTTCGTACTTAGACATTAATGTGTGTGTGTGATTGTACTAGGACATTAATGTGTGTGTGTGAGTGTTTATTCCCTTCAGTACCAGTCCCTAAGGATTCCCTAACGAATCCCTAGGGAGTTCCCAGGACTCCTAGAGGAATCCTAGGGGAAGTCTCCATACAAAACTGGGAGGAATTTCCATACAACAGGCGTTCGTGGCGAGGAACTCGAAGTTCCCGAGGAAATCCTCTGGAATTCCTCAGGTATTCCTCGGGAATATCGAAAAATAAGCAAGGGGTTTTCCCGAGGAATTCCCCAGGAATTCCCAAAGAACTTTTTCGGAATTCCTTGGGAAAATACCTGTAAATACAGAAAAATCTCCCAAAAAACGTAAAAGATTTATTTAATTGGTAAATTCAATTATTATTTTTATTTTTTATTCCATTAACATTTTCCTATTTTTGTTTGCGTTTTTTTTAACATGCAAGTGCGGCCAGTGGGGCAAGGCCTTCTCCGGTGGCTGCTGGGTTGGCCTTCTAATGTGCTTATGCTATCTGTAAAGAAAAATAATTAAATAATATATATTAATATCATGTAGTTTGAATGCAATTAGCTATGCTAATTTACCAATACGAAACACTACTTACCGGTTTTTTATATTTAACGTTGAAAATGTTCCAAACACCACTTGTCATGTTCTACAATTGAATAAAAATGCAAAAAGGGGGTGACGGAAAACGAAACCGAAAATTCTGACAGGCGCTTGCCAGGGTGTTTCCGACCATAATGTAATTAGAGTAATTCTAATCACAAATAGATAAATAATTAAAAACGGACGCATTGGCGTTGCCTATAGCGACAGTTTAATTTCTTACAAAATTTAAAATCCTTAAATCAACAAATATAAATTAAATATACACTTAAAAATATATAAATATCCCACCAATAATTAGAACGGTATTCAGAAGTCTATACATAGCGTTTTTTTCTCTACTCTGATTTTGTCCTCTCTCATCTCTCACTCTCATTGTTGGTCACTGCTCCTAACTACTTCGAAAAAAAATAACAAATTTGAACTTCGAACATAGGCAGCAGCAAAGCCATGACAAAATTTGGCTTGACTTCGGTGTTTGAAACTTTGCTAAAAAAGGCCTGTGAGATTTGTTTTTGTTTTTTCTAACTCTCGCGAGGAAAAATACGGGCGAAGAATTTTGGTACTGAAGGGTTACATTTCGTACTTAGACATTAACGTGTGTGTGTGATTGTTTACAATAGAGTGTGTGGATGGGGATTTGTGGGTGTAGACTGGATATGAATGGTCATTTTTCTCTTATCTCCTAAGTCTACCGTTTGAATGAATTAGTCATGTTGTTATTGTTGTTGGAAGTATAAGACATTTTTGTCATCGTAAAGAGAACAAAATTCTCTTTTAGACAAAAAACATTGGCATAAGTTATCTGTAATAGTATTGAAAATATAGTGTGTTGAACATTGCACACTGCCAAAAACACATACTGTTCGAATTAATAGTGGTTGGGGCTCGTATATATATTTCCTCGATTCTGTACACTTTTCTATTCTCGCGAATCGAGCTGTATGATAAGGCAGCGCCCCTCGGAATTGGAAAAGTGGAGTCGTTATTAATAATATCATTGGCATACAAGTGGAGTCGTCGTTAATAATATCATCGGCATAAAATTGGAGTTGTCATTAACAATCTCATCGGCACAAAAGTGGAGTCGTCCTTAATAATATCATCGGCATAAAAAATATACTCTTTAATATATGGTACAATTAACTTTTGATGTTTACTGTTCGTATGGAGCAATCTAAACATCTGCAGTTTAGAGCTGAATACGATCTTCCGGGTGTTGAAATATCCGTTTATTAAATGTATCGTTGCTTCGCAGCCTTATGCGACGCTTCACATATTGGTATAGTTGCAAGAGAGCATAAGAGCATGAGAATGTTTTTTTTTATTTTATTGCTTCGAAAACTTTTTGTCCGTTGTATTAAACGAAACAGTAATATTGAAATAGAAAAACAAGTGATGATAAAGACTATAGGATAACGAGGAGGACAAGGGAAAGCTATAGTGCGTTTCATGCAGACGATAAACACAATAGACGAGTTGAGTCGGGCCATTGGCGAGGGCGTTCTCAAGACGTTTACCAAAGAACGCGGAAAAATATCAATTCTAAATAATTTTCTTTTATATTTGGTAACTATTCAATCTAAATCGTAACAAATAAATAAACTTTAAACAGCCTAAGCATGCGGAGATGTCATGACTCTAAGGCTCAACCGTACAACATAAATTAGAATCGTAAACCTCAGTGCTACCTCTGCCTCATTAAAACAAATAACCCAATATACAGTTATACTGTTACGTACACCCTTTTTGTAAGATTTTAAGACATTGAAGATTCACAACCAGAATCTAAAGCAGGGGAAAGGGTACTATCATCGCGTTGAGTTAGACGGAAAGCGACAAGGAAAGCGCAAGTCGACAATAAACGAGTTCCCGATGACCAGTTCAGCAGCCGCAATAGGTAGGTGATTTTAGCAATTATGTATCGTGTGAGACTTTGTGTCGTTAAAATGTTCAGAATTATATCAAACTTCGACCAACTGTAAAGTCTGTAGCACTTTTTAGGTGAAATGTCAGCCCAAGAGCTCTCGTTTTAAAAGAATTGGTATTTAGTACAATTTTAAAGGACCGCCGGCTTTCTGAAATGGAATCTAAAAGTATTACTAGACAATTAACTAGTTTTATGAGCTGACTTACAGAAAAATGGAAATTATGTCATTACAACAGAACTTAAAAAAAAAAACAGAAATTCGGATCTGGGTCGGCCCAAGAAGGATTTTGGGGACCTGTGCAACAAAGTTCAAGCCAGAAAAAGGTCTAATCTTGTGAAGGAAACCACATGTGATGAATTAATGGTGGCAGCGAGCTCCAGCTTATTCAAATCGGGATTGCGAAGCGCATCAAAAGTGTTTGTGCATTGAATACAGACAATACTGCTGGAAAAAAAAATTAAAGGTCACTGGACACACATGTGAAGTTACCTAGTCCTTACTTACCAGAAGAAGCCCTGGCTCTGTATATAGATATAGCCCTCACTAAACACAAATATAAGCTAATGCGATGTAGTTCTAAGTAAAGAGATGCTGATATATATCCAAGTTACCAGAAGTTGCATTCAGCAAGGGTTATGAGCTACCCAAATGAGATGAAATATTCGAACTATACAGCGGAAACAACACTGCAGAGCTTAGTCGATCATACTGTTTGCGGAAAACAATAATCGCATGTCTAACCGTAATACATGGATGATGGAGGCAGTGGACACGCAATATATCGCCAATAGTTTCAAAATGGTGAAACTGACCGCGACCTTCATCCACACGCTATTGTAGGCCTTTGAAACTGATTTGCGAAAAGGAAACTATAGAATTGATTCGATCAGAGTCGGATATAGTAAAAAGACAAATACTAGACATTCAACCAACAATTACACCCTTATTTACAATTTCCCACGAATTTCATATGACCATGCTAGATGGCAAAACATTTAGCGCTCATGCATCTACTCAGACGTGTGGAATTTGTAGAGCACTACCAAAAAATATAAATTGGTAAAAAGCTATCCAATTGATGCAGATCTTTTGAAATATGGACTATCAACTCTGCATGCATGGATACGGTTTTTTGAGTATATCTTACATATTGCTTACAGACTGCCAATGGCAAGTTCGTAACGAAGACAAGAGCAAGGTAGAAGCAAAAAAAAAAGAAAAAAAACAGAAATCCAATTGCAGCTAAGAAATCAGATGGGTTTATTGGTAGACATTCCTATGGCGGGCTGTGGAAATACCAACAATAGAAATACTGCTAGACGTTTTTTTAGTCAACCGAGTTTAGTTGCTGGCATTAGTGGAGCTTGTGAAGAACTCATATACCGATTCAGTGTGATCTTAAGGATGATGGCTAGCAGACACCAAGTCAATACAAATTTATTCAACTCATATGCAAAATATTCTTGGTGTTATATGCCGTCATATGTGCAAAAAGTTTTAATACAAGGAGCAGACACCATCAACAGTGTTGCCCTTCCTATTGGTATAATGTCTGAAGAAGCACTTGAAGCTAGTAAACCATTCCCGTAAGGACAACAGGAGTAATACAATGGAGGAGGTTATGAACGGCTTTCTTTTTTCATTGGATCCGTATATAACGGCTATGTCGAAAACTTTTAACCCTAGTTGTAATTAATTCAATTTTGATAAAACCGTGGCTGGGCTTTTGATTAATTTCGAAAACAATTTAAATAAATCAGATTCGTCGAGTCATCCGATTCTGATTAATTTCTGATGAGAAATATATAATAAATTTATCAAAAGTCCAATTATAAATTTTCAGTCAAATCTGTTTTTGTTCGCTTGAGTTATTACTAATGTTCCGCTAGCTGGGCAGCCTGGCTCACTGTGCGTAAGTGGAAACACTTGGCATAGAAGGCCGATACCCGGAGAAAAGGCTCTAAGCCGGTATAAAATGACCGTTCGGGAGAATACCCGAAAGTAATATCCGGGAAGACTCGAAGTAAATACCCGAAAGGGAATATCCGGGAAGTCCCAAACTGACTATCCGAAAGCCAATACTAGAGAATCAGTAGTCACTTTTTTTGAGACTTTTTCCTACTATCCAAGTGAAGACTGCCTCTAATCGAATAGCGGACGAAGCGTGTCGTAGAAAAACATTCATACCAAAGCACATATATGTATATATGAACTTATACATATAAAGATAGATGACCTTTACTTTGTGTATTTTTTTCCTGTTTGTTTGTGTATATTACATTATTGTTCGGTTGACAAATTATTGGTGCACGAATGTATATGTATGTAACGGGTGTTTTTTTTAGAGGTATAGAACTTTAAGTTGGCATTACTGTTCAAGATGGCGACCGATTTAACAGCTGTCAAGTGATTTATTCTCAGTTTGGTTTGGCAATTCGTCATGAATAGACTCACGCCTGAACAACGCTTGCAAATAGTGCAATTTTATTTCGAAAATAATGGTTCTGTGCGGAATACGTATCGCGCACTACGTCCATTTTATCGTCGACAAAATCGTCCATCAGAGCAGTTAATTCGATTAACCATGGACCGTTTTCGCACCGCGTTTACTCTTATTGATAACTCGCATCCCCAGAGACGCCGTACGGTGCGTACAGAAGAAGCTATTGCTGCTGTAGAGCGTAGCATTGAGGAAGACCCGAATGAGTCCATCCGCCATCGAGCACAGGAATTGGATCTGTGTCCATCCACTTTATGGAAGATTTTGCGGAAGGATCTTGGTTTGCGTGCTTACAAAATCCAACTCGTGCAAGAATTGAAACCAAACGATCATCAAGCAAGGCGTAGATTCGTCGAATGGGCCCAAAACGAGATTGCTGTTGTTCCCGATTTTCATAAGCGAATTTTGTTTAGCGATGAAGCGCACTTCTGGTTGAATGGCTACGTCAACAAACAAAACTGCCGCATTTGGAGTGAAGCTAATCCTCAAGTGTATGTCGAAACACCGTTACATCCAGAAAAACTGACTGTTTGGTGCGCTGTATGGGCTGGTGGAATCATTGGTCCGTACTTCTTCAAAAACGATGATGGCCAGAACGTTACAGTCAATGGTGATCGGTATAGAGCCATGATTACTAACTTTTTCATTCCTGAATTGAACGACCATAATGTCCAGGAGCTGTGGTTCCAACAAGACGGCGCAACGTGTCACACAGCTCGTGCCACAATCGATTTATTGAAAGACACGTTTGGTGACCGCCTAATTTCACGTTTTGGACCTGTGAATTGGCCTCCAAGATCTTGTGATTTAACACCGCTAGACTACTTTTTGTGGGGCTATGTAAAGTCATTGGTCTATGCGGATAAGCCACAAACGCTAAACCATTTGGAAGACAACATTCGCCGTGTTATTGCCGATATACGGCCAAATATGTTGGAAAAAGTCATTGCAAATTGGACGTCCAGATTGGACTACATCCGAGCCAGCCGTGGCGGTCATATGCCAGAAATCATATTTAAAATGTAATGCCACAAGATTATCTTTCATGTCAATAAAATTCATGTCAATCGAATAATCCATCGTTGTTTTATTGCAATTTAAAGTTCTATACCTCTAAAAAAAACACCCGTTATAACTCCATCAGTATATATAGCAACACCCAGGATCCAACACGTCGAGATCTCATCGCTTCGGATTAAAGTGGGGTAAGTTTAACGGAACACTGTTCCCGTGTTATATATATATATATATATAATTAAATTATCGCAATACTCATATGTAAAAAAAATATAATTTTATTTTACTGAATGATTACAATATTTTTTAGTTGAGAAGAACACCGACCGATTATTATTAGGTCTCAAACTGAACTCTGATAATTACTCTGATTTGATTGACGTTCAAGCCTCGGTTTCGAGCTTTTCTAATATGGACTTTAGACTTTAGGGTTCTGATCAAATGAAGAGAGAAAGCTTTGGAGTTGCTGACTTTAATAGTCTTCGCATTTCTCTTGGATTCAAGTGCATTCGCTCTTGGATACAAGTGCTCTTAGAATCTTATAATTTTGTTTATTGAAATCTAATACTTCTG
The DNA here is from genome assembly GCF_016746245.2 of Drosophila santomea. NCBI lineage: Eukaryota > Metazoa > Arthropoda > Insecta > Diptera > Drosophilidae > Drosophila > Drosophila santomea. The sequence continues at coordinate 349,138 of NW_025319002.1, forward strand.
TTTTCGGGATTGCGAGTCCGAGCTTTGAACGTGGGAACGCAACGATGATGCGAGGGCTTAAGCATAGATTGTTTAAATTAGGCAACGGATGTTTAGTCTACCAGTGGGTGACTTATCAGGTATCTGGTATCTGTTGGGTACATCCAGAGTTGTGTTGGGTGTATGGGTGTGTGGGTGTGTTTGGGTGTACATGTTGTATGTGTATTAGTGTGTAGGCATGTGCTTAAGTCTTAGGGACTTATGGATATGTCACTATATATATATATAAAGAAAAAAAAAATGTATATATAGAAAATATGTATATATATATAGAAAATATATGCATATGTTCTCGTGCCGATTTTATTTGTATACGATTAGTAAATACACGTATGTATATTTTTGTAATAATATTAATCGAAGGGTGTCCGGTATAAAAGAAAATATTTTATTGTTAGCCTCATCCAGGCAATATATTTAATAAATATACATCAAATGTCCTATGTTCAATATTGTTATAATAAAAATAAGTTTTCAGTGGCGAGTATCCGCCTTGTTTTTGTTTTGCAAAAACAAGAGCCCTTAGAGCGACGTTTGTAGTCGTAAATAGTCAACAATTTTTATTAACGTGCCACTGTTGCCCGGTGATGAGTTCGATACTCCCCGCTTAAAACAATTATAGTCAACTTGTTATAATCTTTGTGTGCTAGCCTTTATTTTTTTTTGTATTACACATGGCACTGGTCAACAATTTATTAATCAATTATGCTATTATTTTAACTACAACAAAATGAGTAGGTACACACTTCCAAGAGGGGTGCTGACGTGAGAAGTGGAGTAGGTCAAAAACAATGACATTTGACGGACCACTTTGACAAAGGGGATCGTATCAGGCATGCGGACGCATGAAGGAGAGGGAATGTGTCCGAAACATTGCCCGATCGTTTTACGATCAAGCTACAGGTTTGCTTGTGGGGCAGATAGGACTGCTGACTGACGAATGGTACGAATTTTTACAGGTACTTCTAATATTTATTCTCGTTATGTTGGAGAGGTGATGGGCTTACCAAGATCCCACGACCCAAAATCGACGAGCTTACGCTGGCAACCTGAAGCCTGAACATCGGATGCCCCTTCCTCGGCCTTAGTCCTTACCCAAGACGCGGGCACTAATACGCCGACGTAACAGAATGGGCGCCCAAGGAAAGAATTTCTCATATATGTTAAGGAATAGAGTCATTAGGTTCAACGAAGTAGATTTCTGTATTTGGAAATTAAGGCACCTAAATGGAATAAATTTCATATTTTAATGTCCTAGTTAATTTGACTATTTATAGAATATTGGACTTAAGTAGAATCAGTGCATGCTTATTAACTTTATTACTATTTATCATAAATTAAAGTCCCGAACTTCTGCAACTGCCGTGTGGCTCCCGCTTCCAACGTATTAGGCCAAGTAGCCAGGTCGTTCGAGAAGGTTGAGTCAACAGATAGGAGCGCAGATATCATGGTAACGCTTTTAGCGGTGCGGTGTGGGTATATAGTTTTTTTAAGATCCAGTACAGAGGGTGTGGGGGAACTGATCGGAAAACTTAAAATCGACGTTCCCGACGTACTAGGCTAAGAAGCCAGGTCGTTTTAGAGGCTCGGGGCCCCGGAAATAGGAAAACTGTTGTGGATTCCGAACGTATAGGTCAAGCTACCGCGGGTGGTGGATTCCGAACGTCAGTCAAAAAGCAGCAGGTTGTGTAGTCCGAAAATATCGGTCAAATAGTCTGATTTTCCGACGACTGGTGGGAGGGGGTTTTCGGGCTTACCCTGTCTTAGGTGGACCAAATCACATATGGAATTACGTAAAAGCTCCCAGGAAAAGGTGGGCCAGTCCACATATGAAACCAAGTAAAAGCTCACCAGGAAAAAAGTGGGTCAGTACACGTACGGAAGCGCGTAATAGCTCGCCAGAAAAAAATGGGACAATTCACCTAGGAAAAGGTTCCCAAAGCAGTGAAAGACGAAGGCATGTTGCCCGGATGCAACCATGTCAGGGCAACGACCAACAGCTCCGGGTAATTATTTGTTTTTTTTTTTTTTTGGGCTTAGATACCGGACGAGTTTTTGACTGAGCAGAGCCTTATTAATGGCGTAACAGCACCCCAACTTAACTACCTTATTATAACAAGTTGTAGTCAGCAACGTTCACTACATACCAAGCAGAACACCGAAGACAATTTTTAAATCGAGAAACCCAAATACATAAATGAGGGAGGCAGAAAAGAAGGTGTTGTTTCAACCCTCTACCGGGAGAGTAACCCGATCGCGAACACAAGAAGAGAGTCGTGCACCGCGAAGTGCATGTGCGGGAGACACCCCCTGACTATATAGAACACTTGATTAAAAAGCAGCCGTAGGTAGGACACTTGACCGATCAGATTAGCAACACAATGGAGAAATGGATTTACCACTAGGACCTCCTAGGGGTCGCTCCAGCATGCTTCCGCGGTACCAGGAAAGTGCTGAAGACCGGTCGGATGCTGCCGATAGGCGGGAAAAAGAACTGATGGAATTAGTAAAACAAAGTAGAGATACGGAATTGAAAATGATCGCTCAAATAAACGCTCTTAAGAATAAAGGGGCCGAGTTACAAGCCGCTCCAACCTTTACGGAACAACCAAGAATGGCAACACCACTTGGACTACCCAACCCCATGGATAACTTTCTAAAGCATCAAGACACCCCGACAAATTTCGGCTGAAATGAAGTTGGCGTAGGTTCCAAATCGGAGAGGATTCGGTGAGTTCCGGAGTTTGAGGGGTTCCGGTGAAAGACGCCACTGAGATGTGGCGAGTGGTCAGATGAGACATCCGGTAGGACCATGGCGCTATTAGATCACGTGGGATGTTTTTTGTCACCGGGATCTCAGATCTTTCTGGGGTCTGCAGGCCAATATGGCTACCAAAAGAAACGTAGTCCAGTTTATTGGTAACTTTTTTAAGTGCATTATACAGTTGTCTTCCCAGTGCGTGTGTTTGGCATTGTAGTCTCCTGCATCTATGAAGTGATCCCCCAGTATGCTGTAGAAGTCCATGAATTGACCTTCAGAGATAGTAAAGCGAGGTGGGCAGTAGACAGCGGCAAAGCAAAGGTTGTCGTTTCCTGACTGCACTTTAATGGACGTGGCTTGCAAGTAATTTGCTGCAAACCTTTTGTGAAAGTGGTGTTTGATGCTCGCTTCATGCTGTCGACGGTTAGTAGAGCCGGGTTGCTCTTTGATGACTTGCTTACTTCGTCGATATCGCGTGTTGAGAAGTAAGAGAAACAGGCGTTTCTTGGATTTACAGAGCTTCTACGCTCACTCTTTGAATCGCTGTTCATTTTTCGAACTTTTTACGCTTGGCACTTAGGACAAATATGCACTTGTCTTAGTCATAACACTAGTTATGGATGTAATATTATTTGAGGAATGTTTTTTTTTTTTTATTCGTAAGCGTCTCTTTGCACGAGATTTTAAATGTGAGTTCACATTTGAATTTTAACGATTCGCACCAAACAGAGAAAAAGTCTGGCAGCACAGTTGGTCTGGCAACGCCACTCGGTTTGTTCAGCTGGGCCACCCCCTCGTTTTCCGCCAGCGGTTGGTAGCGCCACAGCGCTTTAGTCAGCCGGGCCTACCGCAACAATTGTTTGTATTTTATAATTGGACAAAAACAAGTGTGGAAACACGGGGTGCGACTTCAGAACGACTTTGCACACTGTTCTGACAGCGACGTCGTTAGAATTCCAACGCAAGCTGGGAGACAGCCGCGATTCTAACAAAACAGCGTCTGGGTGCAGAAACCGTTTGCACGATATGATTTGCTATGTGTGCGGATACGGAGTGGATTTCTACCGCCAACATCCCGCAAACAAGAATCCATGCATCTCTCGATTCCATGAGTCCACTTGTCCTTTTTGCCAGAAGTCAGGTTATGACTATAAACACACGGGTTTTTCACGGAGTCCGCCAAACAAGACCGGGAATACCGTAAATTACCTAAAGCTCAAACAGAATTACCCATCACAGAAGAATATGCATTGGCACGATAGCGCTTTTCCAACAGCGCCGAGAAAGAGGATAACATCGCACGGAACACATAACTGAACACCGACGCTTTAGACAGAAAGTCGCGGACACGGAGATGAGCGTACAACAAGACATCACTAAGGGTGAAGGAGTAGAAATACTGGCACTACTAGATACCGGTGCTAATACGAGTTATATTTGAAAAGTAGCAGAAGCATTCTTCTAAAAAAAAAATAAAAAATACCGATAACAACTGAAAGTTGTTGTAGGTTTCCGCACAGAACCTAAGCACAAAACCAGAAATTCAGTCGGGACCTGGCAAATAGACAGGCGCAACACACTGAGCATCGTAAAGCAGTGAGCTTTCGTTCAAAGTGGGAAAAAATAATAAATTCGACTTTAATACCGCTTAAGAGCAAGACGGTTCGAAATGAGTTAACGTAGAAAATGTTGTTTGAAGAAACTGGGCAAATAGATCGGCTATTGCCTAATTCGGTTACCATACTATCTTCACAAAGTTAAGAGGACGGGTAAAAATTGTTTTGTGCTTAGTACTAACGAAATTATAAAACTGTTTCGGATCTTGCGCGAAAAGGAACCTACTACTGCTTAAATAGTTATTGTAACTCTAAGCGGTAAGCACCGTAGAATTAAACAGAGAACTAAAATATTTAGAAAAGATAGACCGAGAACCGGTATCTTTAAATTTTTTATAAAGTCTAGACTTTCCATTTCTTAGGTGTGTCAACTCCTTATTAATCCAAAGAGGTTTGTTGGAGATAGACGAAGATTGTATATTGGAACAAAAGAGTTAACCAATTATTTAATTGTGGTATAAGAAATATTTATGGCATCCGCCATTATGGTGCAGAAGTAAATATCGGACCAAAAGTTACAGAAAGTTCTCTGACTTCTCTGATGTCTCTTTTATTACCTGTGTCGAATATCACCTCAAAGGTAGCGTGATATGGATATGATATTATGTATTCGGTAACAACAAAGTTTGGAAATTTTTGTATACGAGTGGTCCCTACACTATACACAAATGTTTTTGGTATACCGATATAAATTGGAAATAAAAATAAAACAAAATTATAGTAAATAATAAAACGGTAGAATTCAAAGTTTTTTTGAAAGTGTGGATGTGGCAGCTTTGGCCGTTATAATTGCGAAACTTATACCTTTACCCTTAATAACTATAAAGGAAGCTATATTCGAGCTCCGAGTTTTTTGACGTGTTCAAAATGTTTGGAAATCCAAGCGTTCATACGGACAGACAAACAGACGAATAGCTGGTTGGAGGCGATTACATAGTGTTTATGTGAGAGGCCACTGTACGGCCTCTGCGCACAGAGCATTCGCTCTCGTCCGCGCTTGCCCCTCTTACGCAGTTACGCTCTCGCTCTCATCCGACCTCGCGCTCTCACAGCGCTCCCGATCACCCGTGCCGCTTTAGCAATGTGAAGCGGGTAAGAGCGCCGCTCTAGTTTTAAGCTACATTTAGTCTTATGTAAGCACCCAAATAAAACGCACTTATGCCCACGACGCCCCCGCTTGCTCTTCTTCTTCTTTGGTGGTCTCCTTCACGATATATTCGTTTGCGCCGTGGGAATTTGTCCCAATTTCGACAAGCAGCTCCCCCCTACACACATAGCGAAAATATTTTTTGATCAGTATCACTAGCAGAGCCGATCCAGTCATGCCCGTTTGTACATCTGTCTGTCCTTCTATAGTTAGAATTAGAGGGCTGTATAACACCATTTAGAGTACTCATTCGTTTTAGTATGTATTCAGAATACATACCATTCAGTTGTCGCGATCTCTTTGCGTTCACTTCGTATGTGTTCGGAGTTTTGGGCACCCGAGCGAAACGAAGTCAATGAATGCGCGCAAAGACTAAATGAAGCCAATGAATGTTCAATGTTGTCATTGTGTAAAATGAGTTCGGACAGCGCGTAGGTAAGTCTAAGTTCTCTGTGTTTGTGTATTATTAAGTGCGTGTGCGTCTTATTTAATAATATTGCAGCATTTGTCTAAAACGAATATATAAATTGTGTTGAAAGATAAAAGATTTTGTGGCCTGCAAGATCTGTAAAAGTGTTTATAAATTTTACAGCAACACCTCGAATTTAGTTAAACATAAGTGCTATATTATTAACTGTCGAAATAACCAAATCCTAACCAATGTTAATTCTGAAACAAAAAAGGAAGCCACCGCAATTGCTACGAAATGGATAGTAAAGAATTGTCGGGCATTTAAAATGATTGGCGAAAGAATTGGCCACGTTCTTGATCGGCGTGGGAGCAACGTACGGTGCTAACGTAGATGTCGACAATCTTTTGCCCCATTCGACAACAATTTCAAGGAACGTGGCATCGTTATATGAAGAGCGCTTTGATCCAGTTAAAGCTGAAATTGGAAAGTTCAAGAGATTTGGCTACCAGTGACATATGGACAGACAATCATTTAAGATTGTCTTATCTGTCCTGTACCATACATTACATAAAAAAGGGCATTTTGGTAAACCGACTTTTAGCAGTAAAGTGTATGAAAGGAGAATCCTGCACAGGTAATTAATTTTAACTATAAATTGAATGACAAAATGATTAATGCTAGTTATTTAATTATTTTTTTAGGTGTAAATATTAGTACCAAACTCATGGATATTTTACAATATTTTGGTTGCAACCTTGATGAAGAACAGCCTGTGATTGTTACGGATAGAGGTTCTAACATGATTGCGGCTTTCCAATAATACGATCATATTCACTGCGTCAATCATTTATTGCACAACATTATAGAGGCAACGGTAAAAAAAGTTATAGAATTCTCTAAACTGGTTGATAATTGCAGTAAATTAGTAAAGTTTTTTAAGAAGTCAGGCTCAATTTTTTTTTTAAATGAGACGTTGAAAAGCTTGTGCACAACACGTTGGAACACAGTTTTCTTTCTATTGAAATCTATAGAGGGAAATTGTATTGAGATTTCGAACACTTTAAAAAAAAAATCCAAACAGATAGAATTGATAGCATTCATATAAACGAGCTCACAGGTATCACACGAGTTCTTGAAACATTTACCGACTTATCCAAAAAATTTTAAAGCAGCCAATTTCATACTATTCATTTCACAATCCCATATATTAAAAAAAGCCTGTCAACCACAATTGTCCGATAGTGACCTTGTCTCCGATATAAAGTTAACTCTTTTCCAACAAATAACACAAACAATTCTTCCCTATGTAACAAAATTTCTTTATTTCTATTTCCATCAACAAATAAGTTGATTCAATTTTCTGAAATAGAAAAAAAAAATGTTATTCAGAATTGCAAGAAACTCTTGGCCCGTTTTGAATTTGAAAATTTCGAAATGGAAAATAAAGAAAATATACCTGTACATGATGATACATTTGACGACTTCATCGAAATACGAAGTGACAACAACAACAGTGATCATATCGATCAAGAAATTAATATGTACATTAATACAAACACTACATATTTTGACGGATTTAATTGTCTGGCTTGGTGGAACGAGCATAAAAATATGTTCCCAAACTTGTATCAAGCCAGCTGTAAAATTTTTTGTATACCTGCAATTAGCACTGCCCGTGAAAGAGCATTTTCAGATGCTCGCAATTTAAAAACAGACAAACGTTCTGCCATTTCGCTTAACTCAGAGAATATTAATAAAATTATGTTTTTACACAATAACATTGAGTTATGTAATAATAAACAATAATATAAAAACACGAATTTGGCATAGCATATCTGTCTTTTATTAAAACTCACACACACATACGCAGACAAGACATTTGAATCACCCATTCACTTTACTCGGTATTTACTTCATTCGTTTCAGAATGTGCCGTTTAAATTGAAGTCGGCAACGCGCGCCGACTTCACTTCGTTCGTTTTAACACGAATGTCTCATTTGCCGGTTTGAATGGTGTTATGCAGCCCTCTAGTTAGAATGTTGATATTAAGCATAATTATTTTAAGTCAACGATGTGCAGTCTTTTTAAAAGATTGTTATTCACAATGTCATTATTGTGCAGAATTTGCATGCTTACATATGTCCGTATCAAAGCGTTGTTAAAATTTTATAAAAGCAAAAAATTGAGCACTTTAGCGAGCTCAACCCTTTAATTGCATAAAACTAATTTTCAATATTTTAACACATGGTTTGCTAAACATAATTTGAATAATTTATTCGTTTGTTTAAAATATACATATATAATAACAATAATATTTCGAAAAAATATATATAAACTAATAATTTATAATTTTATTTGTATTCTAGTATGAACAAGAAGGAATATACTTTAATCATGTGGAGTTTACAGATAACACTCCTTGCCTGGAAATAATGGAGAAACCTCCGCGATGTGTGTTCAAGTTACTGACAGAACAGTGTCATATGCCAAAGGGCTCCGATTCAGCTTTTTTATGTAATATGCACACTGAGTTCGAGTCCCACCCAAATTACATAAAAGGGTCTGATCGTCGTCTTTGGGAAACCGAGTTTGGAATAAAACATTACGCTGGACTTGTGATCTACGCTGCGGGCGGATTTGTAGAAAAAAATCGAGATGTACAACAAGATGTAATGTTTGATTACATGAGCTGTAGCAAAGACTTGTTTATAAAAGATTTATCAAAATACCAGGTACCTAAAAGATGATTTCATTATTTTATAATTTTGTATTTAGCTAAATAAATATATATGTAAATAGCGGTGAGCCACGACAGACAATAAGCAGATTCATTATGTGTATTCTTATGCTTATACCTGCCGTTCGAAAAATCAGATTTTTTTTTGGGCGTACGGTGAAAGTAAATTTATTTCTGATTATTGTACATTAAAGAGTAGTAATTGAACTATATTCTGTGAAATATTGGTTGAAAAATATTGAAAATTGACCGAATGGCAGCAATTCTTCGCAGGCGCCTCAGAAAAAATACATTTTGCGGTGCACGTCATACCTCAGCATTGGATAATCTGATATGAAATACCCAAAGTTTTTCCATCCATTTTTATGTCCCTCTAGGTATCCCTGTCGAGTTTTTCCATTTTTTTTTATAATTTTTGAACTTTTTACAAAACTTGAAAGTGAAAATACCGATTTTTGGCCAAAGTTCATGACTATTGTTGTTAATAATAAAAAAATTAAAATCAAAAACGAAAAAATCTTGACAGGGTTACCTCATAAATTATGTAAGGAAATGCTGTAAAAAATTTAAGAACGACCGGTTGAATAGATTTTGAGATACAGAGTGCACCGACTCAAAAAACATCGATTTGAGAAAAACGTGTTTAAAGTTTTTGTTGCTGTCTTCCCCGCTGAGGTATTACAGCTCAGGTAGTCGTTCGAGACCCGCCTACTTCCAAAGCTATATCCTTGTGAGTTTTGCTCCGATTGACTTCCTATTGACAGACAACTTTCATAATATGCAATAAAAAAAAAATAACTTTTTTTGAACCCTCAAAACCCTACCCCCCCCTTAATAGGAATACGAACTCATTCGATCTGGCTACATCCGCTTGTCTATTTAAATGAATGTCAAGATCCCGGAGAATTATTAAAAATTTGAAGTGTCACCAACACTTATTATATTTTTTTTATTATCCTTGCCAGTTTCTATCGCTGATTTAAAAAAGTTATGCCACAATAGATGTCGATGTTGCGCTGCCGGTAGAAATCTACCGGTTGGATGCACTCGTACTACAAATATATTTGAAACGGGTAGGTGTAATCGCCTCCGGCATCGCTTGCTCCGGATGTGGATTATTTACATTGCGTGCACACTCAGCATATTCTTATACATTCGAACAGTACTAGATACGTGAATATGTCACATCCCTCCCCTTAAAAAGGTTGCCTATGCTTGTGCTGGCATTACAGGGTATAATGCCGGCAACTAATTTTGTGCCGGTTTTATTTGTTTTTAGGGTTCTTGATAATTTTTTTTTTGTGTTTATTGATGACTTTTTTCGGGTTTTCTAAGTTTTAAATATAAGAACGTTACTGGATTTAATGTAGAAATTTTTGATAGGAAAAGACAAATGATAATAATAATAATTACAAATATTATTGTAATATAAAATTTCGAATTATTTTCTGAAATTAATTTTAAAACGTCATTATGTTCTACCATTGTTATCTTAGTGGCATTAATCGGTAAATACAATGGAGTTAGACCGAATTCAGGACTTAAAGAATTTTCGCTTAACGTAATTGAGTAATTTAAAATTAAGAAGTCCAAGACGTTAAAGTTGCTTCCCCATTTCTGTCTTCCATGTTCATATCATAAGTTCATAATCATGTATTGCATAAGTTCATAAACGAGTGTGTCAATACTTTTGTAAACTTTAGTAAAAATTGATGACTTCATTTAGTTTATGAAGTTGAATTGAATATTCTGCAATTCGATCTATTTTTTTTTGTTAATTTATACCCCATCATTATCATCAAGTGTGCCAAAAATAAATTTAAAAGATTAACCTATTATATCAAATAGTCCACGTTTCTGCCTGTTTCGCTGATGAATAGTTAAACCATTTAATTCTTTCAGTAGTTTATTGTATAAGTATTTCATTCGGGGCGGATTTTGATACTAAAAGAATTAGTGATAACATTGATTTCCGTTAGATTAATTCTTAGACAGTGATGTTCATATACTACTGGTATTTGAATTGGATTGCTTGAGAAGAGTGAGTAGCCAACGGATTCTGGGTTGGTTATTTGTATTTGTTAAATAAGGCCGTGGTGAATAATAAAAAGAACATCATTATACACAAGGTTCCTGTGCAAGTTTAACGGCATTAGTTGTCTTTTGTTTCTTAAATTGTGTCTTTTAGTATTTGGTTTGCTTATTCGATTAGTGATTTTTAGTGATTAGTGATAATCTTTTTTTCTACATTTTTATTTAGTTTCAATGGGTTACCTAATTTTCCTCTTTGAATTGGGCATGTCGATCTTCATTTATACTATTTTCTTTTCTTTAATTTTTTTAATGTCTAATATTGGATGCAGAGCGTATAAGAAAATTTAAGCAGGTGTTTGTCCAGTCGTGTCATTTTTAATTTTATGGTTGTATGTGTACCTTGCTTAATTTAACTTCTTCGTCATCAGATAAATTATTATTCGGATTTTTTCATTTATTGTTGAATGTAGTTTTTCGACGTTTTTTGCCGTGTTGAGTTGCAATTCGATTCCTTCTGCTTTAAGCCATCATTTTAAAGTCAAGCTGGAGAAGGCTCAGTCTCTGTCTGCCTTTAGTAATTTGGGTGTACCTAACTGATTAAAAATGCTCATTAATGCGTTCCTGCATTCTATCCAGTCCTTTCTTTTAATTTGCTCAAGTGTAGCGAAAATAGAATAAATGTCATTGCAACTGATGTAATGTTTTCCCTCAGATAAATAAATATCTACCAAGAATTTGTCTCGGCAATGTTCCGGATTAGGTGTGATTTCAAACGCATTTTGGTGTTTCTATGTTTTGTTTTTATCCAAATTACATATGGTGCATTCGTTTATTATATTCTGAATTAGTAGTTGGCTATTGGGAAATAATTTTGTCATTTTCTGTATCCTGTCTTTCATGTGATTGAAATATAAGTTCTTTAAACTCGTCGTTTGAACTAACATTTTATAGAAAGAGACTGCGAATTACTTCAGTGTAGGTGGTATTAATAATTTCTCCGTGTGCTCTTTGAATAATTTCAAAATCTACATCGCTCTCAAAATAAATGGTAATGTTTCTATGAATATATATATAATTGTGGCAATGGAGTTGTCAAATATTGTTTTATGCTCTACTTGATATTTATCGGACTTAACGAAAATTAATTGTTTTTTGAAATAGTTTATTGGCTTTTCGGATAAATGAATAAGGTTGCTATTGTCTTCTTCTGCACTATGTTGAGTAACTTCACTATGATTGTTTTCTTCAATTTTAATTCCCGATAATTGTAGCATATAACGAAGATTAGTTATATTGCGAGCAGATGTAATTGTCGTAGTGCTAACAGTGGCACGCGCTGGTTCCGGCTCTATGTTGTCGGCAATGGGCTGGGTTAGAATTTAAATACTGTAATACTACGTGCTCTTGAAAGTTAAAACAAATAAACTAAAATCGCGTGCGAATAGCCAACAAATAATCTTGAGGGAAAAGAGAAAGCTAGATCGGAAAGAAAAAAAAATAGAATTAAAAAGAAAGGAAATCTCAAACAAAATATTCTAGTGGATCTTTAGGCGCACCCCAGGATCTGGAGTGGCCGCTGCCCCACCCTTCCATGATCGCCACGAGCAAAACCATGTTTATTGGCGATCCCATTGGTCCACTAAGAATTCAGGTCACTGCATCAAATCCGATGTTCATAATCCCAGATAAATAACTTCTATTCAGACTTCATTATAAATTTATTCATTAATATTAATTAAACCAAAAGCTTCCATTTGTTGTTCCTGCTTAACTAAATTTTTAACCTAAAATCCTAATTAAATAACATGTAACATAGGATTATATGAATAGAAAGAAAAAGTAAAAAAAAATGAAACTCCAAGAAATTACCTAACCTTATTTTGGTTCTTCTAATTGTTATTAGGGGCGATTTAATTAAGTCTAACAGCAGAATAAATTTTTCTTCCTAATATCGCAAACCCCTGCATGCGTACCAAAATGGTTTGGGTTAGGTTAGGTTAGGTTTTAGTTATAAATATATATATACGTTCATTGGGTGTCGCTTAGGTTAATTAATAGTTTTTATTAATATTTTGATTTCGGTTGGCATGACTAAATCTTCTTTAATTTTTCTTTCTTTATAAATTCCCTAAACTTTTATTTCAGTGTTCATCGTGTACTTGGTTTTCTATCTAGATTTAGTTTAATTTTTATATTACAAAATATTTATTCTTTTAACGAAGATAAGTCGGTTTTGTTTGGTTCAGTTTTAAGTAGATTTAACTAAATTCATCTTGATTTTAATTATCAATTTATTTTAGCGGCTAATTGGCAAATGTAGGCGTTGTGTAAGGACTTTTGTTTAAATTAAAATGATTGGCAAAATACTAGCCAATAATTATATTCTTTGTTTGTTGTTACTCACGGTGAAATCATTTTTTTTTTTTTCCAGCGGCCAAAAGATCGATCTCCTGAGCGATGGCTGTAAACGAATGCGACTTAAGATCGCCATGGGTTAATTTAAACAATTAGTGTTCACAACATGTAGCCAGCTAAATCTTTTAAACCTTTCTTTTAAACTTAAAACCGTATTAGTTCATGACTGCTTAATTATTAATACAATTTTAACGTGACGGCTAAATCATTTTTATGATATAATTTCTTAACTTCCAAAACTTTTAAATTTACAAAATTAATTTAATTTACGAATTTTTTTTGTTTTGTTCAATTCTATTCCATTTCATTTCATTCAATGATTCCTTTTTTTTCAGTTAATAATAATTTGATTTGTAATTCAAATTAATTAATTTCAAAATTCCTTCTCGCAGTGTAATTAACGTAAACAAGCATTGACAGCATGGCCGAAGTTAGGGAACTCGTGACCGCTTATAAATCTAATGTGTGGCTCGCTTTTAATAAATGTTCGTCTCTATTATCGAGGGATCACTGTATGGGTCCGAGAAACCCACATATTACCAATCCAAATCTAACAGCCTGGGTTCGGACACGAGCATGGGACTTAAATCTGCCTTTTGGCCACCTTTACGGCTATGCCGACTGCACTGAGAACTCTGAAGGACTACATCCGCACTATTTATTCCTTTTTATTCTTCTGGCTACACTTGGAGATTAAATTCCCTCGATGTTCCGCTGGCCGTAGAGGGTGCTCCGCCGGTCGGAGGGGCTTAGCTCTGCTTCCTTGGCTACCGAGCTAGTTGCTGCGCCTTTCTAGGCGATGGTGCTGCTGGTGCCCGCTACCCTGCGAGAGGGGTGCTCCGCTGGACGGGGGGGCTTAGCTCTGCTTCCTTGGCTACCGAGCTAGTTGCTGCGCCTTTCTAGGCGATGGTGATGCTGGTGCCCGCTACCCTGCGAGAGGGGTGCTCCGCTGGACGGGGCGAAAAATCCCAATCGGCGAACGGGTCCGGAGCTGCTGCTTCTGGAACACTTCCTTGCCTTTCGCCAACTTATTAGAAATTGAGTATATTGAACACGCACTCGATTAAAACGCGTGTAGTCGCTTCGGAATTTTCCAAGAAAAAGTGGGTGTATTTTTGGTGGGATGCTCTCGTACGTCTGAACACCTCTAAGGTTAGAACGGAAAAGGGTCGACCGGCATGGCGTTCACTAGTATGCCCAGGTTATTACAGTGTAAGCTTGCAATTTCGATAGAACCCAGACTGCATTGATAGGTTAATGGGTAGGTGGCCCTACTTAAAGCAAGTTCCTAACCCCGATAATGCTACTTTCGGACTATCCCAAAACCGTTACAAGCGCCACTTCAAGTCCCCCCCACTAAAATCACACTTGATTAGACAATCAAGGGTGATCCACGCTTGGAACGGAAACTATTGTTTAAGGTCCTTCGCGTGAAATTTTCCAACAATTCGTCCTTGTAAATCCTCAAGCTCATAATATGCCGTAAGGCTTTGCATAAGGCCTTCCATTCAACTTGGGGTACACTTTGGTGGTAACGCCAATACCAATCACTAGCAACCCCTTCAAATAAAATGTTGACATGGCTAGTTAGAAGCATAAAATTACCTTCTAGTGTCTGTTTGGTAAGAGCTTCGACCCTATAGATAAACATATCAATGCTCATGCCTGTTCGTCCAGCGAATCTAAGTTTCCAGTTTGCAATTATTTGGCTTACGCGATCAAATCGCAACCCTGACCCTATAGTTGAGAAACTAGATTGATTTGGGACATTACTCTGCACTTGCTGTTGTCGATCTATTAACTCGGCTACTGGAGGTCTTGGCTGTTCGGGTCCAGTAGAAAGTGTCGATAAAATGTTCTGCAGCCCGGTGTGTAAAACCTGCGCTAAACGTTCGGTCTGTTTTGCCGTTGATACGGCCATCGCCTCGGTTATCTGCTGCATATCATTTAGACCTGGAGGCATATTCCTATTGTTTGCATCCTCTGAGGTCGGTATTTCGTTAGATTGGTCCATATTTAACGTTCCTGGACTAGAGTCTATCCGTACTTGTTCTTCAACACGAGTATTTATGCGCGAGGTCCCTGGAAGACTTTGTGTTGACTGACTTAATTCGGTGTTTACAGTTAAATTAAGTAAAGAAGCTTGTAAGGACGCTTTACAAACTGGACAACGGTCGCGATTGGTAACTTTTGTATTGAAGCAAACTCAATGGAAGGTATGATTGCAGCTTGTAGACAACAACTGGGCAGTGTATTCGATAGGTTTCAAACAAATATAGCAATGAGTTTCTTGTTGAAGGTGTTCATAACTACGAGACAACGGCATTTTGTTTTCTTTAAAGAAAAGTTAATTTTTTTTTTTTTTTTTTTTTTTTTTTTTTTGATCGTTATGATATAATTATTTTAGGTGTTTATAATTTTATTTTTCAATATTAATGCATAAAAATATCTAGGGATTATGAATCACTTTAATGAGCAGTTTCGACTATTAACTTTGTTTGGATTGCCCTTAGGATTAAATAGAAAATAAAAGGGAAGAAAATAGTATGAAAATAGATAAGAATGAGTTTTATCAGGGGTACAGTGTAGTTTATTCACCCACAACTCTAGGTCTAAACCGAAAAGGAAACAGGAAATACAAAAATGTTAACCTGTTTAATCGGTAGGGTATGGTTTATTCACCCATATCCCTAAATCCATACTAAACAGGAACGAAGCTAAGTTTACTTTACTGGACACGAAGCACAGTCGAAGATGAAAAGGCAAACGGCATCAAATTCACTTGCTGCCACTCACGATCCAAGTCAAATAAACTAAGACATCGATACACTTTAGCGGTAGATTGTAGATTCTTTCCACAATATCAAAATCCAGCTAAAATGCAAAAGCCATCATGTGAACTATGGCAAGCGCGGTGAGTAAAGTTTATTACCTAATCCAGCGTCTAGCTCATAATTACATGCGAGTGTTACTTGGTAATAGCACAGTCATACAAGGTACTAGAAAATCCATTGTAACTGAGTCACCAAAAGAAATAAGAACATCAAGATTATTTGGACGCGGTCGAAAGATGTAAGTGACCGATTAAAATTTTATTATTCATTGGGAGCCTGCCGGATCTGGCCCCACGTTGGGCGCCATTATTTATTTGTAGCATATAACGAAGATTAGTTATATTGCGAGCACATGTAATTGTCGTAGTGCTAACAGTGGCACGCGCTGGTTCCGGCTCTATGTTGTCGGCAATGGGCTGCTCTTGAAAGTTAAAACAAATAAACTAAAATCGCGTGCGAATAGCCAACAAATAATCTTGAGGGAAAAGAGAAAGCTAGATCGGAAAGAAAAAAAAATAGAATTAAAAAGAAAGGAAATCTCAAACAAAATATTCTAGTGGATCTTTAGGCGCACCCCAGGATCTGGAGTGGCCGCTGCCCCACCCTTCCATGATCGCCACGAGCAAAACCATGTTTATTGGCGATCCCATTGGTCCACTAAGAATTCAGGTCACTGCATCAAATCCGATGTTCATAATCCCAGATAAATAACTTCTATTCAGACTTCATTATAAATTTATTCATTAATATTAATTAAACCAAAAGCTTCCATTTGTTGTTCCTGCTTAACTAAATTTTTAACCTAAAATCCTAATTAAATAACATGTAACATAGGAATATATGAATAGAAAGAAAAAGTAAAAAAAATGAAACTCCAAGAAATTACCTAACCTTATTTTGGTTCTTCTAATTGTTATTAGGGGCGATTTAATTAAGTCTAACAGCAGAATAAATTTTTCTTCCTAATATCGCAAACCCCTGCATGCGTACCAAAATGGTTTGGGTTAGGTTAGGTTAGGTTTTAGTTATAAATATATATATACGTTCATTGGGTGTCGCTTAGGTTAATTAATAGTTTTCATTAATATTTTGATTTCGGTTGGCATGACTAAATCTTCTTTAATTTTTCTTTCTTTATAAATTCCCTAAACTTTTATTTCAGTGTTCATCGTGTACTTGGTTTTCTATCTAGATTTAGTTTAATTTTTATATTACAAAATATTTAATCTTTTAACGAAGATAAGTCGGTTTTGTTTGGTTCAGTTTTAAGTAGATTTAACTAAATTCATCTTGATTTTAATTATCAATTTATTTTAGCGGCTAATTGGCAAATGTAGGCGTTGTGTAAGGACTTTTGTTTAAATTAAAATGATTGGCAAAATACTAGCCAATAATTATATTCTTTGTTTGTTGTTACTCACGGTGAAATCATTTTTTTTTTCCAGCGGCCAAAAGATCGATCTCCTGAGCGATGGCTGTAAACGAATGCGACTTAAGATCGCCATGGGTTAATTTAAACAATTAGTGTTCACAACATGTAGCCAGCTAAATCTTTTAAACCTTTCTTTTAAACTTAAAACCGTATTAGTTCATGACTGCTTAATTATTAATACAATTTTAACGTGACGGCTAAATCATTTTTATGATATAATTTCTTAACTTCCAAAACTTTTAAATTTACAAAATTAATTTAATTTACGAATTTTTTTTGTTTTGTTCAATTCTATTCCATTTCATTTCATTCAATGATTCCTTTTTTTTTCAGTTCATAATAATTTGATTTGTAATTCAAATTAATTAATTTCAAAATTCCTTCTCGCAGTGTAATTAACGTAAACAAGCATTGACAGCATGGCCGAAGTTAGGGAACTCGTGACCGCTTATAAATCTAATGTGTGGCTCGCTTTTAATAAATGTTCGTCTCTATTATCGAGGGATCACTGTATGGGTCCGAGAAACCCACATATTACCAATCCAAATCTAACAGCCTGGGTTCGGACACGAGCATGGGACTTAAATCTGCCTTTTGGCCACCTTTACGGCTATGCCGACTGCACTGAGAACTCTGAAGGACTACATCCGCACTATTTATTCCTTTTTATTCTTCTGGCTACACTTGGAGATTAAATTCCCTCGATGTTCCGCTGGCCGTAGAGGGTGCTCCGCCGGTCGGAGGGGCTTAGCTCTGCTTCCTTGGCTACCGAGCTAGTTGCTGCGCCTTTCTAGGCGATGGTGATGCTGGTGCCCGCTACCCTGCGAGAGGGGTGCTCCGCTGGACGGGGGGGCTTAGCTCTGCTTCCTTGGCTACCGAGCTAGTTGCTGCGCCTTTCTAGGCGATGGTGATGCTGGTGCCCGCTACCCTGCGAGAGGGGTGCTCCGCTGGACGGGGCGAAAAATCCCAATCGGCGAACGGGTCCGGAGCTGCTGCTTCTGGAACACTTCCTTGCCTTTCGCCAACTTATTAGAAATTGAGTATATTGAACACGCACTCGATTAAAACGCGTGTAGTCGCTTCGGAATTTTCCAAGAAAAAGTGGGTGTATTTTTGGTGGGATGCTCTCGTACGTCTGAACACCTCTAAGGTTAGAACGGAAAAGGGTCGACCGGCATGGCGTTCACTAGTATGCCCAGGTTATTACAGTGTAAGCTTGCAATTTCGATAGAACCCAGACTGCATTGATAGGTTAATGGGTAGGTGGCCCTACTTAAAGCAAGTTCCTAACCCCGATAATGCTACTTTCGGACTATCCCAAAACCGTTACAAGCGCCACTTCATAATGTATCGGCAACTTCTTCCGTTTAATATAATCGATTTTAAAATGGTATTCGTTTAATTTGACTCTCCATCTTTGTAACTTAGCATTCGGTTCCTTTAATGTATGCAGCCATCAAAGGGCGGATGGTCACTAGCAATGGTAAACTGTCGTCCTAGTTAATAATGTCAAAATGTTTTTGTTGCCCAAACTATGGCGAGTAATTCTTTTTCAATAGCGCTGTAATTTAATTCGTGTTCATTAAGTGTTCTTATAATAAAGGATATAGGATGACCATTTTGAGAAAATACTGCACCAAGGGCTAAATTACTGACATCTGTGGTTAAAGTAAATTTTTTTTTCGAAATCTGTAATTGGTGAATTTGTTGTCTTATTTAAAGCTTTAAGTTTTTTGAATGCTTATATGTAGTCAAGGATTTGTGCATCTATTTTTTCCATTTCTTTTAAACATTTGGTCGTTGGTTTTGCTATGTCTGCGTAATTTAGTATAAATTTACGATAATAACCGGTTAATCCAAGGAAAGCTCTGATCTCTTTTACCTTTTTTGAAATTGGATATGAATCTATGGCTTTAATTTTTGAAGGGTTTGGTTTTATACCATTAGTGGTTACTAGCTTCCTTTTTTACGAATTCTAATTTATCCAGCTGCAATTTTAAATTTGCTTCTGGGATTTTTGAAAAAATTAGTTGTAATACATTTAAATGCTCACTAAGGGATGTGGAAACAATTATAATATCATCAAAATACACCAAACAGAGTTTGTTATGCAAAGGTCGAAGGATATTATTCATGCCCCTTTATAAGGTAGCGGGTGCATTCCTAAGGCCAAATGGCATTCGAATGTATTTATAATGCCCGCTTTTGGTGGATAGATAGATAGATATTGATTCTGGGTCCACTTCTATTTGGTGAAATCCCTTTGCCAAATCGATAGTTGTGACATTTTTCTAATTTACCAAGGATTTCGTCCATGTTTGGTATTGGATATCTGTCAGGGATAGTTATTTCATTAAGTTTTCTATAATCTAATACTAATCTATACTTAATATTTCCAGAAGCCTCCGTTTTTTTTGGTACTACCCGTGTAGGACTGTTTTATGGCGAATTACTTTCCCTAATTAACCCCGATTAAGCATTTCCTGTACTTGATTTTCGACTTTAATTTCGTGCGTTTGAGCAAGTGGATATTGTTTTGAATAAATTGGGGAGTTATGTGTTTAATCCTCCTGATTAAGATGATCTAATCGAAACAGTGAAAAATCTATGTTTTGCATTGAATCCTGGCCTGAATTTTTAATTGGTTCAAGTTTCTTTTAAATATAAAAATTTTGGGCTGTTCCCGATTCTCAAGTAATGAACTTATATGTTTTGTCAATAAGAGTAACTGTGCCATTTTTGTAATTTATAAATGCTTGTGCATTTTTCAACAATTTTCTGCCAATTAGCATATCGTAATTATTAGAAAAACTGTGTACATAAAATGGTTGATTCATTTTAAAGATAATATTGTTGGGTACGATAATTAAACTCTTCAACGCAATTGATGTTGAAACTTTACATCTTGTATTATGAATATGGATTTGAATGGATACTGGAAGCTATTTCTATGTAATCGTGATGTCCGGGGGTGTTAACTGAAAATTTTCGTTTGGCTCTAAAATATTTAGATTTTGCTCGTCGTTAATTTGGTCGGGTTGTACCTGTTGTTGCCCTTTATTAGTGAACACAAGGTATTGATTTTGGTCATAATACTGTTGGTTAAAATAACTGGGTTGAAATTCTTCGCATTCTTCGTCTTGAAATCTAAATTCGTCAGGTGGGTATAAAAGGTTGCATGTATGGATTAAAATTAAGTTGGAAGGATTGAGGATTTGTGTGGTTTTGGATTCAGATTAGGATTTGAGTTTTTAATACCGGTTTCCGGAAATTTATTCAATTCAAAATGTTCTTCATAATTCATAAATGTTCTTAAAAAATTCCCCCACTTTGTGCAATAGTAATTAACGATCTTAAGTCTGTGATATCATGATGAGCCAAAATAGTAAATAATTGTATTGGTAGTTTTCAAATCAGTGTTTAGATGGAATCTTTAATTGCTTGAAGATAAATAAGAAATTCTGGTTTGTTACGTTCCAGGTGTAATTTCGAAATCAAGATTTGACGTCGTCTTTCCGCCTCTTCGCAGAATGCCCCCAGATTTCCTTTATAAGGTGTCTCCCTAAAGTTCTCCAACAGCTTGTTCGGTGTTTGGGGTTTGAATTCTGCAAAAAATCTCGTTTTGGATAGGCCAATCTTCGACGTTCGGAAGTCCCAAAGATCGTGTTACATGTCCGTCCAAGTTCCTTTCGATGGCTCCAAGTAGAATCCTCTGTTGTCGCACATCGTTAGTTTGGTAGAGTTAAATCACTTAGTACACTCTGCTTACGAAGGTGTAAAAGGTTTCTGGATCACTCTCAAATGGCATTATGTCTTTTAGCTGCCGACGGGCTTTTGCAAGGTTGTTATCGTTCAGCACCACGATTTGGGGTGCGGAAATAATTGGATGTGGCATTGTTATTGTAGAATTTTAATTTTATTGTTTTAGTAAATGTCTTTTACCCGTTACTCGTAGAGTAAGAAGGTATACTAGAACCTAGTAAAACCGAACCTTTGAAAGGTATGTAACAGGCAGAACGAAGCGCTTCCGAGTATATATATTCTTGATCAGGATCAATAGCCGAGTCGATCTGACCATGTCCGTCCGTCTGTCCATTAGTTTTGCCAAAAAAATATTTGCCACGCCCACAATCCGCCCAAAACTACCACGCCCACACATTTGAAAAATGTTCTAATATTTTTTCATTTTTGTATTAGTCTTGTTGATTTCTATCGATTTGCAAAAAAACTTTTGGCCACGCCCACTGTAACGCCCACAAACCGCTAAAAACAGTCAGTATGGAAATTTCTCCTTTGCACTGCCACCAGCTGAGTAACGGGTATCAGATAGTCGGGGAACTCGACTATAGCGTTCTCTCTTGTTATACCCGTTACTCGTAGAGTAAAAGGGTATACTAGATTCGTTGAAAAGTATGTAACAGGCAGAAGGAAGCGTTTCCGATCATATAAAGTATATATATTCCTAATCAGGATCAATAGTCGAGTCGATCTGGCCATGTCCGTCTGTCCGTCCGTCTGTCTGTCCGTCTGTCTGTCCGTCCGTCCGTATGAACGCTGAGATCTCAGGAACTACAAAAGCTAGAAAGTTTAGATTTGGCATACTCCAGACACATAGACGTAGCGAAAGTTTGTCGATTCATGTTGCCACGCCCACTCTAACGCCCACAAGCCACCCAAAACTGCCACACCTACACTTTTGAAAAAGGTTTTGATATTTTTTCATTTTTGTATTAGTCTTGTAAATTTCTATCGATTTGCCAAAAACTGTCAGTGTTGAAGACTTTCCTTCGCACTTCCAAGGGTAATCAGATAGTCGGGGAACTCGACTATAGCGTTCTATCTTGTTTTGGCATAAAATTGAGGGCCAGGTAAAGTTCTGGAGTCCAATTTTACATAAGTTTCATCGTCCATAATAACGCATTGCACTTTATCAGAGAGCAATCGACCATAGAGCTTTCGCACTCTCGATTTGCCGACTCTTTTTTGTCGCAAACTTTTTTTTTGCTTCTTTGTCAGCAGAGTTGCTTTGGTAGTCAATAAAGATCATGATCGCTACGTCAAGACGTTCGGGACAAGGAAAGTCTCCGAATTGAGATGCAGGTAGCTGAGGTCCAATACGACTAAGCACGGGTAGCCCAGAGGCATTCGGCAAGCAAAGCAAAACCAAGGAGGGCAGAGTCTCCAAACTTTCTTTCTGCAGGTCAGAGTTTTCAAACACTTTTTCTCCAGGTTGGCAACTGCAGTTCGATGCGATCACCATCCGCATTATAAATTTGTATTCTGTTTTGATGCCCAGTCCATTTACATATAACGTATCACAGACTTGGTTTCAACATGGCCCAGCGCGGCAATTTTCTTCATCTGCAAGATATTTGCATGGATACCCTTTTTGTAGTTTTTTTTCCTATTTGCCAGTTTCTCGTGTACTTCTGCGTTTCCCAATTTTCGTTCCCAATTTCGTTCCCAATTTTTTCGTTCAGCATTTAACTCGAAGTCCTCAAGCCAATTTTCGACCGGTACCGACTCACCGTCAAAATCTGCCAAAACTTTACCAAAGCGCTCCATTGAGACTTTTGGAGTATTTTGTGAGACTTTATCTCATCAGCTTGGAATTTCAAACTCAGCAGTTGAATTATTTGTTGTAATTGTACTCGTGTATTTATTTGTCGCTACGTTTTTGGAATTTCTCCGTAATTTTCTGCTGTTTCTTTCGTACCTCTCTTTCTTGCAGCCGCTTTTGAACTTGACACACTTGGCAAACGAAACTTGGCCCGTTTAGCCCATACGAATCAGCATTTAACTCGAAGTCCTCAAGCCAATTTTCGACCGGTACCGACTCACCGTCAAAATCTGCCAAAACTTTACCAAAGCGCTCCATTGAGACTTTTGGAGTATTTTGTGCGACTTTATCTCATCAGCTTGGAATTTCAAACTCAGCAGTTGAATTATTTGTTGTAATTGTACTCGTGTATTTATTTGTCGCTACGTTTTTGGAATTTCTCCGTAATTTTCTGCTGTTTCTTTCGTACCTCTCTTTCTTGCAGCCGCTTTTGAACTTGACACACTTGGCATTTGTCTCCCTACTTTTCACAGTTACTTTTCTTAGAAGCAACGCCAACACATACTACACACAGTAATTTTCAGTTTCTGACGAAATTTCACAATAAGGAAAATTAAACTGTGTAAGTTTCACCTTAATTCGGCGGTTGAGCCCCCAAACCATATTTATTTAAATATTGGTTATAGTTTATTGAACATTTTTCATGTAACAAAGTTAAGTTTAAGAGAAAAGACAAATGTGTGAATAATCTTGGTAATACCTTATTTTGGTTGACACTTCGCCAAGAGAGAACGCTATAGTCAAGTTCCCCGACTATCTGATACCCGTTACTCTGCTAGTGGAAGTGCGAAGGAGAGTCTTCAACACTGACAGTTTTTGGCGGTTTGTGGGCGTTAGAGTGGGCGTGGCCAAAAGTTTTTTGGCAAATAGATAGAAATTTGTTTGCGTATAATAATTTAAAGTGAGGAGTAACTAGCTTCTGTGGCTGGCTTATGTTAAATTTGGTGAATAACCTTACATTTGTTTAAGAAAGATAATATTAGGCTTAAATTATTTGATGTGAGGTTAACTAATATATAAGAGGGCGGGGTGGGACCGATTGGGAAAAGATTTGTTTTAAGGTTATGTATCTACATGTATCTAATATATGTTTGGCTGATA
The DNA here is from genome assembly GCF_016746245.2 of Drosophila santomea. Taxonomy (NCBI): domain Eukaryota; kingdom Metazoa; phylum Arthropoda; class Insecta; order Diptera; family Drosophilidae; genus Drosophila; species Drosophila santomea. Next base: position 373,287 of record NW_025319002.1, read on the forward strand.
GTTCTTCTCTGCAGTATGGGCAGTTTTGCCGCCTTTAGCCGTTGAGAATGTGCTTATGTGTGAGGTTTGTGTGTCCGGTTTTTAAACGAGTAAGGATGACGTATTCCTTTATGTTGCACGATGTAGGGAAATTGATATCTTCTTTTTGGGGGTTGAATTGTTTATACCAATGGTAAAAAGATGACCAGTCTTCCAATTTTATGTCGAGCAATAAACTCCAGGCATACTTATATGGCACGGTCCTGACCGGCTAGCTTGGCGGCTTTGTCGGTTAACTCGTTTATATTGATTCCTATATGAACTATTTTTTATGCCCAGGGTACGAATTTTGCATAAAAGGCTGTTTTAGAAGTTTTAAATTCCTTGCAGGATGAACAGACTGTCACTGCAGATGATATGTCAAGTAAAAACCGAGAAGTAGTGATGAAGATTCGTCTACTACTGCAAAGGTAGTTGATGCGTCGGACTTAGAGCCGTCCGCAAGGACCATTTCCGATCAGCGTATTTATGGGTAGCTTCTTTAAATAGCTGTTTAAACATTGTAGTAGGCGTCCTTGATTTTTGAAAATCGTGTAGTGTAGTGTCGATGGCCGAGGAACGTAATTTTCAAGGGGATGACGATGATGACTTTATTCCAGCTGTATGGTGTTCCTATGTTGTGTCTCTTCATAAATTGTATATATCTTCGTATCGTTGAGCACATGAGCTTTAGTATTAGTTTAAAGGTTGTTTGGGCGATTCTGTTTTCAACGTTCTGTAATTCGGCTTCAGTTAGGAAGCATGTGGTTGGGGTCATTGGGAATGCACCAATGCTGCGCTTAACGGCAGCGTGATAGGGGGGTTTGATTTTTTAAGTTGAATGGGACGCACCAGTCCGTATTCAATTTTGAAGTTCGTTAAGCAGTTTTTTGTATTTATTTATTTATTGTAGTATTTATACAATTGCTAAAAATAGTTGTATCGTTTGCGTATATTGAAAGTTTAATAGGTTTATATCTTAGAATAATGTTATTAAAGAGCTGGAAGGCAATCATGAACAATACCACAGAGAGGGGCGATCCTTGGGGGTTGCCATTGTGGAGAGTATATAAATTAGATAGATAGATTGTTACCTCTTACTCGGATTGAACGGTTGATCATGAAAGCTGTAGTAGCCCTGAGGTAGGTGTTCACTAGGACGCAGAAGGCTCTCTAGCGTATAGACGGATCGGTGTTCGTGCACTTCTTGCATTTGCTCGATGCAAAGCTCGTCGGATATGGCGTGGGTCTTAATCCTCATCTATATGGTACACCCGTTCTACTACGAAAAGTTTTAAGTGCACTATCTGTTCTCTAAATGATTGGTTCAAAATGTATAGTAATCGGACATTCACAGAGGGACCCTAAAAAGTAGTGTATTAGAGAGGCGGATACCAGCAATATAGGGTGGCTTAGGTGTAAGTTGCCCCCATTCTATACCCTCCCAACCTTGATAAAGCTTGTATTTTCATTGGTTACCCCATAACAATTTATTTTATAACATTTCAATTCATTTCATAGGATATTGACATTCGCATCACGGTAGTGGCAACAGACCCGGATTTTGTGGATTTATCTATTCATAATAACAACTATTCATAATACAAAACAAGAGAGAACGCTATAGTCGAGTTCCCCGACTATCTGATACCCGTTACTCAGCTAGTAGAAGTGCAGGTTTGTGGGCGTTAGAGTGGGCGTGGCAAAAAGTTTTTTGGCAAATCGATAGAAATTTAGACGACTAATACAAAAATGAGAAAATATCTAAACATTTTTCAAAAGTGTGGGCATGGCAGCTTTGGGCGGTTTGTGGGCGTTAGAGTGGGCGTGGCAAAAAGTTCTTTGGCAAATCGATAGAAATTTGGAAGACTAATACAAAAATGAAAAAATATCAAAACATTTTTCAAAAGTGTGGGCGTGGCAGCTTTGGGCGGTTTGTGGGCGTTAGAGTGGGCGTGGCAAAATTTTTTTTGACAAATCGATAGAAATTTACAACACCAATACAAAAATGAAAAAATATCAAAACATTTTTCAAAAGTGTGGGCGTGGCAGTTTTGGGCGGTTTGTGGGCGTTAGAGTGGGCGTGGCAGCATGATTCGACAAACTTGCGCTGCGTCTATGTCCCTGGAGTCTGTATGCTTAATCTCAACTTTCTAGCTTTTGTAGTTCCTGAGATCTCGACGTTCATACGGACAGACAGACGGACAGACGGACGGACAGACGGACAGACGGACAGACGGACAGACGGACGGACAGACGGACATGGCCAAATCGACTCGGCTATTGATCCTGATCAAGAATATATATACTTTATATGGTCGGAAACGCTTCCTTCTGCCTGTTACATACTTTTCAACGAATCTAGTATACCCTTTTACTCTACGAGTAACGGGTATAATTATCCAAATCGGTGTTCTTCTCAATTACAAGTTTTCCAAAACAAAATAAAGATAGTTCCCTCTTACGTAAGATTAACCTGCATGCTTTCTTATACGCCGGTTTTTCAACTCCTACTTAAAATTGAATATAAAACAAGAGAGAACGCTATAGTCGAGTTCCCAGACTATCTGATACCCGTTACTCAGCTAGTGGAAGGGAGAAGGAGAGTCTTAAACACAATTTTGGCGGTTGTAGGCGTTATAGTGGCGTGGCAGAAGTTTTTTGGCAAATCGATAGAAATTTATAAGACCAATATAAAAATGAAAAAATATCAAAACATTTTTCAAAAGTGTGGGCGTAGCAGCTTTGGGCGGTTTGAGGGCGTTAGAGTGGGCGTGGCAAAAAGTTTTTTGGTAAATCGATAGAAAATTACAAGACTAATACAAAAATGAAAAAATTTCAAAACATTTTTCAAAAGTGTGGGCGTGGCAGTTTTGGGCGGTTTGTGGGCGTTAGAGTGGGCGTGGCAACATGAATCGACAAACTTGCGCTGCTTCTATGTCTCTGGAGTCTGTATGCTTAATCTCAACTTTCTAGCTTTTGTAGTTCCTGAGATCTCGACGTTCATACGGACGGACAGACGGACAGACGGACAGACGGACAGACGGACAGACGGACGGACAGACGGACATGGCCAAATCGACTCGGCTATTGGTCCTGATCAAGAATATATATACTTTATATGGTTACATACTTTTCAACGAATCTAGTATACCCTTTTACTCTACGAGTAACGGGTATAAATATATGCGCATACGTTTGCCGATATTGCGGCTTAATCACTTACGTACAGATTCTCGCTGCTGATTCGCTGGGCCCATCGAGATGCAGGTGCTGTGTAAAACGTTGTCAAAGTAAATGCGCAGTTAATACATTCTTAAATGGGATACACTCCGGCGGTATACAGATCGCTTTCTGTTTTACAACTATATGAAAAAGAATATAACTAGTATAAGATAAGACCGTTTAGACTTAAAGTTTATTAATTTAATGAATGCAAACGACTTCTCTGTCTATGGCTTTAAACGATGGCGGTCCTTAATGATTGCCTGCTCTTCAGGCGGTGTTGCCTAGGCCGAGGTGCTGTTCTCTTCCGACATCAAGTTGCTAGCCGTGAAATGTGATGAACGCGCCCAGTCACTGTGGCTGCGCGTTGAACGCGCTCATAAACTGTGGCTGCACGCTGAACTGTAGGCTGGCCAGGTCCAGAAGGGTGATTTAACAAATGTAAGTGCAAGAGCGCACGCGACAAGCGCGTGTTCTGGACTTGACCTACGTCAAAAAAAAACATAAACTAAGTTACCTACGAACTTTACGGGAATCTGGCTGCAAATATTTACCCGCTTGCTCAAGTAGACTGATTTCACTGACTTCAATATCTGGTTTTGCTCACAAACTGGGATTTATGTAACACCCTCGTGGTTAAAGAAGTCCATGTGGCTTTATTTCTTTACACTAGATGATGATCTTTCGCACGTTTAAATACTTCGAGATTGCACAACCAAATGAACGAGCTGATCTACGCATTATACAGTTGACGTGCACTGGAATTTGCGCGAACCGCTAGAAACGGGACTTTTCCCGGCTCTGCCTCTATTCTATTCTGTCTGCGTGCTTTGCGAATGTGTGCGAGAGCGAGATAGTTAGACAACTGGGAGTATCGAAGCGGTGCGACTAGATCTGCATTACCGATTGGAATTACTACTCTAACTTTTACACTGGGCCTGAACGAATTTAAGGGCAATTTGTATTATCTGCTGCGGTACAATTTATTTTGTTTTGGTTTTCTATGCTGACCCCTACAAAGCCTGTGAGGAGTCTTAAAACTCCCCACAAATCCGGGTGCAGGAGATCGGCGTAGCAACAGCGAACACGGAGTCAAGGGCGGTCAGGTCAAACGGGAAATAATGGACCTTGGACCCCGGCAGAGCGGAGAGACCGTGAAATAACGGTACCGCGCGGTAACGGTACCGTACAGTGAAGCAGCGTTAAACATAAGTGCGTCAAGCGAGCATCCCAAGTGGATCTCCGCAAGTAAAGATCAGCGAAGGACGAGCGAACACCAGGACCTAGCGTGGTCAGAAAGGGACGGTGGAGTCAGTGGTAGGCCAAGGTGGTTCTTAGAGGAGCACTATAAATGTGGTTTAAATCTGAGACTCTGTCTTCTTCTTGGTCGGGCAATCACACAAATCATAAATTTGGTGGGACGAACAAACAAACTCTCTGAGCTAGCCGTTGCAATTCGTAGCGAACAGAAACAAGAAAATCAGTTCGTTACATTTGGCGCCCAACCGTGATTGTCCTGGCCAAAAGAACGAGCGCCCTAGGAATTAAGCTCGAAGGGTTGGTCGAGGATATGAGGAAGACGCTGTCCGAATTTATCCAGCAGACCACAGAAGAGCCCGAAACGGTCGCCATACTGGATGCGTTGGAAAGGGAGTACACAAGGAGACCGGCCCCGGAAGTCAAAGTCACCGGCAGGAAGGCCTGATGAGGAGCAGACCCGAAAGGCAGGAAACCGGGAGTGAACGGCAGGAAAGCAGACGCGAGAGAAGGGAGAGGCGGGAGTCCAGCCGCGATCGGCGAGACATCGCAAGAGTAGCCCCTCCGGATTACGCGAAGGTGGCGAAACAGGTGCGGGAGTGGAGCTTCCGGTACGACGGTCACGACAAGCCATTGGAGTTCCTGGAGCAGGTGGAGTGGTCAGCAATGACGTACGGCCTAGAGATCAACCAAATCCCGCGAGCCATGCCGGAACTCCTGAAGGGCCCTAAAGTGGTTCATCGCGAACAACAGATTCTGAGAGACATGGGCAGAGTTCATCCACAGCTTCCAAGAATTTTTCCTGTCCAGAGGCTTCATGACGAAGCTGTGCGGACCAGGTCAGGCAGAGGAAGCAGCGGCATGGCGAGTGCTTCAAAGATTTTATGGTGGACATGCAGACCCTAATGGGGCCTTTGGGGATGTCCCAGATCGGGAAACGCCACTCGACCCCAGATTAATGGGCAAGCTGAAGGCGTAAGAAAGTCAACTGTCCGCCACAGTGCTCATAGACGGAATGGAAGTTAAGGCCACGATGGACACCGGAGCCACAGCAAGCTTTATTAGCGAAGAGTTGGAGCACAGGTTGCGGGCTGTGGGAGAGGTCGTATCCACGAGAAGAGAAGTGCGGATGGCTGATGGACGGTTTGAGGAGGTCACATCGCTGCTCGAAGTGGACATAGGACTGGGAGAGAGGACCGTAAGAATGCAACTGCTAATCCTCCACAACATCATCGACGCTCTAGTACTGGGATGGGATTTCCTAACGAAAGTCGGAGCCAGGATAGCATGCGCGGGTCTAAGCGCAACGATACCAGCGGGACAGGTGGTTCGAAGCGGTGCACGCGAGATGCTGTCAGTGGCAATCGTGGAGAGGACGACCGACTTTGCGGAGGAAGATATTGACGGCAGAGCTAGCAGAGTTGGGAAGAGTCCAAGGGACGTCAACGGTGGCGGTGCACAGAATCACGATGAAGGACGATCAACCGGTCAAACAGCGCTACTACCCGAAGAACCCGAAGATGCAGTTGGAGATCAACGCCAAGGTCGACGAGTTGCTACAAGAAGGGTGCATCGAACCGTCTAGGAGCCCGTACTGCTCTCCCATAGTGATGGTGAAGAAGAAGACGGGTCAATGGCGTTTGTGTGTAGATTTCCGCCAGATAAACGCAAAGTCCGTGAAGGACGCGTACTCGATGCCTATGATCAACTACATTCTGGATCAATTAAGGGAGGCGAAATACATAAGCAGTCTGGATTTGAAGGACGGGTACTGGCTGATTCCGTTGGATGCGGCAAGTCGGCAATATACGGCATTTACGGTACCGGGAAAGGGCCTATTTTAGTGGAAAGTAATGCCGTTCGGACTGCACTCTGCATCGGCAACGTTCCAGCGGGCGTTGGACCAAGTGATAGGACCCGAGATGATGCCACACGCACTTGCGTACCAGGACGACATAATTGTGATCGGACAGACGCTACAAGAACACAAGCGCAACCTGACAGAGGTTTTCCGGAGGCTAAGGGCGGAAAACCTGAAAGTTAACGCAAATAAGTGCAAGTTCTTTCGGAAGGAGCTACAATACCTGGGCCACCGAGTGACGGATTAGGGCATCGGAACGGATCCGGAGAAAGTAGCGGCAATAGCTCAGCTAAAGCCCCCGGGAAAAGTAAAGGAGCTGCGACAGTACCTAGGATTGGCGTATGTAGTGGCGACTGAAGAGCCGCTAAATAAATTTTAGATCAACCTTAAAAGATATAAACATTTTCTGCCTAGAAGTATGCACTAAATTATGTGATACTCTGAGCCTGGCTTTACGCAACGGGAATAACGTCGATGCATTTTAGTAAAAGCTTTACGTAGTTTAAGCTGAGCTTTAATGCACATGCATTTTAATTAGCTAGCTGCATTTCTGCCCGAACAGAGTTTTGGACACAAATACCAGATAGCTCATAGATGCGCCAGGGAAGATCTGGAAAGCTTTAGTCGGATTAGGAAATTTTTATGCTGTGGCAGAGAAAAAGTGCTAAGCAACTCCATCCGTTTCCGTGCTAAAGTCTATTCCTTTTGAGATCCGGTAGAGTGCAAATCGTTGCAGTGGCCGTTAAGATATATATATAATAATCACATAGTGCCAGTGTCCACGCGGATTGCGAAAATCTGGTGGCGGAAAAATTTATTCGGCGAAAGCTTAACCAAACTCAAGTGAGTAAAGCCGGTTTCATTTGCATACAGATGCATAACCTTTTGTTGCCCAGGTCACGGAAAGAGTGTCCACGGAGGCAACCAGGCGGCGGACTGACAGCCAGTGCCATAGGCCCGTCTGGAAAACCCATTTATTTCATCGGGACTCAACCAGCGGATCTAGCCCAGCAAGCTGAGTTTGCGTCCTGTCCCGAGGAGCACCTGGGAGGGGCAGGATGGACTACTAGGAGAGCAGCAGCAGAAGTGTTTAATTGGCCAACAGCGCGCATGCGCAATAACCTACAGTGGCCAGCTTTGGCGTTTCATGAAACATTTAATGCAAATTGGCAGTGCCAAAAGTGACCCCAAATTTTGACCCCTAGTTGCCCCCTGTTGACCCCAGCACCCATGTGGGATTAACCTAAAAAGATTCTGAAAGTGAACCTAAGTGTAGATCCGAGCATCCGATGTCCGACTTTAAATTGTCTTGTACATTAAAGCAAAACCATTAAATGGGTTTTAACCCAGTTCTGCTGAATTAAGATTTCTTGTAATTTTCGCCACAATTTTCGACACTCATATGAAATGTTTTTTTTGTGAATTTGATTCTGGTAATAGAAGCCATGAATAGTTGATGAAAACCCTGAAAAATTAGAATACATTTATTTTTTAATAATTTAAGTAAAGTTAGTTAAAATCTAAGGAAATTTCTCTTGTTGCGAAGTGAAACGAATTGTGTAGAAGAATGCCTTTTGACTCTTTTGTTTAAACTAATGCCTTAAAACCCCAAAGTGGCCTGCCAAAGCCATATAATTTTCAGCACACCTTCGAGGGAGATCGATCTTTCGCCGATGGATAAGATGCGTGAGTTGATATAATCTTGTTTTAAGTGCTAACCCAAAACTGAAGAGAAATTTATTAAATGGCAATGATAAAAGAAGTTCAGAAACGAATTAAATGCCGCAACAACTGAAATTTGACTATCGCTGTAATAAATTAAATATTTTTTTAAAATTTTGTCGTGAATTAAAATGAAGTTTAATTGAATTTAATTAAAAGAAACGAGAAGTTGTCTACCCATGAATTAAATTATTAATCAAAACTATTTCTTATTAATTTAATTCTTATCACAATTAACATTTATATCTAAATCCCACATTTTCTTTTACTACATATTATTAAATCATGCGATACATAAATATTCTTATAACTATCTAAGCTTATAATCACACTACCTAAATACGATGTTAGTCTTAATTACTTTATGTTTATTAAATTTAATGTTTAACGAAATTATGAGCAACTAAACATTTCCTTTACCGACTCTACTGATGACTCCACGGTCGTAAGGTTTCAAGGGATCATCGGAGCCATGCTCCTGCGGAAGATGATCATAGATTGGGTGGGCCTCAAGCGAGCACAACAACATCCGTGTCTTCGCAAATGATAGTTTTCTCTCTGTCTTTTCCTCAATCTTTCGTCCTTTCTTCTAACTTTCATTTTCTAGAATTTATTTATTTATTTTTCTTCCGGTTTAGTTCTAGCTCCTGTTTTTTTGTCGCAAGCACGCTCAATTCTTGTCTTTATTAATAGTGATGTGTAGTCCGTGTCCGAGATCTGGGTGAGCAAGACCACCACCCCCAAAGCCGAAGAGCTAGAGCCGGAATCTAAAGCGTGCCCCGCAGCTCAGATCCTCGAAAGCCTGCCTAACGCAAGGAGTTATAATTCCTTCTTGTATTGAGAACAGTAGCGCACTACGTTACACACTACAGTTATAATTCATTATTATTAATAAGAAAAGTGGCGCCCAAACGTGTGGAGCCTTAGTAGAAAAATAATTTTTTTTATTAAGACTCGCGAATAAATACATTTATTTTCTTTAACTTCAGTTATCAAGAATTCTCGGATTACAGTATTAGTATTAGTATTAGTATTAGTATTCCTAGCTGTCCAGACTTAAATCGGGTAGTGCCTAGAAAAAAAAAAAAAGATTTTTTATTAGGAATCCCAGATAAACGAAGTCTTTCTTTCTTTTATCTTTTATCTGAATAATTCTTGGAAAACATTTGAGGTGAATATCAGTATTCCCAACTGTCCAGTCTTACAAAGAAGCTAAAGATTCTTCCTAAGATGTAGGTGAGATTACAAGGTGTCTATTTAAAATGAGGAAAACTGAGGTGGTCATCGAAGGCTCATCTTCTGTCCCAGATTATAGCACTAAGTCATTGAACTAAGTCTACGCTAAAACTCAACGCTACGGAAAATACTGGCAATTTCTTCCGAGTCGTGCCATAGCCAGAGAGAGTTAATGCAAATTTTCCTTTATTTTTTTATTTTCTAGAAGTTCTATATTTTTTTTTATGGTATTCTGGAATACATGCGTTTCTGTTTTTGAACCAATCGCTGTCCGAATTCGAAATCCTGAAATATATCTTCCCTCCTTAATAGGTCAAACCTTAACAAAAGCCTATTACTTTCCAATCTTTCAATTTCTGAGAATATTAATTATCATTAAGAAAACGATACCTTGCGATACGTGCGACATCTAGTATTGAGTTCGGTAAAAACATATACATATTTTTGATTACTTTATCATATTTTACTTTTCGAATTTTTGGGTTGAATTATCGAAACATTTTCTGTCTTTAATTACAAAACAAAGCATCAATTTCTAAAAGAACAATTTCGATTGTAGTTGGTTAACCGTTGTCGGAACGTGAATATTTTTATTTTTTTTCGCCCTCAAACCAGATTTTTATATCTTGTGGGAATGATGGGGTTAGACCGATCTCCTGAAAGAGGGGCTGACTCAAACCCAAAGGTTGTTTGTCCGTTATGTACAGCAGATATAAATCCTGCTGAGGGTTTTATAACCAGTTGTCAACACGAGTTTCATAAGCGGTGTATAGAAGCTTATTGGAAGAAGAGCGCATAATGTCCTGTGTGTAAAGTAGCTAGTAGACCAGAGATCCCGAAGCCTAAAGAAGTAACTGAGAGACAAACTCGAAGTGGGTCGAGAAAACGACAGCCCGTAGATACAGTTGGTCAGCAAGTCTCAGGTAATATAGCTTCGACCTCGGGACAAAGTACGCAAGCTAATAACATTGGGGCCAGCAATTCGAATAGTTTAACAGATAATGCTATTATATTTCTAGCTATGGAACAAAGGTTATTAGCTACGCTTTCGGAGAAGATGACTGATTTAATTCAGAATTCCATAACAGATACTATAACCAGGGCGTTAGCAAGCACCAGTGGTGGTAATGACAATTCTCAGAGGGAACATTTTTCACGTCGATCGCTTAGCAATGGAGATAGGGTCGAAACAAGAAATGAAACCGGTAGCAATTCAAGGCAAGTCCTCTCGGCTCCGGGCTCTCCCGCTTCACAGAGAAGCACTACGTCCGATTTGGTAAACCGACCAGATAAGGTTGTACATATCCTCAGCGGTTGGAAGATAAAATTTTCTGGAAAAGGAGTATATGTTGATAATTTTATTTATAGAGTAAATACTCTAACACGAGAGACGTTAGACAATAATGTCGATCTGCTTTGCAAACACGCCAGCGTACTTTTTGAAGGAAAAGCCAATGAGTTTTATTGGCGTTATCATAAAGCGCACGGCGATATTCAGTGGAATTCTTTCTGTACAGCTTTGCGTCTCCAGTTTCGCGATAGCAGAGACGATTGCGATATCGAAGAATTAATCAGGAATTCTAAACAAAAGCAGAACGAATCTTTTGATAGTTTTTATGATACAATATCAGGTTTAGTCGATCAGCTGGAGCATCCTTGGACTACGAGTAAATTAATTCGAGTTCTCAGAAACAATTTGCGTCCAGAGATAAGACATGAGATCTTAAACATTGATATTAAGACGGTTTCAGATCTCAGACAGATTTGTCGCAGGCACGAAACCTTCTTGGCCGATGTTAAGCGGGTTAGCGGCTACGTGCGAAGCACTCCGTTTAAACGGGAAGTGGCTGAATTTAGCCAGGAGTATGATACGCAGTTAGAATCAGAACCTGAAAATGAGGCTGATGTCGAAGCGTTCTCCTTATTATGCTGGAATTGCCGCAAGGAAGGACACCGATATCAGGATTGCGTATCGGAGAGAAGAATATTTTGTTACGGTTGTGGAGCTGCAAACACTTACAAGCCAAGTTGTAATAAGTGTTCAAAAAACTCCAAAGCCGGCACGTCGAAGTCGCAATTCAAACAGAAGACTTCGATTGCCTCCCGGAGCCAATCCACAATGACCGAAGAGTAAGAGATGCAGCAAATGTTGCACAACCTCCAATCCCTGACGAACAACAACTACCTGCTAGTTCTTTGCTACATAGCAAAATCCAAACACTAAAGGAAATTAAACATGAAGAGACTTATTTACAAAATATTGGGAAACGAAAGGGTCAAAATTCTAGTCGAATTAAAGCATTCTGGCAAAATGTCAAGAGCTGTAGAATTGGAGTCAATTATATAAAGTCGCTACCTGAAGGACCAAAAGATCCTCGTCCGTTTTTGCCAATTCGGTTGTTTAATCGTACGGTTTACGGTTTGTTAGACTCTGGCGCATCGGCAAGTTGTGTAGGAGGTAACTTAGCCCGTGAAGTAGAAGCTACAGGAAACTATAAGGCCATTAATACACAACGGCAGACGGCCGATCACAGCAGATACGAGGACATATTCAAACAGAGGTAGAATACGGCGACCAGAAGAAGGTTTTAAAAATTTACATCGTACCGTCGCTTAAACAAGACCTATATTTAGGGATAGATTTTTGGAAGCTTTACGATTTACTTCCCGGAAGACTTATCATATCTGAGCTATATTCAACTGAAGTTGATTTCAAAGTTAAAGTTGACCAACATAAGTTATCCGAGATGGATAAGGCGAGGCTAACGAATGTGATCAATTGTTTTCCGTCATTTAGTCAAGATGGTCTTGGTAAGACCAACCTTATATCGCACTCTATTGATGTAGGTATGGCAAAGCCAATAAAACAACGCCATTTTCCTGTTTCACCAGCCGTAGAAAAGGCAATGTATTCCGAGATTGACAGGATGCTACAACTAGGAGTGATAGAAGAGTCTGACAGTTCTTGGTCATCTCCAATCGTTATGGTAACGAAACCTGGAAAGGTTAGAATTTGTCTAGACAGTCGTAAGGTGAATAGCTTCACCGAAAAGGATGCATATCCTCTGCCTCAAATTAGTGGTATTTTGAGTAGGTTGCCGAAGGCCGAGTACATAACTAGCCTTGATCTAAAGGACGCTTATTGGCAAGTGCCTTTGGAAAAAGCTTCGCGTGACAAGACGGCGTTCACCGTTCCTGGTAGACCCCTCTATCAGTTTAAAGTTATGCCGTTCGGGCTATGCAATGCCACAAGTACAATTTCTCGTTTGATGGACAAAGTGGTGCCAGCTCATCTTAGGAACGAAGTTTTTATTTACCTAGATGATCTGCTGGTGGTTTCATCAAGTTTTGAGAGGCACCTCGAAGTGCCAAGAGAGGTTGCGCTACAGATAAGACGTGCAGGTTTGACGATCAATATAGGCAAAAGTTACTTCTGCATGTTAAGAGTGCGTTACCTAGGTCATATAATCGGAGATGGAGGAATCCGTACAGATCCAGAAAAAGTAGCCGCAATTAGGAATTTTCCTTTGCCTAAAACGTTGAGCAGTCTGCGAAGTTTCATGGGTTTATGTGGCTGGTATCGCAAGTTCGTTCCTAATTTTGCGTCTCTTGCTGCTCCTTTAACTGATCTGATGACCACGAAAAGAAGATTCAGTTTGTCTGAAGCAGCAGTAGAATCTTTTGAGAAGCTAAAGCAATGTCTTAGCGAGGCTCCTGTTTTATGCAGTCCTGATTTTTCGAAACCGTTCGCAATACATTGCGATGCGAGCAAGACCGGAGTTGGAGCCGTATTAGTCCAAGTTTCGGAAGAAGGAGATGAGCGTCCTATTGCCTTCACTTCAAAAAAGTTAAATAAGGCGCAACAAAACTATACAGTCACAGAGCAAGAATGTCTCGCCGCGATCGTGGCTCTTAAAAGTTTTAGGGCGTACGTGGAAGGACATAGGTTCAAGATCATAACTGATCATGCGTCACTAAAATGGTTGATGTCTAACCATGACCTTAATTCGCGCCTAGCTCGATGGGCTTTGGCCTTGCAAAGGTATGATTTCGCGATTGAGCATCGCAAAGGTTCGATGAACGTAGTTCCCGACTCCTTGTCTCGGGTGAACGAAGACGCGGTAGCTGCAATTGACTTGCGGGAGGGACTTCTCGTGGATCTAAATTCTGACCACTTTAAATCAGCGGAATACACCGAGTTAGTGCAGAAAGTGAGCGCAAATCAGAAGAATTTTCCTGATCTTAGGACCGATAGCGGTTACATTTATCGGAAGGCTGAGCATTTGACAGGAGAGCAGGTGCACGACTAATATGCCTGGAAGCTATGGGTACCTAAGGAATTGGTCTCTGAAATACTGTCTCGTGCTCATGATAATTCGTTGTCTGCTCATGGTGGGATACACAAGACCATTGAGAGAGTTAGACGGTATTATTTCTGGCCTGGACTTGTAGCAGACGTTAAGGCCTATATAAATGCGTGTGAGGTGTGCAAAACCACAAAAGCACCTAATTACGTTTTGCGACCACCGTTAGGAAAAGCGCCTGAGAGTCAAAGGTTTTTCCAACGCTTATTTATAGACTTTCTTGGACCTTATCCAAGGTCTAGAAGTGGGAACATTGGAGTTTTTATCGTCTTTGACCATTTCTCCAAATATGTCTTTCTTAAACCGGTAAAGAAGATAGATTCAGGTGTTGTTATAAAATATCTTGAAGGAGAATTATTTATGTCGTATGGCACTCCCGAAACGATAGTGTCAGATAATGGATCTCAATTCCGTTCACACGCTTTTCAAAAGTTAATGCAGCAGTATGGCATTACTCATACATTTACTGCTGTACATTCGCCACAGGCGAATGCCTCCGAGCGCGTGAACCGATCAGTTATTGCTGCAATTAGGGCATATGTGAGACCCGATCAAAAAGACTGGGACGAATACTTAAACAAGATTAGTTGTGCGTTGAGATCGTCCGTACATTCAAGCCTAGGAACTTCTCCTTACTATATGGTTTTCGGGCAACACATGGTTACCTCTGCTTCTACGTACTCTTTGTTGAGGAAGCTCAACCTATTGGATGATCGATCTTTGAAGTTCAATCGGTCAGACTCGTTTGATATTGTACGGGAGAAAGCATGTAAGAAGATGATGGAAAAACACTCCGAGAATGAAAAGAAGTACAATCTTCGGACTCGAGTTGTTGCTTATACGGAAGGGCAAGAAGTATTCCGAAGAAATTTTAAGCAAAGCTGTTTCCAAACAGGATACAACGCTAAATTTGGTCCTTCTTTTGTGAAAGCAAGGGTTCGCAGAAGGCTAGGAAGCACTTACTACGTGCTAGAAGATTTACAGGGAAGACTAATAGGTACATACCATGCGAAAGATATTCGGCAATGACGTGTCTTCAGTCGTGTCATCCGTCTAGGGTACCAGTCGAACATATACCCTAGCCAGATGTTACCGGGGGGGCTTTTGTAGTGGCGACTGAAGAGCCGCTAAATAAATTTTAGATCAACCTTAAAAGATATAAACATTTTCTGCCTAGAAGTATGCACTAAATTATGTGATACTCTGAGCCTGGCTTTACGCAACGGGAATAACGTCGATGCATTTTAGTAAAAGCTCTACGCAGTTTAAGCTGAGCTTTAATGCACATGCATTTTAATTAGCTAGCTGCATTTCTGCCCGAACAGAGTTTTGGACACAAATACCAGATAGCTCATAGATGCGCCAGGGAAGATCTGGAAAGCTTTAGTCGGATTAGGAAATTTTTATGCTGTGGCAGAGAAAAAGTGCTAAGCAACTCCATCCGTTTCCGTGCTAAAGTCTATTCCTTTTGAGATCCGGTAGAGTGCAAATCGTTGCAGTGGCCGTTAAGATATATATAATAATCACATAGTGCCAGTGTCCACGCGGATTGCGAAAATCTGGTGGCGGAAAAATTTATTCGGCGAGAGCTTAACCAAACTCAAGCGAGTAAAGCCGGTTTCATTTGCATACAGATGCATAACCTTTTGTTGCCCAGCAAGCCGAGTTTGCGTCCTGTCCCGAGGAGCACCTGGGAGGGGCAGGATGGACTACTAGGAGAGCAGCAGCAGAAGCAGTAGGAGAATGATCGGCAAATAACCTCAAGTGTTTAATTGGCCAACAGCGCGCATGCGCAATAACCTACAGTGGCCAGCTTTGGCGTTTCATGAAACATTTAATGCAAATTGGCAG
This sequence comes from Drosophila santomea, assembly GCF_016746245.2. Taxonomy (NCBI): domain Eukaryota; kingdom Metazoa; phylum Arthropoda; class Insecta; order Diptera; family Drosophilidae; genus Drosophila; species Drosophila santomea. Next base: position 388,821 of record NW_025319002.1, read on the forward strand.
TGCCAAAAGTGACCCCAAATTTTGACCCCTAGTTGCCCCCTGTTGACCCCAGCACCCATGTGGGAATAACCTAAAAAGATTCTGAAAGTGAACCTAAGTGTAGATCCGAGCATCCGATGTCCGACTTTAAATTGTCTTGTACATTAAAGCAAAACCATTAAATGGGTTTTAACCCAGTTCTGCTGAATTAAGATTTCTTGTAATTTTCGCCACAATTTTCGACACTCATATGAAATGTTTTTTTTGTGAATTTGATTCTGGTAATAGAAGCCATGAATAGTTGATGAAAACCCTGAAAAATTAGAATACATTTATTTTTTATAATTTAAGTAAAGTTAGTTAAAATCTAAGGAAATTTCTCTTGTTGCGAAGTGAAACGAATTGTGTAGAAGAATGCCTTTTGACTCTTTTGTTTAAACTAATGCCTTAAAACCCCAAAGTGGCCTGCCAAAGCCATATAATTTTCAGCACACCTTCGAGGGAGATCGATCTTTCGCCGATGGATAAGATGCGTGAGTTGATATAATCTTGTTTTAAGTGCTAACCTAAAACTGAAGAGAAATTTATTAAATGGCAATGATAAAAGAAGTTCAGAAACGAATTAAATGCCGCAACAACTGAAATTTGACTATCGCTGTAATAAATTAAATATTTTTTTAAAATTTTGTCGTGAATTAAAATGAAGTTTAATTGAATTTAATTAAAAGAAACGAGAAGTTGTCTACCCATGAATTAAATTAGATAATCAGAACTATTTCTTATTAATTTAATTCTTATCACAATTAACATTTATATCTAAATCCCACATTTTCTTTTACTACATATTATTAAATCATGCGATACATAAATATTCTTATAACTATCTAAGCTTATAATCACACTACCTAAATACGATGTTAGTCTTAATTACTTTATGTTTATTAAATTTAATGTTTAACGAAATTATGAGCAACTAAACATTTCCTTTACCGACTCTACTGATGACTCCACGGTCGTAAGGTTTCAAGGGATCATCGGAGCCATGCTCCTGCGGAAGATGATCATAGATTGGGTGGGCCTCAAGCGAGCACAACAACATCCGTGTCTTCGCAAATGATAGTTTTCTCTCTGTCTTTTCCTCAATCTTTCGTCCTTTCTTCTAACTTTCATTTTCCAGAATTTATTTATTTATTTTTCTTCCGGTTTAGTTCTAGCTCCTGTTTTTTTGTCGCAAGCACGCTCAATTCTTGTCTTTATTAATAGTGATGTGTAGTCCGTGTCCGAGATCTGGGTGAGCAAGACCACCACCCCCAAAGCCGAAGAGCTAGAGCCGGAATCTAAAGCGTGCCCCGCAGCTCAGATCCTCGAAAGCCTGCCTAACGCAAGGAGTTATAATTCCTTCTTGTATTGAGAACAGTAGCGCACTACGTTACACACTACACGTAGTGGTACAGACGTTTTGTACCGGATTTTGCGACGTTGGTACAACCGCTGAACGCACTCCTCAAGAAACAGGCAAAATCGGAGTGGACAGACGCCCACCAAGAAGCATTTGAGGCCGTCAAAACCAGGTTGGTCGCCGACCCGATCCTGGCATGCCCCGATTTCACTAGGACGTTCGTGCTACAGACGGACACAAGCGACTACGGGCTGGGCGCTATCCTCACACAGCACTCCAAGCAGGGCGAGCGGGTCATATCCTACTCCAGCAGAGCTCTGAACGGAGCGGAAAAGAATTATTCTGCAACAGAGAAGGAGTGTTTAGCGATAGTGTGGGCTGTCAGGAAATTAAGACCGTACCTGGAAGGCTACCGTTTCAAAGTGATAACGGATCACATGGCCCTGAAGTGGCTGAACAGCATCGAGAGCCCGTCCGGAAGGATTGCGAGGTGGGCATTGGAGCTCCAACAATTCGACTTCGAAATTTCATACAGAAAGGGCCAGCTGAACATCGTCGCGGACGCCCTGTCGAGACAGCCGCTGCAGAAAACTAGCAGCAGGATAACGGCGAAGGAAGAAGGGCAACCGGACGAGCAGCAGGAGTGCAGGTGGATAGGTGAGATGCGGAGGAAAAGGAGGAGAGGCAGCGCGTCATGGCCGAGAACCACGACATGCCGACGGCAGGACACCTGGGAAGTCGGAAGACAATGGCGAGGGTGGCAGCCAGGTACCACTGGCCAGGAATGCACCGAGACGTCAGAAGGTACGTGCGGAACTGCGAGAGCTGCATGAAATACAAGCCCAACCAGCTGCAAGCAGCCGGAAAAATGCTGACACAGGTGCCGGAAGAACCATGGGCCACCGTATGTGCGGACTTTGTGGGCCCCTTGCCGAGGTCAAAGCGCGGTAATTCGATGCTGCTGGTCCTGGTGGACAGGGTCTCCAAGTGGACCGAGATCGTTCCGATGCGTAGGGCGACCACCGAGACGCTACGAAAGGCCGTGCGAGAGCGAATAGTGGCCAGGTACGGAGTGCCAAAAATCATGATCACGGACAACGGATTCCAGTTCACGAGCAGTGAAGCTAAAACGAGGAGCTAAAACGAAGAGAGGATAAGTAAAGATGGCGGTTTTTACGCAAAAATCCGTAACTTACCTCCATTGGGCTGCATCTCCGAAAGCTTGGAGAAAATCGGGATGGGGGCGCTACGATAATAGCGGTCGATCGATAGTGAGATCGATAGGGAACAAAAAAAATACTGGATTTTATATTGATTTTCAACACGCTGTCACACTATTGACAGCAATTGGCACGAAGTCTGAACATCGGAATATCGGAACATGAAGTGGCAACGCCGGTCGCCAATATCGATAGCTCGATCATGGTGAGTATCGGTGGAGTTGCCAGAGATGGAAAGCGATGAGAAGGCGGGAAATTTAATTGCGGAGCTGGTGACCAGAAGCAGACGGCAACAGATACAGGAGGCTGGATAAGGGCGCGAGGATCGAGATGCCGAGTCGAGATGTCGAACGACAGGGTCTACTAGGCTGAGGCTGCCGGGCTGAGATCAAGGAGGCGCAGATCGACGTGAGGAGTAAGGAACGATGAGGATCAAGATGCCACGTCGAGATGCTCAAATAGGCTGAGACGTAAAGGCTGCGATCAGGAAGGCGCAAGGATGTTCAAGATGCCAAGTCAAGACGCTGAACGACGGGGTCTAATAAGCTGCGACTGCCATGCTGAGAACGAAGGGCGTAGGGTCGACGAGAGGAGATCGGGGAAGTTGCTTATGCAAGGAGGAACCAAAGCAGAGGACCGCCGGAAGCAACATTCTTTTCAAATACTTCCGAAGAAAGGGGGAGATGTGAGGAGTCTTAAAACTGCCCACAAATGTGCTGAACGCGCCCAGTCACTGTGGCTGCGCGCTGAACGCGCCCATAAACTGTGGCTGCATACTGAACTGTAGCCTGGCCAGGTCCAGAAGGGTGATTTAACAAACGACCAGGCATACGAAGGAAGGACAACAAAGGAGCAACGACGCGCATCCGACGGCGAGGGTCACCGAATTCTGTTCAGCAAGGGACGCTTAATAAAGGTGGTTTAAATCTGAGACTCTGTCTTCTTCTTGATCGGGCAATCACACAAATCATAAATTTGGTGGGACGAACAAACAAACTCTCTGAGCTAGCCGTTGAAATTCGTAGCGAACAGAAACAAGAAAATCAGTTCGTTACAAGATTTCGCCAAGTTGAAAGTCTACCCCCCAGCGGGAAAGTTGATCCAGTACTGTATGTGACCCTACGCGATCGAATGCCCTTTCAAAATTTGTTGCTAGCAAGGTCAGAAGCATAATGGTGGGATGCAAAAGGGAATCGGGAGTGCTATGCTTTTGTTTAAAGGCTGTTTGACAGCTAATGAGTTAATGTTTGGTAATAAACCACAAAAGTCTTTTAGCTAACATTTTTTAAGGGTTTTGCTTAAACGTGGAAGTAGGGTAATGGGTCTAAAGGGTATTATTGCGTTGTTTGGTTTAAAGAGTTTCAAAATTGGAATAATAATGGCGGCATTCTCCCCATGAGGGTAGGAGCCCAGAGCGAGCATTTTTTTGTTAAGCATCAAATATGTAAAAATTAGAGTCGAGATCTACAGCTGCAGCGGACAGTTTTTTGGGATTGTATTCGGGGACAGAATTTTTTCTTCACGGGTTCTGTATTGGTGGGAGAAATTGTCGTCCTTAGAGTAGACCAACCAATAGTTTCCGAATGCGTCGCGAATATCTACAGAGTGATGTAGCTCTACATTTTTATATTTTATTGTTCTGAGGTTCATAGTTACCTATTAGGCGATTTAGATCGGACCAGGTCTTCTTAGGGGGTCTAGCTAAGGGATTTATATTCATTGTGAATTTTTCAAAGGATTCACTTTTAGCTATTTTTGATTTGTACTTGAATAGAGCATTCCCTTTTCTGTAGGCGATCAGAACAGCGGTGTACCGAGATTGTTTGTATGCATGCAAAGGGATTGCTTTTGTTGCTTATGATCTCGGAGCGTTTGGCTCCACCACGCAACATTTCGTGGAAGTAGAGAGGGCTTTGTTTACGGGATTGCTATTATGGCTGCTGCATTAATAAGTTTTATTATTTTGGCGGCGAACAAATCTGTATCGTTGGTTACAGGAAAATTAAAGGTAACTTTTACATTTGATCCGGTACAGATCACAATTGGCTTTATCTGTCCTAATTTTTGATGGTGGAGGTATTTTTTTATTATTTGTTCGATAAAGAATCTCTGTAACTATGGGATAGTGATCACTCTCATCAAGATAGTCTTTTACTGACCACTTACAGAAAGGGAACAGTGATGCGGTGGCTTTTGTAAGATCAATAGACGTAAAAGAGTCATTGAGGATTGTTAAGACTGATTTGTGATTTATGACTTCTTCAATTTGGTTCCCTCTAGAGTTACATAGGGCGACCACCGCATTTGACTCCAAGCATTGAATTCACCAACATATACGATTGGCTTGTTAGTTATATCCACTATATAAAGAATTTCGTTGGCTACTAGAAATTGAGTTGGAGGTATATATGAAATAAAACCATTGCTTGAAAGTGCTGACCCAGCGCACGTGGCGGGTGTCTTGCATGCGCTGGAGTTGTGATAGGCTGGCAATGAACCTTTAGTGCATTTGCACTGGCGACTGATATGCACTTAATTCTCTTGATAATATTTGGTGTTAACTCCTCCCCCTTGAAGCGCGGACGTCCCCGGTCGCGATGTAGAGCCTCTTTTGTGTTGTGGTTGGCCTGGAGTCTTCTTTGGGGGCTACGGTTTTCACGTCGTATTAGCAGTAAATTAGGAGCGTGGCTGAGATTGTGAAGTTTGCTGTTATAGCGATGTTGTGGTTGCCACTCATCAATTCCAGTTGCTTTGTGTTGTTTCTGTTGACTTCTTTTAGCATCTGCAATGCATCTACCCTTGTTTCCTCTGCCATCAGTTGCAGCAGTGGTGGAGTCGCTTCGGCGGGTGTCATGACCTTTGAAATGTAAATGTCATCTCCAACTCTTATAGTTGAGTTCTCGAAATGTCCGTTTTAGGTCCATGGTTTCCTTATCTATCCCGACAGTTCCCACAAAGTCATTTAGCAAGAGCGTTCCAGTGAATAGTTTTGCACTGCGGTACTTGGTTGCTCAGCAAGTGCGTCATGCATTTATCCTCGCTTAGGTCTAGTAAATTAATTTTATTACAAACTTTTCTATTAATTCTTCGGGGCTTATAAATAATATATCTTCTGTTTCTAAGATATCATTTACTTTTCTTATCTCAGCCTCTGACAAAATTAATTAATTTATGGTACTAGTTTTGCCCAGTCTATTGCATAGATTAAGGTATTTAGTTCTTCCTTAAAAGCGTGAATCTTGTATTTTAGTGTGGTAGTTTTTTGATCTTTAGGACTTGGTTACCTTTTTCTCTTTTCATTATTGCATTTGTTATTTGATTGATTTGATTCAATCTATCTTTTAATACTCTCTTTATTATTATTTGCTTATTATAATTTTCTAGTTGTTCGTTTATTTTATTTACAATTATTTCGTGATCATTATGGTCCGGATTGCCGGCCAACCATTTCCAAGCTGTTCCCAAGATATCTATTCATCTGGTTTTCCTTTGAAATGGCCTGAGCCTTCTGAGGTTTGACTCGGCCTTTGAGATTTCGAATGCAAGGAATGGGTACAGTGGGTGTGCTACACCCATTTCATTAACTTGGCTTGACAAGTTATAGAACGTCGTTTCGTATTCCTCTAAGTCAAACACATGGATCATCTTGAACGTGCCATTCTGTATTGCGGCACTGCCTGTTTTGATGGGTATCAACTGCGAGTGTAAGTAGTCTAATATGGTTGTGAGACCGAAACATGTTGGTAAGCAAAAAATAACCTGATCTGGACCACCTTCCCCGAACGAGTGTTAATAGTTGTGTTCATATCTTCTGCAACATTCTCCTTTCTGTACTTTGGTGATAACCTAGCCTTTTCTTCTTTTCTTCAATCCAGCCTTCAATCCTAACATAGACTACGTTACCTTTATCATATGGTATTATCAGGGATTTCTTTTGATTATGATATAGATTAGTTTCTTCTTGTTTATTTTTTAAACTTTAAATGACATCTTTACGTACGGATTCTAGTATTTGGTATATGTCTATTGGTTTTGTTTTCGTGGTTGAAGGAACGGATGCATTGTACTCTTGAACAGCTTTAAAGATTATTTCTTCGAATGTGGCTGTGCCAGAGTCTCTGCTTAAGCATATCATAATTTTTGTCAAAGTTGAGTGGAATCTCTCAACTTGGCCATTACTGGTAAAAGAATAATGTGGTGTCGTGTAGACAGTTGCTTGTAGCTGATCTTGCAGCAAACATTTTATGGTGGCGGAGTTTTTTGCTTTCTCGTTGTCCGTAACGACCTACTTAGGCATATTAAAGGCTATCATTATATTCCTTAGCGGATGTTTCAAGTCTTCAGAAGCTTTTGATTTAAGCAGTTTAATTGAGCAGGATCAATAGACGAGTCGATCTGGCCATGCCCGTCTGTCCGTCCGTCCGTCCGTCTGTCCGTCCGTCCGTCCGTCCGTCTGTCTGTCCGTCCGTATGAACGTCGAGATCTCAGGAACTACAAAAGCTAGAAAGTTGAGATTAATCTTACAGGCTCCAAAAACATAGACGCAGCCCAAGTTTGTTCATTCATGTTGCCTAGCCCACTCTAACGCTTACAAACCGCCCAAAACTGCCACTCCCACACTTTTGAAAAATCTTTTGATATTTTTTCATTTTTGTATTGGTCTTGTAAATTTATATCGATTTGCCAATTGTATTTTCCCGTTCTTCGGATGTCTGTCATACTTGAATAATTTGCAAGTTTCGCGTGACTTCGCTTTTGCTTCCGTTTTTTCCAGAGGCTTGGGAAGGAAAACTTGCTCATTATTTGAATTTTGTTCTCTATTGCGTTCCTATGTGCCATCAAATGTTTTTTTTCTACTATATCGTCCTGTTCGCCTTTCTCGGTTACGTCCTTCAGGATGCCCAGGATTCTCTCTCTTAATAACCCATTTACCAGTCGATCCTTTAGAATCCGAACTAAATCGTCTTCTGAATTATCTTTCCTTTTGACAATGTGTCGGTGGTAGGTGGGGAAAGGTATAAAGAATTCTTCGGACTCTTTATCTGCTGTTAGCAGTAATAGCTGATTCTTGAAAAGAGCTTTGATCACTGTGAATTGTGGCTGTTGTAGAATTCACCTGCGTGTCGACTGGGATTCTAGACAAAGCGTCTGCTACTACATTGGAGGTACCTGGCTTGTATCGAAGCTCATGATTATATTCCTCCAAGTAACTCTTCTAGCGTTTTAGCAAAGGTCAGGGGCTGATGATCGGTGTAGATAACCACCTTGGCAGTACCGCATAGATACATGTAAACTCTGGAGAGCCCATACAATCGCTATCATTTTTTTCTCATTTGCAGCGTAGTTTTATGGCGCGAGAATCTTGTTTGAGGACTGCACCAATAGCGAAATTGGATCCATCGGTGGTAAGTTGGAACTCTTTCAAATTGGGATAAGATAGAACAACATCCTGGAAAGCTAAAGTTCGTCTTATTTTGCTGAAAGCATCAATTGCCTCTTTGTACAATTTTATTCTATCTCTGTTAACATGTCTTTGGATGTGCGACCGTTTTCGCACATTAACTTTCATGTTGGCTTTACCTAACGTTTCGAATATAGCACTTAAGTGCGAAGCGTGTTCGGACTCGGACTGAATGAAACTATGATAACCTCGATATACACGTTTAAAGGGATTTAGTGAAATCCGCTTTTTAGATCTAGAACTGAGAAATATTTGTTGTCGCCCAATTGTGCGATTATTTCTCTGAACTCTGGGATAGGGTACCTATCCGAAATGGTGACTGAGTTAAGACGCATCGGCTTTCTTAGGGACAATCCATACGGAAGCGTTGTGGGGCGACCGTAAAAGTCTTATTATGCCATCTAAAAGCAATTGCTTCATTTGTTTATCAAACTCTATTCTCAATGAAGCGGGATACGGATAATGTTCGCTATACACCGGTAGATCCGATGAAGTTCTTATCTCTCCTTCTACTCGGGCGGTGTACTTTAGTTTCTCGTCGGATTCGGGAAATAGATCGGCGTGATTCTTGATAATGAAGTCCATGAGTTATTTTTGCTTTTCTGTCATATGGTCAGTTATGGCTTTTATGTTGTTTACCGCCTGAGTTGTTTAATATTATATTTCCTCTGTAATCCCCATTTATATTTAGAATGTCGTTTTTGACATCAATGACCGCGTAAAGCTGCTTTAAAGTGTCATTGCCTATTATACAGTGGAAAGCTTTTAGAGTAGGGATCCGAAAAAATCTAATTGGGTTGTGATCTTTATTAAATAAATGAAGGAACGCATGGTGGGTGATTTTTGTTTGGCCGCCCACAGAGTTAGCATAGAAAAGTTGTTCGTTGAGTTTGGGTTTCGATATAAGATTTGTTTGGATGTAATTGTGGTTGGATCCGTGAACTGGCGTTCTGCAAAGGCTTTTGGGTCAAGAACCTTGCTGCCTGTCTTGGTGGCACAGGTGGGGGTTGCTGTCTTATCTTTGGCGCAAACGAATTTCTTTGCTTCTGGTTCTCTACTAGGCTACACAAATGTAGAGCATGGCTCAGGTCTTTAGGTTCTTTTATGGCTAGTAGGCGTGGCAAATCGCCGTTAAGGCCTCTCGCGAATATGTCAAGGGCCTTGCCTCTGTACGTATCAGTTAGTGCCCTGATTACTTTCGGTGACTCTTCATGAACTCCTATTTGGTTCAGGATCAATGAAAGCTGATGGTAAACTGCTTGATAGAATTCGGCAGTAGTCATCCGGCCTTGGCTTATCGAGAACATTTGATATTCCAAAGTTTTTAAATCTCGTTTATCAGCATAGTGCTGAAGACACTTCGAAATGGATTTCCAATTCATTGGCATATTATACGCTTCTAAAACACCGTCTGCCTCGCCAACTACTTTAGTGCGTATGGGTAGGGTCAATAAATATAATTTGTACGACTCTTCTTGCCCTTCATAATGCGGTCAACGTTTGTCTTCCACGAGTTAAAAGTAGTTTCGTCTCCTGAAAATTCTTTGATAAGCTTCGTTATTTCTGGTATCCCCTCGCGTTCTTCTCCTATCCTAGATCTCACCAAGGGAATGCCGCTGAAATTTTAATGTCCAGATTTTGGACTAAACATTTCTTCGCTTTGAAGTGTTTCTTTGATCAGCGCCATAATCACACTTTTTAGTTCTGGTGTAGTTGTAGGGGTGCTAATCCTTGGCTGTCTATTATTGGTTGCTTGGCTAGGGTCGCCAGCAATATCTAGGTTTGCCATGCTGCTGGTTAACCCGCCTGGCATTTTCTGACAAAATTTGGGAATATGCTGAATTATTTGCTTCGGAATCGGACAACTTCTCTATTCAACTTGGGCTCGGAATGCAAGAATTTTACTTATTATTTTTTTTTATTTATTTTTAGTTTTATTCTTTGAAAACCAGTGTTGTTCCTTCTGTCCTGAGGGGTCCCTTAAGGTTCGCAAGATTGGAAAGTGTTATACTGCGATTGCAATTAGCTTTATTCGGTTATGCTTTTACACGGAGGTATAAGTTACAATTGTTTGTTCACTTTTATTTATTTTATTTATTTTTGTAAGACAAAGAGGGGTGTATATTTCTTAGTGTGGGGCTGTATATCATTAGTTGTAAGCTTTAATATCTATTTTTCTTAAATTTTACATTTTAATTTGTTTGATTTCAGAAAATTTGTTTTTTGTATCCCTTAATATCTATGCACAAGTATAACATTGTTCGCCGAATCTGCTACTACTGGCACTTTAGATTTGTTCCTTTTTGTCCTGCGGCGGTGCGGCGAAGCGGCGGTGCGACAGTTTACTGGGGATCCTTGGTAGCACTATTGTAGTAGCCTTCTGCGAACTGATACAATAGACGGAGTCGGCTGTAAAAATGAAACCCGTGATTTTTCCTGATTAAGAGTCAATCGCGCTCGCGGTGCATTAGGCACTATGTTCACGGTACACTGTGTGGCGTATTGAGGCACTAGTACTTGCAACTCGCGAGGTACACTGTTGCGTTTTGGGGCACTGGTACTTAGACACGATGTCCTTTTTCACTGTCAGGATGTTCTCACAGGTCCCTATTCAGGCGCCAACTAACACGTTTTAATTTTGTTTAAAAAAAAACAACTTTTTTGATTGAACTCAGATTTAGAACTAACTTAAGAGAATTATGAATCAGCTTAGGGGATCTCTGCTGCCGTTGGTGGTGTCGTTGCGGCCGCTGGTGCTGTCACTGCTGCCGCTGTTGTTGGTGCTGTCGCTGTTGAATTTGCCGACTTGTCTTTTTAGGTGTTAGGTGTTTCATACGCTGGAGTTGTGATAGGCTGGCAATGAACTTTAAGTGCATTTTCACTGGAATTAAATATTCTTTTAGTTCTCTTAATAATGTTTAATGTTAACTTATGTATTAAAAATACATACATTCGGATTTCAATACCTAAAGAGCATGTACTGCCATTTATTGTTACGGGCCTGTGTGCAATATCTTTAAGTACGCAAATGCTGACACTAAGAGAAAACTGAAAGATTGTCTTTTCGGTGTCGAGTGAGGAAGGTCAGGGAATGCAATGTCCAGTTTTTAGGGTTGGTTTGTTATTTTTTGGAGGGGGGTAAAAACTTTGGAAGCAGTGGTATGTAAATTAAGGACCACGTGGGTCAGGTAAGATTCGATAGCCGTTCGATAACCGCCGCTGGGAGATGAAAGACGTATGCTCGCTATGAGAGAGAGTCGAAGACTGTTATTAAAGTATAAAAGTTTGTTTAACTTAACTTTCGTAGAATTTAAAATGTTGCTACTTAGTTGCCTTTGGACTTCATGTTTTATCTTTGTATTTAGTTTTCTAGTTCCACTTTAATTTTTTGAGTTAGACAACCGAATTGGAATTATAATCCACAAGTTCCTTTGACCACCTTTTTATAAAACCACGTACACCCCTGACCTTTTGACAATAAGACGAAATAAGACGTTTAAGTTTAATACGGCACCATGTTTGAAAGCTATCTTGATCGGATTGTAAGTCCAAATGCCAAGAAAAGTCCTTATGCTGCAGGCATAATTTTACATAGTCAGCGTACATAAGTACACGCGAAAGCTTAAGGTCCTTAATGAAAAAGATAAAAAGGAGTGGACCTAGGTGGCTCCCTTGTGGGAGGATGTGACTCGGAGAATACAAGAAAGAAAATTGTTATAACTAAGAATTCCAATCTAGGAGATCAACAGGGAAACCTAATGAATCAAGTTTCCTTACTAATAGTGAATGATTAACAGAGTCAAATGCTTTAGTAAAATCCTTGTAGATGACATATGTTTGCAGATTATTTTTGAAGCCTGTACTACAAAGGAGGTTAGCTCCAGAAGGTTAGTAGTTGTTGATCTACGTTTCGTAAACCATGCTGACATGGTGATATATATGACATTCAAAGATGCTGCAAATGAGGAGTGATAACGTTTTCAAAAAGCTAAGGGATAGCCGACAATTTGGAAATTCTCTGTAATTGTTGCATCCGATTTGCTACCTTTTTTATGGAGAGGGATCACAAAGGACTCCTTCCATATATGGGGGAACTGTGAAGATACCAGTGAAAAGGTAAGGTTTTAGTATAGGCTTGCACAAGGCTTCCGCACAGAATCTAAGCACACATCTAGGAATTCCGTCCCGGCCTGGCGAATAGACAGGCTTAACATGCTGAAGATCATAAAGCAGTGAGCTTTCGTTTAGAGTGGGGCAAAATATTAAATTCGACTTTGATACCGCGTAAGAGCAATGGGAATGAGGTAGCGTAGTATATGTTGTTTCCCGAGGACCCCTAAGCGGGGGATAAATAAATAAATATATAGTTTTTTTGTCATGGAAGTTAAAGAAATGCCTAAAGAAATTTTAAAAAATCTACCCTATGCTGAAAGTTAAACCGAAACTTAAAATTAAACTTTAATTATTGAAATTTAAAAATTTGAATTGAAGTCAATTAACTTAGCCAGTGGGATTTAAGAAAAAAAGCATTAAGAGATTTAATCTAACTGATGTAAGCTTCTACTATTATTACTACAATATATTACTTTAAAATTCCATAATTAAGATTATATATATAATCTATTTCCCTACCTATTTAAATAAAAACGTAATGTTCAGTTACATTTATATTAAATCTTCTTGTCTAATGAAATTATGAATCTGTGTCTCCGCAACAAAAAAAGTAGTTTTCTCTCTGTCCTTTTGTCTTTTCTCTAAACTGCCGCTTTTACGACTAACCTATATCTTTCAGTGTATTTTGTTTACCATATCCTAGCAAGCAACCGCACTAACTAATAAACCAACAGTCTACATAATTTATTGTACATACATTGCTATATATCCACTTAGTTTTTAGCACAATGTACCCATCCCGCTTACTCTCGTTTTAAGATCGTGCTACAGAAACTACTTCGGATGTTCCGTTCGCACAATCAGCAACTGACACACCAACACAAATAAGTAATAGGCTATGAATGGAACAGATTGAAAAAATAACGAACACTTCGTTTGTGAATTGAGAGAGGAGAACTGACGCTTTTATCGCCTCCTACAATTTCAGAAGCGGGATTAAGGGAAAAAAAAGGCAGTGAATAAATAGTAAATATAATAGTAAATATAATAAAATGGAAACGATGCTGCAGACGGCACCGGAACTGCCCAATTGGTTAGGAAACTCAACATGCAGAAAAGCGGTAATAAGGCCACGCTTGCGGCACGATTGAACGGGGTGCCTTCTGAAGCCCGAGGAGTTTGTCCGGCGATTGATTAATTATAAGGTAAAGGTTTTAAAAACGATTTGGAGCACAACAACGTTGGACAGTCAACTCCACATTAGGGTTGTTGATAATATATAAAAATATCAATATATCGATATTTTTTCTGAAAATGATATATTTATATCGTTATTTTTTTTTTTTTATATTTTCCCTTCGTTCACTCTGATATTTAAAGCAATATTAATAAAACGTGGAAACAAACATGTCTTCAAACATGTCTTCGCACCTTAAGAATAAGCATTATGATGTTTCCGCAAAATGTGTATGTAGTGACGCACAAAGCCGAACACACATATAACACAACATGAGTCTTCCTAAATCACTTAATTCTAGTACTAGTAGCATTAATATATAAAATTTATATAAACAAAAAGTATTATTATCTGTATTAGAAATAGAATATCCTGAATTTAAATAAGGAAAATCAAGTGGATTTTATTTGAAAAAAAAAATATCAAAAATATGAAATTTTTTTTTTGTTTTCATAAAAAAACAAGAGAGAACGCTATAGTCGAGTTCCCCGACTATCTGATACCCGTTACTCAGCTAGTAGAAGTGCGAAGGAGAGTCTTCAACACTGACAGTTTTTGGCGGTTTGTGGGCGTTAGAGTGGGCGTGTCAAAAAGTTTTTTTTGCAAATCGTTAGAAATTTACAAGACTAATACAAAAATGAAAAAATATCAAAACATTTTTCAAAAGTGTGGGCGTGGCAGCTTTGGGCGGTTTGTGGGCGTTAGAGTGGGCGTGGCAAAAAGTTTGTTGGCAAATTGATAGAAATTTACAAGACTAATACAAAAATGAAAAAATATCAAAACATTTTTCAAAAGTGTGGGCGTGGCAGTTTTGGGCGGTTTGTGGGCGTTAGAGTGGGCGTGGCAACATGAATCGACAAACTTGCGCTGCTTCTATGTCTCTGGAGTTTGTATGCTTAATCTCAACTTTCTAGCTTTTGTAGTTCCTGAGATCTCAGCGTTCATACGGACGGACAGACGGACATGGCCAAATCGACTCGGCTATTGATCCTGATCAAGAATATATATACTTTATATGGTCGGAAGCGCTTCCTTCTGCCTGTTACATACTTTTCAACGAATCTTGTATACCCTTTTACTCTACGAGTAACGGGTATAATTATCATCGATACGATATTTTTTGAATATCACATTCACTCTGTAAAATATGTTACAAATGATGGAAATTGTGAAAATTATTTTCCAAATGATAAAAAGTCCGAAACTTATGTTGCAAATAATAGAAACTGAAAATTATGTTGCAAATAATAGATACTCGAAAAAAGATTGTTCAAATGATAGATAGTCAGAAAAAGATTGTTTAAATTATAGATAGAAGATAGATAGATAGAAAATTATTGCTTAAATGATACGAATGCTCAAATGATCTTGTTAGCATATTTGAAGATGATATATTATATCATCTATTATATTATATATTCTATTATATATAATAGAATAATAATTTTAAATGTAATGAGATGGAACTTGTCAAATTGGAACAAATTCCGAACCGAGTTAAGTTTAAGTATAAACATAATGAACGAAATTGTGTAAATGAGAGCAGGACAGGTAGTCTTTATGACGGCAACTTTGAGATAGAAATACTATCAATTCAATACTCCGACCCAATAGAATGCAGCAATTAACGAGAAGCGTGATTTGAATTTAAGAAACAGATTAATAGACATCTTTGATCAATTTTATATAAAAGCAAAACGTCCAGAAGTTCCATCAGTAAAATGGCAAATGAAACTCAATTTTAACAAATCGAAGCCCTCCAAGACGATTATCATACGCAGAGAAAAGTCAAGTTCAGAATTTGTTGGACGATTTCTTATAAGACGGGATTATACGTGCATGCGAGTAAGAATATGCATCACCAATTGTTCTAGTTCAAAAAAAAGTCTGCAGAATTAAGAATGTGCGTTGATTATCGAACTCTTAACAAAAACATAATAAAAGATAACTACCCTACCCCCCTAATAGACGACCTTATTGATAACGGAACGGGTTCTTTAACGTGGATATGCACGGACTTAATCAAATACACCGCATTCACTACACCAATGGGAACGAACGAATGGCTGAGAATGCGGTTCAGAAAACATAAATCCATGCAGTTGTTCAGAGATTTGTTAATAGAATTTTCCCAGATTTGGTAAAAGAGGAGAAGGGCTCTTATTTACTTGGATGATATATTAATAGCAACAAAACATAGTAAAAGTTAATAAAAGGCATAAAACCAGAGTCAAAAGCTATGCAAGCAGTTATAGATTTTCCAGTACCGACCAAAACGAATAAATTTTAGAACATTTGTAACCATTATTTGACAAAGGCAAAGCCCCATATACGATCTGGTACGAAAAGATAGAAAATTCAGTAGATAAATTTAAGAAACAATAAATATGCCTTCATATACATATGTACGTAACTTTTTACCGCTCAAATTAGTTTCGCATTAAAAATTTGAAATCCGTACCCAGGGAACACCACATGGAGGCCGTTTAGTTACAACGGGGTCGTTTAAACCAAAACAATTTTGGGGACCTACGAGTCGACTTGAGTTTTTAAACTTTGAAAAATTTATAAAACTCCATGTTCTCCAAAAATGTTGTTTGTCCGTAGCATACGGAGACACAGATGTTGTTATTATTAAATTAAATAATTAAAAAATGAACTATAAAATTAAATTAAATTATCAAATATTTTTTAAAATATTATTATTTTTTTTTTTTTTTGGGTTTTTTTTTTTAATTTAAATAAATTATCAGACTTTTTAAAAAATATTAATTATTTTTTAGGTTTTTTTGTTTTTATTTATTATTTTTTGGTCTTTTTTGGGTTTTTTTTTTTAATTTAATAATAAATACATCTATAAACATAAAATCTTAACAAAATTTAAAAATATATAACTATTTAGTTTATACTTAATTAAATAATTATACACTACCTACTCTGCCTCCGTAACGGTTACTAATATACCACTGAGGTAACTATATGTTGTCTCAAATGTGCGCGCAGTGTCCCGATTATCGTAGGTTTGGTTGTAGACGAATCCAAATCTAGCAAAGAACTTAAACCTTTTAGATCTACTAAAAAATCAAAAAATTTTTTGCAGCAGCCAGAGATGGAGTGCAGGCACAAGTTCAAATCTCCTAACACTAAACAATTACTAATTAAAAATATGTTCTGCTGTAATAACTCCTTAAGCTCAGTTTCATACTTTTTTAAGGGATAGGTCGGACTTTTAAATATGTACAACAAGAATTCCTGAAGATCGGTACTTAAAGATAGCAAACTCAAACACTGGAGAGAATAAATTTGAAACATTTGAATTTGAAAAAATCGACCACTTGAGCAAATACTAACATTCTCAAATAGTTCGTTTCGAATAAAATCGAGAATGCCTCTTTTTGGTCGGGCTCCGCTAGCTACTGACTGGCAATCTAATCTCACTGCTGTAGTAAATTCAGGAATTTCATATACCTCATTTGAGTATGTTGATGCTTCAACGAAGCACAAAAGAGAAGACCTAAACACTAGACGATTGGAACAAACATCGCTAATGTGGCAGTGTAAACTTTCCGTATTATAGAAAAAAATATGAAGGTTCGGACTATTATTTAAACAATCGAAATGGGTATTCAGTAGTTTAGTGGAACGCAATTCTTGGAGCTCTGCTTCAGAAGCTGAATCCTGAGCGGATCTTGGGGGGACAAAAGGTCCAATAATGAAGAGACCACGACCACTTTACTGTACGTAGCTCCTTGACTTTTATGAATAGTATTTGCTTCTGCAGGAACCACTGGAAACTGCTTCCGGTCAATTGTAGTTGCCTGATTAGAATTAATTTGAAAACTTTGTATAATTTTGGAAATCGGCCTCCTCACAAACGCGTATTTACTCCTATGTTTTCATCTAAAAATTGTATTCAAAGAAGATCTGGAGTGTTGGACGTACTGAAGCCTATCTCCGTAAAGACACCAGCGGCTCCGTTTACGAGACCATCTGATGTATCTACATTGACCGTCATCATATATTTGGCAGTGGTTTTTAAAGTCAGAGAGGTACACAATCCTTGTGTCTCAGATGTCTTTGGGGACCTAGCTTGTTCCACACATCTGTTCCTCTGCTCTAAACTTATTTGAGCGGACTTAACTGAGGGTATAGTTCCGAGAGAAATTATGCAGTGGGAATCGAGTTAAGCTTCTCCCTATTGTACCGATCTGTGTCCTGAATTCTTGTAAAAAGGTGAATTGAGACATTTGACTTTCATCGGAAATTCTAGATCTAAGCAAGCTAATATCATCAGACGTCATTTTGCCGGATGCCATGTTATTAAGTGCAATTGCAAACGGTTGGTCATCTCGCTGTCGCATTATCTCTGTTAGTTCAAAAAACCTAAGTGGACTCCACAGATACGCTTCAAATATAGAACTGTATGGATCATGCGACGGGGCCTGAAAAATCCAGTGATCACATACGGGCCGCATTTGCCTAAGATCGCCCAACACGATAACCGAAATAACTCCGAAAGGATTTTCAGCATTAGAAAAAATTTGCTTTAGGCGAGAGTCCAAATGAAAAAACATTGTTGCACCGACCAAAGAAATTTCGTCTATTATAAGAATTTTAAGATCAATAAATCTTGAACGTAGGGTATTCAACAAATCAGGGCTTAAACTTCTAAATGCGGACGCAGCCTGATTTACAGGGAGGGAGAACATTTAATGAAGAGTGGATCCTCCGATTCCGAAAGCAGCTTTGCCTGTGGGAGCACACTATAACATTTTTACAGAAGTTGGGTCGCATCCTACGCTACCATTTTACTTCTTGGATAGGGACTGAAATAAGGTGGATATTAGTCTACTTTTGCCGACACCTGCTCCGCTACGTTTGAACTCATAAAAGGTTCGATTTGTCCTTGCAAGACATGTGTAAGGAAAGTTTTTTTCTCCAAGTTTAGAGATCTAACTCAATTTGCTAAGTTTAAAAGGGATATAAGTGGCATAAGCTTTATTACCAGGATATTTCTGTCCGGATCAACATCTAAGTTGATAAAGTTGTTGATTAAGTCTAAAACATTGATTTCGTAATATATTTCAGGAATTGCTAATGCCCTAAACTCCTCATTAGATTCGGCATCCCCTTCTTCATTTTCTTCTCTATTATCTGCTTCCATGGCCCTTCTAAGCGCGTCTTCTAAACTATCTATGGCGTTGTACTTTTTAAAGTTGGCTTTAATAGCCTCCCCATTCTCATTGTAAAATTCTTTGCAATTTCTTTGAATCAAATCAACTTGTTTGTTTCTCCTCGGAGAAAAGAGCATTACTAGTGTTCTAAAATAATTTATCCTATCTGTATTAATATTAAATGGCCTAGACCTATACTAGACTAATTTCTTTCACTAATAAAGCCGCTTCCATCTCGAAGCGGAAAATATACATCTCCTAAAACGTCATTGCCTTCTTCAGTGTTATCGTCAATATTTGCCCTCTGACGAGTACTTCTACGGCTTTTAGAAAACTCATAATTTGATGAAAAGTCGGCTAAACATAGGCCTTAGTAGAAATCTGGTTTTTGTCCGTATCTATCCAGCAATCCTTTCAGAAATATCTCAGTTGAATTCTGAAGCATATTTTGAAGGTCGCGTGTAGGGCTAAGCATACGAAGCTCTTGTTCTGGAGGGAAGGTGTTTATATGAACGCACTTATTACTTGCTTCAGACAACGCCATTCCAGACAACAATACACGGCTTCCTGAGCAGATATCTCAGTGCCTGAAATAAACTTGTGACCAAGATACTGTAGCTTTTGTCGAATGCTTGAATTGCCTATTCATTCTAATGTCATTAGCTGCTTCTCGCAATATGCCCCGTTGGGATTTGTTAATATAATTAATAATGTAGCTACAGCAAGCAAAAGCGTCCAAAATTAACTGGATATCCACATTTGCCCTTTGCATAGAAGGAATGTGTTTACTATAAGCATTAACTTGATTTTCAGCAAATGTTCTTTTCAGAAAAATTTGTGGTTTTTTCAAACTAGACCTGATAGCATAAATGTAGTCCTCGTAACTGAGGCTCACATGTCATCTGCATGATTGCGAAGTAGAAAATCTCGAATTTTTTTTTAAAGTTTTCGTGATGAAGAGAGTTTTGAGTTGCTTCGGGAAGTGGATTTAATATTTCCGTCCGGGGCATTAGAGGGTATGGAATACCGAAACGACAAATAGATTGTCCCCGCACTTTTTTAAAACACGAATGCCCGTGCCTATGCTTTTGGTATTCAATATACGGAGCCAAATTTGGGTTTATAACATCCACAGTTACAAACTGGTCAATGAAGGCTATTACACTACATATAGACTCTTCATTGCTTAAATCCATTTTTGGGGCATCTTTCAGCCAAAACATGCCGTGAATATGAGGCGAACCTCTGTTAAAACTCAACTCGCCAATAATAGGTAGTAACGAAATTACTTCCAAAGACACCGCCAGGCTTTTTCATTAGTTTTAAAACTTCTCTATATCTTTAATCAAAATATCTAGCGCACGTCACTGGGTCTGTTCTAATAGGGCGCGCTTTTTCCCTAAACTGCAAATTTGAAGCTTCTTTTTCATTTATATTAACCCTATCTATATTGCGCTTGAGCAGAACTAGCAGCTCTGGCCACCTAGTTTCAGCGGCCGATAAAGTTATGAAAAAAGTTGGCAGCCCAAATTGGCAAATCATAGCTATGACCTTTTTCTTCACATCTTCCCAGTTAGCAGGAGACTTGCGAATATACCTAAGAATCCTATATCCCTCATCATGACAAATAAGGTTGCCCATAAAATCTTCCTTAAGTACGTTAGCAGCTGTAATGGCACTGGAGGCGCTCCGCTTACGTAAGCAAGTTGAGATATTATTTCGAATCTTTTTTAATTCCAACTTTTTATAATTGAAGAATAACTTATCAGTTCGACAACCACGTCTATCTACATTCCTATGTTCTAATCTAACTATGGTTGTGTAAGTTTCTGAAGATGGTCTCTTAATGCCAGCATATATTATATATGCTAGGGAATGCCAGTTCTTCAGAATCAGCATCGAGAATTACGTCGAGAGGCTTTTGGCCCTACCCTTTTGGCCCTGACCTATTGTTATTCTCGTCATTCCTACAGTATGTGTCTGGTTATTCTCAAAGTTTCTTGTCCTCCAGGATTTAGTTGTCCCTCTACAAAGGCTATATCAGCTTTAGATGCTATGAATGGAACCGTTTCGGATGTGAAGTCAGAAATCCACTGTTCGTTAACTGACACTTTCAGTTGACTAAACTGACGCTTTCTATAAAGCTCCGTTCTTCCAAGGGAGCTGGGCCCATCAAAGAGTTATGAATTTCTGGGAAATCGAAGCCATTTGAAATGGCCCCTTTCGGCTTTCGGCCGGCTATAATGTTGCTGTGACAAGTATCACCCGCGCGATACACGGTATCCAAGCGCCTTCTTCTATGGTTGGCAGTGTTTTGTTCCTGCTCCAAAGCCCTAATCTCGCTATTTTGTCGCCTTTCAGAACGACGTCAAGTATCGGCTGCTTGCTTAGCAGGTCGATTCTCGCTGATTCGCCGTCTTACAGAACGGCGCTGAGTATCGGCTGCTTGATCAACTGTGCGAAGAACAGGATCCAAGAGCCTTTCCCTATGGCCAGCAGTATTTTGAACCTGCTTCAGAGCTCGATTCTCGCTATTTTGTCGTCTCTCAGAACGACGTCGAGTATTGGCTGTTTGCTTAATTGCGCGAAGAGCAGGATCCAAGCGCTTTGCCCTATGGCCAGCAGTATTTTGAATCTGCTCCACAGCTCGATTCTCGCTATTTTGTCGCCTTTCAGAACGGCGCCGAGTATCGGCTGCTTGCTCAATTGCGCGAAGAGCAGGATCTAAGCGGCTTCCCTATGGCCAGCAGTATTTTGAACCTGCTTCACAGCTCGATTGTCGCTATTTTGTCGCCTTTCAGAATGACGTCGATTATCGGCTGCTTGTTCAACCACAGGAATCGCGGGGTCTATACGCATTTAAAAGCGTCGCAGAGTATCGGCTGCTTGTTCAGCTGCGCGAATTTCAGGATCTGGCCGCCTTTGAGAACGAAACTGAGAGTTAGATTCTTGATCAATCTCACGAACAGGACGATTCTCGACCTTCGCGACACTGTATTGACGCCCTGTTCTGCATACCTGACTAACGAGTCTTCCCTGCGCCTACGCTGAGATACTGTATTTGCTACCCTCTCCACCTCTGCATATCCTTCATTTTCCTTATTTATCCTATTTCCCTACAACATTTGACTTCTTGCACGTTGAGAAGCAGTGGGGGTGTTAAGACGCGGAATTTCTAAAATTGATGAACACTACTACTATTTAAAATATATTGTTTCTTGCGCTCAAATTAATATTTAATTGGAAAACAATATGATAAAAATAAGTGATAAAAAACAGTCAAGCTTATATTATTTTTCTTGATTATCAATTCAAAAAAAATCAATCTATATCAATAAATAAATAGTATTAAAAGATCTTTACAAAGGCACGCTTGTAGCACTATTAAGATTATATGCACATATTTGAATATAGTATAATTATATAGTATATTCATATAGTATAGTATCAATAGTACTATAAGTGATGGTCTTTAAAAAGACTTAAACTTTTAGTACTATTAAGTTTATATACGCTAAATACGTATATGGATAAAAGTATAAGAGTTAGCCTTTAAAAATGCTTATATTTATATTAATGGAAAAATTGGTGGAATAGATTAATATCCAATGTTAAAAAAAAAAAAATAATAAGAAAAAGTCTTTAAAAAGACTTAAGATTTTATTTATTATTATTTGAACATAGTATATATAATAAACTTTTTTGGTGATAGATTTAATGAAAAAAAATATATTTTCCTTTTTATGATCTTTATTTGAATAAGTTTCACCAGAGGTCAGTTAAGAACTAATTTACAAAGGTATTCTTTCGGCCCAGCAAACCTTTTACAGAGGATTAACATAAGCCTTTTAAGTTCTACTTAGCTTTATATGTCAAGCTTAACAGATCATTAAGCTCGTTACCGTTAAGCGGTTCGTATCTTGGGGGAATGTTATTTATGAGGCTTTTGGAGAGTGAAGCTTTCCAAAAGATCGGCTTTAGCTTTTTTATATGAAGAGTGAATATGTCGTATGAAGAAATGAATATGTCACTCCCCCACCTTTTAGATATTAGCTTGTCCTCAAGCGATTATTTCTGGATATAAGTGTGGTACTGGATTTGCAATTTCAGCTATTTCTGTTTTTGTCTCTGTTTCTTTTTCGATATTTTTGTTAGTGGTTTTACTTGGTTTTATGTAAGAGATAATAATTTTGTGTGGCGCTGTTTTACATTTCATATAAAAGTAAAATATGTAAATTAAAACTAAAACAGATATGAAGATTATTAGTATGTTTCTGTAAATTGTGTTACTCTTATTGTTTAACAAAATCATTTCCTTAATTTCTATGTGTGACATTGGTTCGATTTTTGTTACATTGTGTTCAGTAAATATTACATTTGTGTATTGTTGAATACTATTAGATATTGTAATTTGTTTTAATTCTGCTGTGCAGTTGGATATTTTTATAATTTTATTATTTTCATTATAAATCTCTTGACCGTTACAATTGTGATAAAGTTTTTCTCTGGTCATATTCCAGGTTATAAGTATATTTGGCTTAATGTATTGAATATAGGATTGTTTACGATATTTTTGAAAAGTACAAGTTGGTGTTTCGAGTTTTATTATGTTAGCTATGCAATGGTCTTTGACAATATTCTTTGTTAGTGTATTCAGAACATAGTTGTTATGTGAGTAGAATTTGCCTTCAATATTTTCCTTAATAATTTGGCCATTATTGTCGGGGTAAGGTGCAATGATGAAAGTTGGTCGTTCAATTGAATTCATAGGAATGTGGGACATTAGGAATATTTCATTAGGAGGTACGTTATACCAAGCGGAAGTTTTTATGTTTATCAGATTTTTGTAATTAATGTTGCCAATATTTTAATGTTTTAGTAGTTTAGGATTAAATATTCCTAGTCGTGTTAGTTGTGAACCCATTTCAATGTCTTCGATATATTCGGTAAAATGTTCAATATTAAATATTAATAGATTCAATTTTTGTTCCTGTTTCAAAGAATTGGACTGGTTGTTAATTATTTCTATGCCATCATTGAGACTGTCAATAACGTGGTTTAGAGTGCTGACCTGTACTGTGTCTTGTGATAGAGTCGAAATTTGTTGTTCAATATGTTGTCTGTCGTCTTCGTCTAGTGTGCCAAAAAGATATCTTAATGTGGAACCTACAAAGTTAGCCAGTCCTCGTTTGTTTAGTTTTGAGATGCGTATGCCATTTATTTCTCTTTCCATTTTCTCGGTTAAATATTTAATTTGTGTGACATTTTTAAATTCTTGACATTGTTTAATTATACTATTAAATGTTTCTTCAACTTCTGTAATATTTATGGTGAGACAGTGATGCATAAAGGTGATGGAGATTTGTATTGTTCCAGATTCAAACAAGATAAATCCTTAATTGTTTTCTATTGGGTTGGTTTCGATTGTTCCTGCTGTAGTTTGTGTCGCAATACAAGTTATTATGGTGATTATGAGTCCGATGATTGGGAGGTGTCGGTTTGCTGCAAGTATTTGCTGTCATTAACTTTCTTTTTCTTTTTAAATTTGCTTTTTTAATGAATAACGTTTTGGCCTCTATTATTTTCGTTATAATGTTTTTCGTCTAATTGTTCTATTCTGCCTGTTTTTCTAAAGGGGTTCTTTGATTTTGCGCGTGTTAAGGGTGCTTGTCTAAATTTTGTGTCGATTTCGAAATCCTGTCGTTTTTTGTTAAGATTTTTGATTTTAATTTCTTTAATCATCTGGGTATCATAAGTAGGTGTGTCTGCGTAAAGAAGGATGTTAGCCGGTATCTGTCCGGTTGTGTTATGTTTAGTCTTGTGGTTGTATATGTATAAAATTGTTTCCATTCGTGTTTCTTTATTTTCTCTATTGTTTTCAGTATTGATAATTCTGATTTTTTCATTTATGGTTTTATGAAGGCGTTCTATGTCTGCTATTCCTGTTTTACTTGTGGTAATATCTATTTGTATGTCTTCGTTGTTTAGCCAAGTTTTTAAAGAAGTGCTTATAAACGCGGAGTCCTTGTCTGCTTTAATTTTCTGTGGTTTTCCCATGTCGTTAAAAATTCTAGTAAGGGCTCGTTTTGCCTCTAACCAATCTCTACTGTTTGTTTTAATAACTGAAGCAAATTTTGAATAAACGTCTATACAAGATAAGTACTGTTCGTTATCAATAGCATAAAAGTCAATAACATAAATTTCGCGTGGGTTATTTGTCTCTGGAGTTATTTCGAAAGCTAGTTTTGTTGGTCTATGTTCTGTCTTTGCAAGGTTACAGACTTCACAATCATTGATAATGTTCTGAATTAGTTTATTATAATCGGGAAAATAGTGAGTTTCTTTAAATAATCGTATCATTTTTTCAATACCAGGGTGTAACAATTTAGAATGTTGAGTAATAATGAATTCTTTAAATTCAGGATAAGATTTTATGTCTTTTAACATTATGATACTTTTCAGAATTTTCACGTTACTATGTGGGTTAATGGTTTCTCGATATGCTTTTTGAAAAACTAAAAAGTCTTTATCGTTTTCCAGGTAAATAACACTGCTATTATTTAAGAAGTATTTAATAAGGATATCTTTTGCTTTTGTCAGGGTCATGTCAGTGTATTTGATGGTCAGTTTTATTTTGGAAAAGTATTTCGTTGTCTCTACTTGGTCTACGCTATCTTTTATAAATTCAATTTGTCTTGCAAAATAGTTTATGGGTTTTTCTGTAATTTCAATGTAGGTTTCGTTGCTGTATTGTTGCTGCTGTTGAAATATTTTCTTCTTCGCCTACCATGTTTTCTTCAATTTTGACGCGAGATAAAGCGTCTGCTACATGATTAAGTTTACCTTCTAAATATTTGATTTTGAAATTATATTCGCTAAGTCTAATTCGCCAACGTTGTAGATTTATGTTAGGCTCTTTAATATTATTTAGCCAAACAAGGGGTTTGTGATCGCTCAAAATCTCAAAGGGGACTCCATATAAATATGGGCGGAAATATTTGGTTGCCCAAACGATTGCTAGTAATTCTTTTTCAATAGTGCTATAATTTTGTTCATGATCATTTAATGTTCTACTTGCAAAGCTTACTGGCTTATTGTCTTGTGATAACACGGCTCCTATGGCGAAATTGCTAGCGTCAGTAGTGACTTGAAATGTTTTTGTGAAATCAGGGCAAATCAAAATTGGGTCGTTCATTATGAGTGTTTTCAATTTTTCAAATGATTTATTGTATTTTTCGTTTCTTGTGTCTATTTTAGCTCTTTTTTTAGAAATATAGTCAGAGGTTTTGCAATCTTTGCAAAGTCTGGAATGAACTTACGGTAGTATCCGCATAAGCCTAAGAAAGATTTGATTTCTTTTGGTGTCTTTGGGAGAGGAAATTTTTCGATTGCCTTAACTTTCTCTTTATTAGGTCGTATGCCTTCTGGACTTATAATATGACCTAAGAAATTTGTTTGCTTTTTTAAAAATTCGCATTTGTCCAATTGGAGTTTAAGATTGGCTTCTTTAAGTTTCTCAAAAACCTTCCTCAGTGAGTCTAGGTGTTCGTTGAGAGATGTTGAATAGATGATCACATCATCTAAATAAACAAGGCAATGCTTATTTATGAGGTCTTTTAGGACGTAATTCATGCACCGTTGGAAGGTAGCAGGAGCATTTTTTAAGCCAAATGGCATGCGAGTGTACTCATAGTGACCGTGTTTGGTCGAAAACGCCGTTTTTGGTATAGACTTAGGGTCCATTTCGATTTGATGAAAGCCTTTTGCTAAGTCAATTGTAGTAAAATACTGGCATTTTCCTAATTTGCCTAGTATTTCGTCCATGTTAGGAATCGGAAATTTATCATTTATTGTTATTTCATTTAGATTTCGATAGTCCACGACCAGCCTGAATTTCGGTTTACCAGAGGCATCCATCTTTTTGGGGACAATCCATAATGGACTGCAATAAGGGGAGTCGCTTTCGCGTATAATGCCTTGTTTTAACATTTCCTCAATTTGCTTATTTACTTCTGCTTCGTAGGAAAACGGGTACGAGTATGGTCTTTTGTAAACTGGGTTTTCATGAGAGGTTTTTATATCGTGACGTATTATACTTGTGAATGTAAGGTTTTCATTTTTGGAATATTGAATGTCATTGAACTCTTTTAATAAATTTGTAAGTCTGTATTTTTCCTCACTATTTAAATGTTCTAGTCTGTATGTGTGTTCTGAGTCTATGTTGTTGTCCATGGCATAGTTTATTTCTGATGTAAAGTTGTTTTCTTGTAAGAGTGCATTAAAGTTTTCCGAAGAGTTCTCATCACATGGATCTAATTCTTTGTGAATTAATGTTCTTTCGTTAATTATTGTTTCTTTCCGAGAGTAGTCTATTAAACCGTTATTCTCCATTAGTATTTTTCTTCCTAACAGAATATCATAATAAGGTGAAAATGAATGAATATAGAATTTTTGCGTTTGTTGAAAAAGACCGTTGGCTGGAAGGTCTACATATTTATTTAATTTAGAATAGCCTGTCATACTTCGGACAGTTATTTGCTTATCTTTAACTTGAAGATTGAAAAAGTTTGAGCTCATCAAGTTTATCGAAGAGCCAGTATCAACTATGCATCTATATCTGTGGTTATTAAACATGATCTCTATGTATTGGTGGGATCCCAGGCTGGTATTGGAAAATTTTCAGCTTGTTGATATTGCTGATCTGTAAACAATTCTGTCTGAGTATTCTGTAATTGATCTTCGTGGAACTGTTCGTCGTTATTAATGTAGTGTTCAGTTTCGTTATCGTAATCTAATTCGTGCTGGTGAAAATTTTCATTTGTCTGCATACGCGATTGTTCGCTGCATTCTCTAAAACGCTTATTTGGCACTCTTGGTTGTTGGGGGGGCTGATAGTAGTTTCGGGTGTCGTTTTGACGGTCCTGAAGTAAGTCTGTTCTGAATCCGTTGTATAAATTTCTGTACTGATTAAGTTGCTGTTGTCTGGTCGGAGGAATTTGTCTAAAAGGGGTTTGATTGTTTACGTTAGTGTTTTGGGTCTGTGTGGGATTTAATGGAATAAAGGGGCGAAGTGGTTGGGGTGAGTGTTTTTGATGTGGTTAATGTTTGTATGTTTATAGGTGTTAGGTGAATTTGAGTTAAATTTTGGCTGACTATCGAATGTTTTTGAAATTGGGTCTTCGTATAGACCTTCTTGTTGGGCGGTTTGCCTTAGTTTTTGAACGGTTGAAATGTCATACCTCGCTAAGGTCATGAACAACCTATCGGGGAGTGAGCGTTGAATTGTATTTTTTATTGTGGTTGCCATTGCTTGTGTATAAACCACCATATTATTTCGGTCATTCTCTAATGTTAACTTATTTATAATTATACTGGACTTATCTTCTAATTGTTCACAGAATAGACGTAAGTTACCCTTAAAAGGTGTGCGATACAGTCTTCCTAGTAGATCCTCCAGGGGCGTCTGAGTCTTGAATTCCGTGATTAGGGCGTCTCTTAAAGTTGTCCATTCGTTGTGCATTCCAAATTTCGATGGGTCTCCAGAGAATTTCGGTACTTGGCGTATTTGCCGAAGTAATTGAGTCATATTTTCCGCTGGTAATTCCATTTTAGTTTTATTTGTAAGTTAGTTTCTGTTCTTGTTCACAGACTGCTGCAGTATGTCGAGACTTATGCCTTAAGTGAACTGCAATGTTTTAACTTTTTATTGTTTTATACAATAGTAGCGGTCGCACTTTTGATTTTAGTGGGCTACTGTTTTTGTTCACAGACTGCTACAGTATGTCGAGACTTATGTCTTAGTGAACTGCACTGTGCGCCTTTTAATTGTATTACACCTTAGTGGAGGTCTCACTTTACGAAGCGGTCCACAAAATTAGGTCTTTAAATTAACTCCGATCGCACAGGTTCTTGTGCGGATACCGATTTTAGTCACTTTAAACGAACCGAAATCACTTTGTTGCGGCCAATTCGCGGGTACAATCAGAAAAGGTTACTTGGTCGTACAAGTTTCCTCTTTTCACTAGATTGTCAAAGGATAACGAGTTTACTAGGACTTTTTTCAGTATCCTACCGACTGCGCCAATAAACTTTTTTGGTGATAGATTTAATGAAAAAAAAATATATTTTCCTTTTTATGATCTTTATTTGAATAAGTTTCACCAGAGGTCAGTTAAGAACTAATTTACAAAGGTATTCTTTCGGCCCAGCAAACCTTTTACAGAGGATTAACATAAGCCTTTTAAGTTCTACTTAGCTTTATATGTCAAGCTTAACAGATCATTAAGCTTGTTACCGTTAAGCGGTTCGTATCTTGGGGGAATGTTATTTATGAGGCTTTTGGAGAGTGAAGCTTTCCAAAAGATCGGCTTTAGCTTTTTTATATGAAGAGTGAATATGTCGTATGAAGAAATGAATATGTCACTATATAGTAGTATCAATAGTATTATAAGTGCAAGTCCTTAAAAAGACTTAAACTTTTAGTACTATTAAGTTTATATACGCTGAATACGTATATGGATAAAAATAAAAATCGCACTCGGCTCTAAAAATATGTTGTAATACCAAAATTTAGTCTTCGAAAACTCCCTTCTTCATTATTTTCTTTTAATATTTACTTTTTCCAGAAAAGCGCGGGAAAGCACCGTATGCTAAGATCAAGTTCTTCCATTTAGATTTTACATTTTCTAAGAGCAATGATCTTATCAAATTTATATTCTATTCAACACTAGATCAATATATATTGAATTATTGAAGAGTACGTGAGAAAAGCCAAATATCCATGACAAATGATTATAGGCCATATGATTGAAGCGTCTGCCACCTCATAAGAAAAACAAACTTCAAGCTTCTAGAATTTTACTTTTATCTTACCAGAAGAGAAAGTGTTTAAACATAAATTTTACTATAGTAAGGGAATTTAAATAAAAGTCAGAAAAGAAAAATGGCACATATTGATTATATTATGTTTGTTCAAAAACCCAGTTTCTCTCTTTATAATAAGTGCGCATCGATTTCTATTTCCAAAGTGTTAATAGAGACCCCCCTCTCTGACTAAGTAACATTCACCTGCCACGAACTTCTAAAGAATGGGAAAAAACGCCTTAAGTGAGAGAAGAGCGAGATTTAACACAAAAATTATTTTCAACACTAGATTAATATATAATGAATTACTGAGAAGTGGAGAAGAAAAGCAAAACAACATATGATTTTATTTATTAATTAGAATATTATATCAGCTACTTACATTAAGCATTGCTCCGATCAAAATTATATAATAAGATAAAATTGAAACATATTGATATTGATTATTTCGTGGAGGTAGAACAATAATATTTCAAAGGGTGTTTTAATAATACGAATACGCTTGAAGCATTTTTGCAGTTTTTAAATATTGTTACCGTCTGCCAAAAAGTCGCTGCACCGATCTATTACGTCATCGGCTGGCTGTATCTGACGTCATAGAACATGCTACTCTTTGAAATCTTACATTCTTAAAAACTTGTAATATAATGGAGTTGTGGGCGTTAGAGTGGGCGTGGCATAAAGTTTTTTGGCAAATCGATAGAAATTTAAATGACTAATAAAAAAATAAAAAAATATCAAAACATGTTTTAAAAGTGTGGGCGTGGCAGTTTTTGGCGGTTAGTGGGCGTGGCAACATTTTTTTTTGGCAAATAGAGAGAAATATCCAAGACTAATAAGACTATGAAAAAATAGACAGACGGACGGACAGACGGACATGGCCAGATCGACTCGGCTATTGATCCTGATCAAGAATATATATACTTTATATGGTCGGAAACGCTTCCTTCTGCCTGTTACATACTTTTCAACGAATCTAGTATACCCTTTTACTCTACGAGTAACGGGTATAAAAAGAGTAAAGGCATAAATTTAGAGAACATTTGAGAAAAAGCTAGTAAAAACATCAACACATTGCAAGAATTCAACAAGTCACGAACAGACTCTAAAAGAAAAGATCCTTATAAATACGAGAAAGAAGATTTGGTAACGATCAAGAATTTTGACTCGCACATAGGCGTATCACATCCCTATATAGAAGCATATAGAATAACAAAAGCTTTGCGTAAAGACAGGAGGACGTTAAAGGTTTCCAACAGTCTAGGCTTTCATACAAGGGAGCTTGGGGGCAGTAGCAAATTTGCGCCTCGGGATAAACAAAAGCTAAATTTGAATATAAAGAGATCAGGAGCTCTCGGGTGAGGTTGCACTGTCACAGTACTTTATTGCGAACTGGAACTTACAACGGCTTAAATAGTTCTTATAACACTTAGCATTAAGCACGGAAAAATTTACACGGTATTTTGAGAAGCGGTACTTTTAAATTTTGTTTAAAATCTGGATTGAACATTTCTTAGATGTGTCAACTCTTTATTAAGCCAAGGAGGTTTGTTAGAGATGGACGGATGGTACATCGGAACATCAGATATTCGACTGTTCTTCTGTGGACCACGTAGTGCCTGGTATATTAAAGTCACCTAGAACTACCAGTTGGTCCCAATCAGACAGTCTATTTGAGACGGATTCGATAGCGGACAAATGGTTTATATATTCAGTAATTCTTGAAGACGGCAGAGTGTAAGAATTTAGTTAGCTTGCTACACAAGCTTATATTTTGATAAAAGATAGTGAGATAAGATTTTAGTTTTTTGAAGAGGAAGAAATAAAAGTAGAAGAGGAGGATGGGGCACTGATCGCGACCCTTTTTTGGTATATTTTTAATCTTAGCTTATTCAGGACAGTTATCTTGAAAGATGAAGTGTCCCTAGCGTAAGAAATGATACATTTTTCCACTTTTATGTATTCGTCTTTTATTTTGTCTTGTATTTGGTTTTTCAGTGGAACCACCGAGAGGGTTTTCACAAGTGCCAACTTGTGCCGCTAGTCCGGACTCAATATTCCTTATTGGTGGTAATCTATTCGGGACAGGTGGAATCACAGGTTGAGATGCCAGTGCAGACAAAACGGAATCTGTAGCAATCCAAAGCTGGATTCCTTTCACAACGGATTGTTCGGATTGCTCCGAATCTTTTTTAGCTGCCGATCTAAGCAACATTTGAGGGTTTTCTGCGATCGTCAACTGA
This sequence comes from Drosophila santomea, assembly GCF_016746245.2. Classification (NCBI taxonomy): domain Eukaryota; kingdom Metazoa; phylum Arthropoda; class Insecta; order Diptera; family Drosophilidae; genus Drosophila; species Drosophila santomea. Next base: position 420,510 of record NW_025319002.1, read on the forward strand.
TCAGCTGTGGAATCCTGTTGATCACCTGCCGGAGGTTGTGGGGCATTCCCCTTAGGCAGCCTACCATCAGCGGCTTTCTTGCGCTTTAGAGATTCCTCTAATAGCTTGAGGCTATGAGCGGGTGCACAGTGCAGTTTAAGTACAAAAACAACACCAAACAGCGCTACGGACAACGCACAAAAAAGAGAGTTGACAAAACACAAAGACTTAAAGAGAACAGATTGAATTAACTTATTTTAATAATGCTCATGTTTCAAACGACGAAGGCGGACCATCATTAAGAAAATGCGCCGGAGTGAGGACGTCCAGATCGGCAGGGTTCTCTGAAATGGGAACCACAGTGCGGTAGAAATGATGCTTGGCCGTTTTCACCGCCGCTTCCCAAAGTCCACCGAAATGGGGCGACCGTGGAGGGATGAACCACCAGTTAATAGTCTCCGTAAGGCAAAATTTCTGAACGGAGCCTTGATGTTCGCTGCTGAGAAATAACCTTCGAAGTTCCAGAAGTTCATTTTTGGCGCCGACAAAATTGGTGGCTTTGTCCGACCAAATTTGCTTCGGCTTCCGCAGGGTTCATATGAACCTCTTGAGTTCGCACAGAAACGCAACTGTCGAGAGATCCTTGATTAGCTCCAGGTGCACTGCCTTGGTTGCAAGCATATAAATACGCAGACGTAGCATTTAACCGCAGGCTTGTTGCAAGTATCCGACTTGTGAAAGAAGAGTGAGATTCCTCCAAGCGCTCCTTGGGAAGATCCGCCATTATGTGCTCTATCAGTCGCGTCTTAGTCCGAAAACATCTGATGCATCTATTCACGGCCTTGGTAACCGTCTTTCTCCCCCCAATAGGCCAATATTGGGATCGAATTGCACCCAGAAGAGCCCGAGGTCCGGCATGAAGATTGGTTTCATGGTAATGCGAAATAATTGCCAGAGTCACCGGATGGGACCTTGGAAGGATTTTCGGGTGGCGGCCATTAAATCCCAATGACGAATTCCGGAGGCGACCGCCTACTTTAAGAAGTCCAAATTGGTCCAGGAACGGCGAAAGCGAGGATATGGGACTAGACGAGGAAACTCTTCCCAGCGTTTTTAGGGACTGCATGTCCTCTCATAACTGCGCGCGCTGCACCAACCGCAGCATCATCTGAGTACCCTCTTAAATGGCGACGGTGAGCCCAGGATGACGAATTCCATTACAAAATTTGTAAATGTATGCAAATACTCGTTGCAGTGAGGGGCAAGAATTTGCAAATTTGGAAGTAGCAACTACATCCACGTACGACGACTTTACGATAAACATACTTCGACGAAATGGAAGCACCGGTTTCTCAGGACAAATAGCTTATGGCCAATCTTTTTCAGGCTCCATAAGATAGGAGGGTCCATGCGCCCAGAGTGTTGACTCGCAATCTACCTCCTCCTTCGTGGCTTGAACTATTGGGCCGGGACTGTTTTCCTCGCTGGCTGAAAAAGGAACGCGTCAAGCTATTAAGGCGCTACCGCACGGGCGCGCGCAGCTTCCAGATAAACCCCAGCCCAGACGAGTTTTTTGAACCAGTGGCAGTCCTGGCAACAACTTTATCTGACCTACGCACAGCAGCTCATAAAACAGGCTAGCTCCTATTAGCAGGTCAGCACGCTGAGCCTTATGAAATTCCGGGTCAGCGAGCTGCAAGTTTTCTGGAATCTTCCAGTCCCCAATGTCCACATTTAAGCTTGGCTGGCGATCCGTGATATTGGGAGCGATAACTGCTGTTATGCTCGTTGAGAAATCCGAAGTGACAGACCGCATCGCAATTTCTACCGAGAATCCATCAGTCGCGAAATTTGAATCCCCGATTCCAGTGACGGAGCCAGACGACATCGACCCCTTAAGTTGCAGTTGATTTGCAAACCAAGAGGTGACCAAGTGCAGTTGAGAGCCAGAATCTATCAAGGCCCTGCAGGGAACGAACAGTCCCGACCGATTCTGCACTAGAACGGTTGCAGTGGCTAGCAGCACAAGGTCACTACCGAGATCCTAAGCAATTAGAGTAGAAGAAGTCGAAAGCGGTGCAGAAGGCTCAGTGTGGGAGCTTGAAGACACCGAAACATGTGGCTGCGAGGAAGGCGGACCATCTAGATGGAGCAGCGTATGATGCCTGATTCCACAGGTGCGGCAGCGGCTCGAGCTGCACTGCCGTAGCTGATGACCTGCCTTTAGGCAAAGTGCTAGTCTCTTTTCCTCGCGCAGACGATCTCTAAATTGCGGGCAAAAATATATGGCATGCTCTGCACTATGGCAAAGCATGCAACCAAGAGAATTTTGGGTGGTAGCAACTAGCGTCGAACGATTTCTGCCCACCTGAACGCCTGGCGCATAGGTTGCCATGGCGCAATCCACGGCCTCCAAAGTCCTACATCGCTGCTCCAGGAATGCAGCCATCGATTCCCACGACGGAATAAGGTTGACAAAGACCGGATCCTCCAAACGCTCTTCCCACTTAGCTTGGCTCGCCGCATCCAGCTTTTCCAGCAGCACTTGCACTATGATGCAGCTAGCGATTTGCTCAGTGGTGCCCAAACCCTTCAACGAACGAATGTGAGCGTTTAACTTGTCCGACAATTTCCGAAGCGATGCCACTGAACCATTCCGTACTACTTTTACACCCAGAATCTTGGTGATGTGCGCCTGAAAAAGGAGACGCCGATTATCAAACCTCTACAGCCGCTTCGTAATTGCCGTTTGCCAATGATCGGATAGTCTCCAGCGCAGAATCCCTCAAACATGACCGCAGATGCTGAAATTTCTCAATGTTGGAGAGGTCCGGATGGCTGTCGATTGTGCTCGTGAACACGCAGTAAAAATCCGCCCAGTTTGCGTAGCCTTCGCCAAGCGTTGGCAGCTGCACAGGCGGCAACGGCATCGGCCTCGGCCGCGGCTGCATCTGATGACCACTACACTGGTGGGGCGCAACACCTTCCGCAAGCGTTGAGTGCGGCGCGAAATGCACTTTGCGTTTGGCTATTTCCGCGCGCACACTAGCCTTGAATTCAACGATGAATTCATCGAAACTCTCGCTCATTTCACTGCCAATTTCGTCGAAATCGAATTCCTCCAGTTCTGTATGCAGAACATTGAAGGCGGAGTCAATGCACGTAACGATATATGTTTCAATGTATGTATGTATATATGTAATGCTAGCTTAAATCACCACTCACTTGTCCAACCGATTGCGATTTAATGTATTTATATTTATTTATAAACGGGATAAGTGCATTAATTAATGCATGCAAATTAACAAGATCACGTCGGGGTCACCATGGTTTATCTATTGAGCTTTTTCAATAGCTGTTGTGAAGAATAAATAGCCGAAAAAAGTTTGTTTATTTTCCGATACTGTTTATTTTGCGAATTGTTTACGGCAGCTAGGGCCGACCAAGAGCTATATCGAATGCACAAGTTGAGTCTTTGCCGAAAAACGAAGAAGTGACAATTGGCGGGACAGACAGCCGAAATGCAGCGCCCAAGCTTAACGTAGGTAGATAACAAAGAGAACAAGGATTGAGCGCCGTACAGATAAATGCGTGCGAGAACAGCGGTTTGCACTATGGGCATCGCAACTGCTACCACTGGCTACTTCGGTTTAAGCATTACGAATATGAGATTAGTCTACTGCACAGTTGCACATTGCCATGACAATCCCAATCTTGGACATTCTTGATGTCCCTCTAGTCCGTCTTTTTGGCTCAGGGTCAGCCTCATTTTTTTCAACAGAACTTATACCTTTACCTGGTCTTTAGTTTAAACATGCTTCTATTTGACATAAAAGAGTTGACATTTCCTCGTATGTCAAAATAGTGTCGCCAATTATACGCTTTAAATGGTATTTCATTGACTTAACCCCAGCTTCCCAAATACCTCCGAAGTGAGATCCTGCCGGGGGAATAAAATGCCAGTCAATTCTATCCTTCTTCAGCTGCGCAGCCATTTCTAAATTTTCTTGAATTGCATAAAATAATTCTTAATCTAATTTTCTGGCAGCTCCTACAAAATTTGTTCCATTATCTGAATAGATATTGGCACATTTCCCTCGTCTTGCAATGAACCTTCTGAGAGCAGATAAAAATGCGTCAGAAATTAGATCGCTTACCATTTCTAAATGTATGGCTTTGGTTGCCATACAAACAAATACGGCAACGTATCCTTTAAATGTTTTTTGTCCGCGATTTTTTGAACACCTAACATAATAAGGACCTGCGTAATCTAATCCCGTATTTAAAAATGGAAATGACATAGTAACCCTATATCTTGGCAAATTACCCATTATTTGATGAGCCGTGTTTTGCATGTACCTTGCGCACATCACACATTCTCTTAAATATTTTTTCAGTGAATTTTTTAAACCAAAAATCCAATATTTTCTTTGGAGGTAATTTCGCATTAGGTTTATCCCACCATGCATTGTTTCCCTATGAGCATTTTGTATTAATAATTTTGTTAAGTAACCTTTTTCTAAAATAATCGGATGCTTAACTTCAAAAGCTGCATTTAAGTTTTGCAGTCTTCCTCCTACTCTCAGAATCCCATCCTTGTCAAAAAATGGATTCAATGACAATATTTAATTATTTGTCTTAATTTCTTTGTTGTTTTGCACGCACTTTATCTCCTGACCGAACTGATGTTCTTGTTGTTTCTTAATAACAAGCCTTTCAGAGAGTTTTAACTCCTTTACTGAAAAATAAGATGGGTAGTACTCTTTTTTGGTTTTTATTTGAATAAATCTGTTTATATATGCTACAATACGTATGAGTTTTTCCATACTGGAATACTTTTCTATTAATTTATTAATTGAATCATTTGTTTCGTCATTAATTATGGTGTTTACCAGTACAGTTTCTTCAACAGATTGCTGCTGAGGCCAAAGTTCCTACGGGTTAGCTAGCCATCTTGGACCTTTCCACCAAAGATCACAGTGTGTCAATTGCTTTGAATCAATTCCCCTAGATGCTAAATCTGCAGGATTATCCTCTGACTTCACGGAATCACGTGTATTCAGAATTTTTTAATTTCCTAATGTCATCCGTTCTTCGTCTGATAAATTTAACCTTACTCTGGACATTCTTGATCCATGCTAAAGTAATAGTGGAATCACTCCAAGCATAAATTTCTACCTTACTGGTTAATAACTCTTTTATTCATTGGATCAGTAAACTTTACAAATGAGCGGCGCATAGTTCTAGTTTAGGGATAGTTTTTCTATTTTTTACAGGATTGACTCTACTTTTGCTAGCTATTATAGTTACAGCATCTCCTACTTTAGCATACACTACTGCAGCATATGCTTTTTCTGAGGCATCAGCAAATCCATGTAGCTGAATACTTATGCCATTTCTAGAATTAATCCATCTTTGGATTCGAATATTTTCTAAATACAATAAATTTTCCTCATATGCTTCCCAGTATTTCAAATCTTCTGCTGCTAATTCCTGATCCGATTCACTTTTGCTTATCCAAAGTTTTTGAATGAAAAGCTTTCCTAAAATAGTCACGGGAGCCAACCATCCTAAGGGATCATATATTTTAGATAATTCCTTTTGTTTGTCAATTTGGATGACCCGCAGGCTTGAATCTCTAATTACAGCCTGGTGCGGCAAGAAATATTTGCCTTCATTATTCACCTAAACCATGTGTCCTAAATCCATGTATTCTTTCATGAATTAAGTGTAGTCAACCTTAAGTTTTTCATTTCTTTGTAGTTTTTTCTCCAGATTCATGTAACGAGCTATGGCTTGTTTCTTTAAATCTCCTAAGGTGACATCCTCCTTGAATGGAATTGACACAATGTATCGCCCATCTGAATCCTTTTTTGTAGTTTTAATAAATTTATTTTCACAGATTTCATACTCAATATCATTTTTTTCCTCTTCTTCAACTTCCCAGTAGTGATTAAAATCTTTTTATTCTATTGTTGTAGCTACAATGGTTTCTTTTCTTTTGGATTTTTTACATCCAGAAACTATCCACCCGAAATCAGTTTTTTGTCCAAGAAGCCCGTCTATTTTTTTAACTCCATTTTGCAAAATGTGAGTATATACGTCTGCTCCAATGATTAGATCAATACGACCTGGTTTATTAAATTCGGGGTCGGCTAATTTAAAGCCCTTCCATTTTTTCCGATCAACATTAATTGTGTTGACTGGAAGTGCTTTCATTAGCTTTGGAAGAACAAGTGCTTCAATTTCTAAATTTTTTGGACAATTTTTGATCGAAATAATTGCCTTGTGCCTGGAAATGCACGTTCCTGTGGAAGATACTCCACTTATTTCTGTTTGTGAACGAACTTTTTTCAATTTAAGAATCTGTGCAGATTCTTCTGAAATGATTGTGCTTTGAGAACCACTATCAATCAAAGATCTTAGGTTTTCAAAACCTCCATTTCTCGACTTCACTTGAACCACAGCCGTGGATATCAAGGCTTGACCTGCTGTTCTACACGTATTCACTTTTTCTGGATTATGACCTGAAAAGTGAAGCAAAGTGTGGTGAGTTCTTTGACAAGTCGAACAAAGCTATTCGCTTGTACATTTTTTATTAAAAGGATGCCTTAGACATCTTAGGCAAAACCGATTTTTTCTTACCCAGTCAGACCGTTCTGTTAGATTCATTATTTTAAATTTATGGCATTGAGTTAAATAATGCCCTGGTAGTCTGCAATATGCACAATTATCATTTTTATTCATACTAGTATTTAACTTCCTGTGAAAATTACGAAATAGAATTGAGCCTTTTCTCTAAAAAGTCCATGACATCAGAAAGTGCCTGGATTTCTTCAGTTTTTTTGACATGGCTTTCTAATAAACTGAGCGACTCTTTGTTAAATTTTCGAAGAATTATGTGAGCAAAAATTGCATCCACTTCTTCTGGCAAATGTGCCTTTAATTTGACAATGTAAATTGACTCATTAATTGTGTCAATAAATGTCTTAATTTGATTATGGATTCCATGGATTCCAAATTTAAACTTAGCATATCGATTAGCCTATTCATGTTCTCTGAGAAAATTTTCCTTTTATTTTCAAACCGCTTGGTCAAAAACTCCCAAGTGGCTTCGTGATTCTCTCCAGAGCCAAGCAATAAATGAGTCACCATATTCCTGGCTTCTCCTTTTAATGCTGACTTCAGATAATTAAATTTGAGTGAAGGACTAAGATCCTCCCTCGTATGAATGAGCTCTGTGAAGAGCTCATTAAAAAGATCCCATTCTTTGGAATCACCAAAGAAAGTTGGTATCCGTATTTTAGGCAGGGTTGGTAACTCCTCTGCCTTTACAACTGTCGACATTTCAGCTTTGTTGTTTGCTCCACTGAGTCGACTATTTATGGCTGCCAAAACATTCTAACGCCCACAAACCGCCCAAAACTGCCACGCCCACACTTTTGAAAAATGTTTTAATATTTTTTCATTTTTGTATTGGTGTTGTAAATTTCTATCGATTTGCCAAAAAACTTTTTGCCACGCCCACTCTAACGCCCACAAACCGCCCAAAGCTGCCACGCCCACACTTTTGAAAAATGTTTTGATATTTATTCATTTTTGTATTAGTCTTGTAAATTTCTATCGATTTGCCAAAAAACCTTTTTGCCACGCCCACTCTAACGCCCACAAACCGCCAAAAACTGTCAGTGTAGAAGACCTCCTTCGCACTATCACTAGCTGAGTAACGGGTATCAGATAGTCGGGGAACTCGACTATAGCGTTCTCTCTTGTTTTGAAGTGTTTTGACTTGGCTCTTTTGTCATACCCTCTGTTTTTTGAATACCCTTTGTTGAGGCACCAATTGATTTAGGCTTAGGGAGAGCAACAATAAACAACCTTTTGTAGCAGTCACTTTATTTTTATTTAATTTATTTTAGCAAAGCGAGCAGCTTTAAAAAACTTTGTTTTTTCTCCTTCGCCAGTGTTTCCTCAAGTGTCGTACAAGTGTTGCCATATCCAATAACCGCAGATCATGGGTAACACTTTTACCAAATGTTTTCAGGGTTACGCCTTTTTCGCCAAGTTGGCGGTTGAGTTTAAATTGCGGCGGTAACATTCCCCAATATGAGGTGCTGCAGGCGGGTTGAAGTGCCACTTAATTACTTTGTATTTTATGGTGATTTCATCAAAGTCGATCTTTTGTAGTTCTTCTTTTACCATTTTCTCCGTGGCTTTAAAGTTTGTGCCATTGCCAGAAAAGATTTCATTTGGAGTCCCGCGACGTGTCAGGCTAGTCGGGCGACTGGTAATGGAGCCATTTGAGGTACTTCGGGGCTGGCGGTGGAAATTTTGCACAGTTGACAGGCCTTTCGAACTGTTTTATAAAGCACTCGTAGACGAGGTACGTAGAAGTCGCTTCGAATACGATTAATCGTTGACTCGTGCATCATATGATGTGATTTTTCATGGTAATATTTTGTAATTAAAAATGCGATTTTGGAGTTCTTTCACAGAACGATGGCGTTGTCAGGATTTATTTTATCGTTTCTTCCCTGAATGCGTTATACGCCGTCTTCGTCCAGGTAAACGTTCAGGGCAATCAACGAGCTTGACTTGTCAATGGCGGTTATTTCAGCTGAATACACCCTGGATTGCACCTGTTTATAAAGCCACGATTTTGCTCTATTTATGATTTTCGGGTCTAACGTTTTCGGTAGTTGATTTCCGAGAGACATTTGGCACGTACTCTTTGAATGTATAGCACGAATGTTGCCACAGCTCTGTATAGGCGTCTCCAATCAGAGAAGTACTCTACTGCAAAATCAAAATACTTTAGTTTGTTTACAACGAAGATATGCTTACGTAGTTCACACGGCTCGCTGTTATCGAGACTAATTTCTTGTAGTGGCCATTCGCTTTCTGGCTTGACTAGGAAGTAAGGGCCTTTTAACCAGCGATTAGCGTCAGGAGTTTTGATGAATTTGGTAGCTGAGTCCGCAACGTTTTGCTTTGTGGGAATCCATCGCCATTGGTTTCGACTTGTGTTATCGATTATCTGCCCAACTCTATGCATAACGAAGGCTTGAAATTTCCGTGGGTCCATATCAAGCCACTATATAACGGTCTGTCCAGTATGTACTTGAATTGATGTTGAGCCTTCTAACATTCAAGGCCTTTTTGGCGAGGCCCACTCCAATTACAGCGGCCAGTAGTTCCATGCGTGGTATTGAGACTGGTTTTAGTGGTGCGACCTTAAATTTGGCTGCTACCAGTACTGTGTCGACGTCTGCTCCTCGCTTGATAAGAAGATATGTGACTGCTGCGTAGGCGTACTCGTTCGCGTCTACAAACGTGTGAAGATCAATCTGGTCGGCATTCGGCAGCAAAGTGGAGTAGAAGCGAGGAAATTCCAATTCGGTAGCTTGAAGCAGGACCGTTTTCCATTGTTGCCATGACGTGAACAGGGCGTCTGGCAGTTCTTCGTCCCAGTCTATGCCTGCTCGCCATACTTTTTGCAGTAGCATTTTAAGGCCGATCGTGTAGCAGGATAACAGGCCCAAGGGATCAAAAATCGACATTAATACTTGTAGGACTTCTCGTTTTGTTGGTATAGATTCTCCATTTAGGACGTCTCTTTTAAGTCTCGCGAATCTAAAAGTATACTTAAAAACGTCGTTAGAGGGTTCCCAATACATACCAAGAACCTTCCCCGGGCCACCAAGTTCTTTGGGATGTTGTTCGGCTATTTGGCGCTCTCCAAAATGTTTGAGGATAGCGGTAGAGTTCGAGATCCAATTTCCTCCCTCAGCATGAATGTCTCGGACTTCTGATGTTACTGCGATCGCCTCAGAGTCGTCGGTGTAGCTGTCTATAAGGTCGTCCACATAATGAGCCTTTGTAATTGACTCGAAAGCTCGGGGACATTGATCCTTAAACTCCTGAGCGTTTTTGTCCCGTACATAGTGAGCAATACAGGGCGCGCAGCAAATTCCAAATGTCATTGCCAGCATGACGATTGTGCGGGGAGTTTTGTTGCCCTTGTTAAGCCATAGAAATCGTTGAGCATGCATGTCGCTTTGCTGGATAGTTATTTGATGAAACATCTCAGCGATATCCGCGCACACACCTATACGAACTACTCTGAATGCCATAAGAACCTCGGTTAGCGGGTTCAAGTAATCGGGTCCGTTCAGCATAAAGTCGTTAAGGGATTTGCCGTGACTCTTTGCAGCTGCATCCCAAACCAATCTTATTTAATGCGGCTTGTTTGGGTTTAGAGCGATGAATATAGGGAGGTACCATACACGGTTTATGTCCTCTGCTAATTTTTATGCACTTTTTATTTTCACAGTTGCTGATGCATGGCCTCAAGCACGCCTTACCACAAATTATTATGGTAAACACAACAACCTTTAGTTAATAAAACACTATAAGGTGTTTGTTTTAATTTAAAACATAAAAGATTCTTTTGTATCTTTTTGCTTTTTTTTTATACTCTGTCCCATACCATCTAGGGGGAAACAAGAGTTAATTATTTTCGCTACCTTTAGCTGCAAGATAAATGTAGCAATGCTTAAAGGAGCTGGCCTTTCTCTGAGTCCTTTACCATATAGGGAGAAACTGCAGAGTTTTACGAAGTTCAATTTCTTCGAAGGCTCGATTGACCAAATGTAAAGGTTCCAAATAAGAAGACTTTACTTGTGAGTTGATAATTTCAAACTGAATCTTTATTTTCTAAGTCCTAGCTTAGGTAGCTAACATGAAATTTACATATTCTAATCTTATCTCTAACTAGACCAACGCAGTGGCCATCTGATCCCCAGATGTGGAAAACTGTCTTAAGTGAATGAATTTTCTAGTGCACGATATTAATTATCTTCAAGGAAATGCTACGTGATCGCTTGCATCTTTATTTAAGGAATGAAACCCTCGCAGGAGTTCGTTGTTTATCCCAGATATCTATATCCTAACGCTCAGGCGTTGTTTATTTTTAGATAAGGAATTGCTGCAGCGTTTCACTAGCCATACATACATTTCTTATGTAAATCCTTTTATATATTCATGTTCGTCTGAACAACGATTTTGGAATCGCTACAAAAAAATGTTTCTTTAATTAGGAGTTTATGATTTGCCTCATCAAGTTAGTCAAAGGCTTGGCTTTTTATTAGATAGTGTCATGCGGAGGAAAGTTTTCCGTTCCTCGATATAAGTCGAAGGACTTATCTTCTTTTGGTCGGCCCTCATGCCGTCATGGCTGGCTATATACCCGAGGCAGTCAACCTGAGTGGACAGAAATTAAGTTCACTTTAAGTTTTGCCATTTTCAGACTGTCAAATACCTAACGAAGGTTAAGCCAATGACAGTTATAGTTCTTACTGAAAAAGATGATATCGTCAATGTATAAGTTAACAATTAACAATGTATTGCTTCGTAGCAACTAAGTAGCTTTGTATAAACAATGCTGACGCGCCAGAATTGGGTTCAGCGCTCCGCGCAAAGAACGCCTGGCAGCGGAAAGCTGACACTTCCTATCGGGAGTGTTGCTTCACGCTGCAAGAAATGCTGAGTCGGCTTGCCGACTTGTGGTGGCGCGATGCATTGCTCGAGGGTAAACTTAGTTTCAATATTGTCTGCTACTCAGTTCAAATCTTGTGTCGAAATAAACCACAACTTGCTCCGGCTTACTGCCGTTAAACACAATTGTTCTTATTTACAATCAAATCGCTATCGCCACAAGGCTAGTGATAATAACTAAGGGGGCGAAGTCAAGCCCTCCAACATAATCTCCGTAAACAGTGTCTAAGACGAACCTCAGCTAAAGAAGGAAGATCTCTGGACCCACCGGAACTTATATAATTGGCGCCCAACCAACAATCTGAACCCACCAATCTAATTTAACACACTTTGTCAGGCGACAAACAGGGTAGTTAAGTTAGAAGACCATGTAAGTTTTACAAGTGACTTCATTGTAGCAATCAAGAAATTTACTAGTGAAAAAAGTTGTGTATCTGGCCACGTAATAGTTGTGCGTTGTGGATTTAATCGCAAAAGCATTGCATATTTTCGGCAGAGTAAATTTTTGTTGCATACCTTATTAAAAAATAAGTGTTGCATACTTTTTAGAGGAACCAAAAATTTTTTTTTATTTGCATACCCAGTTTTAATAAAATACATTGCATACCCTCTTTTAGTAAAAAATATTGCATGCTTTGACGAAACAAATTTTCGTTGCATACCCAATAAAAGATTATTATATTGCATACCTTTTCCTGTCATACATAATAAGCCGATCGTTTGTGCTCGGCGAAAATACATATTTGTGTTGTGTCAACCAACCAATGAGTTGGGCAGGTACTTATAGAGACATAAAGGTTGAATACGATAGTGAGGACGGTTGGGAGGAGGAACAAGCAAGCCCGATAGTAGGTCAGCCGTTAGCTAGCCCCCCTATAAACAGCACCATGGACCCAGCTCAGATCCAAGCATTTATCGACAATGCCGTCAGACAGGCATTGGCACAACAACAGACCCAGTTTCAATCACAAATAAACACCTTAGCTGCGCGGGTACAGAGTTTGCAGGTGGAAGCACCGCAAATCATCACGTACGAGAAGGTTACTGTGAATCCTGAGGTTAGGTGTGACTTACCATTAGACATAATCAAGTCTGTGCCAGAGTTCTCTGGCACCCAAGACGAGTATGTGGCCTGGAGACAGGCGGCCATATACGCTTATGACCTATTCAAGCCTTATAATGGCAGTAGCGCGCATTACCAAGCTGTAGCTATCTTACGAAACAAAATTAGAGGCGCAGCTGGGGCCTTGCTCGTGTCTCACAACACTGTACTGAATTTCGATGCCATTTTGGCCAGGTTAGACTGCACGTATTCAGATAAGACATCCCTACGCCTACTGAGGCAGGGATTGGAGATGGTCAGGCAAGGGGACCTGCCATTGATGCAGTACTATGACGAAGTCGAGAAGAAGTTGACGCTCGTCACCAATAAGATTGTGATGACACACGAACAAGAGGGCGCTGACTTGCTCAACGCGGAGGTTAGAGCCGATGCCCTCCATGCTTTCACCTCGGGCCTCAAAAAGTCCCTTAGAGCTGTGGTTTTCCCGGCTCAACCTAAAGACTTGCCATCTGCCCTGGCTCTGGCCAGAGAAGCAGAAGCAAGCATTGAAAGGAGCATGTTCGCAACTTCCTACGCCAAGGCCGTAGAGGAACGTGCGCAGACGTCTGGAAACGGCAAGGGCCGCTTCCAGGGTAGACAGGGAAAAGACAACAAAGAGGAACAAGGCCAGGACAGAAACCCACACTTTGTCAGGCGACAAAAGGGTAATGGTAATGGTCAGACCAACAATGACAACCAGGCGCAAGCACCTCAACCTATGGAGGTCGACTCGTTCTCCAATTTCAGGCAGCGCACTGAATATAATATGAATAAACCCGATGAGTCCAATGCCTCTAAGAGGAGAAATTCTTCGGACCGTTTCACAGGGCCGAGACGTCAACGCCTGAACAACATTGTCCAAGAGACCCCCAAAACCAATGACTCGAAGACAAAAGACCCCAAGCAGGAGTATGAGAAGGCAGCAAAGGCTGCCGTTGAGGAAATTGATAGTGACAATGAGTACGCTCCAAGCGATGACTCATTGAATTTTTTAGGGGGCGCTCCCGGTTGCCGTTCATTGAACGACGGTTGGCTGGGAGGACTTTAAAGATGTTAATTGACACCGGCGCGGCAAAAAATTACATTAAGCCCGTAAAGGAGCTAAAAAATGTAAGGCCGGTCGCCAGTCCGTTCTCGGTGAGCTCTATACATGGCTCCACCGAAATCAAACAAAAGTGCTTTATGAAGGTCTTCAAGCACAACGCTCCATTCTTCCTATTGAATTCCATTAACTCGTTCGACGCTATTATAGGCTTAGACCTGTTAACACAGGCCGGAGTCAAGTTGAACCTGGCTGAGGAGTCTTTGGAGTATCAGGGCATTTGTGAAAAACTTCATTTTTTCAGCTGCCCTAGTATGAACTTCACGGATGTGAATGACATTGTAGTGCCTACCTCCATTAAAAAGGAGTTCAAGGACACAATTCTGAGAAGGAAAAAGGCCTTCTCTACTTCACACGAAGCTCTTCCTTTCAACACCGCTGTCACTGCCACAATTCGGACAGTAGACAACGAACCGGTGTACTCGAGAGCCTACCCAAACCTCATGGGTGTTTCTGACTTCGTGAATAACGAAGTCAAACAATTGCTAAAAGATGGCATTATCAGGCCATCAAGGTCTCCATATAACAGCCCGACGTGGGTTGTTGACAAAAAGGGCACTGACGCGTTCGGTAACCCGAACAAGAGGTTGGTAATAGACTTCAGGAAGCTCAATGAGCGCACTATCCCGGACCGTTACCCTATGCCTAGCATTCCCATGATTCTAGCGAATCTGGGAAAGGCAAAATTCTTCACTACCCTTGATCTTAAATCAGGGTATCACCAAATTTACCTCGCGGAACATGACCGTGAGAAGACGTCGTTCTCGGTAAACGGCGGCAAATACGAGTTTTGTCGTCTACCGTTCGGCTTGAGGAATGCAAGCAGCATTTTTCAAAGAGCCTTAGACGATGTACTAAGAGAACAAATTGGGAAAATATGTTACGTCTATGTAGATGACGTAATAATTTTCTCAGAAAATGAGGCCGACCATGTCCGCCACATCGATACGGTGTTAAAATGCCTAATCGATGCCAACATGAGAGTAAGCCAGGAGAAAACTAGATTCTTTAAAGAGAGTGTAGAATACCTCGGCTTTATTGTCAGTAAGGACGGAACTAAATCCGATCCGGAGAAGGTGAAGGCCATTCAGGAGTACCCTGAACCAGATAGCGTTTACAAGGTTAGGTCCTTCCTTGGTTTAGCCAGCTACTACAGAGTCTTCATCAAAGACTTTGCTGCCATAGGCCGCCCGATCACAGATATCCTAAAAGGGGAAAATGGTTCGGTGAGCAAACACATATCTAAAAAAATTCCTGTTGAGTTTAATGAAACTCAACGCAACGCGTTCCAAAGGCTGCGAAACATACTAGCATCTGAGGATGTTATACTCAAATACCCCGACTTTAAAAAGCCTTTTGACCTTACTACAGATGCTTCGGCAAGTGGTATCGGTGCAGTCCTATCCCAGGAGGGCAGGCCAATCACCATGATATCGCGTACCCTTAAACAGCCCGAGCAGAACTACGCCACAAACGAAAGGGAATTGCTGGCGATTGTATGGGCCCTAGGTAAGTTGCAGAACTTCCTGTATGGCTCTAGGGAAATTAATATATTTACCGACCATCAACCCCTCACTTTCGCTGTTGCCGACAGGAACACGAATGCCAAGATAAAGAGGTGGAAATCTTACATAGACCAGCACAATGCCAAGGTTTTCTACAAACCTGGCAAAGAAAATTTCGTGGCAGACGCCCTCTCTAGGCAGAATTTGAATGCCCTACAAAACGAACCCCAATCAGACGCTGCGACCATTCACAGTGAGCTCTCCCTGACCTACACGGTCGAGACCACGGACAAACCGTTAAATTGCTTCAGGAACCAGATCATTCTGGAGGCAGCACGTTTTCCGCTCAAACGGAACCTGGTGCTCTTTCGAAGCAAATCTCGCCACTTGATCAGCTTTACTGATAAAAGTTGGCTATTAAAAACACTTAAGGAGGTGGTAAATCCTGACGTCGTGAACGCTATTCACTGCGACTTGCCCACTCTGGCAAACTTCCAACACGACCTCATTTCCCACTTTCCAGCCACCCAATTTCGTCACTGTAAGAATGTCGTGTTAGACATAACCGACAAAAACGAACAGATCGAAATCGTCACTGCTGAGCACAACCGTGCTCACAGAGCCGCGCAGGAAAACATTAAACAAGTCCTTCGGGATTATTACTTTCCTAAAATGGGCAGTTTAGCTAAAGAAGTAGTAGCTAATTGTAGGGTTTGCACCCAAGCAAAGTATGACAGGCACCCGAAAAAGCAAGAGCTTGGGGAAACGCCCATACCCAGCTATACAGGTGAGATGGTGCATATTGACATATTCTCAACCGACAGGAAGCTATTCCTGACGTGTGTTGACAAATTTTCTAAATTTGCAATAGTGCAACCAGTGGTGTCTAGAACAATAGTGGACATCACAGCACCCCTGTTGCAGATCATTAACCTGTTCCCCAATATCAAAACGGTCTATTGTGACAATGAGCCCGCATTCAACTCGGAAACTGTCACCTCAATGCTCAAGAACAGCTTCGGCATTGACATAGTAAATGCGCCCCCACTCCACAGCTCGTCCAATGGCCAAGTTGAACGGTTCCACAGCACATTGGCAGAAATCGCCAGGTGCCTGAAGTTGGACAAAAAAACGAATGACACAGTAGAACTAATCTTGAGGGCAACGATAGAATATAACAAAACCGTGCACTCAGTTACTCGTGAGAGACCAATTGAGGTGGTTCACCCAGGGGCCCACGAGCGCTGCCTAGAAATCAAGGCAAGATTAGTAAAGGCTCAGCAAGACAGCATCGGAAGATGCAACCCATCCCGGCAAAACCGCGTGTTTGAGGTGGGAGAACACGTGTTTGTAAAAAACAACAAGAGGTTAGGAAATAAGCTAACTCCACTATGCACCGAGCAAAAAGTGCAGGCAGACCTGGGAACGTCTGTTCTTATTAAGGGGAGGGTGGTCCACAAGGACAACCTCAAGTAGGCATCCCCTCTACAGTTAGGTAGTAAGTTATGTTAAGGAAAACCCGAGCACTGTAGTATCACCTTGTCTTTAATTTCCAGGTTCACCCTCATGATGTTCATGTCCTTGGTAGTAGCGAATGCTCGGATCACCGACTTTTCGCATGCCAACTACATTCCTGTGTTAGATGGGGATGTGCTGGTGTTTGAACAGCGTGACCTCTTGAAACATTCGAGTAACCTTTCCGAGTACGCTAGTATGATAGATGAAACGCAGAAACTGTCTGAGTCCTTTCCCCATTCACATATGCGTAAGTTGCTAGAGGTCGATACTGACCATCTTAGAACCTTGTTGTCCGTTCTCAAAGTCCACCATAGGATCGCTAGGAGTCTAGATTTCTTAGGTACAGCCTTAAAGGTGGTGGCGGGCACTCCCGATGCCACGGACCTCTTAAAGATTAAGATCACAGAGGCCCAACTAGTAGAGTCTAATTCCAGGCAGATAGCTATAAACTCCGAAACCCAGAAACAGATAAATAAGTTAACTGACACCATCAATAAGGTGATCACTGCCCGTAAAGGCGACTTGGTTGACACTCCGCACTTATATGAAGCACTACTGGCAAGAAATAGGATGCTGTCTACAGAAATTCAAAATTTAATTCTCACTATTACTTTGGCCAAATCAAACATTATAAATCCCACAATTCTTGATCATGCCGACTTGAAGTCTCTTGTAGAACAGGATACCCCAATTGTCAGCTTAATAGAAGCATCTAAGATCAGAGTCCTCCAGTCCGAGAATAGCATTCATATTTTAATTGCCTACCCTAGAGTCAAGTTCAGTTGCAAGAAAGTCGCCGTCTACCCTGTATCTCACCAACACACCATCTTGCGCCTCGACGAGGACACACTGGCCGAATGCGAACATGACACCTTTGCGGTCACCGGATGCACAGATACCACACACTACACGTTCTGCGAGCGGTCTCGGCGCGAAACTTGCGTGCGCTCACTCCATGCTGGAAACGCTGCTCAATGCCACACTCAACCCAGCCACTTGCGAGAAGTAAACCCCGTAGATGACGGCGTTGTGATTATCAACGAAGCCGCGGCTCACGTTAGCACTGATGGCAGCCCCGAAACACTGATAGAGGGAACCTACCTGGTAACCTTCGAGCGAACGGCAACCATCAACGGCTCAGAATTCGTAAATCTACGGAAAACACTAAGCAAGCAGCCAGGCATTGTGCGTTCACCACTACTTAGCATCGTCGGCCACGACCCTGTGCTCAGCATCCCTCTGCTACACCGGATGAGTAACGACAACCTACATTCCATCCAAAACCTTATGGATGATATGGAATCTGAAGGCTCGCCTAGACTCTGGTTCGTGGCTGGTGTGGTCCTAAACTTCGGCTTGATTGGCTCTCTCGCCCTTTATCTGGCATTAAGGAGAAGACGAGCCTCCAGGGAGATACAGCGCACCATCGACACTTTCAATATGACCGAGGACGGCCATAAACTTGAGGGGGGAGTAGTTAACAATTAACAATGTATTGCTTCGTAGCAACTAAGTAGCTTTGTATAAACAATGCTGACGCGCCAGAATTGGGTTCAGCGCTCCGCGCAAAGAACGCCTGGCAGCGGAAAGCTGACACTTCCTATCGGGAGTGTTGCTTCACGCTGCAAGAAATGCTGAGTCGGCTTGCCGACTTGTGGTGGCGCGATGCATTGCTCGAGGGTAAACTTAGTTTCAATATTGTCTGCTACTCAGTTCAAATCTTGTGTCGAAATAAACCACAACTTGCTCCGGCTTACTGCCGTTAAACACAATTGTTCTTATTTACAATCAAATCGCTATCGCCACAAGGCTAGTGATAATAACTAAGGGGGCGAAGTCAAGCCCTCCAACATAATCTCCGTAAACAGTGTCTAAGACGAACCTCAGCTAAAGAAGGAAGATCTCTGGACCCACCGGAACTTATATAATTTATACTCAAACGCTGGGAAATGGCGTGGGCGTTTTTTTTAATTCATTCCATTCAACGTCAAGAATGCCGTTTTGGCGGTATCGGACTGTATCTAGTAAAATCCCCTCGTCAGATCGAGGGTTGTAAAATAATAAGCTCCACCAAGAGTAGATTGTGTGAAATTAATGTATGGGATCGGGTATTTGTCGGAATTCATTACGGCAAGGTTCGTCTCATCTCGTCTGGAAGTTTCGCGTCCGACACGGAGTTTCCATTGAGAGAACTTTTGGCGAAAAGCGGAATTTTAATAGCCCTAGTGTGTGTGTAGTAGTGTGTGAATAACAACACAGTACCGGTGATCGCATTTGGCCGAATTTCTAAGGCTGATATAATTATTATATATATATATATATTATATATTATCGCTAAAAGATTTTGTAAATCCGTGATGTGACTCCGATCAGAAAGCTTTACAAGATTTTTTATGCAACGCAATTTAAATAGGCGGAGAAGGTGTCCAGTTTAATTATCTAATCCATACGGCATATGAAAATGCTACCACAGCTTTGAAAGTTGGAATATAAAAATAATAACACTAAGCTTTTGTGATCCGGTGTTATCCGTATTCGATGTAATCGATGTAAGTAACAAGTGGCAGCGAAGTTTGAACCGACGCTTTTAATAATAATCCATTTAATAATCCTAATCTTATTTAGTTTGTATGAGCTGCATTCGCCGGCCCAATTAGTTCTTCCCAAGCCTTTGGTACTTGGCCGCCGCTAAGCCTTAGTAGTCGACGGTATTTAAGTTGACGTCGACTTCGTTGCGTATAGCAAGGAAGCGACAAAATGGGCCATCACTGCTAGATATTGCTTAAATCCTGCGGGCTAAAAATTTTATACCCGTTACTCGTAGATTAAAAGGGTATAGTAGATTTGTTAAAAAGTATGTAACAGACAGAAGGAAGCGTTTCCGACCATATAAAGTATATATATTCTTGATCAGGATCAATAGCCGAGTCGATCTGGCCATGTCCGTCTGTCCGTCCGTCTGACCGTCCGAATGAACGTCGAGATCTCAGGAACTACAAAAGCTAGAAAGTTGAGATTAAGCATACAGACTCCAGAGTAAAAGACGCAAGTTTGTCGATTCATGTTACCACGCCCACTCTAACGCCCACAAACCTCCCAAAACTGCCACGCCCACACTTTTGAAAAATGTTTTGATATTTTTTCATTTTTGTATTGGTCTTGTAAATTTCTTTTGATTTGCGAAAAAACTTTGTGCACGCCAACTTTAACGCCCACAAACCGCTTAAATCTGCCACGCCCACACTTTTGAAAAATAATTTGATATTTTTTCATTTTTGTATTAGTCTTGTAAATTTCTATCGATTTGCCAATAAACGCCCACTCTAACGCCCACAAACCCCCAAAAAATGTCAGTGTTCAAGACTCTCCTTCGCACTTCCACTAGCTGAGTAACGGGTATCAAATAGTCGGGGAACTTGACTATAGCGTTCTCTCTTATTTTTTTTGGTATTGTAGGTAAGGGGCACCTAAGACGCTCCGGTCATAGAACTTGGATCTTCGTCTATGACCGCCTCTGCACCAGCCGTTGCCATTATGCCCTGATAAGGGAGCTGTGCAGTAAAGGTCGTAATAAGGGTCAGGCGATGTAGACCGGTTAAATTCCATCTTAATGGCAGGTCCCGGGCCTTAAAATCGATTGTTATTTTGTGAAATCGCGGACGGATCACCGTAACTTGAGACTTGTAAAGGCCTCAAATTTTCTTAGTAAAATGGGTGTTTGGTGTTGGTTTTGTTCAAAAATATGATAGACGAATAATAAAACTAAAAAATCAACACGTTTTTCAAAGTTAGAGTGGGCGTGGGAAAAAAAATGTGGTATACAAATATAAATTGGCAGGACAATAAGTAAAATGGCAAAACATTTTTGAAAATGTCAGTGTGTTCAAAATGTTTTTGGCATATTGATCGAATTGGCAAATGACCTTATAGATCTTTAAGTTTCCAAGATCTCGACGTTTGTATAGACGGACAGATGAGCTTAGCAAGTGGTAAAGAATCAAGCGATCAAGAATATATATGTATTCCTTATGGGGAAACGCTTCATTCTAAGTGTTATATATGTAGTTATCTACAAACAATCTACGAGTAACGGGTACAAAAATCTTATATTGCCCTTCAGGTTGTTATGGGCAGATGCCGACTTGAAAGAAATGTATAGCTAATAGCTATTGTCCTTTAACAATAAAAGTAAATCAAAAATTCTAAAGTACAATACTGCTTCTTTTTTCTTAGGATTTCCAATTCATCAGTTCGAGTTACCCACGAGGATCATCCAAATCAAAATGTACTGTGAGTGATAATTTTCGACATCAGTTACAGTCCCTCATAGATGTTCTCCAAAATACAAAGCCTTGGTAAGTTTGCAATGGCGTTACCTGATAATATAGGTTACGTACATCCAATATATAGTACTCAGCAGTAAAGTTGGTAAGTATTCCACGCACCTAGTTGCGTGCACGGCACTTGGTGAACCAATTTAGGCAGGAATTTTGTTTTTATTATAACTTTTCTATTTCATTTTAAGAGAGAATTACATACGGAGATTAAAAGCATAGTAGTTTAATTGACACATGAATGTCGTAAATGTTTCCGTGGCTTAGCATAGCCAAAATATAAACGAATTTATTAATTTTATTGACTAATTTAATTTAAATTTTTACAATTGCACACCAAGTCGCGAAATAAGGTATTTTCAAATGTATTTTATGTAAGTCATTGTGTTATGTAGGAACGGGGAGAGTGCGTGGTTGATATAACCGCATAGTCTAATAAGTTTCATGTCTGTGTCTAGGTTTTTCATTTCATTTTCATTTAGAAGGACTAGCGCACTCAAAGGACTATGGTCCTATGTGATACCTATATATGTCATAATCAAACTCCTTGGTGAGGGTAACTCTTTGCAAAACCTCAGCACGGATTCCAACTACCCTAGAGGAAGCCATTCTGTGCGCTATAATACACTGATATGTATTTGTATATCTTGAACGACATTATTTCAAGCTTATTTCAAAAGGAGTTTCAAAGAACTTTTCTGCTTCTGTGATGCCTGCCTGTGATCACCTACCGCTAGAGCGAAGCTCTGGTGATCGCTTCTGCACCCCACTACCGTCGAGACATTAGCTAGGTTCAGAAAAATGTTGGTTTAAGCTTTCATTGCTTAACTCATAAATACCAACGCACTCGAAAGTATGCTCAAACGAATATAAAACCAAAATGGCCATACAATTATGATGGGGTAGCTCTAAGAGAACGTTAATTTTAACTACGAAAAGTTATGCTGGGGTATGGGGATGGGGTATGCATAGGGTTGGGCAACTCATCCCTCGCCGAAAGATCGATCTCCCGTCGAGGTGATGCTTTGAATTTATCTTTGAATTTTATAATACTATTGTTTTCCTTTGAGAAATGGCCTTTAATAATCTTTTCGCTCATTTTTTGACGGTATTAAAACCGCGGAAGGTACAAAAAAAACGTTTTTGTTTTAAAAGATAAATTTTAAGTGGTGTTTTTTACTTAAATAAAAACTCCCAACAAAAAATGATTCAAAATGTACTCTCTCTTCTCCTTAAATTTAAAATGTATGTTCCTGGGTCAAATTAGTTGGATCGCGGCACAAAGGTTTAAACCATTTTGGGCGGTGCAATTAAATGGGCGTAGACCACAACATCGGCAAAATACCTTTAAACTGTATGCGCTTCCCAATTTTTTTAAAAATGTTTAAGTGGCGGTGGATACTTTAAGAAAACTATGCGCGGCGGTCGTCGAGACGCGCTTGCGACATTAGCTTTATTCACGTTTTCAAAGGGGTCGCACCTGCGCCGCCATAAGTGCAGTTCATCAGCAACTGAACCCAAATTTTTCGGCGGGTCAGGTGCGTATGATTAACCTGGGTGGAATTCTCTCGTTATTTCTAAAACTATAAATCGGCGGCAGGTAACTCACGGGAGAGTTTTACTCCTATTTATTTTATTTAAATTTATTAATTGTATAATAATTTTTTTATTTCAATCGGGTGTCCATATATTTTTTCGGCACGCTCACAGGTTTAATAAAAAGCAAGGTAAACAAAAATTGGTGCATCTGCACTCAACCACAGTTCGCTTGAAAAGACATAATCGAGATTCCTGAAATCGTACCCCGGGCGGATGCTGGAAATGCAACGTAGCTAGTGGTGGACTATATTTTAAAACTAAGCAATTCAGAGCATTTCTGACACAGCTGATGTCAAAGATGCCGATATCACGCCTAGTAACCTCAGCAAATAGTACTTCCTCGCAACGGTCTGTCTTGTTTGACGCTTAGCGGTGGTAGTTGTCCCTTGATTTGCAATACTCGTAGAGTAAAAGTGTATACAAGATTAATTGAAAAGTATGTAACAGGCAGAAGAAAGCGTTTCCAACCATATAAAGTATATATATTCTTGATTAATAAGCGAGTTGATCTGGTCATGTTCGTCTGTCTGTCTGTATGAACATATTTGTTAATCTTGTAAATATCTCCCGATTTGCAAAACATCTTTTTGGCACGCTCACTTTAACGCTCAAAAACCTCAAAAAAATGGACTATAGTGTCCACCGCCAAGTTGATAGCATCAATAAAATAGCAATCGCCAAAAGAAACTTCTACTTACGCGTGGTCGCCTAGTTGACCGATAAATGACGATCAAAATTTTTGTGTCTACTTGGATTATCTTAGCTTGAACAAGGTTATAGTTCAATACTGGATTTTTTTGTGATCAAACTATGCCTATTTATATTGGAGTCCCAATTCAAACAACGTTACGGTGCAAGTCACCAAATGTTCAATCTGTACAGAAATTGTAGTGGTTATTTTTTGCGTATCGCAAGTACAGGACCATTGGCAATAGTCGCCGTAATAAGTACATACCAAATTGGGCTGCGGAGAAGTGAATACGTCAAGATTTCTTTTCGTACTGATTTTATTATACATGATTTTTGATTCAAATGGTTACTTAGGTATAGTACAGATAGAAATTTTCAATATGTTTTATTAACCCATGTTGGGTTCTGTGGGTTGCTGTCCTGGAATTTTCCAAATCGGCTGAAATATGAACACTCGAAAGAAAGCGAACACTTGACTTTTCGTAAATGCGCGGTCGCGACCGGGCTTATGTTTATTCGGCGAAAATAGGTTTTACACTGAAGCTTATTCTAATTAGCTAGGCTCTCCCAAGCTCAGTGGAGACTCCTTGGATGCTCTGTGGGCGAGCAGAGCGTGAGAGGGGCGGAGAGCGGGTGAAAGTCCAAACACCGTAACTTGAACAACCCATAATAATCAATAATCCTTAATAATCAATGCAAAATCTAACACAGAATTATTATTGGTTTAGATCAAGGGTTATTAAGCAGATGATGTGAAAAAGTTGTCCGACCGCCGGATACTTCTGGGTTATGTCGGTGCCTGGGTTATCAAGTCAGATGAGTATGTTGATTTAGGTAGCAGTGGATATCAGCATTAAACGAGTTCCCGCTTGGTCAAATTCGTACACCACGGTCCTGGGGGCTCCATAGGCCAAAAACAATCTGCGCTCGTTACTTACTTTGGGTACCGCGTGTGTCGAGAATTAGTTTAAACCCTCTTAATTTAATTTTTAATCGAGCATTAGATAACTTTGACGCCCATCGTGGGGCAACCCACTGCAAGATTACAACGTAAATTGGTATAGATTTTTTAATCGCGTTCATTTTAATTGGGTGTATTTTCTTCCAAGGAAATTGAAATGTAACAATTATATTGTAGTTAGATCTTACTATCGCATTTCAGAAGAAAAAGTTTGATCCTTAATAAGGCCTAAGTCGTTGCTAATCAGACGTGGTTATAAAATTGGGAACCTTTCAAGTCTCGGCTTACACCAATAAAATGTCAGCTATCCGGAAATCTTGTACCCCTAGTGAATCTCCGTTGGAATTAATTGTGCAGCCCAGGTCGACGCAGCGATACAAACACTGACCAGCGCAGCTATGAAGATGGCATAATTTACACTTAAGCGAATCCGTGTCTGATCGGAATGCCCATCTCGCCAATCGTCAGTCGCTAGCTATTAGTTGTGCGAATGTATTAGCTTTCGCGCATTCCGTTTTATTTGCCATTATCGCAAAAAGATTTTGTAAATCCGTGATGTGACTCCGATCAGAAAGCTTTACAAGAAGGTGTCCAGTTTAATTATCTAATCCATACGGCATATGAAAATGCTACCACAGCTTTGAAAGTTGGAATATAAAAATAATAACACTAAGCTTTTGTGATCCGGTGTTATCCGTATTCGATGTAATTTCTTAAGTAACAAGTGGCAGCGAAGTTTAATCCGACGCTTTTAATAATAATCCATTTAATAATCCTAATCTTAATTATTTTGTATGAGCTGCATTCGCCGGCCCAATTAGTTCTTCCCAAGCCTTTGGTACTTGGTCGCCGCTAAGCCTTGGTAGTCGACGGTATTTAAGTTGACGTCGACTTCGGTGTCGACAGTATTACTACACGGCAAGCGGTGAGCGCTTCAACGGCGGATATCGCCACTCTGTGTCAGCGTTCCCGTGATTGGTACGGCGGTATGGTACAGCCAAGCGGTTAGTGCTCCACCGTTAACTTTTCCTCCTTCGAAAATTTGCGACCCGCAGATCTTTGCGGGGGTCGCACTGACGGCCTAAGCCTCCAGTTCGACGATGCTCCGGTGCGATGGAATGCCTTTGGTGGAAGTTACTTTCCTCCCTGCGATGTATAGCAAAGAAGCGACAAAAGGGCCATCACTGCTAGTTATTGCTTAAATCCTGCGGGCTAAAAATTTTATAGCTGTTACTCGTAGAGTAATAGGGTATACTAAATTCGTTGAAAAGTATGTAACAGACAGAAGAAAGCGTTTCCGACCATATACAGCATATACTTTATTCCGTCCGTCTGTCTGTCCGTATGAACGTCGAGATCTCAGGAACTATAAAAGCTAGAAATGTAAGATTAAGCATGCATCCACACTTTTGAAAAATGTTTTCATATTTTTTCACGTTTTTGAAAGTCGTAAATTTTTCTCGATTTTCCAAAAACTGTCAGTGCTGAAGAGTCACGTTCGCTGTGTATCAGACAGTCGGGGAACTCGACTATAGCGTTTTCTCTTGTTATACAGATTTGTATATATTTATTTTTAGTTTTTATTGTTATTTGCGTGTGTTTTGTATGTATTTGTATGTATGTATCAAAAAGGAGGTCGACTGGTTGATGGTCGGTATAATCCTTAATGGCCGCGGCGCCATATAGGTAAGATCGTAAATTATCAAAGGCCCATACTATTGCTAGCATATCTTTCTCGTTCACTGCATAGTTTTCTTCCGTTTTATTCAATGAGCGAGGTGTTTTGGCGATCCTTCCCGTCATCGTTTTGAGATAGAACGACCCCTATGGCATAATAAGAAGTATCAGTTGTTAAATGGAAAGTTTTATTAAAGACTGGGAAAGCTAAAACCTCTGAGGAAGCAACGATGTTTTTAAGGTCATCAAAGTCCTTTATGGATTCCTCATCGAGTGAGATTAAAATTAGTCTCGATTGGAACGCTTTACCTTAAGCATGCTCTCACCTCGTTAGTGGTTTTGCGATTGGCGTAGTAATAGGAAGTCATTTCTAAGAAGCTTTAGAGTTCTTTAAGATTCGTCGGTTGAAGCATTTTTTCTATGGCTTTCACCTTCTTCCCATCAGCTTGGATCCTATCCGGCGTTAGGTTTCGTGTAGTTTGTGCCAGTGAGACTCGTAGTCTTCACTAAGGACAATAATATTGTCAATGTATTTGTAACAAATGTTACCGATATATTCTCGTAATACATCGTCGATCAGTGGAAAACTGCACGGGCATTTTTCAGTCAAAAAAGTTTCCCATTCAATGTAGGAAATGCAGTTTTTGCGATGGCAGATTTTTTCATGTGAATTTGATTAAACGCAGACGTTAAGTCGACTCTCCTAAACTAGACAAGGTAGACGTTATATCGGGGATTGGGTAGGTGGCAGAGATAGTGACGGCGTTAAGACGCTTAAAATCAATTACCATTCGATATTATTTTCCCCATTAGGCTTCGGTTTTTTTGGGACTACCCAGATTGGGGAATTGTAGGGGCTTTCGAAGGGCCTAAGTAGGAGTTCTTCGACTTAATTTTCTACTTCTCCTCTAATGGCCGGATTGTAAGGGTAGATGGGTTCAGAGTGCTTGTTAGGATCTCTGCTTGAAGGCTTGTTTGAACGGCCTCACCCGGCGAAAGTGGGTCGAAAATGGTTAAGCACACATCAATCACAGATTCAAGGCACTCTTTTGCTTCTGCTGGGTGTTAATGTAAATTAATGAGTGAACACTCAGGGGGACATGGCTAAAAGTAGAATTTTTACCCTTTAGCTATTATTAGGGAGTCATTTTTCCTGTCGATTATTGCATTAAGTACTCATTGCATTGCAATGAGTAAAGGCTTCCACGGTCTTTGCCCCCTGAGTCATTTTACCCATTTGGTTTTTCAAGGTAAGTAGATCTTGCTTATCGGCGTAATGGAGCATTAGGGTTCTTTTTATCTCAGGCCAGTCGTCTTTCAGATCAATGTAATATTGAAGGGTAGTCTCGGCTTACCGCTAATCTTCTGCCTTATGCTAACAACTATGGAACGGTGAAGAGGCCTTTCCTTGATTATTTCGTAATCTGTTATTCGATCTATGAATCGTAACTACTAACCTCGGCCTCAAAAACCTGCAGTTCTTTCACACAATCCAGCAATCTGACAATTTCCTTCAAGTCATACTCAGTGCGGGCGGGGGTTTAAATATCCTTACCCTCAGTCATCTGGCCAAGTAATAGGGTCAGATTGGTCTCAAACTTCGTAAGAGCGGCCTTTATTTCCTGCATATTAATTGAATGACTTAAAAAACAGATTAGGGCTCTTTATTATAGGGCAGAGTGACGGTTTTTTTTGTGTATGTAACTTTTCCTGTCGTTTCACTGAAAACACCTCACTTACCAGCGTTAAAAAAGAGGTGGTTTGACGAGGTTTTATGTGATTTTTTAATTGTGTCCCTTCGTATTACCTTTGGGTACTTGTATTAGCGACAGGTCACTTGCAACGTGAAGACTCTGAGGGCAAATTATTAACTTTAGTGTGATGTTGCTAAAATTAAAAACAAGAGAGAAGTTCCCCGACTACCTGATACCAATTATTATTTCGTTTTGGCTTTTGGACCTACTAAGGTACGGTTGCCACACAATCAATTAGGCGGCCCCTTCTGTGTTGATAACACGGAGCTTATCTGGTGAAATACCCACACCATTTTCTTTGTCTTATTATACCCCTTATCCGTAGAGTAAAATGGTACACTAGATTCGTTGAAAAGTATGTAACAGGCAGAAGGAAGCTATTCCGAGTATATATATTGTTGATCAGGATCAATAGCCGAGTCGATTTGGCCATGTTCGTCTGTCCGTCCGTCCGTCTGTCCGTCTGTATGTATGTTCGTCTGTAAATTTCTATCGATTTGCCAAAAAACTTTGTGCCACGCCCACTGTAACGACCACAAACTGCCAAAAACTGTCAGTGCTGAAGACTCTCCTTCGCACTTCCACTAGCTGAGTAACGGGTATCAGATAGTCGGGGAACTCGACTACAGCGTTCTCTCCGCTAGCTACCACAGTGGTTATCAAATTCATATTTTAATGCTCTAACGCCCGTGAATCTAAATCACTGCGGTAGCTTGGCCACTTTTTTTTACTTCACCATATCCCTTTGCGCACATGAACAGCACGGGGCAGGTCACCGCTGTGGGTCGGCTATATAATTATTTCATGTTATTAATATCCTTTATTTTTTTTATTTTGGAATCGACTGCACTCTGCGCTCCGCATTTTGAATTTATAATTAAAGAATTTAATAATCCTAATCTTAAGTAGTTTGTATGTGCTGCGTTCGCCGGCCCAAGCGTTTAGTAATTCGTCGCCGCTAAGCCTCGGTAGCCAGAGGTATCCTGGTTAAAGTCGACTTCGGAAGCGTTCAGCGCTCCAACGGCGGGTAACGCCATGCTGAGTCGGCACGGGATGCGGGGAAAATGTAGTGCCAGCGTTCCCGTCATTGATGGAGCGAAGCGGGTTGCTGCTATTAAATCATATGCACATTTTCTTTTTTGAGTTTTAATTAAAAACATATTCATTCCGTAAAATGTAATGATATAAAATAAACAAATTTTGAATGTTTTATGTAAATATATATGGTGTTTGGTTATGCCGGCTGCAGCCAGTAGCAGCTCACAATAAATGTTATTTATTTTATTTTATAAAGCTTGTACATTGCTCTGTGCAGCAATAGATTTTGCATTCCCCTTTGTACTGTATTCCTCTCTCTCTCAATAGAGAGCGATCACAGCTGTTAAATCTTTATCTTGTGACACTTGCTCATTTGCCTTTTGCATAGCAAAGTCAGTTACAAAGTAAGTGTTGATCACTCCGGTACTGCTGTGATACACTCTTGCTTTCAATCGGTTCGATACGGGCACTGCCGCCGTTTTTATAAAGTTTGTAATTGAAGTCGTGGAAAATCGTTAGAATATGAGACCGTGTTATAAATAACGATTATTGTTAAAAATAAGAAATGATAAGTAGTCGCCTAAGACTTTGTATGAAACAAATCTCGCTTAAAACATTTAATTATTTCACCCCCAAAGTTATAGCCCTGTATGGCAAAAAATATATTGGAAAATATAAACTGAAATATAAATTGAAATGTTAACTTTATCGTTTTTATAAGTTGCTACACTACTTCTCCAAGTCAGTGGAAGCGCTTATTGCCTTATCATATAGTGACCCCGACGTGATCGGTAAGATTTCTTTACCGATTTCTTTCGTGAACTCAGAAACAGTTAAACTAATTTCGGTGCATTTTTGTGTGTACATAAGTGGCTGTACTTTTTCGCCCCAGCTACTTTTGATTTACCGCAAGCATTTTCGTTTGATTTCGGTTTGTTTGCTTCCGCACATAAGCATTCACGCGAAGCGGCAGTTTAACCCGTGTCGCTCGCCCCCATTTTCGGGTTCTTCTTTGCCTACCGCAAATTCGTGTCGTTTTGGCTGTTCAAAACGAATTGACTTTGTGCATAAACACACACACATCATTGCTATTATGTGTGCAGTTTGGTTGCCGATGCAAATACAGTGCTTGTAAAACTGTTCACAATTGTGTGCGCTTTTTACATTGTCCGCTTTAAAATTCAGTTCTTGAAAACTGTTAACAAATGGGGAGTGACTAGTTCAAAGACATTGTCCTTGAAATGCGGTATGTTGTACAAACGGAACAGTAGACTCAAAGTGCGAGAGATTTCTTGTTCAACTATGAGTCCAGATCCCGGACCTGAGTGGCCTTCTGGTTCTCTATTTCGACGACTGACGCCTTATGTCGATGTTTTCCACTGTCATCGAAAAAATCCAATACTGGCTGAAAATAGCTTGATTACCTCAAGACTTGCCTAAGAGGTCCCGCTTTGGCTGCCGTTGCAACGCGTTGGTGCTTTAGAGGTCACTGATGTAAATTACTCGTATGCCCTGGTTTTGTTGGATAAGCGCTACAAAAAAGGAGGCTTATTTTCACGGCTTACATTTCGGCGATCATGAACCTATAAAAGGTAGAGGGTTCATCTTCTGGAAAGCTGCGTGAACTGTCCGACCAAATTAATTTGCGTTTACAGCCATTTCGCAGCATGGGCACCGCTATGGAAATATCCGAATGTTCTCTCCTTTATTGTCTTGTCCAATAGGTCGACCGTGAAACCCAGCTATTATGGGAGGATGCTGCTTCCATTTCTGGAGACAAGATGCCAAAAATTTGAAAACATCGAACATACCAATGCTGCACTTCGAATTCTACCACAACTCTAGAAATTCATTTGTCGCCACTACCCCTGTCGGTAGCTGCCTTGTCTGCAATGATGTAGACCACATAATTTTTGGTTGCCCACAATTCAGAAGACTGATCGCTTACAGGAAGCAAAAAGGTTTGGTTTATGCCAAAACTGCCTTAAAGGTGGACATCACCTACGAAATTGTAATGCCGATCGCTGTGTAATTACAAAATAATTGTAAATGTAATGTTGGCCAGGTACAACCGAGAACTTAACTCTATGGTTGGCTGGGGTCGATAGACTCAGACGAGTCATCGGTTTACGTTGTCCAGCACTGAGAGCGTCTTCCAATTTTCCAATAGAAGCACAGCTATATTTATTGGAATTTTGGCGGTTCATAAATGCCCACGCGATTACAGTCTCGTTCTTTTTCATAACCAGAAACAGATTGTTCGATCTGTGACACGATCTGTACTGGAGAGAAAACGAAACTGTCCCAACATTTGAAGTGGCATCTGTGTTCTTCGCGTGGGATGCCTCGCCTTGGAGCCCCAACCACGTGGTTCGCAAAACCTCCTCGAAGTAAATTCTCCCAAGAACTTTCCTTTATCAGGTATGTCGCCATCTTGAACTAGTGCCCCAACCTAAATCCGCTCTGTTGGCAGTATCAGTGGAACCACTACAAGAAGTCCAAACCGTAAAATGAGCTAATCCGCACCAGTTACTTTTACCAGCCAGGTTAATTTATGAAAAGCAATACCAGGACCAGTCAGCGAATAAGGTGTTAGTTAAGATTAAAGTAGTGCAAGTGGTGGTTGCTATACCATACGGGAGTCGACTTGCGAGACTGTGTTTCGTAACCGCAGTCATGTAGCCCCTTAATTTTTATAAGGAAGTTAATCGCCGCTAGCATCGATAACATGTAACATCATTTCATCGCTGGAAGGTCTTTCAACGCTGGAACTGTACACATGTGAGTCCGTAAAGCTAAGAGTAATTCCGTTTTGTCGTAGCGTAGAACATTTAAAATGAATATAAAGATAAGGGGGTGGCTGAAAAACAAAAAAAAAAGCCCGTTACGAAAGACCTTTTTTTTATTTTTACGAAGTGTCCTCATCTGGCCTAACATTATTATTCAAAATATTTCTTACCTAATGCATAGTTTGTTTGATAGAAAACCCAAAAACTTACCATACTCATTAAGATTACTCTTACAAATTTAATTAACATTGTCAATACTCTTAGATCTTAGAAAATGTAATGAATTGAAATTTCGGTAGTTTAAGTAAATAGATGAGATTTTATTATTTTTTTTTGAGTAGGCGCACAATGAAGTTTGATAAACGAATACTCTTACTAAATCTTATTTGTTAGGCCATCCAGCCTTTTCTGTAAATAAAGGTAAATTATGAATTTGAAGAAATTTTGAATTGTCAAACCTGTCATTTGTAGAGTGGCCACTGCCGTCATTAATAGTAAAAAAAAAATCAGGATCTTGGGTTCCTTGCCGCGGCTTGCTTGACACAA
This sequence comes from Drosophila santomea, assembly GCF_016746245.2. Classification (NCBI taxonomy): domain Eukaryota; kingdom Metazoa; phylum Arthropoda; class Insecta; order Diptera; family Drosophilidae; genus Drosophila; species Drosophila santomea. The sequence goes on from NW_025319002.1 coordinate 452,660, forward strand.
CTTTGCCCAAGAAGAAGTCTGCAGCTACAGTTTCTGGAATTGATGATGCCAGATTTAGCTCAGATGGATGGAAAAAATTAATTTCAAATCTCAAACTTCAGAGTTTGTTGCCAATATTTCAGATCTGCTAGAGCCTAATATCACGGACAACCATCCCAATCTAACTGTCAACTCTGAAGCCTGGAAAATACCAGCTAGTCTTCGTTTGGCCGATCCCCGAAAAATTGACTTGCTGATAGGCGCTTGTCAATTCTATGATCTGCTGTGGGAGATTCCTATCAACAAAACTATCGTCGTTTTTTAAATCTGGAAAACAAATTTAATTGCCATCGCCAGCTCAAAGATAAGTATTCAGCCTTTATTCATGAGTACTTATTTTTAGATCACATACCATTTGACTCGCAGAAACTATGTACATTTTATTTGATGCATTACTGCTTTTTAAAGAAAGGCAGCACAACAACTATGGTACGTGTTTTCTTTGATTGATTGTTCTGGATACTCTTTGAACGATATACTCATGGCAGGCCGCACTTTGCGGCCCAAACTGTTTCACACTTTGTTACAGTTTCGAACCTTCCCTGTTGCTATAGCTGGTGACATCTGTAAGATGTACCGATGTGTCCGGGTCAAGGAAGCGGACAGCTATTTGCATTTTGTGACGTGACACATCCCAGGAAAAGGTACAAGTATTTAAGCTTGATACCGTTCCCAACGGAACAAAGCCAGCTTCATATTTTTTTATGACTTTTATGTTAATGACTTTATTACTGGAGGACCAAAGGACCAAACAAGATCGTCATCGAACGCTCGAGGCGATCGAAGATTTTAAGCCAAACGCTCAATCCAGAGCACTGCGGACTGACAATAGCCCGCGGGCGATCCAGACCTTTGAGAATAGAGTGACGGTAACTCCACAATCCTGTAAACTTTGTTCGCAAGAGAACCATCCTATCCGAGTATGTGCGTTATTCTTACGAATGCCAGTCGGAGAGCGGAAGAAATATATAAAACAGCAGAAGTTGTGCTTAAACTGTTTTGCTAGAACGCATCTGCTTAGGGATTGCACTAGCACGCATAATTGCAATACTTGTAAAGGGCGCCACAACACTCTCCTACACCGAAGCGGCACTCCACCAGTCCAGTCAGCGGTCAATCCTGACCACCAGGCCCACGTATCCACATTTAACCACCAGCAAGATATACAGTCCACTCCATTAACGAATCAACCGAATGTGCAAACGTTTCTGGCTGTAAACACTCAAGGGGTCCTCCTGAGTACAGCTTTAATAGAGATTTGCCATTTAGGCATCAAATACTCAGCACGGGCACTTATTGACTCGGGTTCTGAGGCAACCTTTATTTCAGAACGCTTGTTCAACTTGATTAAGTTGCCTTATGAATCCATCCATGCTCAAGTTTCAGGGCTCAACCTCACTGTTGCGGCTCAGCCCCGTAAGCGCTGTCAACTCAGCATAGGTTCTCCGGTCAAGCCCCACATCCAAATTAAGACTTCTGCATATGTACTACCACAACTGGCCGGGAGTCTCCCATCCTTTACTTTACCTGAGGACTCTTTAAAGCATCTGCCGCCTTTGCAACTAGCAGACCCAAATTTCTACCGGAGTTCGCAGATCGACGTTCTGATCGGTGCCGATATCCTGCCATCGATCATTCTCAGCGGCTCCCATCCCAATATCTGTGGCACGCTTCTTGGCCAGGAGACCATATTCGGATGGATTCTTTGCGGTCCGATCGCAACGAATCCCACAAGCAGAATATGCTAATTTTCGTCCCGACTAGCTGTCACCGAGTCCAGACTGGACAACATTCTCACAAAATTTTGGGAGGTGGAGGATGTTCCAGTGAAGCGGGTTAGGGAATCCACCTCGATTTGCGAGGAAAACTTTGTCCAATCTACCAAAAGGAACGAGGATGGGAGGTATGTGGTTTCGTTGCCCTTTAAAGAGCCTAACAATATCAACCTTGGGCACTCCAGGTCGATCGCACTGGCTCAGTTCCTCCGAAACGAGATTCGACTGAATAAAGACGTTGCGTCAAAAAAGCAGTACGACTCAGTCATTCAAGAGTATTTAGATTTAGGTCATATGCACCAAGTCTCTCCGGACGACTCTAATAATTTTTATTTGCCCCATCATGCTGTCTTCAAACCAGACAGCACCACAACGAAGGTTCGCGTTGTGTTTAATGCTTCCAATCCTTCATCCAACGGGAACAGCCTCAATGATATCCTTCATGCGGGGCCCGTACTGCAGTCCGATCTTACTATCCAGATTCTAAAATGGCGTTTCTTCAAGTATGTGTTCAATGCGGACATCACAAAAATGTACAGGCAAATTCGGGTAAATTCAACCCATACGCGCTTTCAGAGAATCCTCTTTCGCAATAAGGATGGAGAGCTCTGTGACTATGAACTCGATACAGTCACCTTCGGCGTAAACTGAGCGCCTTTCCTAGCCATCCGCGTTCTACAACAGTTGGCTCAGGATATCCGAGGCCAATATCCTTTGGCAAGTGACATCATCTCGAACTTCATGTACGTTGACGATGTGCTCGCAGGCACTCACACTAAGCAGTCGGCAGTTTTAGCCATCGAGGAGCTTCGGCTGGCTCTTGAGAGTGCTGGTTTTCCATTGCGGAAGTGGACCTCGAACGAAAGAAAACTCCTACAAGAGGATCCAAAGGAGCACTTGATTAGTGCAGACTTTCTGGAGCTTGAAGAGGCTAGTACGGCGAAAACCCTACGCCAACGGATCGTTGGCAAGCTACATCTGATAGTTTCTTTTTTATTCCAATGGTGATCACCCTCCAAACTGCTTACACAAAACGAGAGGTTTTATCTCAGATAGCCAAACTTTTCGACCCAGCAGGGTGGCTATCACCTTTCGTAGTCCGAGCCAAAATTTGTATGCAGAAAATTTGGCTACGGGAGCTGGGCTGGGATCAGCCACTCCCCAGGGATCTCGCGACCCAGTGGCGGGAGTTCCTAGAAGGGTATCCTGCCCTGAAGGAGATTCGTATCCCGAGATGGGTACGTTTCCATCCAGCTGCGAAACTCCAGTACCATGCGTTTTGCGACGCGTCACAGGACGCCTATGGGGCTGCTATTTTCGTCCGAATCGAAACGAAGGAAGGCTGTTGTACCCATCTACTTACATCCAAAACCCGAGTCGCTCCTGTCAGATCCATCTCCATACCACGCTTGGAATTGTGCGGAGCAGTGCTGCTCACGGAGCTGGCAGCTCTAGTAATTTCTGAAGTGCCTCCTTATGACTATGAGACCTTTTACTGGACCGACTCTACGATCGTTCTTGCATGGCTGAGTAAGCCAGCGTGACCCTGGACAACCTTCGTTGACATCAGGGTCGCAAAAATCGAACAGTGTACCGACGGAAGCAAGTGGGGACATGTACGATCCGAAGACAATCCAGCTGATCTGGCAAGCCGGGGCGTCTCACCCCAAGAGCTGAAGGACAGCGCACTGTGGTGGCGTGGGCCAGCTTGGTTGCACCTCAAACAGGAGCAGTGGCCGAGTGAGTTGTTGGTCCATCCGGAGACTGAGCTTGAGCAGCGCCCCGTCAAATGCCACACGGTCGCAGTGCCCTCAGCAGTTGAAATCCTAGAGAGGTTCTCAGCCTTTGACCGAGCTCTGCGAGTTCTTGCTTATGTGTTTCGTTTTGTGAAAAGTTGCCGGAGGGAAGGTGTAGCCTCATCGGCAGAACTCACTGCGGCGGAGTTGTCGGAGGTGCAGGAGCGGCTAATTGTGCTCACTCAGAAGAATGAGTTTCCCGCCGAATATAAGGTTTTGAGCAACAAGCAACAAGTTCCACCCGCAAGCGCAATTTCGAACCTAAACCCCTTTCTTGACGGGAATGGGGTCTTGAGAGCAAGCGGCAGGTTACAAGCATCTGAAATGCTTAGTTATGATGAAAAACATCCGATCATCCTTCCTGCACGGTGTAGGTTCGCCGAACTTCAAGTCTTGTTTATCCATCGCATATCCTTGCATGGGGGGAATCAATTAATGATCCGACTGATTCGCTCCAAATTCTGGATTCCCAAGCTTAAAATGTTGGTGAAACGAGTGTGTGTCATCCACAAGAAGAGACTGCAGACGCAGTTGATGGGGAATTTGCCCCGTGCGAGGTCCACCTTCTCCAGACCGTTCACCCATACGGGAGTGGACTTCGCAGGACCATTTGACGTCAAGAGTTATGTCGGTCGAGCCTGCAAAATCACAAAGGGGTACGTGTGCGTTTTTGTGTGTTTTACTACCCGGGCTATCCATCTCGAAGCGACCTCTGACTTGACCACAGAGAAGTTCTTGGCCGCATTCTCCCGGTTTTTGCTCGGCGTGGGTGTCCACAACACGTCTACTCTGACAACGGGAAAACGTTTGTCGGAGCTTCCACGTCCTTATCAAAGGATTTCATTGAAGCTACCAGAACATCGGTTTTATCGCAGCACAGTCTTCAGAATGTGTCCTGGCATTTCAACCCTCCTGGCGCACCTCATATGGGAGGGCTTTGGGAGGCAGGTGTGAAGAGCTTCAAGTCGCATTTTTACAAGTACACAGCCGCTGGGAAATACACGTTCGAAGAACTGACTACCCTCCTGGCGAAGATTGAGGCCTGTTTGAACTCCAGGCCCATCTCGCCAATGTCCGAAGATCCCACGGACCTTATCGCTCTGAGCCCTGGGCATTTTCTAATCGGTGGACCATTGCTTGCGGTAGCAGAACCTGAGGTTAAAGAAGGTCCCAGCTCCATTATCAATCGGTGGCGGAGGTTGAAAGCCCTGAATCAGCAGTTCTGCCTGCGTTGGAAGGAGGAATACCTAAAGGAACTCCACAAAAGGAATAAATGGAAGTTCCCAACGCGAGATCTCCAGGCTGGAGACATGGTGGTGATCAAAGAGGAGAACTTGCCATCCAACGAGTGGCGACTTGGGCGTATCCAAGTGGTCTGTCCCGGCGTGGACGGCAAGGTCAGAGTGGCAGACGTGCTCACAGCACGGGGGGTCGTCCGAAGACCAGTGGCAAAAATGATCCGCCTTCCAATGGACAGCCCGAATGAGTCGAAAGACTCCTCCATACTTTAAGTATTTGAAAACCTGCTACTGACGACCCCTAGGTTGTGTCGTCCTACGTCGTCCATGTGTCATGATCATCCGCATCTATCTCATCTAATTTTTTATTTTGCCCATTTCTTATGTAGCCGCATATACAATGGCTCCAGCGATCCGCCACGATGTATACCGCTGTCGAGTGTGCAGGGGGGTTCACCCATTGAGGAGCTGCCAGCGATTCCTGCAACTGCCGGCTGTGAAGCGGCAACTGCGCTAACTGTCTGGCCCACGAGCATTCGGGTCGGTCGTGTCGCAGCAAATCGAGGTGCCGCATCTGCCGAGAGGCCCACCACACTCTGCTGCACATCCGCGGCGAGCAGCCAGGCTCTTCGAGGCCTCAACGGAAGCGTGAGCCACAAGCAGCGGCTCAGCCTCAACGGCGTCAGGAAGTGGGTTCGACCGGGTCACGACGCTCAGCCTCGCCGATGGATAGGTCCCCACCCCACAGCTCATTGTCAACGCCGACGGGCGCGCCTAGCTTGGTGCGGACGAGCGTCAGCATCCTTCCGACCGCTGCCGTGCTCATTGGGTCCGAGCAGAAGAGATTCGATGTGCGAGTCGTGGTGGATCCGTGCTGTCCCGTGAGTCGCATCCACGTCTCGCTGGTGAAGGCCCTCAACTTGGCCGTCACGGGCGTGGGCAACGAACGGCTGTGCACCACCGAGATTCGCTCGAAAACGTCCCGGATGAGCAAACAGCTGCTGATGGTGGTGGACGAGCAGATGCAGAGCCGGACGCCGGCACAGCCCCTGGATCCGAAGGTGCAGGACATGTTCCACAACATGACGCTAGCGGATGACCGGTGGTTCCACCCAGCGCTTGTCTCGGCTGTCCTTGGAGCAGACGTTTACGCCGACCTGATGCTGCCGGGTATCATCGCGAGCCAGGACGGCCTGCCCATGGCACAAAATTCCAAGCTGAGATGGATTCTTTCGGGACGCTGTTCTCTGTCCTAAATGTGCAAGTATTCCTCTTGCAAGGGGGGGAGAATGTTCATGCCGAACAGCTGAGTCCGGTATCCCGCCAGCAGAGCATCGCTGTTGGCGGAATGTTTCGGAAGTGGGACATGAAGCCGTTATTTTATGTGAGAAAATTACTTGAAAATAAAACCTCAAACGAGAAGGACGAACTCCAACACCTTTTGTTTTACTAAACTCTGGGAATATTTGCGACACCAGCTTTTCCGGCCCCCGACGTCTCAACAGTCATATTCGCAATTAAAAGATCCTATTGGGTGATAGGAGCTTGGGGAGCAGCTAACTCCAAAGGTCATTACTTGCATGACGTAGTTCTCCCAAGTTCCGTGTCATGATCTAAGAATACAAATCGTTGATAATTTTGGTCCTCAACGCTTATTTTCACCTGGTAAAACATTTTTGCAGTATCTCCTCCAATTTCTATACGCCTTTCCCTGAATCTGCGTAGTATGGGTCAGAGAACTGCAACGAGTATGATTAAGTATGAACAAATACTCTGTCCAAAAAGAGAATCAAATCGGTACCAATCAACACGACCAACTTGTCCATTCAATATAAGTATGCCCAGCGTCGAACTGATTTCAGACTGAATCAGACTCGGCTATACGGTATGGGCTACTTCGGTTGCTATCAAAGTGGATCGGCTAAAGTCGTACGACGTTCCATTGCATTGAACGTCTTGATTGATTTGTTTTGATTTGGTTTGATTCAAATCATTTGAGGTTTACTCGAGTAAAAATGTATGAACTGTAGGTATGAAGCGCAAACTGAACGATTCTCATAATAATAAAGTAACTTCAGGAATATATATATTTATTTATTTACATATATTTATTTTGTGGCAGGAAATTTTTATAAATTGAATTTAAAAATATTAGGCTATCGACTGAGCCAGGTGCAAGTAGGTTGCATTTTTCTGTTATTATTTTTCCAGCTAAGGAGAAGGATCTCTTAGCTGCGGCACTACTTGCTGGCATTGAGTGAATGTCCATGGCCACCTCAAACAAATTTGGAAATTTTGGTTTATTTAAAGTCCACCAATCCAGCAAATTAAAGCTATTTAACATTTCCACAATTTCTTTCGTCTGGAGTTTCTATTTTTGGTTAACCGAAATTTTGTATTAATTGCGCAAAGAAAAAGGCGCAATTAAAGCACCCGTCTGGCTATTTAAGTCAAAGTTAAATATTGAGCTTGTAGTTGGAGTTAAGGGTGTTAATGGCATTTTTGGGCTTTTTTGAAAAAACAAGCGATGCACAAAATTCTTGTATCTCATCCAGCTCAGTTGCTTGCATATTAATCGATGGAGGGTATAAAAAGAAGGCCAAATATTTAAACGTTTCAACGTTTTCTAAAATGTGTTAATGTTATTTTGTAGAGCTTTAATAACATTTGAGCCTCTATCGCTCACAAATTTAATGGGCTCTATATTGTCAACTCCAAATTTCTCAAATATACTGTGCAGTTTTTTAGAGATGTTTTAACTGGTGGTCTTTTGGAAAGCCATTAATTTCATCACGAGCACAATGTCTTGTACTCAATGTCTACTTGCTGGCATTGAGTGAATGTCCATGGCCACCTCAAACAAATTTGGAAATTTTGGTATATTTAAAGTCCACCAATCCAGCAAATTAAAGCTATTTAACATTTCCACAATTTCTTTCGTCTGGAGTTTCTATTTTTGGTTAACCGAAATTTTGTATTAATTGCGCAAAGAAAAAGGCGCAATTAAAGCACCCGTCTGGCTATTTAAGTCAAAGTTAAATATTGAGCTTGTAGTGGGAGTTAAGGGTGTTAATGGCATTTTTGGGCTTTTTTGAAAAAACAAGCGATGCACAAAATTCTTGTATCTCATCCAGCTCAGTTGCTTGCATATTAATCGATGGAGGGTATAAAAAGAAGGCCAAATATTTAAACGTTTCAACGTTTTCTAAAATGTGTTAATGTTATTTTGTAGAGCTTTAATAACATTTGAGCCTCTATCGCTCACAAATTTAATGGGCTCTATATTGTCAACTCCAAATTTCTCAAATATACTGTGCAGTTTTTTAGAGATGTTTTGACTGGTGGTCTTTTGGAAAGCCATTAATTTCATCACGAGCACAATGTCTTGTAACTTGTTGTCGACCATGTAGTGGAATGTGACGCCCAGAAAGTTTCGATGAAAATATTTATCCGTCCACATATCAATTGTGGCTGATGCTCTCCCCTCGAAGTTGTCTTTTTTCCTCCGCTGCGTCCTTTTGCACGTTCCTCGATATGGTTGTTGGATCGGGTGTAAGGTCTTCCAAGTCAATATTCTCTCCGTAATCTGCCCCCAGCTTTATAAAAAATTTGAGCATTGAGCCAGCACCTTGTACAGCTGAATACGGTCGGCCATCTTCGGTGACCCAATTCGTACAAATTTTGGTGGCCTCGGTTTTTTATTTTAACAGAAATTTGTTTTAACGAAATTGGTTTATTCATGGCCTTGCAACACTTATGCCTATGCAAGTTTGAGGTTTCGCCGTTTTTATAAGTTAGCACAATTGAGCACGTGCGACAATAAACGAAGCCGGGCACAATTTCGTCATGTTCATTTTTTTATTTCGGCCAATATATTCCATAAGGAACTTCGACCTTTGCGTACACCACTTAAGGTATATGTTCCGCACTTTATTGTATCGAATACAGCTGAATTGTTCTCCATTTTTACAAAAGTTTAACCAATCTAACCACGTGCATTCACGTGCAATTGTCGTATTTCATGACGCAAAAGCTTTGGGCTTTGAGCAAGCTTTCGATTAGGTCACTATCCTTATATGAACTTCCATAGCAAGCTTGTCTCGAATCGCCCTTCTTCGTATTCGCCTCTAATTGGCGTATAGCCAGTAGTATAGCCGTCGTCGGATTGGGTCACACACTTCGCTCCATAACCAGTGCTAAGAGCTTTAACCGAGTGAACGTCGCGTAGACGCGACAAGCACAGCCCGGAAATATTGGGAGATTCCTATCAACAAACCAATGGGTTTTTTTAATCTGGAAACAAATTTGAACGCCATCGCCAGCTCAAAGAGAAGTATTCATGAAGTATTATTCATGAGTACATATCTTTAAATCACATGTGTCTGGTATCATTTGACTCGCAGAAACTATGCAAACTTTATTTGCCGCATATCTGCGTTTTAAAGAAAGACAGCACAACAACTAAGGTACGTGTTGTCTTTATTTGATTCTTTTGGATACTCTTTGAACGATATACTTTTGGCAGACCCCACTTTACGGCCCAAACTGTTTCACACTTTGTTATAGTTTCGAACCTTTACTGTTGCTTAAACTGGTGACATCTGTAAGATGTACCGATGTTTCCGGGCCAAGGAACCAGACCGCTATTTACAATGCATTTTGTGGCATGACACACCCCAGGAAGAGGTACAAGTACTTAAGCTTGATACCGTCACATACGGAACAAAGTCAGCTTAATTTCTATCTGTCAGAGTCATGTAGCAGTTAGCAGAACTAAAATTATCGTTTCCAATTGGCGCTAAAGTTCTTCTACGAGACTTTTATGTCGATGACTGGTGGTAACTCAACCGAAGAAGTCTTGGATATCATGCGACAGACGATTGGATTACTGGATGAAGGTCATTTAAAATTAAGAAAATCCTGCTGAAATGATCCAGGACAGGAATCCTTTCCAAAACTTTGGCAGCGACATTACCAAAACTCTTAGTATTGCCTGGGATTCAATCTCGGATATTCTGCTATTCTCCACATCGCCCATGAAAGCAGTTCTAAAACGCGCTCTGTCTTGTCTACAACTGATCGCTCTTACCACCCTCTTGGTCTAATCTATCCCTTTATAACGAAGGCAGGGTTTTGGCAGCAATTCTGGACAGAACAACTTGACTGGGGCGAAAGTATACCTTCGGGGATTTATTCTGCTTGGCTAAATTTGTCTGCTGATATCTGCCTCACCCCGAAGTTGCAGTTTCCTCGTCTCGCATTGGTACCCAATAGCCTTGTCGAAATCTATAGATTCAGTAATGCCAGATGCATATAGATATTCTCCATGTCTCAAAGTCAACGCTAAATCTGGTGTTGCCCATTAAAGACCCATTAAATTGTGCGCTGGAGAATTACTGGCTCAACTGATGCGGGAAGCCCTGTAGCTTGGTTTATTTTCATGCCCTGTTTATTGCTGGTCAGATTCTGCTGTGGTGCTGTCCCGGACTCGGGATGGGTCGTCACGCTTTCAAACTTTTATTTCAAATTGCATCTCTTTAATCCAGGAGCTGTCAAATGGCATCGAATAGCATTATGTTCCCACAGCCTGCAATCCAGCGGACAAACTTTCCAGAGGGTCATTTTCTAGTGAGCTGATCGATTCAAATTTGTACCATTTGTAAATTTGGCAACTTTTTTTTTTCCTTCTTTCTCTTATTTATTGAATCTTCCCTTTTACTTAAGAGACTAACAATAAGTTTTCAAATCTTATTCTAAGCTAGCTAATTATCATTTTATGAGATGATTTGTGCTATGTGGCCTAACGAATTTAACGCTGGGCTGGTTGATCGTTGCGGTGCAGTCGACTTTGGCTGCATACTCGAAGAAGTTTCCTTGCAAGGGGATTTGGATGTGAGCCTAGTTTTTCCTTGTATTTAACTTTTCTCTCTGTTATTGTCTCAATGACAAGTTTTATTTTTAGGTCTTTGTGTATATTCTCGTTCCGAAGATACCATGGAGCTCCGGTTATGAGTCTCAGAATCCTAGACTGTGCTCGCTGAATGATGTCGATGTTGCTTCTCGATGCATTACCCCATAGCTCGGAGCCATAGGTCCATATGGGTTTAAGAACGGAGTTATACAAAAGAACTTTGTACTCCAGGCTCAGGGGAGTCCGAACGTTTATAAGCCAATGTAGATCCTTTGCTTTTAGTCTCAGGTGGGTCGTCTTGGCCTCTATGTGTTTCCGCCAGGTGAGCCGCTTGTCCAGATGAATACCTAAGTATGTTACGTCATCGGCTTGTGGGATGCGCGTGTTTGTTAAGGGTAAACGTAACTTGTTTGCATTTTTGTTCGTTTACTCGTATGCGCCAATTTGCAAGCCAATTCTCTACACATGTTAAATAGCGTGCTAGTTGCATCGTAGCTTTTACTGGGCATCTGGATCGACTCAGTATTGCAGTGTCATCAGCGAATGTGGATATTGTTAGCTGGTAGTCTGTTGGGATGTCCGCTGTGTATAGGGTGTATAGAATTGGACCTAATACACTTCCTTGGGGCACTCCAGCTTCTATAGTACAATCGCTTGAAGTGCTTGAACTACATCTAACCGCGAACACTCTTTTGTATAAGTAAGACTTTAGAAGCTTATGTAAGTTTTGAGGCAGCAGTTTGGTTATTTTAAACATAAGTCCATCCAACCATACTCTATCGAATGCTTGTGCAACGTCTAAGAATAAAGCTGTACAATATTCACGATGCTCAAAAGCAGTGCGAATTTCCGTTGTGATGCGGTTAACCTGCTCAACAGTTCCATGTTTTGCCCGAAAACCAAATTGGTGCGATGGGAGTGTGTCGTGTGTTTTAAGGTGGGGACTGATTCGTAGCAGCAGTACTTTTTCAAATAACTTGGAGAGACAAGTAAGTAGGCTTATTGGCCTGTATGATGATGGCTGTGTTTTGTCTTTCCCAGGCTTAGGGATCATAACTATAACTGATTTCTTCCACTTTTGAGGAAAGTATCCAATTTTGGCAATAGCGTTGAAGAGTAGGCAGATTTGTAGAACTGCACACATTGGAAGCTCGATGATCATTTTCGGTGTTATTAAATCGAAGCCAGGCGATTTTCCAGTCTTCAGTTGGTCTCTAATGACTTTCGTTATTTCGCTTGGCCGAAATTCTATGGGATCTTGTGGTGCTAATTCAGATGCAGTTAAGGGTGGGAGAGTAAATGAGTTAGTGGCTGGATTGGGTTGAAATACCTTTTTGAGATGATCAGCGAAGACTCTTGCTCTGTCCATGTCACTACGAGACCAGTTTCCGGTAGAGTTACGGAGGGGTACGACAGTTTCTGCTGGTGCCTGCAGATTCCTGTGGGCTTTCCACAATGAGTTTTTTGTGCTGGTGGGCGTGAGGTTCTCGATGTAACGCAGTTGTGCGTCCGCTTCTTTTTTCTTAAGCGCTTTAGTAAGTCTGCGAGAAGCTGCTTTTAGTCTACTCTAGTCTACAGGTGATCTGTGCTCCTGCCACTCCCTTCGAAGTCGTCGTTTTTCAAGCACAAGGAGTTCGGTATCTCGACTTGTCATGTTGAACTTTTTACTGCATCCGTTGGTATCTTGTGGAGTTGACGCTTTTGCTGCTGCGACTAGTGTTGATTCTAGGCTACCAGCAAACTGATCGATGTCTTGCTCGGTTTCCAATGAGCTAGAGAAGTCGGTATGTGAACAAACATATTTTTTGTACCTCTCCCAGTTGGTCCTGTTGCTTGTGAGTCTATACGGCCGCTCGATGTGTTGCAGTTGGTACAAAAGATTAAAGAGCACCGGGCAGTGATCAGATGAAAGTTCTGAAAGTGCCTCAGCTGTAATCATTGATTGGGATATCCTTTTGGTGATGGCAAAGTCAATCAAGTCAGGAAGCTTTTTAGGATCTGCTGGCCAGTATGTAGGCGTACCCGGAGAAACATAATTAAGCTTGTTTTGCGGTTTAATAATTGCGTTGTATAGCTGTTTTCCTTTAGGGGTCGCTATCCGAGATCCCCAGTACATGTGCTTGGCATTCCAATCACCAGTTGCAACAAACCTTTCACCGAGCGAGTCGAAGAGTGTTGTGAATTTGTCCTCTGATAGTGTGAAGCGGGGTGGGCAATAGACAGCAGCCAGAGTGAGAGCACCGTTATAGCATTGGAGGCTTATAGAGGTAGATTGTAGGCAATCTTCTTGCCAATTACTAACAAAGTGGTGTTTGATTCGCGATCGTATTAGTATGCCAGTGCCTCCATGGGCCTTGCCATCCGGGTGATTCGTAAAGTAAAATTTGTATCCTGGTATCTGAAAATTGTACTTTTCAGTGAGGTGAGTCTCTGAGAGTAGCATAACATCAATGTTTCTGTCGGCTAAGAACTGAGCAAGTTCTAGCTTGTGCCGCGAAACGCCATTAGCGTTCCAGGTTGCTATTATTAGGGGAGTCATTATACTGTTTTAGAGGAAACGAGCATTTGAATAAGGATGTTTTGGTTCCCCATAAGCTCTTGCATAGTTGTTTGCATGAAGGCCATAAAGTCTTTCATGCTTTGCTGCATCGAAAGCATAATCGCTTCAACGCCAATTGGCTGCTGTTGCATGTTATCGTGAGTGTTTGTTTGATGAATGGGGGTGTCCGCTGCTGGTGTTTGGATCCCTGATTTTAGTGCACTTGCAAAGGAAATATTTGGCGCTGTTCGGTAGCTGGTAGACAGAGGGATGTTAGTTGTACTCGGTTCCATTGCTTTGTGAATTGCTGGTGTGGTACGATCACGAACTGAAGTCACTCGTTTGTTTAGGCAACACTTAAGTTCCTTGTAAACAATGCATCCTCGCCAGTTGGCAGTGTGGTTTTCGCCACAGTTGCTGCATAATTTAATTGAGCTGTCGTCCTTGTTCTTGGGACAGTTTGCGGTACTGTGAGCATCGCTGCAAACGACGCAGATAGATTTTAGGGTGCAGTACGCTTTGGTTTGGCCATATTCTTGGCAGTTAGTGCACTGCACAGGCTGCTTGCGCTTGTGTGGCTCTTCGACGGTTATTCTCCGGTGCAGTAGAAACTGGAGTTTATAAATAGGATGTACTTCATTTTTGCTGATTTTTTGACTCGATGGCTCCAGTTCGACTTTGAAGAGTGGCTGCGGCTCTTTCTTCCTGTTAAGAATGTTGATCACCGTATTTGCCTTAAAGTTTTTCTCCTTTAGTGCCTCGATAATTTCGGATGGGGTCACTGATGATTCAATTCCTTTAATGACGACCTGCTATCCTTTGGCACTTTTAAGCTGGTAGGTATAGTAACTCTTTCCAGCTTCATCCAGGTACTTGGTCACTGATATCGAAGTTACTGTGCTGGTAGCTACAGAGCTTGGCACCGTTTGCAATGAGGAGAGCGCGAGAGAGACGCTCTCAATGCGTTCGGGTTCACATCGTGCAGTCATAAGCATTGGTGAGCAGGACCGCGATCGTTTGCTTTCTGCAGGTGCTAGGTCATTGACTCGATGGGTTGTTTGGCACTCACGGGCGTCAGACACGAAGGTTAAGTATGCATTGTTTCGTTGGAGAGAGAGCCGGCGCTCGTCTTGCTCTTTTTGCCGCTGAGCGCGCAATTCGCGTTGGCTCATTTTGGAACTGTCGATTTGTTTGTTGTCTATTTAAATTAGCTTTTGTTTTAATTTAATGTTTCCACACACAACAAATATTATAGATTTGCAATTTAACATTGCTAATAGCGTCTTTTCGCTGATATTTGTAATTTATTTTGTTTTATTTATTCACTTCACTTAAATAAATTGATTTTGTACAGAGCTCGATGAAAATACGTCTTACCCCGACGCGAATCGAATATGCCGACCAACTTTGGCAACTCCTGGCTAAAATTAAAGCATATTTTTGGATACATCTTCAAATTTCGTAATCGTGTTAGGCACCCCGGCCTACCGGAGGTATGATGGCACACCTTACCGAGAACATTTATGCCCTGCTTAGCAGTCGACAAGTAAAATCATCATGCTCAATCGCATTCTTCGCACCCATCATTGACAACTCTGAGCTCATGCGAGTTGGTGGCAGACTGAAGCACTCGTCGTCAGCACCCAGTCACTCGTGCCATTATAGTCGACTATCATCGTCGTAATCTGCCTTCTGGACCTCGCGCACTACTCGCTTCCATTCGACTGCAGTTCTGTCCAATTGGCAGTCGGAAGACAACTGCAAGTGCAGTCAGCAAATGCATCATATGTTTTCGAGCCAAGCCATAGCTTGTCACATTATGGGTGATCTTCCTGAGGACCGCGTAACAGCTCACATTTCTTCAAGGTCACTGGTCTGGACTTTTGCGGGCCATTTTATTACAAAAATCCTGTTCGGAACATAGCTTCCATCAAAAGCTATATCTGCATCTTTATCTGCTTTTCTACAAAAACTGTCCACCTTGAGCTGATGCATTGCTTTGATGTATACTCACTCGTGGAAAGCCTGCAATCATATGGTCGGACAACGTTGCCAATTTTGTCCGCGCTCGGAATCTTAATCGTTTGTTCCTGGACACATCACATCAAACTGTAGTACACGAATTTTGCCTGACTGATAACATTAAAAAGCGATTCATCCCTCCTCGCTTGCCGCATTTTGGAGGCCTAAGGCCTGTATATATGTTTGATTGCCGCAATAGTCGCCGCATAAGTACAGAACATATTGGGCTGCGGAGAAGTGAATACATCAAGACTTCTTTTCGTACTGATTATATTACGTTTGACTTTGAGTTTATATACATGTTTTGGGATTCAAAGGGTATTTACTTTGGTCTAGTATAGATAAAAATCTAAAATTTTGTATTATGGAATACTCCTATAGGTCACTATTTCTATTAGTTTACTTTTTTTTTCCATGTGCTTCACGGTAAGTTCACGAAAAAGCAATCTATATCATTATCCTCAAATGTATTATCTTCTATAACCATAACCGTATTACACCTGCTCAATGCGTCAACACGTTGCATTCATTTCCCGACCTATGTTCCCATTGGCAATCGTAATTTTCTAGTTCTAACGCCCACCTCGCTATTCTCGGACTTAGTTCTTTTTTATTTAATGTCAACTTTAACGAGTACAGTCAGTTACCACCTTAAAAGGAATGCCTTGAAGATATATCCTATACGGTTTTAATGCGTATATTACTGCCAATGTTTCTAATTCGAAACTATGATATCTAGATTCTGTTTCCGTTGTTCGTTTTGACATATAAACAAGAGAGAACGCTATAGTCGAGTTTCCCGACTATCTGATACCCGTTACTCAGCCAGTGGAAGTACGAAGGAGAGTCTTCCACACTGACAGTTTTTGGTGGTTTGTGGGCGTTAGAGTGGGCGTGGCAAAAAGTTGTTTGGCAAATCGATAGAAATTTGCAAGACTAATAAAAAAATGAAAAAATATCAAAACATTTTTCAAAATTGTGGGCATGGCAGTTTTTGGCGGTTTGTGGGCGTTAGAGTGGGCGTGGCAACATGAACCACTAGCTTTTTTTCTAGCTTTTATAGTTCCTGAGATCTCAACGTTCATACGGACAGACAGACGGACGGACATGGCCGACTCGGCTATTGATCCTGATCAAGAATATATATACTTTATATGGTCGGAAACGCTTCCTTCTGCCTGTTACATACTTTTCAACGAATCTAGTATACCCTTTTACTCTACGAGTAACGGGTATAAAAATCGGATGGAACTTTCCGTCGTCTTTCCTCTGTAATAATATCGCCCCAAATCCAATCGCACTGGCATCGCCAGTTTCATCATCTGGGTTATATATCGCTAAAATTGGTGTTTCTAACAATTTACTTTTCAGTGTTTCAAAAGCCTCCATTTCATTTACTCCAAACATGAATGCAATGGTTTTGCATTAAATGAGAAGTCTTTGATAAATATCTGAAAATAGGAGCAGATCACCAAAAAACTTTGAACTTCTCTTTAGTTGGAATTGGAAAATCTTTTATTGCCCGAATTCTCTCCTCACTTGCCTGTATACCTCTTTCTGAAATAACATATCCTAGATATGTAACCTTTTTTCCAAAAAACTGCATTTATCCATTCTCAACTTCATTTCATTTTCTACCAAAAGTTTAAAGACCTCCTCAATATGTTTCTCATATTGTGGCGTAGCAATCATTATATCGTCCAGATACATTATAGCTCTCCCTTCTCTTATCATCTTCTCAAATACTTTGTTTATAAACCGTCAATTGGCATTCTTAAGTACTCGAACTGTCCTAATGGTGTTATGAAAGCAGTGTACTTCGATTTTTTTAGATCTAACTTTGTCCTTTTCAGCAAAAGACAATCCTCTAGGAGCACAACTAAATGCCTTGCTATCCTCAACATCTGGTTGCATTTCCCTTTTTAATTTCGGTTCAATCGGCCTTATGCATTTTATATAACCACTTTTAATAAGATTAACCAACTTTATTCTTTGCTTGCAACTGACGAATCTTCCAATACTATATTCATATTTCTGATCGGGACTCTCATACTCAATCGTAAGTATTTGATTCTCAAAACTGTTTTCTTCTGTTTCCATTTCAATATTTTGTTTCCGAATTTTTCCTAAACATTTTTCTTGTCTTACAAATTTAAGATTTCCATTCATTTCATTTAGTTTTTCCCTTTTAGTTTCTAGACAAGCGTTTTTAGTTCTTTTTCCGATAGTCAGTTTCATGTTACATTCTCTTAAAAAATCTCTACCCAAAATAATCGAAAAGCCCATAGATTCGTTATCTACCACCATTAAATCGCATACAAATTCTTTATTTGAAAACCAAATTAAACATTTTACACTTCCAAGAATCTTAAAATTGCTGTTCTTTATTCCAACGAAACTTCTGTTATTTATTTCCTTTAATTGTATCTGCACCGGAACATATCCTTTTTTATAAGGCTTATGGGGCTTCCCGAAGAGTCGGATAAAAATATTACTTTCATATTAATTACATATTCATTTTGTACATCACGTTTCTTATACTACTCACAATCCTTCGCTTGATGTCCAGCTCCTCCGCAAGCGAAGCACGTTCCCATCTCTCGTTTTGGTTTTCGTCACTCTCTAGCTATGTGCCCCATGCTATTACAGTTTTAGCACTTAATATGGCGTCTCTGAGTTCCCGTCGTATGACTGGCATCTTTTGAAGTTCGAAACCGTTGATTGCTTTTAAAACTCCATACTCCGAAGGTTTACATCAGGAATTCCAGATATGATATATTCAATCAACTCGTCTTTATCCAAGTCTATTTCATATCCCAAAGATTGCATTTCCTGGAAATATTCGTCGAAGTGTTGTCTTCTTTTCCAGGTGCATATCTGGAGTTTTTGCCTCGTAATCATTTTCGATCATTTTTTCTCAAAATTTTTGGCCATTTCATTTAGCATAAAATCGACCGATTCTGCCATTAACGTAGGATTGGCAGTCAGCCATTCCCATGCTTTGCCTTTAATTTTGTTAAAAATTACCGCTCGCATTATATTGTCATCTGCACTGTAAATTTTCCGAACATTGTTGATTATTGTGCGTCAGTCGGAGAACTTCTTGTCACCTTCAAACACGTGTACCAGTTCCTTAAGCATTTCCAGGGATATTTTGTTTCCAGCACCTTCTACATAACTATTTTGAATTTTTATTTAGGCCAATTCTATCTCCAATTGTCGAATCTTCTCATCCTTTTCGAACGTTTCAAAATGTTGTAGAATAACATCTAAGTCGTCATTTCCTTTCTGTACGTTTCCATTTCCCTTTTCGTTGTCGTTTTCATTTCTATTTTCCTTAGCATCGTCTATTTCCATTACGTTTTCGATCTCCTTTCCGTCGTTGATTTCCTTTACGTTGTCATCTTTCTTTCCATTGCCGTTTTCCTTAACGTTGTCATCTTATTTTCCATTGTCTTCTTCCTTTACGTTGTCATCTTTCTTATGTGCTTTTATCAGAATTTTTCTCAGAACTCTCCATTTCGTGGAATTTAGTGTCTTTACAATTACTTCTCAACTTTAGCAAGCTGTGTTCGATTTGTAGTTTTCCTATTCTTTGTAGCCTCCAGATCAGCACACTCCTGGTGTCCGAGTCGCTGAAATCATTCAAAGAGCACAAACTTTGCAGTTCTTTTTTAAGTAGGTTTTTAATGAGTGCCGCTGACATGGCCCGATTTCTTAGGTGTGTTTAAAACCACTTCTGAATATTATAGGTCTATTTATATTAGTTTACTTTATTATCCCATGTGGTTCACAGTAAGTTCACAAAAAAGCAATATATATTATTCGACGCCTACCAGAAGAAGAGATCGCCGATCTCTCTTATCGATCGATATTTTTTTTCTCAACCGATAATATCGATGCACAATGGCTCCTTATATTCTAATGTTCACACTATCGTTATGCTATATTTAATCTCACTATATACAATAATGTTAATATGTTCAATAAGGTATTTCTACTATGTTCCTACACTCCTGAAAAATCAATGCAAAATCTAAAGCAGATGTTTCATTGGTTTAGGTCAATGGTTATCAGGCAGATGGTGTGAAAATAGTTCTGGTTTATGACGGTGCCTGCGATATCAGATGTAGATAGATTGAAGGCAGATCAGTATGTTGGTTTAGGAAGCAGTGGATATCAGCTGTAAATGAGTTTCCGCTTGGTCAAATTCATGCACCACGGTCCTGGAAACTCCATAGGCCAAAAACAATCCGCCTTCGTTACTTACTTTGGGCGCCGCGTGTGTCGAGAATTAGTTTAAACCCACGTCTTTTTGTTCTTAGTCGAGCATTATATAACATTTTCCGACCAACGTGGGCCAAGCTACAGCAAGATAACAGAAAAACCTTGAAGGCTTGGCTCAAACAAATAAATGAATATAGCCTTAGCATCAGCTATCTGTAAATCCTGTGCTATTATCCTGTGCCAACTATGCTCTTTTGTTTAGTTATAGGAGTTTACTTTAGGGTACCTTTCCTTTCTGTGCCATCGAAAAAGTCAGACGACTGTTGCAAGACCCCAGAAATACATCTAAAAGCTATGTGAATTGCAAGTGGCCAGAAAGTTTGATCTCAATACGTATATGTTAAACATTTTTCAAAAGTGTGGGCGTGGCAGTATTGGGCGGTTTGTGGGCGTGGCAAAAAGTTTTTTGGCAAATCGATAAAAATTTCACACTATCGTTATGCTATATTTAATCTCACTATATACAATAATGTTAATATGTTCAATAAGGTATTTCTACTATGTTCCTACACTCCTGAAAAATCAATGCAAAATCTAAAGCAGATGTTTCATTGGTTTAGGTCAATGGTGTGAAAATAGTTCTGGTTTATGACGGTGCCTGCGATATCAGATGTAGATAGATTGAAGGCAGATCAGTATGTTGGTTTAGGAAGCAGTGGATATCAGCTGTAAATGAGTTTCCGCTTGGTCAAATTCATACACCACGGTCCTGGAAACTCCATAGGCCAAAAACAATCCGCCTTCGTTACTTACTTTGGGCACCGCGTGTGTCGAGAATTAGTTTAAACCCACGTCTTTTTGTTCTTAGTCGAGCATTATATAACATTTTCCGACCAACGTGGGCCAATCTACAGCAAGATAACAGAGAAACCTTGAAGGCTTGGCTCAAACAAATAAATGAATATAGCCTTAGCATCAGCTATCCGTAAATCCTGTGCTATTATCCTGTGCCAACTATGCTCTTTTGTTTAGTTATAGGAGTTTACTTTAGGGTACCTTTCCTTTCTGTGCCATCGAAAAAGTCAGACGACTGTTGCAAGACCCCAGAAATACATCTAAAAGCTATGTGAATTGCAAGGGGCCAGAAAGTTTGATCTCAATACGTATATGTTAAACATTTTTCAAAAGCGTGGGCGTGGCAGTATTGGGCGGTTTGTGGGCGTGGCAAAAAGTTTTTTGGCAAATCGATAAAAATTTACAAGACTATTGTTAAGCTATTGAGCTTTTTCAATAGCTGTTGCGAGAAATAAGTAGCCGAAGAAAGTTTTGTCTTTTTTCCGATACAGTTTATTTTGTTAATTATACTGGCAGCTAGGGCCGAACAAGAGCTATAACGAATGCACAAGTTAATTCTTTGCCGAAAAACGAAGAAGTGACATTGGCGGGACAGACAGCCGAATGATAACAAGAGACAAAAGAATGAGCGCCGTACAGATAAACTCATGCGAAAATAGCGGTTTGCACTATGGCCATCGCATCTGCTACTACTAACTACTTCGGTTTACAATATTACGAGTATGAGATTAGTCTACTGCACAGTTTTGGCGGCTGCATGACCCAACAACTATAAAAGAATGAAAAAATATCAACACCGCTTTCAAAATTTTGAGCGTGGCAGCATTCAGCGGATTTTCGACGTCAGAGTGGGCGTGGAAAAAAGCTTTTTTCAAGTCATACTTTTTAACGAATCTAGTATACCCTTTTACTCCACGAGTACCCGGTAAAATTAATACTAGGTGTTTGAAATAATTCGTAGCGTTTTACAGACAGTGTTTTGCACGGGTCTTCATCGATCAACGTCACCAAATCTTCATCTTCGAACTTTTTCGGTTGTCCAGGACGTTCTTTGTCTTCCAAGTCAAAATTATACACTTTTAAACTGCGCAAACCACTTTCTGCATGTTTGCCCAGCGAGAGCATATTCACCGTGTACATCCACTAAAATACGATAACTTTCCGCGGCACGTTCTTCATATTAAAATAATGAAAAAGCACAAACTTCGACATGTTTGATACTGCACAACAGTTGCTAAGAACACAATAAGGATATGTAATACACTGGTAGAGATGCGCTGTCAGTAGCTTCCAGCAGAGTATTTACTCTTGTGTGACTATGAATAGTTGCTAGCGTCATTTTTCGTAAAACGCTACGAATTAATTCCAACACCTAGTATAAGAAAAAACAAAGAGATAAGCAGAAATGCCAATAGTTATTACGCATCCGAAAACATCTTCTGAAAGTTATATGGAGAATAACTGCTATCTTTTTCTTAACGGTTATGAATAACACTAATAATTGTTATTATTTAGCGTGCCAGCATATGTAACGGATAGTGTAAGCAAAAAAATATAGCGATGTGTGTTTCGCCATTAACTTTGTGGGAGTATGAATAAGTAATCGTTTATTGACTAAATTATAAACTTAAGATCAGAGTATGTATGTTCTGCAGTCCTCGAAAGCTATTGAAAAAGCTAACTATCGAAAAGTGTCATTCGCGGTGTTGGATGTTTGCCAATCACCGACGGACGCAGGCACGGTGTGGAAGTTTAGCGGGTGGTCCCCACATTACTCCCCCCCAGAAATCAGCACTGCTGATTGCTGGAACTGCTGGACCAGTAGGCTGATCACTGGCTCTTGAAGCGAGCCGGAAGCTGCACATGACGTCCACTTCGCGTTGTAGTCGATGTTGGCAGCGGGTCCCTGGTTGCTGTAGGCTTCGCTATTTAGTCCTTATTCGATGACGCAGATGCATTTGGTGTAGTCGCTTGAGTCGACAACGTTTGCTGGCCATCTGCTGAACCGATCGATTATCGTCAAGCAGTAGCGATAGCCATTGGATGGTGGTAGCGGACCAATCACGTCTATGTTGATGTACTGGAAACGGGCATCAGGCACATCAAAATTGCTGAGGGCGTCTCTACTATGTCGATATACCTTACATTGCTAACACTCGAGACAAGACGACGACCATGAGGCGATGTCCTTGTTGATGCTGGGCCACACAAAGCATTCAGTGGCCAGTTTGACAGTGGCGCGTTTGCCGGAATGAGCCATACCATGCTGCACGTCGATAACGATTCTGCTCATCGGCGATGGAATGTATGTACGAATACGGGACGATTATACATCACAATATACGCTGATGTTGGAGTTCGGCAGCTGGAGTTTACGCAACGTAGATTTGCCCGTCTCGATGTCTCTTAACAGCTGCTGCAGCTCGTCGTCCTCTTGTAGGCGTGCGAACTCGTCCATGCCGATTTGACCGATTCCAGCAACGCGGGATTGGGCGTCTGCCACAGTATTGGACGCACCACTAATATGCTCGATTTTCGTGCAGAATTCGGCTATAAACGACAACTGTCCCGCTTGTCGTGGTGATGCTTTCTCGTGATTCTGTCGAGACGCATAATTTAATGGCTTGTGGTCGGTATAAATAGTGCGTCTCTCGATCATGAAACTATTGAACTTGACGGCTTGGAAAATCGCTAGTAGCTCCCGATCGTACGTACTGTAGCGCTTTTGTGTATCCGTCATGCGCTTAGAGTAGAAACTCAGGGGCTGCAGATATTTGTCGTTGACCTGGTGAAGCGCTGCACCGACCGCGTAATTGCTGGCGTCAACATGGAGAGCAAGGCTATTGCTCTGGGTGCACCAACCGTGCTGCGCTGGCCAAGTCGGTCTTGCAGCGCAAAAATGCCATTTCGGCGTCCTCGGATCAAACTACCAACGACTGGTCGTTCTTCTGTTGCCCGTTATGAGCGCTTGGAGAATGCCTTGAACAACGGCTGCTTGCGGCAGGAAACGGCGGTAATAGTTGAGCATGGCATTGAATCGGCGCAACCCGCATATCTTGGTCGGCTTCGGGAACTCGTTGATCGCATTCATTCGTTCGACCGTTAGGGATATACCAGATGCCGTGATGGAGTGTCGTCGATTTACACAGCCACAAAGTCGAGATCGCCAAGGATGTTGTTCATGTGCCGCTGAAACGTTTGCGACGCATTGCGGAGGGGAAATGTCATTACATTAAACTCGAAGAGTCCGAATGGTGTGATGATGGCGGTCTTCTCCCGATCTTCCGGCGCGAGCAGGACCGATGATAGGAACTCACCAGATATGGAATATGGAAGAATATGGACTTGCCGGCGAACACCTGGTTGATGTCGTGGACATGTGGGAGCGAGTATCGGTCAGGAACAGTAATCGTGTTCAACCGACGATAGTCACCACAAGGTCGCCATTCGCCGTTCTTTTTCTTCACCATATGTAATGGCGATGCCCAGCTGCTGCTGCTCGGTCGGCATATTCGTTTTTGGCGGTAGCTAGATTCTCAGCATTCAGACGGCGGACCTTTGCGAATACGGGCTGGCCCTCTATCGCAATGTAGTGCTGCACTCGGGTATTTTGCATGAGTTCCTCATCAAAAACAGGTCTTTATTTTGTAAAATTATGTCATGGTACTCACATTCGGTGGCAACGGTCGAGATGGGTGAGTACTGGACATGACGAAGTTCACAGACTGTAGACAGTGAGGTGGCTCCATCGATGATTTTGAGTCGCTTGATGTCGATGATGAAATCGTAGCGGGAGATGAAATCGGCGCCGATGATAGCTTTTGACACATTGGCCACTATGAACGTCCAGTTGAAACGTCGTCGGAGTGTGAGTGCTAGGATTCTCGTCTCGTGGGTGCTAATTGGTGTGCCATTGGCTGCGTATAATTCATGCGTTGACGATGGTTTTAGGTGAGGGAATGCGTTGGCGGGCATTTTTCTATCAACTATTCTGCTGCCTCTTGCGAAGTGGCGGTTAGTTTCCCGCTGACCACTTGCAAGGCGATCTGCATTTTCTCGCTTTTCCACCGAACCGATTGTGGTAGAAACAAATGGGGCGGTAGACTACTGAGTCCTTCCCGTAGATCGTATGGTGAAAACTCGGTCGTTGTCGAGTTTAATGATTTCGTATGGTCCGGTGTAGGGAGGCTCCAGAGGTAGCTTTACAGCGTCTATGCGGAGAAATACATGGGTGCATTTGTCAATTCCTTTCAGTTGAACATTTTTTCTTTGATATGGTGCGCTTTGGGAGTTGGTCGAATTTTCTGCATGTGCTAGTTGTTTGAAAACTGCAGAGTGGTGCAGAGTAATATTAGTGAGTGGTACTGATTCTGGCCATCGCGAGAAAAGGTCAATTATGGTAAGATAATAGGGGTAGTTTTGTTGTAAAGGCATGACAACTATGTCCAGGGGGACACAGCGATCTTCTCCGGCTGGGAAACAAAATATACACCATTTGGGGACGACTTTGTTAATCGAAGGACAGACGACCTTCTGTTTGATTTGACGGGTAGTTGCTCGCGCACTGGGATGAGATAGATTGTGGATATATGAGAAAGTCTGTTTGCGAAGTGATAGCGGTACAAAATACGGAGATTTTGTGTGGATACGTCACAGATAATCGAACTTTCTCCACCGAAACAAATTTTCTTGAGCTCTAAGATAATAGTTTCTTGCATGATGCGTCCCAATTCAGAATTCGAGGCATGCTCCTTGTAACGAACTGATTTTGTTGGTCTGCTCGCTAGGGAATACGTGCGGCTAGCTCAGAAGATCTCGTGTGTTCGTCCCACCAAATTTATATTAAAACGTGATCACCCGGGTACCAGTTTCTTGGATATTTATCGTAGAACTCTCGCCTTGTACTGCCGCGGCCACACGTGGTTGGTGGTTCGTGGTGAGAAGAAAGGCTGTGGGTTTAGGGAAACGTTACCGTTCCCAGACTAAAGTGAACAAGTGCTGGGCTCTCAAGGCGTACGCCTCGCTAGCTGCAAGCTCCTGTCCCTTGCGCTTTCCCGGCCGGTCCAGCCAGACGCCTGTTCAGTTCCTACCGAAGCTCCGCGCAATCGCCCGGTTTACGCTTCAGTTCCTGTATAAACATGCCCATTGAAAGTCGAACGTTCCACCTTACCTTTTCTCTATAGCTGGTGCGGACCGACATGGGTGGTCAGCTTAGCGGCCTCATTCTACTATCTCGCCGCTCTCGTCGTCCCGTGTGGTGTGGATCGTGTCGTACGGATCACGTACGTAGTCTCCGACACAGTAGACCTCCACAGATCACAACAATTCCTGCCGCCTCTTCGGTTTGAGACTGACTGTGCTTTGTCGTATTGAACGAATGGACAGATGGTCAACGACCTTGGCCGTAAAGAAGAGATTTGAAATCCTACGAAACACTAGCACAAATCAAACTAGGCACACCAAACACATAAAACATTTATACTGAAAGGACTAGATAATTAATTACAGAACAATTTTAGATGATAATGAAAAGGTTAGAAATAATATGCCCTAGGAAGAGAAAAGCAAGGGAAATATTTAATGGATTAGGGTCAGTTCTGATGTCTATTACAAAGTATTTATTTGGCAGTCAAGTATTTATTTTGCAATTAAAGCAGCGCACGCATGATCGAACTGTCTGACTGCAGAGTTCCTGAGCGTTTAGGGTCCAAGTACGCTGTCGTAGGATACCCACAAATGCTCGAGGGCAAGACATGTCATGAATGGTGTAGATGCCGGACGTATCTCTGCACAAATTGGAAGCGTTTCGTCATCAGCTTGTAAAAACTGGCTGAAGACATGGGCCAACCTTAAAGCCTTTACGAAATTTTTAATTTCTTTTCGTGATTTTGATTTTGAAAAGCTTCAATATATTTTGTCGGTGACAGAGGTTCTTCAAAAATCTTAGTCTTGCGGAACATATAGAACATTCTAAGCAGTTTGAGTGGTGACGGGAATCCCTCGATGACATCCAGCAAATTGGAAGGCAGTTGCCTTGCTTCCTGATGCAAGATTTTATTGTCCAGATCGAAATGCGCATTTTTGGGCCAGTATTCCTCTTCGTCCCTCAGAAATAGTGGTCCAGTGAACCTCATTAAATTCCCAATTTCGTCGACGTCACTATCTTTAGAAACGATATCTGCGACCGAGTACTCAGAATAACCGAGACGGTTAACTATACGCAGCATTGGCGACTTCAAATTTATTGCCTGTTTGTTTTTTCGTTTGTGCTTTGCTTTTTAATAAAAGACATAGAAAAATAGAAAGATATATATTAATTATTATATATGTATATGTATGTAATTTATTTATTTTATTTTTTAATTACTGTATGCAGAAACACAATGTTGTTTATAGTATCAGAATTGTTTGCAATAATACAACGTTGTTCTGAAATTAAATTTCTATCATCTAAAAGTGCTCTATTATTAATGTGTTATTCTATTTACACATATATTATGTATGTACATATATTATTTTGTACATATTAACGCAATTTACTAAAGCTTACGATAAAAACCGAAAATTTTGAGTGCACTCGTGCAGAAATCTGGTCGATATGCACGAACCGAGGAATCGATATCTCACCTAGTTGAGACAGAGTGCTTTGTAGCATTATCCAAGCTGTGTTTAAAGGGATCGAATTCAACTTATCCCAATCTAACTCATTAAAGCAAAGTTTCTGCAATAGGATCTTTCTTTGAATGATAATGGTACTTAAAAAGCCGAGGGGGGTTAACAGCTTCGATGTCACTGACAGTATTCAGAGGGGTCTTTCGTCCACACTATGATCCGCTTCATGAACCATCACTTGACGATACATTTTTTTTTATATCGGCAGTCATGGCATACCTGTGCAGCTGGAAGTGGATTAGTAAGGAGTACAACTCTTCTTGAATTGTCGGCCCCACCTGACACGATGTTTTGTGACGATGACAAGAAGAACCAAACACGACACGAAAGTTTGTAGACGTACTCTTGATGGGGAATGAGAAAATATGGAGTGGAAGGGATTTTATTGTCGGTAGGCGACATATGCCCTAGGGCAAGATATTCTTCCATTAATTCCAAGTACATGGTCTTAATATTAGGATCACGAGGCAGCCTTCGCTTAAGCGCCAAAAACCACAGTTTTGAAACATAAAAGGAGTTGCCCAACCAATTTGGATCGGAATTAAACGGCAGCCAAATTTAAAACCGACCTGATGAAAACGCGTGAGAAGTTTTCCTGTAATGATCTTCACATAACTTGTGTTCGATTCTAACGGTTCTTCACTACAACTGAAACCATTCACAAATTGTTTTGGACTGCAGATTTGTATCGGCCCGACAGCTACGGCAGAAATCATTATACGGGGCATTTAGTCTTCTGGCATGGTTGCCTATCAACCAATGCCCTGTGATGACTCTCATAGCAGTGCTGAGGTTTGCTCTGTTCAACTTTAAGAGTTTTGACGTTCTTTTTGAGATTATTTTTGGCCATATTTGGCGTGTTAGGCGACAGTGTGTGGTGTTTTCCCATATTGTCTGTTTGTTTCGGTTTAGGTTTTCCCTAAGTAGTAATTTACATGTGGCTAAAGGCATACTCATGCCCTCCATCTCTTGTATGAGAGCTAGTTCATCTGCGATGGAGTTGCCTTCTATGTCCCTGTGTCCGGGTACCCATATAAGGCTGATTACGAATTGTTGTGTCATCTTTTTTTCTTCGCCGTTCGTTGACGTGTGAAGACGTGTTTTTTAATCGAGCTCCGTATCGGTTAATCTGAGTGAATGGTTATTAATATAAAACAAATAAATAAATCAAAAGCGAAAGAGACGCTCTGTGCGATGCACCATCGCTCGAATACATATTCTGTGTTTGAAACAAACAAGTAGTTTTTTTTTTTTTGTTTTTTTTTTTTTTACATCTTTAAACAAAAGACCAAAAACAAAAAAAGAAAGCAAATAAAAACAACAACTATGAGTCAGAACGACGTTCGCGCTCAGCGTCAATGCGAGCAAGACGACCGCCGGCTCTCATTGCAACGAAACAACGCGTACTTCTCATACGTCTCCGCGACTTCTGCAGACAGCGAGCGGTCAATCACCCCTAACCCCACGAATTTACTTTTGCCAACAACTCAAGAAAGAGCGCGTTCTTGCTCTCAGCCCTCAAAATAATAAAAATCAACAATCCGAAAATAAGGCAGAAATTACACGAGACGATGTCACTAATAAAACGCCAGCAAACACCAACAGATTTGAGCTTCTGGCAAATTCTACTGATGAAAGTGTACAAACGGCAAAGCCATCTAAAGAGGAACCTAGGAAGGTTAAGCCTCCTCCAATATATACATTCGCGAAAAAAGCTCAAGAGCCTTAGTGAACAAAATAGCGACATTAATAGGTGAAAACTCACACCGAGGCTAGCCATCGTATCCTAACCAAATTCCTGGACGATGCAGGAAAAAACTTTTATACATACCAACATACCAACTGTTTCGACCACTGAAATCATAGAAGCGCTCAAGGAAAAGAACTTTAATGCAAAAATGGTCATGAACATACTTAACAAAAATAAGGAACCCCAACCAATGTTCAACATCGAGTTGGAGCCAGAGAGCCAGGTACTAAAAGAAAAAAGAAGTTCACCCAACCTACAAGTTACAGCTCCTATTGCATCGGCGTATCACAGTAGAAGAGCCACGCAAGCGCAACCGCCCAGTGCAGTGCACTAACTGCCAAGAATATGGCCACACTAAGGCTTACTGTACACTGAACTCTATCTGCGTAGTCTGTAGTCAAACGCAGCATATATCAACTGGCATTGAAACGATGATGATCTCACTCCAGCAAACCCTAAAAGAATTTATGACATTCATGCAAACCACAATGCAAGAGCTTATGCGAAACCAAAATATGCTGATACAGCTTGTCGTGTCATCAAAATCAACATAAATTCAAATATCTATGTAGAGCGCTAATGGCGTTTCACGGCATAAACTCGAACTTGCCCAGTTCCTATCCGAAAAAAATATTGACGTCATGCTCCTCTCCGAGACACATCTAACAGACAAGCACAACTTCCATGTTCCAGGATACCTATTCTACGCCACTAACCATCCGGACGGAAAAGCCCATGGCGGCACTGGCATACTTATCAGAGGTCGCATCAAACACCACCTTCATAATAGAACTGAGACGGACTACCTGCAATCCATTTCCGTAAGCATGCAATCTAGCATCGGCCCCGTCACTCTGGCCGCAGTCTACTGCCCACCTCGTTTTGCAGTTTCTGAGGACCAATTCTTGGAATTTTTCAACTCACTCGGTGAGCGATTTATAGCGGCTGGTGACTACAATGCCAAGCACACGCACTGGGGTTCACGCCTTTTAAACCCAAAGGGTAAACAACTTTACAACGCGCTCATTAAGCCTCGAAATAAGCTCGATTATGTCACTCCGGGTAGGTCTACATACTGGCCAGCAGATCCAAATAAGCTCCCGGATCTCATTGACTTCGCAATAATAAGAAAGATCCCTAAAAATAATATTACGGCTGAGACACTTGCAGAACTATCATCAGATCACTCACCAGTTTTACTTGCTCTCAGGCATCGACCACATACAACTGAGCACACATACAGGCTGACAGGCAACAGGACCAACTGGGCAAGGTACACGAAATATGTTTGTACTCACATGGTACCAACTCAAACAGTGTCTACCCATAAGGATATTGACCGCCTGACAGAATCGATGGAGGAAAATTTTGTTGCTGCAGCCAAGGCCTCTACCCCTCCAGACACACAAAATGACAAATCATACCAAGACAACTCGCGAAATCGAACAGCTAGTACTTGAAAAACGAAGACTAAGAAGAGAATGGCAGAATCACAGATCCCCAAAGGCTAAGGAACAGCTAAAAATAGCAACACGTAGACTAACCAGGGCACTTAAGCTTGAGGAAGCAAACGCCCAGCATCTATATATCGAACAACTATCGCCCACCAGCAAGAAGAACCCTTTGTGGAAAGCACACAAAAATATTCAGCCACCAGCAGAAACAGTCGTTCCACTGCGAGGCCCCTCAGGAAGCTGGATACGCAGCGAACAAGATAGAGCAAGTGCATTCGCCGATCACCTTCAAGGCGTATTCCAACCAAATACTGCTAGCAACTAATTTTTCCTACCTGTAGCAATTAAAATCCAGCCACCAATAAATCCAATAACATTTAGTCAACGTGAGATAGCATCTATAATAAAAGATCTTGAGCCCAAAAAATCACCCGGACACGACTTGGTGACACCAAAAATGATCATAGAACTCCCACCGTGTGCGGTTCTGACCTTATGCAATCTCTTTAACGCTATTACGAAACTTGGATACTATCCCCAAAGGTCGAAAAAGGCGGTCATAGTGATGATTCCCAAACCAGGCAAAGACAAAACGCAACCCTCATCCTACAGACCAATCAGTCTCCTATCGTGTCTCTCGAAACTGTTTGAAAAGGCATTCTTAAAACACATAGCTCCCTACTTAAGAATGCGAAACACAATACCATCCCATCAATTTGGTTTTCGCATCACAAACGAAATTCGTAGTGCTTTTGAGCACCGGGAATACTGCTCAGCAATATTCTTAGATGTCGCACAAGCATTTGACCGAGTCTGGCTGGAAGGACTAATGTACAAGATAACAAAACTGCTTCCCCAGAATACCCACAAAGTGTCTTATCTCTTCAAAAGAGTGTTCTCAATCAGGTGTAACAGTTCGACTTCACACGACCGCGTCATCAATGCTGGAGTTCCCCAAGGAAGTGTGCTGGGCCCCGTTCTTTACACTTTATATACAGCAGACATGCCTACAATCAGCTCACAACCTCTACGTTAGCTGACGATACCGCAATACTCAGCCGATCCAAATGCCCATCAAAGGCAACAGAAAAACTTGACTGTCATCTTAAAACAGTGGAGAGATGGTTTGCGGACTGGCGCATTAAAATAAACGAGACCAAAAGCAGACATGTAACATTCACACTGAATAGACAAACCTGCCAACCATGTACCCTAGTAACATATCTACATAACGTAGTAACATATCTCGTGGTTCACCTAGATAGACGCCTCACCTGGCGGCGACATATAGAATCTAAAAGGACTCATATGAAGCTTAAAGCAGGCAATCTCCACTGGCTTATTAATTGCAACTCTCCGCTTAGTCCGGAATACAAAGTACTTCTCTACAATACCGTGCTGAAACCCATTTGGACATACGGCTGTGAATTATGGGGAAACGCGTCCAAAACCAACATTGAAATTATACAGCGAGCTCAGTCAGCGATTCTGCAAACTATCACTGGGGCACCATGGTACCTATGCAGCGAAAGAGTAAACAGATGAAAAAGAGTAAACATCAAGCAAAGCTCGCCGCACACGAAAATCCTCTCGCGAAGTCGCTCACGCGTGTATGTAGTCACAGAAGACTAAAGCGCAAAGATTCTCCAGCCCAGCTAAGAAGTCCTAGGGCCGTCTCTAACTAATACAACTATTTATTATTGTACTTAAACTAATTTATATAATAAGATTTGAATAATTATTGTTAGTCTCATAATAAGAGAAGATCCAATAAATAACGCAATAAGTTCAAAAAAAAAAAAAAAAAAATCTAGTGTAAAGATGAGCGGCAATTAGATACTGTTTTTGAGTGGCTTGAGATTGAGCCAATCGATTTGATAGCTGCTTGGCTATCACTGAAAATTTTAACGTGTGAGCTTTCCGGTTTTATTGCTTTCAAATGCTTTAGGGCCTTATTGCTGCTACTTCAGCTTGGAAGACGCTGCAATGATCGGGGAGTCTAAACGAGATGCGTAGGCCTTGTTGTTTGGAGTAAACACCTCCTCCTACTCTGTTATGTAGTTTTGACCCGTCCGTATAGAAGCATATAGCATTCTGGGGGCCAGGTGTCTGTGAGTTCCACTCGTTCCTCTCTGGCATAATTGTGTTGAACGGTGTTTGTATGTACTCCGTTGGAGTTCAGTAGTCTGTCCTGGAGGGGACTATTTGAGAGTGTTTTAGGATACATGAGTGACCCGCTTCTTGTGGGTTCCACTGTTTGGTATCTCTAAGCCTGATTGCCGCTACTGTGGACTGTTCCAAGCCAGCTAGTTCTGGGACTCAACCTCCCAGAGTATGGAATTTAGAGCTTCGTTTGGGGTGGTGCGTAAAGCACTGGTGATGCAGAGTGCACTTTTGCATCTTTGCTACCATTTTTGTGCTGGATTTTTTTTTCAGGGCCGGCCACCATACCACGACCCCATACAGTAGTATTGGTCTGACGATGGCCGTATATATCCAGTTTACTATATAGTTTACGTGAAGAGTGCTATTGAAGCTTTATTGTATCTGTCTGTGAGGTTCAAGTTCCAGTTTAGTTTCCTGTCAAGTATTACGCACAGGTACCTTGCGCTGATACTGAAGGAAAGTCTTTGATTGTTGAGGATAGGTGGGACTAAGTCTGGTATATTATACTTCCTAGTTAAGAGAACCAGCTCGGTCTTTCAGGGGTTAATTCCTAATCCGTTATTCTTGGTCCAGCTGGACAAAACACTGAGTTTTTCGCTTATGAGATCGCATAGCGTTTGGGCGTATTTGCCTGTGTAGATGATAGCAACGTCATCCGCGTAGGCTATTATCCTGCAGCCCCCCTCTTCCATGTCGAATAGTATCGAGTTGACTGCTATGTTCCATAGAAGTGGAGAGAGGACGCCTCCTTGCGGAGTGCCTCTGCTGACGTGCCTAGTGAGGGTTGACGCGCCTAGTGAAGACATAACCTTCCTGCAGGTGAGCAGTTGGTTTATGAGCCCCACCAAGTGGCGGTCCACCCCAAGGTCTGTCAGGGCTCCGGTAATCGCCGTTGGGATGACGTTGTTAAAAGCTCCTTCTATGTCCAGGAAAGCTACCAGTGTATATTCCTTTTGGGGCATTGATTTTTTTTATCTTGGAGACGAGAGAGTGTAGTGCTGTCTCTGTCGATTTCCCTTTCTTGTAGGCGTGTTGCGTGTCTGTGATAAGACTAGGGTTAATTTTTTCAAGGGTCTTTAGAAGGAAGGATGACAGACTGATTGGTCTGAAGTCCGTTGGGGGTCGTGTGTTATGGTTTTCCTGCTTTGGGGATGAAGACAATACGGGACTCTAGCCACGATTGTGGTAGGTGTCCAAGACCTTTTAAAAATGTCAAGAAGCCAGTTTATGGCTATATTTCTTGCATGTTGGATTTGTGCGGGTATGATTTTGTCTGAACCTGCAGATTTGTATGGTTTAAAGCTGTGTATGGCCCAATGGAGGACCTTTGGGTACTTCGATACTTGCCAGTGTGGCGTTTGTATGTTGGGAGGTGAGAATTTTGGCTGTTTCCTGGGAGGTGAGTGTCTAGAAGTATCTCCAGAGATACCTTACTCGTGCTGGTCCAGGAGCCATCTGCTCTTTTAAGGTAGCCTAGGGTTGTGGCCGATTGGCAGAGGATTTTTTTAAGCCTGGCTGCTTCAGTTGTATTTTTAATTTCTGAGCAGAAGGAATGATGGCTTTTTTGTAGTTTGCAAGGGCTTCCTTGTAGGCGGTCCACAGGACCCTGTTAGAAAGGGTTCTGCAGTCCATTCGGAGGGGAGATAGTTCTGCTGACCACCAGGGAGGTTTTCTTTTTCTTTTGGGCTTGCTGTTGGGGCAGGCCGTTTTTAGTGCATAGTTGCAGGTTTCTGTGAAAATTGAGACTAGTTCGTTTAGACTAGAAATTGTTTGAGGGTATGGAGGGGGATCCATTGGAATTTTTTCCCTTAAGATATTTTTGTATTTTTGCCAGTCTGTTTTCCATGGGTTTGAGAAAACTGCTGGCTTGGAAGTGTTGGTTGTGAGGGTCGTTTCTATATACCTGTGGTCCGAGAAAGAGTGCTTATCTAGCACCCTGCAGTGAGTTACTTTCTCTAATATTGGTCTATTACCTCTTTACGGTTCTTAATGATAAAGGTGGGGTCATTACCTTTGTTGCATATGAAAAGATTTGAACTAAAGATAAAGTTAAACCGCGGTCACCGCGGTCGTTTATGCTTTCCCATTGTGTGTGGTGGGCTCATGCATCACAGCCTACTAGGAGGCCTATGTTTTGCTTTTCGCTGTCTTGTACCAGTCTTCTTACCAGCTCATCCAGCGGTTCTTGGCTTTCGTAGGTCATGTATGATGACAGCACTCGGAATGGAGATGGCTGACTCTCCACGGTGACTGCCGCGTTGTCTGCATCGCTGTAATTATGGAGCAGAAAAATGATAAGGTGCTTTTTGGCTAGAATGAAGGCTCTTATTTTACCTTCGCTGGGAGCTGTTAGAAGCTTATATTCCTTAATCCCTAATCCTGAAACCTTTCCTCCCCCTATCCAAGGTTCCTGGATTAGGACTATGTCGACTCCATCTTCAGCCAGATGGAGTTGAAGAGCAGCGGAGGCTGCCTTACTGTGGTGGAGGTTTCTCTGCAGAAGCCTCAAGGACATCTGCTGTGGGCCTCTCCACCACGGTTGTATCGGCTCCCTCCTCGTCCGATGTGTCCAGGTCTGCCAATTGAACCATGTTCGCAAGGCTGCGGAGGATTGAGGCATCGGTCGAGTAGCCGTTTTCGGTTTCCGATGCCTCGATCTCGGAGGCGATCTCCTCGATCACTCCTCCACTGCCTTCCTGATCCTCCTTGGCGGAGTCCGATTTATAGACCTTTATGGTCACTGAGCTAAACCCGAAGTTTAGCTCCCCGTGAGCGGCTTCAATGGGAGCTAGGGAGTCCTTGTTTAGAATAAGGATGGCCTGGTTTGTTGGTCCCTTCATTTCGTCGACCTTCACCACTCGCCAGTCCGAGGTGGGAAGGTGCGGGTTGCAGCGCTGCAGCATGGTGAGGATCTGGTCCGGCGCCTTGATAGATGCCGGGATCCAGATCCTTGCCCGGGGTCGGCAAGGTACGTCGGACCAGCTCAACGCAAGAAGTCCGGCTCCTTCATACACCTTCCCCAGCTCCTTTACTGCGGCTTTGTCGGAGGGAACGTCGGAGGGAACGTCCTGGGAGCGCTCCCTTTTAGGTGGAGGTCGTTTATTGACCTCTGTGGGCGTGGGTGGCTTGAGGGCTTCCTTTCCGAAGTTTGGCAAAACGGATCTTGCCCATTCCACCTTCTTCATCCATTCAGAAGAAGGAGCCGTATTCGATCTCTCCTGGCTGCGAAGAATTTGACCTGCAGATCGTTTCTCTGCGTGGGTGTATTTGCCGTTACATCTTGCCACTGAGTGCTTGCCGTCCTTGGCAGCGCCAGAAGAGGACATCATGGCACTAGGGCCTGGAGATGTTCCCATGGCGACGGCTTTGGGCGGCTTGCACTCAGTCGCCTCAGACTTGAGGCGGGGTTCACCCGAACCCGATCCTGTGGTGGGCTCACTCGCCAACTTCGCTGCCTTGAAATTTGTACGGCCAGACTCAGTCGTCACTGCCGTTTTAGTAGGTTTTTTGGGAGATCCTGACTCCTTTTTGTTTTTATTTATCGACTCCATGTGATTCCCACGAGTTGCGGAGAAATGGAGGGTCCAACCAGGCGGAGATCCGCGACGCCCGGGTAAGGCTTCTTAGAACAGGGGGTCGCCAGGTACCCTGAGCTCTCCGTTTGAGGCTGAGCTATTTTGTGACCCGGCCCCTCAGCCAGGCTGACTCTCGGCACGGGTCGAATGACACATTAGTCCGGCCCGGGACGCCCGACTACCATTTGCCAGCATCCTCTGGCAGGGACATAACCTTGCCAGAGGACCTGTTTCCAGCCGCCCTCGCGTGGAGAGTATAGTCGCACATCCGGGCGTTCTTCTAGCAAGCTTGAAACTACACGTTAGTCCCCTTGTCCATCACCCGACTGACGGCCGACTAACAGCTAACAATTCGAAAAATGATTCTGGTCCCATTAACATATACATTTTCTGTGGTTTATAGAAATAGGATCTTCCAATCACTGATGTTCACCGAATGATTAGGATGGTAACCGGATGGCAAAGCTTACTTGTTCTCAGTTATGTACCTTCTCGCAGACAACTAATACATAACTAGGCAGACTTAATAAACGCAAACCTTTGCGTTACAGAGAGACGCCTAAAATGAGCTACACGACTTCTTTCTACGAATCTGTGAGCGGTTTGCAAGTTCTTCTGCTATAAAATTAGTTATTAGTATAAGAGTTCAGCAGAGGAAGGCTGATTTTGGTTAAAAGGAGAAGAAATGCTCTCTTGGGGGTTGGCAATGCTAAACTGTTCTCAGGCACTGGGTATCTATGTAGAAGAATGTGGTGTGAGCGGTCACAAGCTCACACAAAGGCATTTTTTTCCTTCGCATTTTGAAACAGTATAACTTTTTCGCAGACAATTTTTACATAAGGAGATACCTTACTCGTGCTGGTCCAGGAGCCATCTGCTCTTTTAAGGTAGCCTAGGGTTGTGGCCGATTGGCAGAGGATTTTTTTAAGCCTGGCTGCTTCAGTTGTATTTTTAATTTCTGAGCAGAAGGAATGATGGCTTTTTTGTAGTTTGCAAGGGCTTCCTTGTAGGCGGTCCAAAGGACCCTGTTAGAAAGGGTTCTGCAGTCCATTCGGAGGGGAGATAGTTCTGCTGACCACCAGGGAGGTTTTCTTTTTCTTTTGGGCTTGCTATTGGGGCAGGCCGTTTTTAGTGCATAGTTGCAGGTTTCTGTGAAAATTGAGACTAGTTCGTTTAGACTAGAAATTGTTTGAGGGTATGGAGGGGGATCCATTGGAATTTTTTCCCTTAAGATATTTTTGTATTTTTGCCAGTCTGTTTTCCATGGGTTTGAGAAAACTGCTGGCTTGGAAGTGTTGGTTGTGAGGGTCGTTTCTATATACCTGTGGTCCGAGAAAGAGTGCTTATCTAGCACCCTGCAGTGAGTTACTTTCTCTAATATTGGTCTATTACCTCTTTACGGTTCTTAATGATAAAGGTGGGGTCATTACCTTTGTTGCATATGAAAAGATTTGAACTAAAGATAAAGTTAAACCGCGGTCACCGCGGTCGTTTATGCTTTCCCATTGTGTGTGGTGGGCTCATGCATCACAGCCTACTAGGAGGCCTATGTTTTGCTTTTCGCTGTCTTGTACCAGTCTTCTTACCAGCTCATCCAGCGGTTCTTGGCTTTCGTAGGTCATGTATGATGACAGCACTCGGAATGGAGATGGCTGACTCTCCACGGTGACTGCCGCGTTGTCTGCATCGCTGTAATTATGGAGCAGAAAAATGAT
This sequence comes from Drosophila santomea, assembly GCF_016746245.2. Classification (NCBI taxonomy): domain Eukaryota; kingdom Metazoa; phylum Arthropoda; class Insecta; order Diptera; family Drosophilidae; genus Drosophila; species Drosophila santomea. The sequence goes on from NW_025319002.1 coordinate 490,394, forward strand.
AAGGTGCTTTTTGGCTAGAATGAAGGCTCTTATTTTACCTTCGCTGGGAGCTGTTAGAAGCTTATATTCCTTAATCCCTAATCCTGAAACCTTTCCTCCCCCTATCCAAGGTTCCTGGATTAGGACTATGTCGACTCCATCTTCAGCCAGATGGAGTTGAAGAGCAGCGGAGGCTGCCTTACTGTGGTGGAGGTTTCTCTGCAGAAGCCTCACGGACATCTGCTGTGGGCCTCTCCACCACGGTTGTATCGGCTCCCTCCTCGTCCGATGTGTCCAGGTCTGTCAATTGAACCATGTTCGCAAGGCTGCGGAGGATTGAGGCATCGGTCGAGTAGCCGTTTTCGGTTTCCGATGCCTCGATCTCGGAGGCGATCTCCTCGATCACTCCTCCACTGCCTTCCTGATCCTCCTTGGCGGAGTCCGATTTATAGACCTTTATGGTCACTGAGCTAAACCCGAAGTTTAGCTCCCCGTGAGCGGCTTCAATGGGAGCTAGGGAGTCCTTGTTTAGAATAAGGATGGCCTGGTTTGTTGGTCCCTTCATTTCGTCGACCTTCACCACTCGCCAGTCCGAGGTGGGAAGGTGCGGGTTGCAGCGCTACAGCATGGTGAGGATCTGGTCCGGCGCCTTGATAGATGCCGGGATCCAGATCCTTGCCCGGGGTCGGCAAGGTACGTCGGACCAGCTCAACGCAAGAAGTCCGGCTCCTTCATACACCTTCCCCAGCTCCTTTACTGCGGCTTTGTCGGAGGGAACGTCGGAGGGAACGTCCTGGGAGCGCTCCCTTTTAGGTGGAGGTCGTTTATTGACCTCTGTGGGCGTGGGTGGCTTGAGGGCTTCCTTTCCGAAGTTTGGCAAAACGGATCTTGCCCATTCCACCTTCTTCATCCATTCAGAAGAAGGAGCCGTATTCGATCTCTCCTGGCTGCGAAGAATTTGACCTGCAGATCGTTTCTCTGCGTGGGTGTATTTGCCGTTACATCTTGCCACTGAGTGCTTGCCGTCCTTGGCAGCGCCAGAAGAGGGCATCATGGCACTAGGGCCTGGAGATGTTCCCATGGCGACGGCTTTGGGCGGCTTGCACTCAGTCGCCTCAGACTTGAGGCGGGGTTCACCCGAACCCGATCCTGTGGTGGGCTCACTCGCCAACTTCGCTGCCTTGAAATTTGTACGGCCAGACTCAGTCGTCACTGCCGTTTTAGTAGGTTTTTTGGGAGATCCTGACTCCTTTTTGTTTTTATTTATCGACTCCATGTGATTCCCACGAGTTGCGGAGAAATGGAGGGTCCAACCAGGCGGAGATCCGCGACGCCCGGGTAAGGCTTCTTAGAACAGGGGGTCGCCAGGTACCCTGAGCTCTCCGTTTGAGGCTGAGCTATTTTGTGACCCGGCCCCTCAGCCAGGCTGACTCTCGGCACGGGTCGAATGACACATTAGTCCGGCCCGGGACGCCCGACTACCATTTGCCAGCATCCTCTGGCAGGGACATAACCTTGCCAGAGGACCTGTTTCCAGCCGCCCTCGCGTGGAGAGTATAGTCGCACATCCGGGCGTTCTTCTAGCAAGCTTGAAACTACACGTTAGTCCCCTTGTCCATCACCCGACTGACGGCCGACTAACAGCTAACAATTCGAAAAATGATTCTGGTCCCATTAACATATACATTTTCTGTGGTTTATAGAAATAGGATCTTCCAATCACTGATGTTCACCGAATGATTAGGATGGTAACCGGATGGCAAAGCTTACTTGTTCTCAGTTATGTACCTTCTCGCAGACAACTAATACATAACTAGGCAGACTTAATAAACGCAAACCTTTGCGTTACAGAGAGACGCCTAAAATGAGCTACACGACTTCTTTCTACGAATCTGTGAGCGGTTTGCAAGTTCTTCTGCTATAAAATTAGTTATTAGTATAAGAGTTCAGCAGAGGAAGGCTGATTTTGGTTAAAAGGAGAAGAAATGCTCTCTTGGGGGTTGGCAATGCTAAACTGTTCTCAGGCACTGGGTATCTATGTAGAAGAATGTGGTGTGAGCGGTCACAAGCTCACACAAAGGCATTTTTTTCCTTTGCATTTTGAAACAGTATAACTTTTTCGCAGACAATTTTTACATAAGGAGATACCTTACTCGTGCTGGTCCAGGAGCCATCTGCTCTTTTAAGGTAGCCTAGGGTTGTGGCCGATTGGCAGAGGATTTTTTTAAGCCTGGCTGCTTCAGTTGTATTTTTAATTTCTGAGCAGAAGGAATGATGGCTTTTTTGTAGTTTGCAAGGGCTTCCTTGTAGGCGGTCCACAGGACCCTGTTAGAAAGGGTTCTGCAGTCCATTCGGAGGGGAGATAGTTCTGCTGACCACCAGGGAGGTTTTCTTTTTCTTTTGGGCTTGCTATTGGGGCAGGCCGTTTTTAGTGCATAGTTGCAGGTTTCTGTGAAAACTGAGACTAGTTCGTTTAGACTAGAAATTGTTTGAGGGTATGGAGGGGGATCCATTGGAATTTTTTCCCTTAAGATATTTTTGTATTTTTGCCAGTCTGTTTTCCATGGGTTTGAGAAAACTGCTGGCTTGGAAGTGTTGGTTGTGAGGGTCGTTTCTATATACCTGTGGTCCGAGAAAGAGTGCTTATCTAGCACCCTGCAGTGAGTTACTTTCTCTAATATTGGTCTATTACCTCTTTACGGTTCTTAATGATAAAGGTGGGGTCATTACCTTTGTTGCATATGAAAAGATTTGAACTAAAGATAAAGTTAAACCGCGGTCACCGCGGTCGTTTATGCTTTCCCATTGTGTGTGGTGGGCTCATGCATCACAGCCTACTAGGAGGCCTATGTTTTGCTTTTCGCTGTCTTGTACCAGTCTTCTTACCAGCTCATCCAGCGGTTCTTGGCTTTCGTAGGTCATGTATGATGACAGCACTCGGAATGGAGATGGCTGACTCTCCACGGTGACTGCCACGTTGTCTGCATCGCTGTAATTATGGAGCAGAAAAATGATAAGGTGCTTTTTGGCTAGAATGAAGGCTCTTATTTTACCTTCGCTGGGAGCTGTTAGAAGCTTATATTCCTTAATCCCTAATCCTGAAACCTTTCCTCCCCCTATCCAAGGTTCCTGGATTAGGACTATGTCGACTCCATCTTCAGCCAGATGGAGTTGAAGAGCAGCGGAGGCTGCCTTACTGTGGTGGAGGTTTCTCTGCAGAAGCCTCACGGACATCTGCTGTGGGCCTCTCCACCACGGTTGTATCGGCTCCCTCCTCGTCCGATGTGTCCAGGTCTGCCAATTGAACCATGTTCGCAAGGCTGCGGAGGATTGAGGCATCGGTCGAGTAGCCGTTTTCGGTTTCCGATGCCTCGATCTCGGAGGCGATCTCCTCGATCACTCCTCCACTGCCTTCCTGATCCTCCTTGGCGGAGTCCGATTTATAGACCTTTATGGTCACTGAGCTAAACCCGAAGTTTAGCTCCCCGTGAGCGGCTTCAATGGGAGCTAGGGAGTCCTTGTTTAGAATAAGGATGGCCTGGTTTGTTGGTCCCTTCATTTCGTCGACCTTCACCACTCGCCAGTCCGAGGTGGGAAGGTGCGGGTTGCAGCGCTGCAGCATGGTGAGGATCTGGTCCGGCGCCTTGATAGATGCCGGGATCCAGATCCTTGCCCGGGGTCGGCAAGGTACGTCGGACCAGCTCAACGCAAGAAGTCCGGCTCCTTCATACACCTTCCCCAGCTCCTTTACTGCGGCTTTGTCGGAGGGAACGTCGGAGGGAACGTCCTGGGAGCGCTCCCTTTTAGGTGGAGGTCGTTTATTGACCTCTGTGGGCGTGGGTGGCTTGAGGGCTTCCTTTCCGAAGTTTGGCAAAACGGATCTTGCCCATTCCACCTTCTTCATCCATTCAGAAGAAGGAGCCGTATTCGATCTCTCCTGGCTGCGAAGAATTTGACCTGCAGATCGTTTCTCTGCGTGGGTGTATTTGCCGTTACATCTTGCCACTGAGTGCTTGCCGTCCTTGGCAGCGCCAGAAGAGGGGCATCATGGCACTAGGGCCTGGAGATGTTCCCATGGCGACGGCTTTGGGCGGCTTGCACTCAGTCGCCTCAGACTTGAGGCGGGGTTCACCCGAACCCGATCCTGTGGTGGGCTCACTCGCCAACTTCGCTGCCTTGAAATTTGTACGGCCAGACTCAGTCGTCACTGCCGTTTTAGTAGGTTTTTTGGGAGATCCTGACTCCTTTTTGTTTTTATTTATCGACTCCATGTGATTCCCACGAGTTGCGGAGAAATGGAGGGTCCAACCAGGCGGAGATCCGCGACGCCCGGGTAAGGCTTCTTAGAACAGGGGGTCGCCAGGTACCCTGAGCTCTCCGTTTGAGGCTGAGCTATTTTGTGACCCGGCCCCTCAGCCAGGCTGACTCTCGGCACGGGTCGAATGACACATTAGTCCGGCCCGGGACGCCCGACTACCATTTGCCAGCATCCTCTGGCAGGGACATAACCTTGCCAGAGGACCTGTTTCCAGCCGCCCTCGCGTGGAGAGTATAGTCGCACATCCGGGCGTTCTTCTAGCAAGCTTGAAACTACACGTTAGTCCCCTTGTCCATCACCCGACTGACGGCCGACTAACAGCTAACAATTCGAAAAATGATTCTGGTCCCATTAACATATACATTTTCTGTGATTTATAGAAATAGGATCTTCCAATCACTGATGTTCACCGAATGATTAGGATGGTAACCGGATGGCAAAGCTTACTTGTTCTCAGTTATGTACCTTCTCGCAGACAACTAATACATAACTAGGCAGACTTAATAAACGCAAACCTTTGCGTTACAGAGAGACGCCTAAAATGAGCTACACGACTTCTTTCTACGAATCTGTGAGCGGTTTGCAAGTTCTTCTGCTATAAAATTAGTTATTAGTATAAGAGTTCAGCAGAGGAAGGCTGATTTTGGTTAAAAGGAGAAGAAATGCTCTCTTGGGGGTTGGCAATGCTAAACTGTTCTCAGGCACTGGGTATCTATGTAGAAGAATGTGGTGTGAGCGGTCACAAGCTCACACAAAGGCATTTTTTTCCTTTGCATTTTGAAACAGTATAACTTTTTCGCAGACAATTTTTACATAAGGACGCAGACTTAACAAATTCAAGCCTTTGCAACGCAGAGAGACGCCCACACGGGCTACAGTTTTGTAGTAAATAATCTGCTGCATTGCAATAGCAACAAGTTTGCTATGGCTTGGTGTTGGAGGAGGAATGCTTGTAAATGCTGGTATCGGCGATTAAAAATTGTTTCGAAATCGGACCAAAGCGGCAAAATCTTATAATCGAGCTGATCCTTGATCAGCGATAATCAACACTGCATTCAAAGATTTTGTATTGTCCCATATAAATATTTTAATTTTAGATTTATTTTTCGTTTCTTGGCCTTTTCTTAACTAATTGTCTTAACTCTATATTTAAAATTAAATTATAATGGCTGAAACTAAATTTTCTCAAATCAAACAAACAACAAAATATGAATAACATTGGAATCGAAACTTTAAAACTGCACTTTTTTGTATACATATGTGCAACTGTCACTTTTTATTTTGGTGTCGTTTTTTTTTTTGGCAAATCGATCAAAATTTACACGACTAATAAAAATTTGATAAAATATCAAAACATTTTTTAAAAGTGTGGACTTAGCATTTTTGGGCGGTTTGTAGGCGTAAGGGTGGGCGTGGCAACCAACCAAATTAACTAAATTTATAGTATTATAAGTCCAAGCCTTAAAACGAAGTAATCTTTTAGTACTGTTAATATTAATATTATATACGCTGAGTACGTATATGGATAAAACATAAGAGAAAGCCGTAAAAAATTATCAGTTCTTATATTAATATAGTCAAGGAAAAGTGATTGCAATATTAAGTTAAAGACACATCAACTACAAAGTGGATACTTAGCAATGAGCACAGCGACGAGACAGCAGCAGGCCAAACGGCAGCAACCTCCATCAAAGCAGGAACAGCATTCACGACCGTGTTTTAATTTTGAAATTTAATTTTATGTTGGCAAAAAACTTAAAAAATCAATTAAAAATCGCACTCTGCTCTAAATAGATGTTGTAATACCAATATTTAGTCTTTGACTGACTGCCCTTTTCTTTTACTATTACTTTTAAAGCACCCTAAGATAAGAGCGAGTTCAATTAGATTTAACATTTTTTAAGAGCAATGCTCTTATGAAAATTATATTCCATTCAACACAAGAAAACTATTTATTGAATTATTGAAAAGTACGTGAAAAAAGCCAAAAATAACCATAACATATGATTAAATGCTTAATGATGGCTGCGCCAACCAACAATCTTTATGCCAGAATTTTACTTTTATTTTACCGAAAGGAAAACTGTTTATACATATATAGGGTGTTTTTTTTAGAGGTATAGAACTTTAAGTTGGCATTACTGTTCAAGATGGCGACCGATTTAACAGCTGTCAAGTGATTTATTCTCAGTTTGGTTTGCAATTCGTCATGCGTGCTTACAAAATCCAACTCGTGCAAGAATTGAAACCAAACGATCATCAAGCAAGGCGTAGATTCGTCGAATGGCCAAAACGAGATTGCTGTTGTTCCCGATTTTTCATAAGCCTCCAAGATCATGTGATTTAACACCGCTAGACTACTTTTGTGGGCTATGTAAAGTCATTGGTCTATGCGGATAAGCCACAAACGCTAAACCATTTGGAAGACAACATTCGCCGTGTTATTGCCGATATACGCCAAATGTTGGAAAAAGTCATTGCAAATTGGACGTCCAGATTGGACTACATCCGAGCCAGCCGTGGCGGTCATATGCCAGAAATCATATTTAAAATGTAATGCCACAAGATTATCTTTCATGTCAATAAAATTCATGTCAATCGAATAATCCATCGTTGTTTTATTGCAATTTAAAGTTTTATACCTCTAAAAAAAACACCCTATATTTTACTATAGTTACGGAAGATATGTAAAAGCTAAGAAAAGCAAAATAGCACAAAGTGATAATATTATGTTCTTGAACAAACCGAGTTTCTCGTTTTATAATAAAGAGTGCGCATCGATTTCGATTTTCAAAGTGTCAACAGACTGGCGTGCATGTCGCTGGAATCTGTATGCTTAATCTCAACTTTCTAGCTTTTGTAATTCCTGAGATCTCAGCGTTCATACGGACGGACATGACCAGATCGACTTGGCTATTGATCCTGATCAAGAATATATATACTTTATATGGTTGGACACGCTTCCTACTCTACGAGTAAAGGGTATAAAAACTCTTATGTCTGGCAGACGCAAACAATATTCACAACTGCAAAGATTCTTTAAGCGTTATTTTGTGAATTTCACCCTGTGAAATATTATTTTTTTTGCCTACAAAAAATAAGCCTAATATCAATATCGGTTTAAAAATTATCTTATTATATCATTTTGATAAATGCAATGCTAAATCTGATTGACGGAAATTGGAAAGTTAAAGAATAAAATGTACAAAAAAAAACACTTTTTATCAAAGATGGACAAGACAGTTCTGGGCGGTTCATGGGCGTTAAAGTCGGCGTGGCATTCTTAACTTTCTAGGTTTTATAGTTCCCGAGATGAGAAAAGACAGACATGGCCACATAGACCGGCTAGTGATCCTCATCAAGAATATTGTATATACTTTTTTTATACGTTTCTTACCTCTCAACGAATCTACGACACCCTTTGACACCACAAGGGAGAACGCTATAGTCGAGTTCCCCGACTATCTGATACCCGTTACTCAGCTAGTGGAAGTGCGAAGAAGTGTCTTCAACTCTGACCGTTTTTGGAGGTTTGTTGGCGTTGGAGTGGGCGTGGCCAAAAGTTTTTTGGCAAATCGATAGAAATTTACAAGACCAATACAAAAATGAAAAAAAAATATCAAAACATTTTTCAAAAGTGTGGGCGTGGCAGTTTTGGGCGGTTTGTGGGCGTTAGAGTGGGCGTGGCAACATGAATCGACAAACTGGCACGGCTTCTATGTCTCTGGAGTCTGTATGCTTAATCTCAACTTTCTAGCTTTTGTAGTTCCTGAGATCTCGACGTTCATACGGACGGACGGACAGACGGACATGGCCAGATCGACTCGGCTATTGATCCTGATCAAGAATATATATACTTTATATGGTCGGAAACGCTTCCTTCTGCCTGTTACATACTTTTCAACGAATCTAGTATACCCTTTTACTCTACGAGTAACGGGTATAAAAATAGCACGTCTATTTAATGAACCATAAATTTGTTCTTTTCAGGTATGTTCGTTGCATAAAACCTAACTTACAAAAGCGACCAAACAACTATGACAGCTCTTTAGTTCTCGATCAATTAAAATATCTTGGAGTTGTAGATATAATTCGAATAAGAAGAGAGGGATTTCCAATACATTTCAGCCATGAAGACTTTATCGTTAGATATAAATGTCTAATGAAATATAAATCATTTGAAAATCCAGAAAAATATTTAAAGAATATTTTTCAAATAAGTGGCATGCCTCCTACGGAATGGCAAATAGGAAAAACTAAAATATTTTTACGCAATAAAGTATATGAACTACTGGAGACCAATCGAAAAGATACAATTTATAAAAATGCCGTTATTATTCAAAAATACTGGAATAGATATTATTGCCAAAAATCTTTTATACGCAATAAACAGGCCGTTTTAAAAATACAGCATGCGTATAGAGGCTGGAGATTAAGAATTCGTTTTATGAGAATGCGGCGTAGTGCTATTGTCATACAAAGTCGACTACGTGGAGTTTTTGCCAGAGAGGTAAGACTATTTATAAAAATTATTTCGTATTTACTAAAACAAAAACAGTAACGTATAAATAATTCTATATGTGGGGAATAAATATCTAATTTTTTTGGCCTTTCTGCCATGCCACTGTGGTCTGGCCCATAGGCCAAAAATTAAAGTCAAAACATTGGCTAGAATTAAGTCAACTCTAACTCGGAATTGATCAAGCTACTAAAATCTATGATTGGTTTTGCTTTATTCTAACGAAACGAGAGCGAAACATAGAGCATAACATTGATTTGGCTTATTATGACGCGTTAAAAAGAAAGTGTTTTTCAAATGGAATCATTTAATATTACAAGTGAAGGTATTTACTGTAACTTTTTGCAGCTTTAGAGTTTCTGACGTGTTGTTTTTAGTTTATTAAGTGATTGTGAAACCTGTGTCTTTTTAAGCATTAAATGTAAAGGGAACCTTTTTTTCAATTAGAGTTTCAAAAGTGATGGCCACCTGATAGCACGATGAAATAAATTTTAAAATATTGGTCAATGTTTATAGATAATGTTTTAATGTTCAGCTGCAGAACGTTGCAGAAGGCTGAGTTGTGTTACACAAAAGAATACTGCCGCGCTGTTTTTGTGTTTGTTTTTGTCTTAATATTCTACTTTACTCCAGGCTACAGTATTAATGCTGAAAAATTTAAGTCGTTCGCACTAAACATAGCCAAGGTACTCACTTATTCCTGGCATTACCTACCACCCACCATTCATACACGGCACTGCCATAATTGAAAATGCTCTCGGCGAGTTGTCAGAGGAAGCTGCTGAATCGAAAAATAAGGATATACAAAAATTTCGACTGCAGCATACACGAAAATTTTTTTACCGTCCATTAAAACCTTCAGATCCTTTAGTAACGGGACAGCGAAAATTGCCACCTAAACACAAATCAATTTTAAATAAATCTGTTTTCGATTGGTTATTGTAACATTAACGTCTTTATTACAACTTTTGCTCTATATCTTTTTTTTTTTTTTTAAATGCTTTGCTTTTATTTATTGAATCTTCTCATTTACGAGACTAACAATAAGTGTATCAAATCTTATACTATAACCTAACTAGGAGTCATGTAGACTGAGACAGTGGCCCTGACAAGTTATGGCTGGGTTGGAAGGTCTGAACGTTGCAGGCGGGTTCGGCTGGAGACCCGAGTCAAGACCCTTGCTAGAGGATTTGGGTGGACAGAGAGTTTTCATTGTAGGACGCTTTTTGCTTGTCTATTTCATCTTTTACTGCGAGAATGCCGAGGTCCCTGTGGATGTTTTGGTTACGAATATACCATGGTGCCCCAGTGATAGTTCGCAGGATCTTTGATTGGGCTCGCTGTATGATGTCTATGTTGGTTCTGCTCGCGTTCCCCCACAGCTGGGAGCCATACGTCCAGATTGGCTTAAGAGTGGAGTTGTAGAGCAGGACCTTGTAGTCCAGACACAAGGGCGATCGTGAGTTTATAATCCAGTGGAGGCTGCTGGCTTTCAGTTTTAGGTGCAGATTCTTGGATTTGATATGTCTACGCCATGTTAGACGTCTATCGAGGTGGATGCCCAGATACGTTACTTCATTAGCTTGGGGGATCTGCGTGCTATTCATACAGAGCGGAGGGCAAGTTTGTCTGTTAAGGGTAAACGTTATGTGTTTACACTTTTGTTCGTTTATTTTAATACGCCAGTCAGATAGCCACTTCTCGACTACCACGAGGTGGTTGGCGAGTTGGGTTGTTGCACGGACTGGGCATCTAGAGCGGCTAAGGATCGCAGTGTCGTCGGCGAAGGTGGATGTTGTTAGTCGGTCACTCGTGGGAATATCTGCTGTGTAAAGGACGAATAAAGTTGGCCCAAGTGCGCTACCTTGTGGGACCCCAGCTTCGATAGTGTAGCTGTCGGAAATTGTTGTGTTACATCTTACTGCAAAGGCTCTATTGTAGAGGTAGGATTCAAGGAGTTTATGAGTGTACCCGGGCAAGTGTGTTTTAATTTTATGCATGAGACCTTTGAGCCAGACGCGGTCGAATGCTTGAGATACGTCGAGAAATATCGCGCTGCAATATTCCCTATGTTCGAAGGCTGTGCGAATTTCTGATGTTATTCTGTTTACTTGCTCTATAGTTCCGTGTTTTTCTCTGAAGCCAAATTGATGGGCTGGGATAATGTTGTGGCCTCCCATATATGGTATTATGCGCGTTAGAAGGCATTTTTCGAATAATTTGGACAGGCATGATAATAGACTTATTGGTCTGTAAGATGACGGAATCGTGTGATCTTTTCCGGGCTTCGGTATCATTATAATAATTGATGTTTTCCATTTTCTTGGATAATAGCCGAGACTTATGATTCCATTGAAGAGTTTACAGATGACCTTAATAGCACAGTACGGAAGTTCCATTATCATTTTTGTAGTTATTAGGTCACCGCCTGGAGCCTTTTTTGGTTTTAGCTCCCTGATGACTTTTGTGATCTCGTTCGGCTGAAATGTAGTTGGCGTGGATTCAGTTTCGAGGTGGATTTGCGGAGGAACATAATCATTTGCTGCGGGGTTCGGCTGGAAGACGCCTCTGAGATGTAAGGCAAATGATTCGGCTCTATCTTTGTCGCTGCGGGCCCAGCACCCTGAAGAATTCCTTATAGGGGTGACGGTTTGAATTGGAGAGCTTAGATTTGGGTGAGCCCTCCACAATGGATGCTTTGTACTAGTTGGCGAGAGTTTTCCAATATATTTAAGTTGATCATTATCAGCTTCTTGCTTCAGGGCCCGGCTTAGATTGCGGGTGGCTTCAGTAAGTCTTTGCTTTGAGCATGGCGATCTGCTGGTTTGCCAAGCTCGTCGCAGACGCCTCTTTTCCAGAACCAGCTGTTCAATTTGCCGGTTGGTTTTGAACTTCTTAAATTCCCCATCCTTCCGTTTAGGGGTTGAGATCCTGGCTGCTGTGACGAGTACCTCTTCCAGTGCGGCGGTGGAGCAGTCGATGTCCGCTTCGATATTTAGTTGGGGAGTTAGCTCGATGTGGGAACTCACATACTTTCTGTATTTCATCCAGTTAGTGTTGTGCGACGTCAGCCTGTGGGGGTGGTCCGCAATTTCTGGGCTTTGAAGAAGGCTTATCAACAAAGGCGAGTGGTCAGATGAGAGATCCGGTAGTGCTATGGCGCTTATTAGATTGCGTGGGATGTTTTTTGTCACCGCGAAATCAATTAGATCTGGGATCTTTTTTGGGTCTGCAGGCCAATATGTGGGGCTACCAGGAGAAACGTAGTCCAGTTTATTGCTCACCTTTATAAGTGCATTATACAGTTGCCTTCCCTTGGGAGTCACGAGGCGTGATTCCCAGTGCGTGTGTTTGGCGTTGTAGTCTCCCCTCGGCTATGAAGCGATCCCCCAGAGTGTTGTAGAAGTCCATGAATTGACCTTCAGAGATATTAAATCGAGGTGGGCAGTAGACAGCGGCAATGCAAAGGTTGCCGTTTCCTGAGATCACTTTTATGGACGTGGTTTGCAGGTAATTTGTTGCAAACCTTTGATGAAAGTGGTGTTTGATGCGTTCTCTGATTAAGATGCCCGTTCCGCCGTGGGCCTTGCCATTCGGATGATCTGTGCGGTAAAAGGTATAACCTCTTATATGGAAGTTATATCTCCCTGTGAGGTGCGTTTCAACCAGCAGCATGGCGTCGATGTGATTTACGTTTAGGAATTGAGTTATTTCAAGTTTATGCCGTGAAATGCCGTTGGCATTCCACATGGATATACGTAGGTTAGTCATTTATTATTTGGACTGTTGTGCTACAAGCAACTGAATTACCATGTTCTGGTTCTGAACAAGGGTTTGCATGGTTGTTTTCATGAATGACATAAGTTCCATCATACTTTGTTGCATGGTGAACATCATAGATTCCAATTTGCTTTGCGGTTGCACTGGAACCTGCTGAGCATTTTCTGAGTGAGGCTGGGGGGATTTTCCATGCCTGTTCTTAGTGCTTCGGCGTAGGAGATTCCCTTGGTTGTATCTAGCTGAACAGGGCCGTTGCGTTTGTGGGGTTCTTCCACGGTGATTCTTCGATGCAGTAAGAGCTGCAGCTTGTAGATCGGGTGCACTTCGTTTTTCTTTAAGGCTTTGCTATCTGTTTTTTTTTGTTTCTGTTAACAATATTGCTAACATTTTTGGCACAGAAACCCTTGGCCTTAAGGGCTTCTTGAATTTCAGAGGGGGTGACGTCAGGTTCTATACCTTTTAGCACAACTTGCAATCCCTTGCTGCTTTTTAGTTAATAGGTGTAAAAGTTCTTTTTTGTGTCTTCCAGGTACTTAGACACAGCTCGGAAGTGTTCTTCAGACTTCGTTTGAACCTTTGTTTCGTGAATGTTCCCTTTAATAAGCGGAACAACATGGAAATTCTCGTCCCCGACCAGCGCAACAATTTTGTTGACCAGGGCGCTTGAACTTTTTTCCCTTACGTAAATAGGGGGGGCTTAGGTTTCCTTTGGGTCTCCTGCCCCAACTCTGGTTGGTTGTTGTCCGCCTCTGCTAAGATGGAGAATCGGTTTTCATTGGAGCTCCTCGTTTGATCGGTGTTTTTGTTGGTTCGATTGATCTTGGGTTTATTGCCAACCGTGTTGGGTGGACTAAGCTTGCGCTTAATCTGGATGTAGCGGTCCATGCCGGTCTGTATAGCCGGGACCGCTTGTCGCTTATCGAGGCTAACTGTTTTTGTTGCCATTTTATTTTGTTGTGCGGCCGTTGGGACCGAACTCGCAGTATTGGTAGTAGGTTTAATTATTGGTGGTGAGTTTGCTGCAGAAATTTTAGCACTGCTTGTTGTTGGAGCTTCATTCAGCGAAGCCGGCGGTGATGGGGTTTGGCATTGGTAACTCCATGATGCGGGAGTTGGGGTGAGCAGAGAGGGTGAGCAAGAGCTGGCTCTCTTGCTGTCGACGGTCAGTAGAGTCGAGTTGCTCTTTATCGCCTTCTGATGTTGATCTATATCTCTAGTTGAGAAATAGGAGTATAGTAACTTATGTAGTTACTGCTTTATTTAATTCGCAATACAATATAATGTTGACTTGAAGTCCAGAGTGGCCAGTCTGACGATATCAGAAGATATCGTCATCCAGGAAAGGTCTTGGCGTTAGTACTTGTTTACGCCGTGTTGCCAGACTGGGTTTTAGTCTGGGCGCCACATCTACTCCCCCTCCAGTGACTTCGCCAGGTGGTGAAGGTAACGGTATAAATTCTGGAGCTGCAGGTGCAGGGCTCGGTGGCGTAGGTGGCTGCGAAATCTGTTGGTCAGGCGGTGGATCCTCGTGGTGGTCTTCGCTAGCGTCAGATTCAGCTATGAAGGCAGGCTTGAGGAGGTCGACTGATATGGCCTTCTCTTGTCCATGAATGCTGATGACGTAGAACTTGTCATCAACCCGGCGTATTACCCGATGAGGTCCCGTGTAAGGCGGCTCGAGTGGTTTTTTAACAGATGCCACTCGCTTGAAGACGTGCGTACAAGTTCTCAGGTCCTTACAAATGAAAACAGGTGGTTTAGCGTGATGCGCCGCAGGAGTAGGTCGGGCTGTCCTGATATGTTGACGTAGTTGCTCGGTGAGTCGGTGATCCTTGCTGAAGGCGGTTGGAGTGTGCGACTCAAAAAATTCGTTGGGGATACGAATAGTGGTGCCAAAAAGCATTTCGGCTGGCGATGACTGGAGGTCCGCCTTAAACGCCGAGCGCAGCCCCAACAGAACTGTAGGCAGAAGATCCGGCCATGCTATGTGAGATTTACACATCAGGGCGGCCTTGAGGGTACGGTGCCATCTCTCCACGATGCCGTTTGACTGAGGGTGATACGCAGTTGTACGTATCCTTTCGGCTCCAATTAGTTTACCCAGCTCAGCAAACAATGAGGATTCGAATTGAGTTCCCTGGTCCGTTGTTATAGTGAGTGGACAGCCAAACATGCAGATCCACTGTGTATACAGAGCTTTCGCGACAGTCTCCGCGGTGATGTTGGATAGTGGAATAGCTGCAGGCCATCTGCTGAAGCGGTCGATGATGGTAAGACAGTAGCGTAAGTTACGGATAGTGGGAAGCTCAATCAGATCGACGTGAATGTGCTCGAAACGATTGTCAGGAACATCGATCTTCTCCACCGGGCTGCGTGTGTGGCGATGGATTTTGGCCCGCTGGCAAGGAACGCATTGTCGGGACCAGAGGGTGGCATCACGGTTAAATTCTGGCCAGACAAACCGCTGCTTAAGTAACTTTGCAGTTGTACGGCCGCTGGGATGCGCCAATCCATGTAGTGCATCAAAAGCTTGGCGTCTCAGACTTTTGGGTAAATATGGCCGTTCGCGTCCATTCGAGATGTCACACCAGATGTCTAGGTTGTCGAGGTTCCTAATTTGTAGAACAAGGGACGTTGTTTGAGGAAGCTCAGCCATTTCATCGTCGGTTTGTTGGGCCTCGCTTGAGCACTGAAGCTAGACGGCATGCTTATGGTGTTGATGCGTGAGAGGGCGTCTGCCACTGCGTTGTTTTCCCCGGGATTGTACACTATCTCCGTTGAGAATTGGGAGATAAAATCCAATTGGCGGAGTTGTCGAGGCGATGCTTTGCTTGCTTTCTGCCTGAAGGCGTATTGTAGTGGCTTATGGTCGGTTTGGATGATGAATGGACGACCCTCTAGAATGTGCTTGAAATGGATGATACCAGCGAAAATAGCAAGGAGCTCGCGATCATACGTGCTGTAGCCTTGCTCTGCCGGAGACAGTTTCCGCGAGAAAAACCCAATGGGACGCCAAACTTTGCCGACTAGTTGTTCGAGAGCAGCGCCGATCGCTGTATCGGAGGCGTCCGTTTTAAGGGCGAGGTGAGCCGATGGGGAAAGGAACGAAGAGCACACGGCACGTAAAATTCCTTGCTTGCAGACCTGGAATGCATCCTCCGCAGGGCCGGTCCAGGCTATTTCGCGCTTGTCATTTTTGGTTGCGCCTTTTAGGTAGTCTGTGAGCGGGATTTGAGCTTGAGCTGCGTGTGGGATGAGGTGTCGGTAGTAGTTGACCATTCCCAAAAACCGGCGCAATTCCATGATAGTTTGAGGCTTGGGAAAACTGTTGATTGCTTGCGTGCGCTCAACAGGGGGCTTGAATCCGCTCGCATTGACTTGGAACCCTAAGAAAATGACCTCACTCACAAATTGGCACTTTTGAGGGTTAATTTGCAGGTGGTTCCTCTGCAAAATCTCAAAGATTGTCTGGAGGTGCTTCAAATGCTCCTCATGCGTTGTGGAGAACACGATGATGTCGTCCATATAGCATCCTACGAATGGAATGCCTCGAAGCAGGTTGTCCATGTGGCGCTGGAAGGTTTGCGCTGCATTGCGCAGTCCAGGTGGCATGCCGACGAATTCGAAAAGGCCGAACGGTGTAGTGACAGCTGTTTTTGGAATATCATCTGGCGCGACTGGGATCTGGTGGTAGGCACGCACCAAATCGATTGTGGAGAAAACCGAGCATCCATGCAGACGTTGAAGAATGTAGCGATCTGGAATAGTGGAAGCATTAAGTTTACGATAATCACCAGTAGTGCGCCATTCGCTGCTCTTCTTGGGAACCAAATGAATAGGACTGGCCCATTGGCTGCTGGAGGGACGAATCACTCCTTGCTGGAGTAAGAGATCGAAGTCCCGGCGTGCCGCTTTTAATTTTTCGCCTGTCAGCCTTCTTGGCTTGTCGAAAACAGGTGGGCCAGTTGTTTGAATGTAATGCGCAACCTCATTATGAATGCGGGTTGCTAAAGGCGCATTAGGACGAGTGATCTGCACAAAGCGACTAAGAAGATTGGAGTACGGGCGATCTATTCCACTGGAACTTTGCACGTTGATTGTAGAAACGTTGTAAAGTTTTGCTTCTGCAACTTCTCCTTTGGTCGAAACAGCTTTTGAGGGATCCATAAGGCGTTTACCCTTGAGGTCGAGGATGAGGCCGTGGTGCGTGAGGAAATCTGCTCCGATGATTGCTGATTGGACGTTCGCAACGACGAAGGACCAGGTGAACTTACGCTGTAGGTTGAGACCAAAAGTTAGATTTAGCGTGCCGTATGTATCAATTATAGACGTGTTGGCCGCGAAGAGTTTGAAGTCGTCTTTGCGACGATGCATTCCCTTGATTATCGAAACAGGTATGAGTGAGATGACTGATCCGGAATCAATAAGGAATTTTATGTTGGTATTACGATCGATTATGTGAAGTCGGTACTCCTTTGAGAGGCGAGTGCTTGGAGATTTGCTGTCACCAGTCGCCTGAACAGATGACAGCTTCTTTAGTTTCCCTGCTGTGGCACCCAGGCACAGGGCGAGGAGCATTTTCGTGCATTTGGTCCGAATTTGGCATGATAAAAGCAGACACGTGGTGCTCGGAGTTGCTGCTCGTTGCGATCGGCTGGGCAAGAATGGCTGGAGGGCTGCATGTTCTGGAGACGAGTTAAAGAGGCCTTGATGGCAGCGATGTCGCGTTTCAAGTCGTCCACGACACTTGTGCCAGCTGCCGGCGGGTATTCGCGGGTGTTGCCTCTGAATTGTGCCGAGGAGGGCCCAGCAGCCATGACAAAAGAACCCGATTCCTCTTCCATGAGATCGTCAGCGAGTGTAGCTTGCGCTTCCAAAGTTGCTGAGCGTAGGAGCTTCAAACTCCGTTGTACGTGCTGCGGTAGCTGAGAGAGCCAGCGGACTCGCAAGGCGTCTGCAGACGCGCGACCGTCAGCAAGAGTTGTCATTTGCCGAAGGAGCTGCGAGGGCTTCTTGTCCCCAAGGTCAAGCTCCAGCAAAGCGCGCTGCAACTGTCTGTCCGGTGATTCCGTAAAGCGCTTGATGATAATCTCCTTCAGGTGCTCGTATTTGTTGACTTCCGAGGGTTGCACCAGAACATCAGATACTTCAGTCATTATATCAGCATCCAAAGCACTGATTAAATGGTAGTAGCGCGTGTTATCTGAAGAAATGCGGCTGCATTGAAATTGCGCTTCGATCTGCACAAACCATAACCGCGCATTTTGCTTCCAAAAAGGCGGTAGCTTGATGACGCCAACCGACTCGACGACAGGAATAACGGTGCCTGCGCTGTTGCCGCATTGAATTTCACCAGCGTCAGGCGAAGTTGGCGGTGCAGGCGAACAATCTCCGGTATTCATTTTGTTTATTGCGGGGTCACCAATATAGTAACTTATGTAGTTACTGCTTTATTTAATTCGCAATACAATATAATGTTGACTTGATGCCGTAAGCTTGTTGCGCGGCGGGGTTGAAGTCCAGAGTGGCCAGTCTGACGATATCAGAAGATATCGTCATCCAGGAAAGGTCTTGGCGTTAGTACTTGTTTACGCCGTGTTGCCAGACTGGGTTTTAGTCTGGGCGCCACAGGAGTAGCACGCATTTCTTGGGTTGACGGAGCTTCTACGCTCATTCTTTTGATCGCTGCTCATTTTTTCGAGCTTGTTGTGCGTGGCACTTATTTGTTAAAATTAAATTAAATCAAATTTTGAATTTAATTTTGAAATTACGCGCCCAACGTTCGCACCTCAGCACTGGTCTTACGGTTGATGTGGCAACGCCACTCGCTCATGATCGCCCTCCGAGATAAGTTGGCAGCGCTGTCAGCTGTTTTATCAGCTGCAAAAATTGCAAACTTATATATTTTGCTAACCACCTGCACACGCGGTCATTCAGCACGCCTAGGTTACGCGCAGAACTATGGCACAAGTCCACCGTTTGTTTTTGCAGATTTGCCGCTAACACTGTTCAGCACAACCACGTTAACACAAGATTTTCGCGCAGCGCTATCGAAAGACGTCCGCTTCCAGGAACGTGTAGACTTTGTGATGATTGCTCTATATCTAAATGCGAAATCGATGTTCCTTAGTATCTCTAAGTAGTTTCTTGGTATATATATTATCCTTTTGTTGTATTTCTTCTTTATAAAATTAAATCATTTACATCTATAATCTTTCATATTAACAAAATTGAAGCATACTTTTAGGTGTATTTTTTTTGTTTTTTGCTTTTTGGTGGGCGTAGATACTAACGACCACACCCATTGCTTAGATTTTTTCCAATTCTTATTTTTCAAAAAACTTACAGTAAAAATTTCACAACGATATGTCTGCTAGAAGTATTTTTGGCCGCTCTCCCCATTGTAATAAGTGTTCTTTAATAGTTCGATTTTATTGTAAAACAAGAGAGAACGCTATAGTCGAGTTCCCCGACTATCTGATACCCGTTACTCAGCTAGTGGAAGTGCGAAGAAGAGTCGGCACTGACAGTTTTTGGTGGTTTGTGGGTGTTAGAGTGGGCGTGGTAAAAAGTTTTTTGGCAAATCGATAGAAATTTACAAGGCTAATACAAAAATGAAAAAATATCAAAACATTTTTCAAAAGTGTGGGCGTGACAGCTTTGGGCGGTTTGTGGGCGTTAGAGTGGGCGTGGCAACTATGTCTCTGGAGTTGGTATGCCTAATCTCAACTTTCTAGCTTTTGTAGTTCCTGAGATCTCAGCGTTCATACGGACGGACAGACGGACAGACAGACGGACGGACAGGCGGACATGGCCAAATCGACTCGGCTATTGATCCTGATCAAGAATATATATACTTTATATGGTCGGAAACGCTTCCTTCTGCCTGTTACATACTTTTCAACGAATCTAGTATACCCTTTTACTCTACGAGTAACGGGTATAACAAGAGAGAACGCTATAGTCGAGTTCCCCGACTATCTGATACCCTTTACTCAGCTAGTGAAAGTGCGAAGGAGGTCTTCAACACTGACAGTTTTTGGCGGTTTGTGGGCGTTAGAGTGGGCGTGGCAAAAAGTTTTTTTGCAAATCGATAGAAATTTACAAGACCAATACAAAAATGAAAAAATATTAAAACATTTTTCAAAAATGTGGGCGTGGCAGTTTTGAGCGGTTTGTGGGCGTTTGAGTGGGCGTGGCAACCTGAATCGAGAAACTTGCGCTGCGTCTATGTCCCTGGAGTCTGTGTACTTAATCTCAACTTTCTAGCTTTTGTAGTTCCTGAGATCTCGACGTTCATACGGACAGACAGACGGACGGACAGACGGACATAGTCATAGTCATTGAATATTCTGTGACTTCGTTCTATTGTCCCTAAAGTCTGGTGATGATATGCGGTGGATGAAGATTTTCAGTCTTCATATATTTACAATAGGGTTCGGCTTATTTGTATGGAGGAAAAAAAAATTCGAAAATTAAAGGTCTCATGGTCTCAAATTGTTCGTTTTGGTGTAAAACTCAAATTTGTAAAGTTTTAGCTCGATCGGATAATGTTTATAGGTGCCTTTCTCAACCAAAAGTTTGACCAAAGTATACCCGTTACTTGTAGAGTGAAAGGGTATACTAGATTCGTTCAAAAGTATGCAACAGGCTGAAGGAAGCGTTTCCGACCATATAAAGTATATATATCTCAGGAACTACAAAAGCTAGAAAGTTGAGATTAGGCATACAGACTCCAGAGACATAGAAGCAGCGCAAGTTTGTCGATTCATGTTGCCACGCCCACTCTAACGCCCACAAACTTGGCACGCCCACACTTTTGAAAAATGTTTTGATATTTTTTCATTTTGGTATTAGTCTTGTAAATTTCTATCAATTTGCCAAAAAACTTTTTGCCACGCCCACTCTAACGCCCACAAACAGCCCAAAGCTGCCACGCCCACACTTTTGAAAAATGTTTTGATATTTTTTCATTTTTGTATTAGTCTTGTAAATTTCTAACGATTTGCCATAAAACTTTTTGCCACGCCCACTCTAACGCCCACAAACCGCCAAAAACTGTCAGTGTTGAAGACTCTCCTTCGCACTTCTACTAGCTGAGTAACGGGTATCAGATAGTCGACTATAGCGTTCTCTCTTGTTTTTGTATTATATACTAGATATATATAGGGTATATATATATATTCTTGATCAGGACCAATAGCCGAGTCGATATGACCATGTCCGTCTGTCCGTCAGTTGAGATAATGCATACAGACTCCAGAGACATAGACGCAGCGCAAGTTTGTCGATTTATGTTGCCACGCCCACTCTAACGCCCACAAACCGCCCAAAACTGCCACGCCCACACTTTTGAAAAATGTTTTGATATTTTTTCATTTTTGTATTAGTCTTGTTATTTTCTATCGATTTACCAAAAAACTTTTTGCCACGCCCACTCTAATGCCCACAAACCGCCCAAAGCTGCTACGCTCCACACTTTTGAAAAATGTTTTGATATTTTTTCAGTTTTGTGTTGGTCTTGTAAATTTCTATCAATTTGCCAAAAAACTTTTTGCCACGCCCACTCCAACGCCAACAAACCGCCAAAAACGGTCAGAGTTGGAGACCTCCTTCTCCCTTCCACTAGCTGAGTAACGGGTATCAGATAGTCGGGGAACTCGACTATAGCGTTCTCTCTTGTTTTTTTTTTGTAATGAATTTCTCTTATTTTATATATCCACACATATGCACAACGCTTCTTGCTCTACTTAAATACATTGTACATTTGAATTACACATATACATATGCATATATTTCTTTTCCCTTCTTTACTTGTATATACATACATACGTATACATGTATGCAAGTAAGTAATATGCTCAGTTTATATTTTAATTTCTTTGTTCGCTTACTTTTCGATTATTATCCTCGTGGTTCCCTCCTTCCAATGGATGTGGAGTACGAGCCGACTGCGCCAGTTACCACCAAATTGCCCTAGGTCGTGACGGTTAGAGGCTACGATGTGCATCCATACACATACATATACAACTATTTGTACTAATATGATTTTTATTCATATATTATATTTAAATGTAAGGACGATTTTCTTTGCGACTATCAAAACGATCGACTGTTCAACTACACAAGTGGGCATAAGTATTTAGACAAGAAAAATATTCATTATATTTGTTTGTAACTTATTGTTTACTTACAAGAAATTTGTTTAATAATTTTAGTAAATAGGTAGACTATCGTAGTTAAATTAGGTAATATAAACATAGGGATAACTTCATTGTTGATTTAAGAAAAATTACTTTTCTATAAATTATCGGTGGCATAAGTATTTAGACAAATTATTTAAATTTCATAAATTGAAAAGAGAAAGATGTGAACTAAAAAATTATAACAAATTAATAAAAAATATATCCCCCTTTAGCGTCTATCACTTTTTAGAGACGTTTTGGTACAGACTGTACCAAGCTGTGGATATAGTCTATTGAAATATCCTTCCATAAGGCTTGAATCTCCAAAATCGTTTCTTCGCGACTTCTAGATAAGTTTGCACATCTTTTTTTCTTTATATATGACCAGAGGTTTTCTATTATTTTGAGGTCTGGACTTTGAGGTGGCCAATCCAATGTGTTTACGCCAACATCTCTCAGAAACTGCGTAATCAGTTTGGCCTTATGACAGGGGGCATTATCCTGCTGGAGTATGAGGGACTCCCCGATCAATTTATCACCAGAGGGGAATGCATGATTATTTAGGACATCCAAATATTTTGTTTGATTCATGGTTCCCTCAACGGGAACTAAATCTCCCAATCCAGTGAAGGCTACGCATCCCCAAAACATAACAGACCCTCCTGAATGACTTATTCTCGGACATACGGGTGCCACTTTTTTCCGATACTGTTTCGGTAATCAAACATAAATTTTTTTTTTGAGCAGTGAAACTTATACTTGTGTATTGTGGAGCGATGAAAACTCTTTTGAGTTTCACTGCTCAAAAATAAAAATGTGCACAGGGAGGAGACGAGTTCGTGATGAACGATAGGGTTGTCGCTGCTATGGTAACTACCGCGCTAAAAGTAACTGCTGGTTCGAAAGGGTTTTCGCTCGCCGTTTTGTAATTTTGCTGTGTTTTTTGTCTTGAAATATTTACCGTACTTTTAGATCGGGATTGGCGGGTGTGCGCCTGTTAGCTAAAATAGCTGATTAGGTCGCGGATGCCGTGAGATTTTTATAAAGTGCGGACACAGACGCGTGGCACTTTTTATGTTCGATAAGCACTTCTGTTGTTCTGATGAATCGGCGGAAAATATAAGAGCTTTTTCGGGACACACGCGGCTTGGATCGGAAATTATAGTTGTTTTATAATCGATAAATCAATTGAGAAGATCAGATGGCAACCTTGATCAGCTGATTGTTATCAACTAGGGCTGGAGAAGGGGTTCGAATATCTGCGGCGCGTAAGCCGCAATTATAAATATGGCTGAAACTGCGGCTTTCTTCTTTGGTGTTCCGATATTGTTGACGTAAAGGATGCCGTTTATTTTAAGTTCCTGATATTATCCGGCTTATTCCCTTTTCGTCGGTTATATTTATCGTTACATCGTTGGTGATGAGCATTCCCTCGTCTATCATAGTGACTGGGTCCAAGTGTCCAGGCTGGGTGTTGCAATGGGCGACCATGCCAGAGATGAGTTGTTGTGCGCAGGTTGGCGCTTTCGATCTCCTGCAGAAGGTGGTGCCCGCTGATACATTGCAGTCTTTGACGGCGAAGGTTGTCGTCCCGCAATCCGCGACCGTGCTACCGTCTTTGAAATCTAAGATTCTATTTTTATGCTGTACTGCGAATACTGTTATTTTTCTACAAGTTAAGAAAGGCTTCGGAAATTTTATTAAAAAGTACAATAGGTCTCGATTTTGAAAAGATTTTATGCTAGCTACCTCTAAAACATCTGACACGCTAACGTTTGTGGGATGTTTACTTTCAATCTCCTTTACGTCAACGTTATTCAAGATTATTGGATTTATTACGTTTAATTTGGAAAGGGTGATTGCAAGTATTAAATTTTCAAGTTCTTGGATTACAACACATTTTTTTGCCAAAATCGTCTCGTACAAATGTTCTGTGTCTAAGTTGTCCGATTTTAAAATATAATTCATTGATGAGGTCAGTGTGTTTATTTGCAATTGTATTTTGTCATTTATTTCTATCTGTCCGTTTACCGAGCCCGTTAGCTGTCCCTGTCTAACCCTCACCTGGTCCCAGTCGTCAGAGTCAGGTGTCCCCGCTATTGCTTTCAAAGCAGTCCCTATAAAATTAAGACAGAGTAGGTCAACGGCTCCTCGCTGTGGATAGTAGCGATGTCGGAGTGTGCATCATTACCTAAAGCATTAACGTTTTGCCGCGACTAGACGTCGGCTACGTGGTTTCTTTTCCCGGCTTGTAGAACACTTGTGCGATATGCTCATCAACAAACGCTTTCCACCTTTTGAGCCTGGGATCGGATTTTTATCCGACATTGAACGGGTCAGTGGTTGATGGTCGGTGAAGATGTTTAACTTCTTTACGCCATATAAATAATTTCTGAGATTTTGAAGTGCCCATACTATTGCTAGTAATTCTCGTTCATTTGTTGCCATTGAAATCTCGGTTCCGCGTAACGTACGAGAAATCATGGTGATCGGACGACCTTTCTGTGAAAGAACAGCCCCTAGGCCCCTTCCAGAGGCGTCAGTGGTCAAGTCAAATGGCTGAGTGAAATCTGGGTATGCCAACATAACATCCTCAGACTCCAGGGTGTTTCTTAGTTTTTCGAATGATTTTCGCTGCTCGTTAGTCAGTTCCAGTTTGACTTTCCTTGAGTGGTTGGCAACAATTTTTCCGTTGTCACCTTTTAGAATATTCGTTAGAGGTCTTGCGATACTAGCAAACGCCTTTATGAAACATCTATAATAACTGGCCAATCCCAGAAATGACTTGAGACTGAACAATGTGGAGGTTGAAATTCTTTTATAGCCTTAACCTTTTCAAGTGAAGTTTTAATTCCCCCTCGGGAATACGTTCTCTATATACGTTCTCTTTAAAGAACTTAGATTTTTCTACAGACACTCTCATCCCTTCATCGCACCAAGTTTTTAGAACCGTGTTTATATCGTTGACATGGCTCTCCATTGTTTGGGAGAAAATCTGTCTTTTCTCGGTCGCGCTCCGCGAGCTCAATTTGATGGAAGCTCGACTTTAGATTAAGAATTTTGAAGTACTAAACTTTTCCAATGTTCGACAGTATGGTCGATATGAATGGTATAGGATACTTGTCATCAATTGTTTTCTGATTCAGTTTCCTGAAGTCAATAACGAGACGTTTCTTCCTATGACCTTCTTCGTCAAAACCCTTCTTATCAACAACCCAAATTGAGTTATTATAAGGCGACCGGGATGGCCTTATTATTCCGTCTGCTAGAAGTTGTTTAACCTTCGTATTGCCGAAATCGGCTACACCCATCGGATATGGGTAATGTTTTGAATATACGGGTTCCCCGTCAGTGCGGATCATGGCGACCGTATTTATATTAAAGGGGAGGGACTCGTTTGGGTCTGCAAAGGCTTGTGATCTGTTTTTGATCATCTTATTGAAATCTTCGTTGACGGCGTTTGGCACGCCCACGTCATCGATGTTAATAAAGTTTACATTTCTGCATTTTGAGAAAAAAATTTGGTTCGTACCATGATCATGCTCGTTGAGGTTTTTTGTTAGATCAATTTTTGCATTGACCCTTTTCAGCACATTCAGTCCAACAATTCCGTCTTATCCGTTCAGGTTGTTTAACAAGAAGAAGTATGACTTAACATTGCATAGATGGATCAGACACTTTTGTTCTACTTTTGTAGGACCATGGATTGATGTAACTTCAAATGGTGTTTCCACCGGTTTGAAGTGTTTTAATTCTGTTAGAGGTTTTATGTAATTTTTGGAGGCTCCTGTATTTAACAGTAACATTATTTCCCGTCCCGCTATCGTACGAATTATGTAGGGACGTTCCCCTAAAAAATTACATGATTCGGAATCGGACGTGCTATCTGCCTCTTTTTCCGCTGCTTCGTAGGATGACTTTACCCTATACTCTTGGTCATTTGAATGCTCTTGAGTCGTATGGTTCAACCGTTGACGACTGCGAGCTGTCTGCTCGCCCCTGAATTTAGAACGTGATGTGGGATCGACGCCCATTGTTTCAGGACCTAGGTTTTGCGTATAGCTGTTTCGAGAATTATTGTTCTGTTGCATTTGGCTTTTATGTCCCTGGTTTTTAAAAAATTGAGAACCTTTAGCTTGATTACTAGTGCCCGGTGCATTATTGTTTTGGTTTCTCAGGAAAGCTCCCTGGGAGTTGTTGTGGTTATTTACCTCTATTAACGTCAACCAGACATGTGTGCCATTTCTTGAAAAAAAATACCCATAATAAATAACGAAATAAAACAAAGAAAAAAGAGTGATTACAATTAAAAGTTGAAGTATAGTGATTTTCATTTTCAAATTGGTTAAAAAAATTAAGAAGGAAAATTAAAGTCTTTCCTAAAAGGTAATTCTTTCTCATACAAATTATAAAATAAACAAGAGCGAACGCTATAGTCGAGTTCCCCGACTATCTGATACCCGTTACTCAGCTAGTGGAAAGGAGAAGGAGAGTCTTAAACACAGTTTTTGGCGGTTTGTAGGCGTTATAGTGGGCGTGGCAGAAAGTTTTTTCTGGAAATCGATAGAAATTTACAAGACCAACACAAAAATGAAAAAATATCAAAACATTTTTCAAAAGTGTGGGCGTGGCAGCTTTGGGCGGTTTGTGGGCGTTAGAGTGGGCGTGGCAAAAAGTTTTTTGGCGAATCGATAGAAATTTAAAAAACCAATACAAAAATGAAAAAATATCAAAACATTTTTCAAAAGTGTGGGCGTGGCAGTTTTGGGCGGTTTGTGGGCGTTAGAGAGGGCGTGGCAACATGAATCGACAAACTTGCGCTGCGTCTATGTCTGTATGCTTAATCTCAACTTTCTAGCTTTTGTAGTTCCTGAGATCACAGCGTTCATACGGACGGACAGACAGACGGACATGGTCATATCGACTCGGCTATTGGTCCTGATAAAGAATATATATACTTTATATGGTCGGAAACGCTTCCTTCTGCCTGTTACATACTTTTCATCGAATCTAGTATACCCTTTTACTCTACGAGTAACGGGTATAAAAATCATTAGGGGAAGTTCTCCTTGACGCATAGTAACCATTTGTGGCTGCGTTACCTCAATTGGAGTTTGTTTTGCATATGCGCAGTCCATTCTATCTATTATAGAATCGAAATTTAGTACTGTATTATGTGACGTAAGCATTACTCCCGCGGGGCCTATTACCTTGTTACGTATGATTCCTACGCGTAGGAATCCGTAGCTACGGTCTGGTAGGTTCTAGAGCTACCCAAATATGGTTTGTAGATTTCGTAGGCGTTAACTGCTGCTGTTCACCATGCCACATACTAATCTTGCTTTCCGTCAAAACTTTGTATGGACCAGTCTAGTGGTTCATTACAAGGAATAGCTGCGTTAAGTGGTATTTGATCGAATACCACTAAGGGTCCACCCTCATTTATTCTCTGCCTATTCTCAAATTCTTTAAGCTTGTCTGATAATATTTTTTGCTGATGCTCTAGTGCTCCATTTACGGCCGCTTCCATGAGTCTAATTACATCTTTATTACTATTGGTACCTTAGGTTTTCGCCTGTTCCTGATGTTGATTTTGAAATTAAGTTTTTTAATTCTATATATTCTATATATCTTCTATTATATCTACGTCGGTCTCAGTAGCGTCAATGTAACCCCCTTGCTGGTTGTTATTTCTTATGTCTTTATAGCTCTGTATTAAGTCTTCGTCCCTGTCGTTGTTTCCGTTACTGTTTCTATACATCGGACAATGATACGTTTGTGATTTTTATACCCGTTACTCGTAGAGTAAAAGGGTATACTAGATTCGTTTCCGACCATGTAAAGTATATATATTCTTGATCAGGACCAATAGCCGAGTCGATATGACCATGTCCGTCTGTCCGTCTGTCCGTCTGTCTGTCCGTCCGTATGAACGCTGTGATCTCAGGAACTACAAAAGCTAGAAAGTTGAGATTAAGCATACAGACTCCAGAGATATAGACGCAGCGCAAGTTTGTCGATTCATGTTGCCACGCCCAATCTAACGCCCACAAAACTGCCACGCCCACACTTTTGAAAAATGTTTTGATATTTTTTCATTTTTTTATTAGTCTTGTAAATTTCTATCAATTTGCCAAAAAACTTTTTGCCACGCCCACTCCAACGCCAACAAACCGCCAAAAACGGTCAGAGTTGAAGACCTCCTTCGCACTTCCACTAGCTGAGTAACGGGTATCAGATAGTCGGGGAACTCGACTATAGCGTTCTCTCTTGTTATACCCGTTACTCGTAGAGTAAAAGGGTATACTAGATTCGTTGAAAAGTATGTAACAGGCAGAAGGAAGCGTTTCCGACCATATAAAGTATATATATTCTTTATCAGGACCAATAGCCGAGTCGATATGACCATGTCCGTCTGTCTGTCCGTCCGTATGAACGCTGTGATCTCAGGAACTACAAAAGCTAGAAAGTTGAGATTAAGCATACAGACATAGACGCAGCGCAAGTTTGTCGATTCATGTTGCCACGCCCACTCTAACGCCCACAAACCGCCCAAAACTGCCACGCCCACACTTTTGAAAAATGTTTTGATATTTTTTCATTTTTGTATTGGTTTTTTAAATTTCTATCGATTCGCCAAAAAACTTTTTGCCACGCCCACTCTAACGCCCACAAACCGCCCAAAGCTGCCACGCCCACACTTTTGAAAAATGTTTTGATATTTTTTCATTTTTGTGTTGGTCTTGTAAATTTCTATCGATTTCCAAAAAAAACTTTCTGCCACGCCCACTATAACGCCTACAAACCGCCAAAAACTGTGTTTAAAACTCTCCTTCTCCCTTCCACTAACTGAGTAACGGGTATCAGATAGTCGGGGAACTCGACTATAGCGTTCTCTCTTGTTTATTTTATAATTTGTATGAGAAAGAATTACCTTTTAGGAAAGACTTTAATTTTCCTTCTTAATTTTTTTAACCAATTTGAAAATGAAAATCACTATACTTCAACTTTTAATTGTAATCACTCTTTTTTCTTTGTTTTATTTCGTTATTTATTATGGGTATTTTTTTTCAAGAAATGGCACACATGTCTGGTTGACGTTAATAGAGGTAAATTAAAAATAAAGATCTCACTTACATGTTATATTGGTATATTGGTTTTTAAAATGCAGCGAAGACGGTAGCTGGTTGATCCGTTTATCCTCTGGCTGTCGTTGGTTTAGCTGTTTACTGTTGATATGCAGCGGTTTTTACTGTTGCTTGTGCAGTGTTGTTTTGCTTCTGTATTAGATATTTTTGTTTGTGGGTTGCTGTTCACATTTGATGTGCAGCGCGCGAGTCCGAAGTGTTTTCAAAGAAAACCCGTTTTCGAGACCTTGATTTCTAGATCTTTTTATTACGGATTTTACGTTATTACGACACTTAAGCACTTTTTATTAGAGCCAACTGCTCTGAATTCTGGTCAATTACGAACTAAGTACAAATCAAATTTATTAAAACCGTCAAGTCTTCGGTTGGAGGCAGCGAACCCAGCAGAGCCCTTAGTCAGCGCCTAGTTCCGTCTGAAGTTTTATGGCTTCGACGGTCACCCAGCGCACACATGCCCGCCTCGCATTTCGCTTACCCTTGTACATCGCTTTCGCTAAGGCTAAATGCGTTACTGAGCTGGCTCAGCGTTGTCGATGTTATTGTTGGCGCATACGGTCTTGGATGGCATGGGTCGTTGCACACCTCTGACTTGCTCGTGTTAACTGACATATTAATACATATTAATTATTGAATAATAAATTACATTGTTGCATTTTTTAATCGATTACAAACAAATATTATTTAATGTAACATAATATTTGAATTTATTAAAAACTAATTATTGAATAAAGCTATCCCAAGCTACTCCCAACCTTTTGAAAAATGTTTTGATATTTTTCTTTTTTGCTAGTAAATTTCTATCGATTTGCAAAAAAAAATTTGGAACATTTTTTAATTATTTTTTCTTATTTATTGGTTTTTTTTGCCCACTTCCTAAGTAACGGGTATCAGTCGGGGCCCTTGCCTATAGCATTCTCTCTTGATTTTCTTTCAATAATTAAAATTTATTTGGAACGCATGTTACAAATTTACGGACTATAAAATAACCGGAGTTCATTCAAAAGGAAGAACATCTTTTCTGTGTTCTGCTTTGATATTCTGAATAGGTTTCTGTGCGTTTGGGAAATAGTATTCTGTCTTAAAACCGTCGTGAGACTTTATAATACCTTGATGTATAGTCTTTTCATGTATTTCTAATATTTTTCATCGAAGTCTGCATATTTGGTCAAGTTTGGAAATATTACAGAATTATTCATTAATTTCGTTCTAGTATTTGTTTAATTAATTCCATAGAGGCTCGTCGAAAAGTTGCGAAGTCTGCGTCACATAAAAATTTTATAATTATATCTTTTGCTAAATTTTCATTCACGTCTCTGTCAATTATTTTATTATTATTATTAAAGTAATGAGTTCAGTTCATTTGAGTCTTGATTTCTATTTTAAAATACAAGTATGTAATTAAAAACTGTTATAGGTAACTGGTTGGACATCACCATTATCTTCTTCTGTAGTGCGCTTCGCACTAAGTGTGGGAAAATTTAGTTGCCCACACTATGGCTAATTCTATGGGTATGGTTCTATGGTTAATTATTTTTTAATGGTTACATAATTAAAGTTATGTTCGTTTATAGTTATATTGGCAAAACAGATGGGCTTATCTTCTTGGGATAATAAAAATTGATTGCATCTGTAGTTAGTGATTATGTGTCCTAAAAATTCTGTTTTACGATTTATAAAGCTGTTGGATATACAATATCGTCTAAATACACTAAAATATGCGTACCTATTATGTTATATATTATATATGAAAAATATAGAAATGCAGTGTGTTATATTCATTCCGTCTTCCCAAACCACCATGGCAGTGTACAGTGTCGAGCAGCACGTGCAAATCATAAAATTGTTATATGTAAATGGGTCTTCAGTGCGAGCAACGTTCCGTGGACAAATTCTCGTCAACCGGGTCAGTTAACAATAAGCCGGTTCATGCCACCTTCATGCCTTTGACGGTCACCCAGCGCACACATGCCCGCCTCGCATTACGTTTAACCTTGCATATCGCTTTCGCTAAAGCGAAATGCGTTATTGGGCTGGCTCAGCGTTGTCGATGTTATTTTTGCGCATCCGGTCTTGGATGGCATTTCGGCGGGTCGTTGATTTGCTCGTGTTAACTGCTCCTTGTCTTAAGATGAAGTCGTTCCGGATTCAATGGTCTTAGACGGTTGTTCAGACGGTAGATAAGAAAGATGATGACCAGGGTTATTGAGGCTATGGAGGAGACAGCAAAAGATCCAGGTGTTGCCTGATGGCAGTCGGGATTGAAGGTGGTTTGTGGTGCAGATTTTTAACTCTCATTCCGTGAATTGATGACAGACTAAGGCGCTCTAGATGTCTCAGAACGTTTACTTGAGCCATGGCTGAAACTGCGGCTTTCTTCTTTGATGTTCCAATATTGTTGACGTAAAGGGTGCCGTTTATTTTAATTTTTTCGGTATATGATACCAGGTAAGTTCCTGATATTATCCGGCTTATTCCCTTTTCGTCGGTTATATTTATCGTTACATCGTTGGTGATAAGCATTCCCTCGTCTATCATGGTGACTGGGTCCAAGTGTCCAGGCTGGGTGTTGCAATGGGCGACCATGCCAGAGACTAGTTGTTGTGCGCAGGTTGGCGCTTTCGATCTTCTGCAGAAGGTGGTGCCCGCTGATACATTGCAGTCTGACGGCGAAGGTTTCCGTCCCGCAATCCGCGACCGTGCTACCGTCTTCGAAATCAAAGATTCTATTTTTATGCTGTACCGGGAATACTCTTATTTTTCTACAGGTTAACAAAGGCTTCGGAAATTTTATTAAAAAGTACAATAGGTCTCGATTTTGAAAAGTTTTTATGCTAGCTTCCTCTAAAATATCTGACACGCTAACGTTTGTGGGATGTTTACTTTCAAGCTCCTTTACGTCAACGTCATTCATGATTATTGGACTTATTACGTTTAATTTGGAAAGGGTGATTGCAAGTATTAAATTTTCAAGTTCTTGGATTACAACACGGTTTTTTGCCAAAATCGTCTCGTACAAATGTTCTGTGTCTAAGTTGTCCGATTTTAAAATAGAACTCATGGATGAGGTCAGAGTGTTTAATTGCAATTGTATTTTGTAGGTTTATTTCGATCTGTAATGTAAGTAATGTCTCCGTCCATTATTGGTATGTGGTTAGCGTGTGAGTATTCGTTTAGTTTTATGGTCCAGGAGGGAGTTGTTAGAAGGACTTACGGTAGTAGCAAGTTTCCTAACCTAAGTGAGAAAAATATAATAACTGTTAGAGTATAAACTTAAGTGCAACTGCAAGATGGCACGATAAAGCTGCAAGTATATCTCAGTTTGGCAATCGTCAGCGTTACAAAATCCAACTCGTGCAAGAATTGAAACAAACGATCATCAAGCAAGGCGTAGATTCGTCGAATGGCCCAAACGAGATTGCTGTTGTTCCCGATTTTCATAAGCCTCCAAGATCTTGTGATTTAACACCGCTAGACTACTTTTTGTGGGCTATGTAAAGTCATTGGTCTATGCGGATAAGCACAAACGCTAAACCATTTGGAAGACAACATTCGCCGTGTATTGCCGATATACGCCAAATATGTTGGAAAAAGTCATTGCAAATTGGACGTCCAGATTGGACTACATCCGAGCCAGCCGTGCGGTCATATGCCAGAAATCATATTTAAAATGTAATGCCACAAGATTATCTTCATGTCAATAAAATTCATGTCAATCGAATAATCCATCGTTGTTTTATTGCAATTTAAAGTTCTATACCTCTAAAAAAAAACCCTATATAAAGAGTAACAAACGTCACTAAAGTATAAAAAGGTGATAATATAAAAAAAAGTATACAAAATATAAAAATGGGCACCCTCCTACCGAAGGTTGTCCTTATGGACCACCCTCCCCTTAATAAGCACTGTCGTGCCCAGATCAGCCTCAATGACCTCTTCTGAGCAGAGCGGCGTTAATTTGGTATCCAGTCGTCTGTTGGTTTTTAACCAGGCCTTTTCGCCTACTTGGTACTGCTTATTGCCTTTGTGTGCATTTGGGTACCTAAGTGTTTTCTCTTGAGCCTCTTTGATCTTGTCTCTTATTGTGCCCGCAAGATCTGGTGGAATAGCGTGAACTATTTCATGAGGCTTTTTATTTGTAACCGAGTGGACAGTTCTGTTATATTCTATTATTGCGAATAGAATACGGTCGGTCGCCTCGGTTATATTTTGATCTATCTTGATGCACCGTGCGATTTTCGTTAGGGTGCTATGAAATCTCTCTCCTTGGCCATTAGATGTGCTGTGCAACGGGGGCGCATTTGATACCTGTATACCATACCTATTTTCTAGGATGCTTCGTATGGTTTGTGAGTTGATAGACCTTTCATTGTCGCAGTAAACCGTTTTTATTTTGGGGGACAGATTTGTTATCGCAGTTTTGATATCTACGATTGCTCTTGAATTGATTGGTTGGACTATAGCGAATTTTGAAAACTTGTCGATATAAGTTAGAAAATGCTTTTGAACAGTTGAAAATATATCTATATGGATAATTTCCCCAGTATAACCGGGAATTGGTGTTTCCGCTATGGTTTGTTGCACTGGGTGACGATTGTATTTTGTTTTGGAACACGTTCTGCAATTTGGGGTGATTTCTGCCGCTAGCTGGCCCATTTTGGGAAAAAAGTAGTCACGAAGGACCTGTTTTACGTTTTCCTGTCCTGCTCTTAACGTAACGCAAAGTCTGCCGAGAATATAGCCGCTGTGCGCGACATTGTCCTCGAAAACCCGCGGCAGTCAATTCCGAAAATTGCGTATTGGTGCGGATTTTGGGATGGAGGCGTGATTGGCCTGTATTTTTTCGAAAACGATAATTGTGTGGCCGTCAATGGCGAGAGAGGGCAATGTGGCCGTTAATGGCGAGCGATAATAACCGGTCGATAATAACCAACTTCTTTTGGCCTGAATTCGAGAATATGGGGCTGGACAACATGTGGTTTCAACGGGACGGCGTGTTCTGCACGAGCAATTTCCAGATATGGATTCATCTCGCGCGAAGGCGTCGTGATCTGGCCGCTGAGATCGTGCGATTTGACCCCGCTGAACTTTTTCTTTTGGGGTTTTCTTAAGATTCAGGTCTATGTATGACCTGACATGGTTAAGTATGATTATTTTTGAATGGATAATTTAAAAAGTTTTCATTTATTAACTTTATGCTTAACCCTAAATATGTAAGACCGAGGCAAACTTTATTATAAATTTAAATTTTTGTTTGAGTTACTGGTTTCATGTTTGAGTAAAATTTTGATGTTTTAAATTCGTGAGTTTTATCGTCCAAAGAATTCTGTGACATTTAGGAATGAATTTGGAATATATCATCAAACATTTTTTCAGCTTGGGCCACTTGTTCAAATTTTTATTTTCACTGGTAGTCTTTCGCGAATCACTTAACATCAAAGTCTCTAAAACTAGGACTGTGTTGGCTGGACTGTTGAGTAAGTTCAGTTTACAAAATAGTCTACTTCTTCTAATTCTTTACGTACATCCTCTTTTTAAGATCACGCAACAAAGAAAATGCAGTCAAATAACTAGACCAGAGGACACAATAGTTCACTTTGTAAATCTACTCCAGTAATTGGCAAAGTTTATCTGTAGGGCATTGACGCCCGAAATGGGGGAAATAGTGAAATATTACTCCTAGGTGGGAACACTTAGCCCATAGAACAGATTATGGGAGTAGACAAGAGAAAGCTCTAGTCCAGTGTAAATGACCTCAGCCCACTAAAAGAGAAGAAAGTATTGAGAGGGGACACTCTCGGGAGAAGACATTCTCGAGGAAAGACAGTCTCGGGAGAAGAAAGTCTCGGGAGAGGACAGTCTCTTGGAAAGATATGTGATATAGAGATTTCGGGTCCAAAAGAAGACTATCAATTTCGTGTTCAATGCGGATAGTAGAGATCGATTCCACAGTCGACACCTTCTTTCAGATCCTGAACGAAATTCAGAGATTCAAGAGTGCTGGACTGGAATAATACGGTGAAGGAACATGCTGTTCGAACCAATAGACAGGAAGTTTCAAGATCGGCAGAAAAGAGTGAAATGCCTCCAACAACACCGCCAATATACCGCAAGGACGTGATCTTAGGCCAGCAGCACACACTTAATTTCGTTGCTACTGTGCTACATTTTTACGTGCGCTAACAAATTGTATATTAAAAAATGTAATACACATAAAAAAAGTACACAAACCGAAGATTGAAAGTTATTTTGTTTTTGCTGGCATTTGTAAAAAAATACTTCGCTCCGCTATTTTTATTTGCTTGTTTTACCGGCTGTTTTATGCTCGTGATGTGAATTTAATTTTCTGATTAACATTGTCAGCGCACTGCTCATATATGCTATGCGGAGTAGGCTTTCGCAATGTCAATTATAAACGCAAAGGGATGCTGGATACCATCCTTTTCAATGGGTGGTGATGGTCACTACACTACTGCTTTGATCGCTTGTAGGTCTTCACTAATCTCAATATTGCCAGAAACACCAACAGTTTTAGTGTTACCACCTAGGAGTAATATTTCACTATTTTCCCTATTTTGGGAATCAATTAATGATTAGCATTGCTAATTACGGGAGTAGAATTTCCGTGTGAACGACTGCGGCCGATTTGGGTTTCTGTCTACAGTAGCACTTCTTACTCAACCTGAACATCCATATCATCCTACTTTTGAGGTGACAATCGACACAATAGTCTTAATAAAAGAGAAATAAATAAAAGAAGTCAACCAAACGAATTTATTTTCTCAAGGCAAACTTTCTGAGGCTAAATAATTAAACACGGCCCGATCTTTACTGCTGTAACGAATTGGCGAATGCCAGTCTATCAGTCTATCTTCAACAAACTTTCTTGGTTTATTAAGGAGTAAGGTCCAACCTTTATACACAATTTAAAGATACCAGTTTATAGTCTATACATTTCTTAATGCTCAGAGTAACAAAATATATTTAAACGGTTGTGTGTTTCGCACAGGATCCGAAATAGTTTTATAACTGCATTAACACTAAGCGCAAAATAATGTCTTACCCTTCCTCGCTATTTTATGAAAATACTACGGTAACATCGGATCAATTGCATATCTGCTTGCCCAGTCTTTGCAAAAAACATTGTCTAAGTAACCTCATTCCGAACCGCCTTACTTATATGCGGTATAAAGATCGAAATTAATTTTTGATCCCATTCAAAGCAAAAGCTTACTGCTTTATGAAATGGAACTTAATCTATTAGGTTTCCCGGCTGATCTTTTAAAATGGATTTTAACTTAATGGAATGGCAGGACGCGAATTACTATCCGACCTAGACAGCTTTCAAATATGGTGAGTTACCACTGAACTTAAATGGTTCCAAATGTAAAGTAATGACCTTTTACAGTGTCCGATCTAAACGGCTTTCAAATATGCTGCCGTAATAACTTACTTAGCTTAAATGGCTCTATGTAAGTGTAAAGTAATTTTCTTTTGTCGTGTCAACAATATACACGACATACACATTCGCTAGTCTTTCCGATAATTTAGAAGCACCATTATAGGTCAATTATATCACCATGCCAGCATGGGTTCATGAAACGCAGATCAACAACTACTAACCTTCTGGAGCTAACCTCCTTCGTAGTACAGGGCTTCAAAAATAATCTTCAAACAGATGTCATTTATACAGATTTTAGTAAAGCATTCGACTCTGTTAATCATTCACTTTTAATAAAAAAACTTGATTTATTAGGTTTCCCTGTTGATCTCCTAAATTGGATTCTAAGTTATCTGAATGGCAGGACGCAACGGGTCCCTTTTAAAAATTCTCTTTCTTGTATTCTCCGAGTCACATACGGCGTCCCACAAGGGAGCCACCTAGGTCCGCTCCTTTTTACCTTATTTATTAACGACCTTCCCTTAATAATAAATCATTCGCTTGTACTAATGTACGCTGATGATGTAAAATTATGCTGGCAATATA
Organism: Drosophila santomea; assembly: GCF_016746245.2. Taxonomy (NCBI): domain Eukaryota; kingdom Metazoa; phylum Arthropoda; class Insecta; order Diptera; family Drosophilidae; genus Drosophila; species Drosophila santomea. The sequence goes on from NW_025319002.1 coordinate 527,307, forward strand.
AGGACATTTCTCGCCATTTGAACTTACAATCCGATCTAGATTGCTTTCAAACCTGGTGCCGTGATAACGTATTAAACTTAAATGGCTCTAAGTGTAAAGTTATGACCTTTTGTCGTGCCAACTCAATGCACGCAACTTACACTTTAAGTGGGTGCTCTTTGGACAGAATAACACATGTTGATGATCTTGGTGTTCTTCTGGACCCTAAACTTAAATTTTCAGACCATATTTCGTATATTGTCAATAAGGCCAGAGGTGTGCTTGGTTTTATAAAACGGTGGTCAAAGGAATTTGATGATCCTTACATGACCAAAACCTTATTTATTTCTCTAGTCCGTCCGATCCTCGAGTATGGATCGCCTGTTTGGAGTCCACAATATGAAGTTTACTCGGACCGCATCGAATCGGTTCAAAAGAACTTCTTACTTTTTGCCTTACGGCGCCTTAATTGGGATGCAAACCGTAGATTACCTCCTTATTCGAATAGATTAATGTTAATTAACTTACCCTCCTTAGCTAACCGTAGAACGATGCTTGGAACAGTCTTTATTTTTAACCTTATTCGTGGTGAAGTGGATAGTCCCGACTTGGTTAGTCGGCTAAACTTCACTGTTCCAAGCAGATTTACTAGAAATTACGAACCTCTAATTTTAAATCATTGTAGATCTAATTATGAGTTGCATGATCCCTACAGAGTATTATGTTCTGACTATAATAGATTGTATCCTCTTATCTCTAATTCTGACTCTCTGCCCTCGGTCGGTTGGGCGGGAGGTGTGGCCGTCGGACTCGCTAAAAAAAAAAAAAAAAAAAAAAAAATGTTTGGAGTCCCCAATTAGGAGTTCTCTCGGATCATATTACATCGATATTACCTTCATATACCAGTGGACTAATTTTGATGACCAGAAGCAATCCTAAGTTATATTTACGATAGTATTGTAGTATAAATGTGTTCAAATATTTGTTTCGGAAAACAAGCCTTTCAGGGAATGCATACCGTAGCCCTTCACGGAGCGCTTACAGATGCGTTGCACGGCCGGTAAAATGGGACACCTTCCAGTCTAAAAAGACTTATGAAGGAACGTTTTCCAGAATAATTCCACTTCGAGTGTAATGACATGCCCAGTCCGTGCAACAACCCAACTCGCCAACCACCTCGTGGTAGTCGAGAAGTGGCTATCTGACTGGCGTATTAAAATAAACGAACAAAAGTGTAAACACATAACGTTTACCCTTAACAGACAAACTTGCCCTCCGCTCTGTATGAATAGCACGCAGATCCCCCAAGTTAATGAAGTAACGTATCTGGGCATTCACCTCGATAGACGTCTAACATGGCGTAGACATATCAAATCCAAGAATCTGCACCTAAAACTGAAAGCCAGCCACTTACTCAAGTTAGTTCACTTGGATCTTTGGTTTTCATTATTTTTATCAATGATATTTGTTCGTGCTTACAATTTTCTAATTACCTACTTTACGCAGATGATCTCAAAATCTATATGATAATAAACACTATTAGTGAACGGCAACGAAAAAGTTGACGAAATTTGCACTCCAGTCCCTGTTTTTCTGTGGTACCCGCCCATAATATTTCTGCCAGTGTTGTCTCGTTAATAATTGGGGGATCAGCGTTTGATAGCTAGGCTGCTCTTTCTTAATGATTTTTTTAACGGAAACATTGATAATTCTTATCTTTTGGAGTTAATTAATATAAAAATTCCAGTAAAAAGTCTTCGCACCATAATCGCATTTAATGAACGAAATTAACCAACCAACCGAAATGAAACGAACCTTTTATGCACGGCACCCCTTCTACACATCGTACCAATCCTAGCGTTTCCTTCGCTACTGCCTTAAGATCGGGAATTAAAAGCGTGAATCCAATAACACAAAAGTCAACTACTACGCGGGAAGAACAGCAAATAACTACTTCGAACGATCAAACGCAGCATATACTCGTATCAACTGGCATTGAAACGATGATGATCCCACTCCAGCAAACCCTAAAAGAATTTATGACATTCATGCAAACCACAATGCAAGAGCTTATGCGAAACCAAAATATGCTGATACAGCTTCTCGTGTCATCAAAATCAACATAATGTCTCCACTTCAAATATCTATGTAGAGCGCTAATGGCGTTTCACGGCATAAACTCGAACTTGCCCAGTTCCTATCCGAAAAAAATATTGACGTCATGCTCCTCTCCGAGACACATCTAACAGACAAGCACAACTTCCATGTTCCAGGATACCTATTCTACGCCACTAACCATCCGGACGGAAAAGCCCATGGCGGCACTGGCATACTTATCAGAGGTCGCATCAAACACCACCTTCATAATAGAACTGAGACGGACTACCTGCAATCCACTTCCGTAAGCATGCAATCTAGCATCGGCCCCGTCACTCTGGCCGCAGTCTACTGCCCACCTCGTTTTGCAGTTTCTGAGGACCAATTCTTGGAATTTTTCAACTCACTCGGTGAGCGATTTATAGCGGCTGGTGACTACAATGCCAAGCACACGCACTGGGGTTCACGCCTTTTAAACCCAAAGGGTAAACAACTTTACAACGCGCTCATTAAGCCTCGAAATAAGCTCGATTATGTCACTCCGGGTAGGCCTACATACTGGCCAGCAGATCCAAATAAGCTCCGGGATCTCATTGACTTCGCAATAATAAGAAAGATCCCTAGAAATAATATTACGGCTGAGACACTTGCAGAACTATCATCAGATCACTCACCAGTTTTACTTGCTCTCAGGCATCGACCACATACAACTGAGCACACATACAGGCTGACAGGCAACAGGACCAACTGGGCAAGGTACACGAAATATGTTTGTACTCACATGGTACCAACTCAAACAGTGTATTGACCGCCTGACAGAATCGATGGAGGAAAATTTTGTTGCTGCAGCCAAGGCCTCTACCCCTCCAGACACACAAAATGACAAATCATACCAAGACAACTCGCGAAATCGAACAGCTAGTACTTGAAAAACGAAGACTAAGAAGAGAATGGCAGAATCACAGATCCCCAAAGGCTAAGGAACAGCTAAAAATAGCAACACGTAGACTAGCCAGGGCACTTAAGCTTGAGGAAGCAAACGCCCAGCATCTATATATCGAACAACTATCGCTCACCAGCAAGAAGAACCCTTTGTGGAAAGCACGCAAAAATATTCAGCTACCAGCATATTCAGGAAGCTGGATACGCAGTGAACAAGATAGAGCAAGTGCATTCGCCGATCACCTTCAAGGCGTATTCCAACCAAATACTGCTAGCAACTAATTTGTCCTAACTGTAGCAATTAAAATCTAGCCACCAATAAATCCAATAACATTTAGTCAACGTGAGATAGCATCTATAATAAAAGATCTTGAGCCCAAAAAATCACCTGGACACGACTTGGTGACACCAAAAATGATCATGGAACTCCCACCGTGTGCGGTTCTGACCTTATGCAATCTCTTTAACGCTATTACGAAACTTGGATACTATCCCCAAAGGTCGAAGAAGGCGGTCATAGTGATGATTCCCAAACCAGGCAAAGACAAAACGCAACCCTCATCCTACAGACCAATCAGTCTCCTATCGTGTATCTCGAAACTGTTTGAAAAGGCATTCTTAAAACACATAGCTCCCTACTTAAGAATGCGAAACACAATACCATCCCATCAATTTGGTTTTCGCATCACAAACGAAATTCGTAGTGCTTTTGAGCACCGGGAATACTGCTCAGCAATATTCTTAGATGTCGCACAAGCATTTGACCGAGTCTGGCTGGAAGGACTAATGTACAAGATAACAAAACTGCTTCCCCAGAATACCCACAAAGTGTCTTATCTCTTCAAAAGAGTGTTCTCAATCAGGTGTAACAGTTCGACTTCACACGACCGCGTCATCAATGCTGGAGTTCCCCAAGGAAGTGTGCTGGGCCCCGTTCTTTACACTTTATATACAGCAGACATGCCTACAATCAGCTCACAACCTCTACGTTAGCTGACGATACCGCAATACTCAGCCGATCCAAATGCCCATCAAAGGCAACAGAAAAACTTGACTGTCATCTTAAAACAGTGGAGAGATGGTTTGCGGACTGGCGCATTAAAATAAACGAGACCAAAAGCAGACATGTAACATTCACACTGAATAGACAAACCTGCCAACCATGTACCCTAGTAACATATCTACATAACGTAGTAACATATCTCGTGGTTCACCTAGATAGACGCCTCACCTGGCGGCGACATATAGAATCTAAAAGGACTCATATGAAGCTTAAAGCAGGCAATCTCCACTGGCTTATTAATTGCAACTCTCCGCTTAGTCCGGAATACAAAGTACTTCTCTACAATACCGTGCTGAAACCCATTTGGACATACGGCTGTGAATTATGGGGAAACGCGTCCAAAACCAACATTGAAATTATACAGCGAGCTCAGTCAGCGATTCTGCAAACTATCACTGGGGCACCATGGTACCTATGCAGCGAAAGCATCCATAGAGACCTCAACATAAACCTCGTCAACGAGGAAATCCAGATGAAAAAGAGTAAACATCAAGCAAAGCTCGCCGCACACGAAAATCCTCTCGCGAAGTCGCTCACGCGTGTATGTAGTCACAGAAGACTAAAGCGCAAAGATTCTCCAGCCCAGCTAAGAAGTACTAGGGCCGTCTCTAACTAATACAACTATTTAATATTGTACTAATTTATATAATAAGATTTGAATAATTATGGTTAGTCTCATAATAAGAGAAGATCCAATAAATAACGCAGTAAGTTCGAAAAAAAAAAATGATGCAAGCCTTACAACAGAGCATGATGGAGTTTATGACATTCATGAGGACCACCATTACCAAAACCTTTTGATACAAATGCTTGTAGCCCAACAATCAAAGATCTGATATAGAGAGTTGTATGTAGCGAAGAGAGAGTGTGGCAGTGTGGAGTGTGTGATCATATCCGGTGTTATAAGGTTGTCTTTGATTATTTTATTGACTTCTTTTGGACAAAACACAATTGGGGTGTGTTGCTGGTGGCAGTTTACGACGGTAACACGAATGTGTAGCCTGGTTTGGCGTGAATACATTTTGTAGGTGTGAGGCAAATGTGGTGGCTCTGTCTGCATCACCACGGTTCCAGTCGCCTGCTGAATTCCTTATCGGCAAAACAGTTTTAGTCGGTGAGAGGAGAGTTGAGTGGGCTCTCCACAGTGACTTATGTTTTGTACCTGTTGGTGTGAGTTGCTCTATATATCGGCACTGATCGTCTTCCTCCTGTTGTTTCAGGGCGTTGATCAGTTTCCTTGTGGCTACTTTTAGCTTGTGTTTTTCTGTTGTCCATCTGGTAGATTGCCATTCTCTGCGTAGGCGTCGTTTTACGTGGACGAGTTGCTCAATTTGTACGTTGGTCTTATTGGAGTTAATTGTAATGTTTGTGGTTTTTGGTGTTGCAGTAAGAGCTGCTGCAGTAAGGATCGATTGCAATGTACTCGCGCAACTCTCTATATCAGATTCAGTATTGAGTTTTGGGTGCGGAGGTGAATTAGTACAGGCGAGTGATCAGATGAGAGATCTGGCAGACATTTAGCTTTGACCTGTTCTCTTTAATGCCATCACAAAACATGGTTACTTTCCACAACGATGGAAGAGATCGATTATCATAATGATTCCATTAAACAGGTGAAAAGTATAACAACGGAAATAAGAACTGCAGTTGAAAATCGCGAATATTTTACAGCAGTATTTTTAAACGTATCCCAAGCATTCGACAGAGTCTGGCTTGACGGTCTAATGTTTAAAGCTAAAACAGCCCTACCCGAAAGCACCCACAAACTTCTAAAGTCTTACCTCTATGAGAGACAGTTTGCAGTACGGTGCAACACTGCCACTTCCACTGATCATAGAATTGAGGCTGGAGTCCCCAAGGCAGCGTCCTTGGGCCTACCTTATACCTCATCTATACAGCCGACATCCCTACAAATAGTCGCTTAACGGTATCCACATTTGCCGATGATACAGCTATCCTTAGCCATTCAAAGTCCCCAATCCAAGCCACAGCACAGCTGGCATTGCACCTCACCGACATTGAGAAGTGGCTCTCTGACTGGCGAGCAAAAATGCAAGCACGTGACGTTTACGCTAAACAGATAAGACTGCCCACCACTCTTGTTAAACAACATACCACTCCCGAAAGCAGATGAGGTAGCGTACCTAGGAGTCCACCTTGACAGAAGATTTACATGGCGCAGGCACATTGAAGCCAAAAAAACTCAACTTAAACTCAAAGCCAACAGCTTCTCCGCCCAGCCTAGATCACAAGGTCTTACTCTACAATTCTGTATTCTAACCTATTTGGACCTATGCCTCACAGTTATGGGGCAATGCCAGCAACAGCAATATTAACATCATAAAGCGAGCACAATCAAAGATTATGAGAACCAACACTAGGGCACCGTGATACGTTCGGAACGAAAACATCCAAAGTGACTTAAATATCCCACCAGTTATCAATGCAATTACGGAACTTAAGGAAAAATACTATAGCAAGCTTTACTCGCACCCCAACCACCTAGCGAGAGGTCTAACCCAGCTCAGCAGGCGTTCCCGTCTCCGGCGAAAGGACCTATCAACCCAGCGATGAAATTTTTAGGGCCGTCTAATCATAGAACAGTTGGAAAAATAATACAACTGTTCACAACTTTTATAGTAAATATATATAAACTTTATGTTAGTTCTTAAACAAGAAGATTCAATAAATAAAAGCAAAGTATAATAAAAAAAAGAAAAAAACTTTTTATTCTTTTATTAACTTATTATTTTTTTTGGGTTTTTTTTGTAATTTAGTAATAAATACACCTATAAACTTAAAATCTTAAAAAAATTTAAAAATATATAACAATTTAGTTTATACTTAATTAAATAGCTATACACTACCTACTCTGCCTGCCTAACGCTAACTAATATACCACTGTGGTAACTATACGTTGTCTTAAATGTTTGCGCAGTGGCCTGATTATCGAAAATATTTGAATACGCCCAATCAATATGCGTATTGCTATTGGTTGTAGACGAATCCAAATCTAGCAAAGACTAAAACCTTTTAGATCTACTAAAAAATATAAACTTTGCAGCAGCCTGTGATGGAGTGGAGGCACAAGTTAAAATCTCCTAACACTAAACAATTATTATTTAAAAATGTGTTCTGCTGAAATAACTCCTTAAACTCAGTTTCAAACTTTTTTAAGGGATGGGTCGGACTTTTATATATAGGGTGTTTTTTTTAGAGGTATAGAACTTTAAATTGCAATAAAACAACGATGGATTATTCGATTGACATGAATTTTATTGACATGAAAGATAATCTTGTGGCATTACATTTTAAATATGATTTCTGGCATATGACCGCCACGGCTGGCTCGGATGTAGTCCAATCTGGACGTCCAATTTGCAATGACTTTTTCCAACATATTTGGCCGTATATCGGCAATAACACGGCGAATGTTGTCTTCCAAATGGTTTAGCGTTTGTGGCTTATCCGCATAGACCAATGACTTTACATAGCCCCACAAAAAGTAGTCTAGCGGTGTTAAATCACAAGATCTTGGAGGCTTATGAAAAATCGGGAACAACAGCAATCTCGTTTTGGGCCCATTCGACGAATCTACGCCTTGCTTGATGATCGTTTGGTTTCAATTCTTGCACGAGTTGGATTTTGTAAGCACGCATGACGAATTGCCAAACCAAACTGAGAATAAATCACTTGACAGCTGTTAAATCGGTCGCCATCTTGAACAGTAATGCCAACTTAAAGTTCTATACCTCTAAAAAAAACACCCGTTACAACAAGAATCCCTGAAGATCCGTACTTAAAGATAGCACTGGAAAGGATAAAATTTGAAACATTTGAATTGGAAAAAATCGACCCCTTGAGCAGATACTAACATTCTCAAATAGTTCGTTTCAAATAGAAACGAGAATGCCTTTTTTTGGTCGGGCTCCGCTAGCTACTGACTGGCAATCTAGTCTCACTGCTGTGGGAAAGCCAGAATTTCATATACGTCATTTGAGTATTTTGACGCTTCAACGAAGCACGATCGGAACAAACATCGCTAATGTGGCAGTGTAAACTTTCCGTATTATGGAAAACATATGAAGGTCCGGACTATTGATTAAACAATCGAAATGGGTATTCAGTAGCTTAGTGGAACGCAATTCTCGGAGCTCTGCTTCTGAAGCTAAATCCTGAGCGGATCTTGGGGGGACAAAAGGTCCAATAATGAAGAGACCTGCCGCAGTCGTGGCTCTACTACAGGCTACATACAGCGCAGCTCTCTGCATGCTGGAGTTAGTGTGAACGATCACTTTACTGTACGTAGCTCCTTGACTTTTATGAATAGTAATTGCTTCTGCAGGAACCACTTGAAACTGCTTTCGGTCAATTATAGTTGCCTGATAAGAATTAATTTGAAAACTTTTTATAATTTTCGAAATCAGCGTCCATGAAGCCTCTGTTGGGTCAAAACCCAATTAGAATAATCTTGTATATTTGAATTCCGCGCTTTTTGAATGATGTTAACATAACAGCTGTTGCGCTAGGCTGCCAACTCGTACTAGTTTTTTTGTTGTATCGTACATTTATTAATTTAAAATCTGTCCATGTGGACAATAATTAAATGTTTGGGTGGGGGGGGCATTAACTTAAGGGATTACAAAGTTGTAGATAGGTCGGGGGTTCATTGTAGTGGGTTATAAGTGGGGGAGATCAAGCGGGTGTTTCCTCTGGAGGCGCCTGATGGTTTCACTATTGTCCAGGAGGTTGATAGCCAGATGGTTTGGGTGGTTGTCTAGACGCTTGGCGTATCTCGCACTGAATCGGGAGATTTCCTCTGCTACCCACGGTATTCCTAGCTCCTTATGGATTGTCGAGTTCTCGTGGTATGGGTGAGCGTCAGAGATTAGCCTTAGGCACTTGTTTTGAAAGCGTTGTATGCGGATTCGGTTAGAGACGCTTGCAGTGCCCCACAACTGAATCCCATAAGTCCAAATTGGCTTCAGGATGGCCTTGTACAGGAGGAGTTTTAGGTTCTCCCTAAGTTTGGACCTTTTCCCGATGAGCCAATGGAGTTGCTTGAGGCGCAGGTCGGCCTGGTGTCGTTTGGCGATTAGGTGGGGGCGCCAAGTGAGCCTCCGGTCTAGCGTCAATCCGAGGTATTTCGGGGTGCTTGAAGATGGAATAGTTTCCCCGTTGAGCGTGACTGGGGGGCAGTCTCCTCTGCGCAGGGAGAAAGTAGTTTGGGTGGATTTGTCTGCGTTCACGGCAATGTTCCATCGCTTCAACCATGGGTCGAGGGCATCCAGCTGGCTTTGAATGATGGCTGATGCTTCTTGGGGGTCTGAGGCGGTGTCATCGGCGTATGTGGCCACTGTTAGGCTTCGGGAGGGTGTGATAGGAAGGTCTGCTGTGTAGAGTGTGTACAGTATTGGTCCAAGAACGCTGCCTTGGGGTACTCCGGCTCTTATCGGCTTAGGCGTGCTGGTCGCTGTTCCGCAGCGAACTTGGAACTCTCTACCCTCGGTGAAGGATTTGAGGAAGGCGAAGTGGGATCCGGGAAGGTGCGACTTGATCTTGTACTAGTGAACGAGTGGCAGATAGGAATTAGAAAAAAGATAGAATAGAACAAAAACACATGAAAAATTGAAGTTGAAGATATAGCCACGAGGAGTTTAAGTGAGGAGAAATAATCAAGAATTGTCATTAAAATTTAACTATTAAACTAGCACCATCCGACTTATCATTTATACTCAAGAAAAAGCTCTTGTTTTTACATTTTGGCGACCGTGACAGGACTTGTGCTACGTTTTAGTTAATTTTGGTGATGATTGTGGTTACGTTCGCCCCCATTTTTACTTTGCTCTAAGTCTCGCACGCGCATTTACGACCTTTGCCCTGCCAAACTCTCGTACATTCGCGCATCGCGTTCGCTGCCGGTCTACCCATCGTCCGCATAGGACTTTCGCTTGTGCATTTGAGCACAATTACATGCAGCGCAGCTGCCGCCTATACTCAAGGGTCTTCCGCCGCATCATTGGACATCGTTGGACATCCTCCAAGTGTCATCGCCATAGTTGGAGTCGACATCTCGGTCCTCCATCTATACATATTGCCCCCAGGAGCACCCCCATACATAACCTCATTCTGTCGCAACACTCTAGGTTGCACTCTCGTCGTCTCGCTCGCTCTCACAGACCTTGTCAAGCAAGGAATTGCCAGATCCAAATTAAATAAAGTAAACAAACATCTGCAAAAATGTCTTCGCTGGAGCAACTTAAAGCTCAACGAACGAGTGCTCGAAAAAACCTTACACGTATGAGCAAATCAGTGGAACCTGGTTTGAATTTATCTCCGTTGGAATTATCTTGCCGTTTGTCGATTTTGGAATCGTATTTAAAACTTGCTTTATCTACCCAGGAAGCCATAGAGCAGATGGAGCCAGCTGAGGCGCAGCGCAATACTCGCTTCGAAATAGAGGAACTGTTTATCCACGGCAAGGTTTGCGTTCAGGAGCAACTTGGACCAGACGCTAACAGCACCGGCATTCATGAATCTACGGTTAATTTTGGGCACACATCTGCAGTTAAGCTCCCGCGCTTATCATTGCCGACATTTGACGGCAAATACTGCGAGTACCAAAACTTTATCTTGTCGTTTAACCAAGTTATTGGCCACCAGCCATCCATGTCTATGATCGAGAAGTTCAATCAGTTGTTAAACTGTCTTCGAGGACCAGCCCTTGAAACGGTTCGAGCTTTCCAGGTGACCGCAGACAACTACACAAAGGCTCTGGACCGCTTAAAGCAGCGCTATGACAACCCGACTCTCGTATTTTTGGATAACATATCGTCACTCTTCGCATTGCCAACTGTCGCCAAGTCAAATGGTCAGCAGTTGCGCAGCCTAATCGATAATGCATCCGCATTATACAACTCGTTGCGTTCGTTGAGCACCGAGCCACAGATTTGCGAGGCCATGCTCATCTCCATAGTTATGGGCAAAGTGGACCAGGAGACTAAGAGGAAGTGGAATGAGTCGCTGGACTACACTACGTTGCCTTCGTGGGACAAATGCGTTGGAGTCGTTGAACGTCATTGTCAATATTTGGAATCGGATAAGAAGCCTCCTGCTGAAGCCCCTATGAGTCAAACAGGTGGCCATAGGTCGCGCTCGCAGAGGAATCAGGCAAGTCTGTCCTTCAATTGCACCACACAAACTTGTAACATCTGTTCACAGACAGACCACAAGACCTTTAGATGCCCAGAACTAATCAATCTCGCCCTAGATAATCGCCTCAATGCAGTAAAGCGCCACAAGCTATGCATTAATTGCCTTGGCAGGGGTCATCTTGTAGCCAACTTCCCGTCGACGCCATCACTCGCTGCTTCATCGGCCATCGTTAGGATCGGCCGCAGCTCCCTTGCCACTCCCTCAAGCGGAGCCTGTACAAGTTTCGGACGCAGTCGCGCATACTCACACGGAGTCTCGTTCCGACTGTGTCATTCTGGCCACGGCACTGATTCTGGTCAAGGATGCATCTGGAAGCTACAAAATAGGAAGAGCGCTTCTGGATTCATGTTCTCAGGTGAATTTCATATCCGAGGAGTTTGCCCAAAGACTTCGACTGCCACGGAGCAAGCTCAACCTCGAGATTCGTAGCATTGGTGAGACACAAACGCGAATTAAACACCATACAACCACCAATATCAAGTCGAGGCACAATGGATTCGAGTTGCTCCTTGATTTTTGCGTGACATCCCACATCGCCTATCATCCAGAATCGGAAATTGACATTTCTGCGTGGAACCTTCCGCAGCACTCATCTCTTGCTTCAACTAGTCTCGTCGGATCGATCTGCTTTTGGGGACGGAAACCTTCTTCGATATATTGGCAGTCGGCCAAGTTAAATTAGGAAAGGATCTGCCCGTACTACAAAAAACACTGCTTGGATGGATAGTGTCTGGTCGATGTCGAGCTCATCCCAGAACACTCCATCAGTACTCATCTATCGCATTAACAGAAATTGACCAAAAAATGGAACGGCTATGGCGCATCGATCATGTGGAGCCTCCTGAGATCACACTTACGCCAGAGCAGCGAAACTGTGAGGAGTTCTACACCAAAACGGTACGACGTAATTCAGATGGTCGATTGGAAGTACGACTTCCATTTAAAGATGAACCTACCGTTCTCGGAGCCTCATTCGACATTGCCGAAAGGAGATTCCTCTCCCTCGAACGCAGCCTATGCAAAAGGCCTGAGGTAGTGGCCAAATATGTTGAATTTATGCAGGAGTTTCAAAATCTGGGACACATGAGTCCCGTGAGCCATCCACAGTTAAACACTCCGCATTATTATATTCCGCGTGCTCAAGCCTAATAGCACATCAACAAAGCTCAGAGTGGTTTTCGACGCATCTTGCAAGACGACGTCCCAGAAATCGCTCAACGACATTCTGATGGTCGGACCGACCATTCAGCCAGATCTTTATACACTACTCCTGCGTTTTCGGATACATCGCTATGCCATCACTGCTGATGTGGTCAAGATGTTCCGCCAAGTCAACATGTTTGCCGAGGATCGCAGATTCCAATACATTCTTTGGAGAACGTCGCCATCGCAACCATTGAGCACCTTCGAATTGAATACTGTAACTTATGGCACAGCGGCTGCACCGTATCTAGCCATACGCAGTTTGTCATATCGAGATTGGAGCTAAAGCCATCAAATCGTCTTTCTATGTGGATGACTTCCTAGGTGGAGCGGATACGGTAGAGGAGCTACATCAAATCAAAAGGGAAGTTACAGCGATTCTACAGGATGGCCAATTAGAACTCGCAAAATGGCATTCAAATCACTGCAAGTTTGTCGATGACGCTACAGTCAAACATTTGCAGTTGGAGGACGAAATGCTAGCCAGCACGCTTGGCCTAAAATGGGACCAAGTACGGGACACATTCATGTTCTCGATCTCGCCAAGATTCGATTCGGACCACGTCACCAAGCGCTCGATTTTGTCAATAGCCTCTTCGCTGTTTGATCCGTTGGGATTAGTTACTCCCATCATCATAGTGGCAAAAATTATCCTCCAGGAGCTGTGGCTCCTAAAACTACATTGGGACGAGTCAGTACCCCAAGGCATTCATACAGCTTGGATGTCCCTGCTTGCATCGCTTTCGTCGTTGGAGTCTGTAGCAATACCACGATATTGCCTCCAATCAGCGATACATACCTTTCAAATACACGGCTCTTGTTTTTACAGCCTCCTCACAATGTCTGCGCTTGGAACGCGCATTTACTCCTATGCTTTCATCTAAAAATTGTATCCAAAGAAGATCTGGAGTGTTGGACGTACTGAAGCCTATCTCCCTAAGAACACAAGTGGCTCCGTTTACGAGACCATCTGTTATATCTACCTTGACCGTCATCATATTTTTGGCAGTGGTCTTGAAAGTCAAAGAGGTATACAATCCTTGAGTGTCTCAGCTGTTTTTAGAGACCTAGCTTGTTCCAGACATCTGTTCCTCTGCTCTAAGCTTATTTGAGCGGACTTAACTGAGTCTATAGCTTCCTAGAGAAATTGTGCAGTGGGAATCGAGTTAAGCTTCTCCCTATTGTACCGATCTGTGTCCTGTTTACTTGTAAAAAGGTGAATTGAGTCATTTGGAATTTGACTTTCATCGGAAATTCTAGAACTAAGCAAGCTAATATCATCAGACGTCATTTGGCCGCATGCCATGTTATTAAGTGCAATTGCAAACGGTTGGTCATCTCGCTGTCGCATTATCTCTGTTAGTTCAAAAAACCTAAATGGACTCCAAATATATATACGCTCCAAATATAGCACTGTATGGATCATGCGACGGGGCCTGAAAAATACAGCGATCACATACGGGCCTCATTTGCCTAAGATCGCCGAACACGATAACCGAAATACCTCCGAAAGGATTTTCAACATAAGAAAAAATTTGCTTTAGGCGAGAGTCCAAATGAGAAAACATTGTTGCACCGACCATAGAAATTTCGTCTATTAAAGAATTTTAAGATCAATAAATCTTGATCGTAAGGTACTCAACAAATCAGGGCTTAAACTTCTAAGTGCGGACGCAGCCTGATTTACAGGGAAGAAGAACATGGAATATAGAGTGGATCCTCCGATTCCGAAAGCAGCTTTGCCTGTGGGAGCACACAGCAATATTTTTTTTTTTGGTCGCACCCTACTCTACTATTATACTCCTTGGATAGGGACAGAAATAAGGTTGATATTACTCTACTTTTGCGGACACCTGCTCCGCTACGAACTCATAAAAGTACAAAATTAACTGGATATCCATATTTGCCTTTTGCATAGAAAGAATGTGTTTATTATAAGCATTAATTTGAATTTCAGCAAATGTTCTCTTCAGAAAAATTTGTGGTTTTTTCAAAGTAGACCTTATAGCATAAATGTAGACCTCTTAACTTTCTCATGGTTGTGAGAAAGAATATTTTCTAATATGCTTAATTTGCTAATCATGTCATCTGCATGATTGCGAAGTAGAAAATCTCGATTTTTTTGAAAGTTTTCGTGATGAAGAGAGTTTTGAGTTGCTTCGGGAAGTGGATTTAATATTTCCGTCCGGGGTATTGGAGGGTATGGAATACCGAAACCACCAATAGATTGTCCCCGCACTTTTTTAAGACACGAATGCCCGTGCTTATGCTTTTCGTATTCAATATACGGAGACAAATTTGGGTTTGTAACATCCACAGTTACAAACTGGTCAATGAAGGCTATTACAGTACACATAGACTCTTCATTGCTTAAATCCACTTTTGGGGCATCTTTCACCCAAAACATGCCGTGAATATGAGGCGAACCTCTCTGTTGAAACTCAACTCGCCAATAATAGGTAGTAACGAAATTACTTCCAAAAACACGCAGGCTTTTTCATTACTTTTAAAACTTCTCTATATCTTTAATCAAAATATCTAGCGCACGTCACTGGGTCTGTTCTAATAGGGCGCGCTTTTTCTCTAAACTGCAAATTTGAAGCTTCTTCTTCATTTATATTAACCCTATCTATATTGCGCTTGAGCAGTACTAACAGCTCTGGCCACCTAGTTTCAGCGGCCGATAAAGTTATGAAAAAAGTTGGCATCCCAAATTGGCGAATCATAGCCATGACCTTTTTCTTCTCATCTTCCCAGTGAGCTGGAGACGTGCGAATATCCCTAAGAATCCTATATCTGGCACTGGAGGAGCTCCGCTTACGTAAGCAAGTTGAAATATTATTTAGAATCTTTATTAATTCCAACTTCTTTTAATTGATGAATAACTTATCAGTTCGACAATCACGTCTATCTACATTCCTAAGTTCTGATCTAACTATGGTTGTGTAGCTTTCTGAAGATGGTCTTTTTATGCCAGCATATATGCCAGTTCTTCAGAATCAGCATCGAGAATTACGTCGAGAGGCTTTTGGCCCTCATCTGAAGCTATTGTAATTCTCGTCATTCCTACATTATGTGTCTGGTTATTCTCAAGCAAAGTTTCTTGTCCTCCAGGATTTAGTTCTTCGGCTTCTGTATTCTGATCAGAATTATGCGCCTCCGAATTTGTATCCTCCTGCTGGATGGCTAGTTGTCCCTCTACAAAGGCTACATCAGCTTGAGATGCTACGAATGGAACAATATCGGATGTGAAGTCAGAGATCCACTGCTCGTTAACTGACACATTGTGCTTTCTATAAAGCTCAGTATTAACTAAATACCTAATAGCGTCAGCAATTTTGGCAGGCCGTATGGTTTCTGCCATGAAATCATGTCCGTATTCCATTCTTCGTTTGAGGTGTAGCTGAATTACCTCTGCTACATTGAAAGCTCGTGGAAGAGACGTCACGATATTGCTTACTGGAATAGGGACATTAACAACTGCTCCTTTCATAGCACTTAGACGCTCATGACCTATGTATTGACTTTATAACCATAAATGGAAGGCGAGGTGAAATCAGTCGTTCTTCCAAGGGAGTTAGGCCCCGCAAAGAGTTATGAATTTCTGGGAAATCGAAGACATTTGAAATGGCCCCTTTCGGCTTTCGGCCGGCTTTAATGTTGCTGTGACAAGTATTGCAAAACTTGAAAAGATTACCAGTGAAAGCAGGATGTCTTGCATTTTGGTATATCTATTCCCTGAACTCGCAATGTTCTTCCAAATAAGACCTAGAAAGCTTACCTATTTGCTTGGGGAACCTCAATACTTGACATACTTGGCATCTGGGCCAAGCTTAACATTCCTATTGAATGTACCTATGTGAGCATCTATAGGTCTATAGGTCTGATTCTTATAGTCCTATTTTCCTGAGCTATATCAACTCTAATCTCCTGACTTCGAAGTGCATTTTCTGCTTCCCTTTTAGCACTAAGGCCTCTATACTGACTAACTAGGCTCTGCCCTAGCTCTGTTAGCCCTTTCACGCTCTCTTTCTAACGGTGCCGAGTATCGGATGCTTGCTCAATTGCGCAAAGAACAGGATCCAAGCGCCTTTCCTTATGGCCAGCTGTAATTTGAACCTGCTCCATAGCTCGATTCTCGCTATTTTGTCGCCTTACAGAACGGCGCCGACTATCGGCTGCTTGCTCAACTGCGCAAAAAGCAGGATCCAAGCGCCTTTCCTTATGGCCAGCAGTAATTTGAACCTGCTCCACAGCTCGATTCTCGCTATTTTGACGCCTTTCAGAACGGCGCCGAGTATCGGTTGCTTGCTCAACTGCGCGAAGAGCAGGATCTAAGCGCCTTTCCCTATGGCCAGCAGTATTTTAAACCTGCTCCACAGCTCGATTCTCGCTATTTTTTCGCCTTACAGAACGGCGGCGAGTATCGGCTGCTTGCTCAACTGCGCGAAGAGCAGGATCCAAGCAACTTTCTCTATGGCCAGCATTATTTTGAACCTGCTCCACAGCTCGATTCTCGCTATTTTGTCGCCTTTCAAAACGACGTCGAGTATCGGCTGCTTGTTCAACCTCACGAATCGCAGGGTCTATACGCATTTAAAAGCGTAGCAGAGTATCGGCTGCTTGTTCAGCTGAGCGAATTGCAGGATCTAGCCGCCTTTGAGAACGAAACTGAGAGTTAGATTCTTGCTCAATCGCACGAACAGGACGATTCAAGCATCTCGACACCTTCCCGACACTGTATTGACGCCCTGTTCTGCATTCCTGACTAACGAGTCTTCCCTACGCCTACGCTGAGATACTGTATTTGCTACCCTCTCCACCTCTGCATATCCTTCATTTTCCCTATTTATTCTTTTTCCCTACAACATTTGCCTTCTTACACATTGAGAAGCAGTGGGTCTGTTAAGACGCGGAATAATAAATTAATAAATTTTTTAGCGTTTCTTTTTACATTTAATAAGACCATACATAATGCAATAATGACCACACGTATTAGAAAAATATCCTTGTAAGTGTTGCTTATTATAGCAATATTTATTTGCGTTAGATTTAAAAAGTGTCACGAATTCCTTGTTTTGGGGAAATTGTCCATAGGAATCCAAAAATTCTGCTGATGAAGTTTACTCGTACCGCATCGAATCGGTTCAAAAGAACTTCTTACTTTTTGCCTTACGGCGCCTTAATTGGGATGCAAACCTTAGATTACCTCCTTATTCAAGTAGATTAATGTTAATTAACTTACCCTCCTTAGCTAACCGTAGAACGATGCTTGGAACAGTCTTTATTTCTAACCTTATTCGTGGTGAAGTGGATAGTCCCGACTTGGTTAGTCGGCTAAACTTCACTGTTCCAAGCAGATTTACTAGAAATTACGTACCTCTAATTTTAAATCATTGTAGATCTAATTATGAGTTGCATGATCCCTACAGAGTATTATGTTCTGACTATAATAGATTCTATCCTATTATCTCTAATTCTGACTCTCTGCCGTTTTTAAAGCGATCAATACTAACACACTTAACGAATTCTTAGATCTTACTACTATATACATATATTTCCTTGTCCTTTACTGTCTTCTATATCGCGTCTATCTTCCCGCGATTCGAGCCGTACGATACACGGCAGCGCCCCTCGGTCAATTGGGCGGAAGGTGTGGCCGTGGGACTCGCGCGAAAAAAAAAAAAAAATATGCGACTTTCGAAATAGAATGCAATCCAATGAGTTCCTGGTTGATCTGAAGTGTCGGTGTTTGCAATAATTAAAGTCGGATACTTTGAAATAGTTTTTGGAAGCTGGTCTGAAGGGAAAGCTCCTTCAAAAATTGATTTTGTGTATATATGTTTTGGAAGTAAATTGTGCATTTGTAAAGTATTCATTTTAAAAAAGGGTTCAAATATTTCTATGCTTATCAATATCAACCATGGAATCGTAATTCACTAAGAGGTTCTGAAAATCTTCCTTCGATTCTTATTGTGCCTTTTTTGTTTGTAAAACATGATGATGAGCCAATAAAATGATTGGGTTCACAGCTACATGATTCATGAAAAGTTGTGCTTCTAATATCTTTAAATTAGATTCAATATCCTTTTCCATTACATAAAATGCAGTTTTTTCAATATTAAAATTAATCGAAAATATCCGTAATATTTAATTTCCTTGATGATTTTTTTCTTTTATGAGACGGTTGGGTATGTTTACGTTGTCGTCTAGATGTTAAATGATTTCGTTTATTTCTACCACCTCGCTTTTTATTTCTTTTTCCACTGCCATTTTGAAAGCGTGTCATTTTATTTATTGCTTTATTTGATAGATTTTGTAAAGCAATTTTACTCTGTACTTGAATAATATTTCTTTATAGCTTTCTACCAAATTCATTAATTACAGCTTTTCCAGTCTCTGCAGCTTGATAGCATTTATAGCATTTATAGCATTTATAGCATTTAAACCCGAAATGAAAAGTGGTTTTATATAATTAAAAAGTCCACTAAAAAAGTTTCCGATTCCTCGCCCTTGTTGAATAATTCGCGGGGTTACATATAGGGTTCCTATATTGGGCAAACCTGCTCCACTGACTTACATAATAATCCTGATAAGATTTCACCATGATGACTATTAGTGTTCTGTCAGCATTATTTGGGTATGTATTATTTATAGGTTTGACCTTTTCCTTTTTCTAAAGTGAAGAGTAACAAAAATCGACACTGCGGAAGTCTCGAAAGGTACTTGATATCCACTTGAATCAGTAATTAATATTGAGATTTCATTTGGAGACCATATATCCAAAGGATAATATTCAATATTTTTAAACTGAAGATTTCTTTCCTTTCCCGTTATAATGCATTACACGAAGACATCTCTTCTTACTACCAACAGACCTGGGTTTAATTATGTCATTGTAATTAAAAATCAATCCACATTCAGATATTTTCGATTCGACAGCGACGCTTTTATATCTAAATGTTTCAGCATTCACTAAACTTACAAACTTTGTTTTTTCAGATAAATTTGTTTCTTTTGCAGTTGTTTTGCTTATATAATTATTCAGATGTAATGCCTACTTCAGAGTCATTTTCAATGTTTGTAAGTGCACACTTTACATTATCAGGAAATACATTCAATGAGTCATTACTGAGCAATGTAATAAAAAAATCATTTACATAAGTCATTATACCCGTTACTCGTAGAGTAAAAGGGTATACTAGATTCGTTGAAAAGTATGTAACAGGCAGAAGGAAGCGTTTCCGACCATATAAAGTATATATATTCTTGATCAGGATCAATAGCCGAGTCGATTTGGCCATGTCCGTCTGTCCGTCCGTCTGTCCGTCTGTCCGTCTGTCTGTCCGTATGAACGTCGAGATCTCAGGAACTACAAAAGCTAGAAAGTTGAGATTAAGCATACAGACTCCAGGGACATAGACGCAGCGCAAGTTTGTCGAATCATGCTGCCACGCCCACTCTAACGCCCACAAACCGCCCAAAACTGCCACGCCCACACTTTTGAAAAATGTTTTGATATTTTTTCATTTTTGTATTGGTGTTGTAAATTTCTATCGATTTGTCAAAAAAAATTTTTGCCACGCCCACTATAACGCCCACAAACCACTCAAAGCTGCCACGCCCACACTTTTGAAAAATGTTTTGATATTTTTTCATTTTGTATTAGTCTTCCAAATTTCTATCGATTTGCCAAAGAACTTTTTGCCACGCCCACTCTAACGCCCACAAACCGCCCAAAGCTGTCACGGCCACACTTTTGAAAAATGTTTTGATATTTTTCCATTTTTGTATTAGTCGTCTAAATTTCTATCGATTTGCCAAAAAACTTTTTGCCACGCCCACTCTAACGCCCACAAACCTGCACTTCTACTAGCTGAGTAACGGGTATCAGATAGTCGGGGAACTCGACTATAGCGTTCTCTCTTGTTTTTATATTTAAATTTCTGCTATTGGTAAGATATCCAATTAAGTTCGTTTATCCCTATTTGCACTAAATTTTTTCTAGTTGATCGTCGCAATTTTTCACGACCTGTTATATAATTTAAATTTTGATATGGTAATGTTTCCGCTTTAAGTTTTGTAGCATATCACTGTTATTATTATTCGGACCAGCTGATGGACATGCGAGGTAATACCGCACGCGTTGCTTCCGGCCTTGCTCAGATTCGGGACGATGGGTGGGTTTTTCTAAGTGTATTACTCGCAGTGCTGGCGTCGTATGCAAAAAGAATTATTAAATTTCGCGTGCTTCGGGAATTATAGGAAAAGGGCACTCAGATCCGAAAAGAACAAAAAAAACAAAAGGAGACATTGGGGCGATAGACATAAAAGAATTTATGAAACAAGGCGACTTGAAAAATGGTTGCTATGGCTGTTTTTATAGCAACTGGTATTAGCCCACCCAACCTTGACCATTTTATTCCGTACAAGAAAAAAAAAATAATTTTAAATGGTCCCTATTTTCAAGTTCACGTTTTAACACCCTATCATTTTTAGGTTCAGCATGACCCCCACGGCAGAAAAATTAGCAAATCATTTCAACTTCAAAACATTTGATTCATAAGACTAAATTTTTTTCATTTAATTTCTCCATCTAAAATTGGCCTAAATCATAACTTCTAACATGAGCTTATTTATTATTTTTTTTTTATTTATGTGAGAGATACGTTCTTCTCAAGCAGATACAACGATCGACTAACTGCCCACCGTAATCGTCTCGCCCGGAGATTACAGGGGGCTATCCCAATTCGCAGGCTCAAAAGAAGACATTTTGGGCTGCTTCTAAGATGATAGTATGAATATATTATTTACCTGAAACCTCACTACTCGAAATTTGACCTATTCCTATATATTAAGATGAAAACAAATTATATTTTATAATTAAGAGATTATTTACTTAAGACAACATTTAGGTTAAAGGCTTTAATTGACCTGTTCCTGAATAATATTAAATAAAGATGTTAATTAATTTAAAAAAAAATGTGAGAGATATGAGAATGGTGTTGTGGGTAGATAATATGTATATGTATGTATAGGTATGGATATGTATATATTTAGAATAGGTATAATAAAAAAATATAAAATAGTATAAAATATGTATTAAAAATAAAATAAATGCGTATAATAAAGATGGGGAAGGCAAAAGTAAAGTTTTCTTTGCATGTTTTAATAAAAGAAATATTTTCCCAGAGACTTCGATGTGGCTGGTTGGCAGGTGAAGCGGCAAATAGGCCGAATTTGGGGGTTAAGGGCAGTTTTATAGGCCCGAATTCCAAAGCCATTTTAGTCTCCAGTGTCAATGTGGCACTGGAACAAGGAATATCATCCCTGAGATGAAGGCGGAGCCCTACCCACTTTAAGCTATAAACTAGCTAATCGGTATTAAATTTTTGAAATTTCCACATCCCGAATTCCTTTGACAATTCACACCCTATGCTCCTTTTAGAGGAATGTCCTAGCTATGACCGCACCCGCGCAAAGTATTTGTACATTATTATGCGATTTTTTTTTTAAATCTGTGGACGGACCTTGATTACCTTTGCGCTTGCCTTTGCTTACAGTTGGGACAATCTCCAAAACCATTGCCTACTTTTAGGCCTACATTTATTTTCCCTCTTTGTATCTTTTTATCTTTGTGTATCTTTTCATCGACCAGCGCTTCTACAGTTTATTTAACTTTTCTCTTAACTTGCTTTGTTTTCCAGTAAGCTTTACTCTTACTACTGCTTGTTTTTATACCCGTTACTCGTAGAGTAAAAGGGTATACTAGATTCGTTGAAAAGTATGTAACAGGCAGAAGGAAGCGTTTCCGACCATATAAAGTATATATATTCTTGATCAGGATCAGTAGCCGAGTCGATTTGGCCATGTCCGTCTGTCCGTCCGTCTGTCCGTCCGTATGAACGTCGAGATCTCAGGAACTACAAAAGCTAGAGATTAAGCATACAGACTCCAGGGACATAGACGCAGCGCAAGTTTGTCGATTCATGTTGCCACGCCCACTCTAACGCCCACAAACCGCCCAAAACTGCCACGTCCACACTTTTGAAAAATGTTTCGATTTTTTTTCATTTTTGTATTAGTCTTGTAAATTTCTAACGATTTGCCAAAAAACTTTTTGCCACGCCCTCTCTAACGCCCACAAACCGCCTAAAGCTGCCACGCCCACACTTTTGAAAAATGTTTTGATATTTTTTCATTTTTGTATTAGTCTTGTAAATTTCTATCGATTTGCCAAAAAACTTTTTGCCACGCCCAATCTAACGCCCACAAAACCGCCAAAAACTGTATGTGCTGAAGACTCTCCTTCGCACTTCGAATAGCTGAGTAACGGGTATCAGATAGTCGGGGAACTCGACTATAGCGTTCTCTCTTGTTTTTATATCTTCTTTATCTTCTGAAAACGAAGTGTTGCTTATCTTTCGTTTATTGTTAATTATACCCGTTACTCGTAGAGTAAAAGGGTATACTAGATTCGTTGAAAAGTATGTAACAGGCAGAAGGAAGCGTTTCCGACCATATAAAGTATATATATTCTTGATCAGGATCAATAGCCGAGTCGATCTGGCCATGTCCGTCTGTCCGTCCGTCTGTCTGTCCGTCTGTCCGTCCGTATGAACGCTGAGATCTCAGGAACTACAAAAGCTAGAAAGTTGAGATTAGGCATACCAACTCCAGAGACATAGTTGCCACGCCCACTCTAACTCCCACAAACCCCCCAAAACTGCCACTCCCACACTTTTCAAAAATGTATTGATATTTTTTCATTTTTGTATTGGTTTTGTAAATTTCTATCGATTTGCCAAAAAACTTTTGGCACTCTAACGCCCACAAACCGCCCAAAACTGCCACGCCCACACTTTTAAAAAATGTTTTGATATTTTTTCATTTTTGTATTAGTCTGGTAAATTTCTATCGATTTGCCAAAAAACTTTTTGCCACGCCCACTCTAACGCCCACAAACCAACTCTCCTTCGCACTTCTACTAGCTGAGTAACGGGTATCAGATAGTCGGGGAACTCGAATATAGCGTTCTCTCTTGTTATACCCGTTACTCGTAGAGTAAAAGGGTATACTAGATTCGTTGAAAAGTATGTAACAGGCAGAAGGAAGCGTTTCCGACCATATAAAGTATATTTATTCTTGATCAGGACCAATTGCCGAGTCGATATGACCATGTCCGTCTGTCTGTCCGTCCGTATGAACGCTGTGATCTCAGGAACTACAAAAGCTAGAAAGTTGAGATTAAGCATACAGACTCCAGAGACATAGACGCAGTGCAAGTTTGTCGATTCATGTTGCCACGCCCACTCTAACGCCCACAAACCGCCCAAAACTGCCACGCTCACACTTTTGAAAAATGTTTTGATATTATTTCATTTTTGTATTAGTCTTGTCAATTTCTATCGATTTACCAAAACACTTTTTTCCACGCCCCCTCTAACGCCCACAAACCGCCCAAAGCTGCCACGCCCACACTTTTGAAAAATGTTTTGATAGTTTTTCATTTTTGTGTTGGTTTTGTAAATTTCTATCGATTTGCCAAAAAACTTTCTCCCACGCCAACTATAACGCCTACAAACCGCCAAAATCTGTGTTTAAGACTCTCCTTCTCCCTTCCACTAGCAGAGTAACGGGTATCAGATAGTCGGGGAACTGGACTATAGCGTTCTCTCTTGTTTTATTTGGAATTTCATCATCACTTTCTAGAGGTAAGTCCGGAAACTCTTTGTTTCTTGAAAGTGATATACCAGACTTTACCTTTTTTTTTAACATTCAATAACATAGAAGTTTCTTGTGATTTAAAATCTTCTTCATCATTTTTTTGAGGTATCCGAGAGCTCAGACATGTTCGGTGAAAACTTTGATTTACATTTTGACGTGTTAGGACTTATATCAATCGATTCTATTGTTTGAGATTCAGATGTTCTCGTTGAATTTAAGTATGATTTTTGTTCATTTAAAGTATTTACTACATTTCTTATTTTGATAGAAACATAGTTCTTGACGAATATTTCTCCATTTATCAAAATCGCTTATTTTGTTATTATTTAAAATTGGTAAAAATTTTGTAATTATTAATTCATTCCCTCGATCATTATTAAGTAATTTTTGTAAGGTATTCGGGTTTATTAAAATTACTTTATTTATATTATGCTTATTTTTGATCATTTTTTAATATTTTTCCAAAAATTCCTGAAAGCAACGAACTAATTAGAATTGGTAAAAAACCACCTTTTTGAATTAGGACTTTTCTCTTAGAGTTTAATGTACGCTTTGGACATGAAATATATCGCAATGCATTTTTATACTTTTTTAAAGCACTTAGATGCGCTTTATTGACTTTATGATTTTCTCGTAATGTATTTAAAACTATTTCTACTATTGTTTTTACCAGCTCATTATCACCATTGCTTATAATTGCCTTCCGTAGTTTGTTGTTGGCCCTTTTGAGAACACACAATATATGTTTGTTCGCTTTCAAGCGATTAAGGCTCTTTTTGTAAACCATATTCGTCAGAATAGCACACTGTATATTCCGAATTAAAAATGTCTGATCTAAATCTCAAGAGATCGTTTATTCCCTGAGTAAGATCAATAAGTAAATACCCGTGTGGTTGTTCTGTTACTTCTTTATATATTCTAAATAACTCCATGGGGTTTTCCGGATAAATTTGTCTTGCCAGGCATTGAAATTGCAGTTTGTCACGAGGATTTTTAAATGCAATTATATATTTAGTGTTAAGTGAAATATCTCTGGTATGCGATGATTTGTGAAATATATTTTGAGTAACAACAATAACAGATAAATTTCGGTGGTGGGAACCTTTAGTAAAGAGTTCACATACATTTTTGTTAAAGGCTCCCATCATCAAATCGTCCAATATCAAGAGAATAGGCTCATTAGTTTAATTTTCGATGGTTTCAGGAACTCCTTTAAAGTATTCAATGTTATTAAAATTTGGCTTAGCACTTTCCTCCCCATAACACAAAATAATTCGATCAATTGAAACATTAAAAAGATCATTCTTCTTGTTTATCAGATTTTCTAGAAAAGTTTGTTTTTCCCGATCCTGAAGGTCCGCAAATTAACATTGTGTAAGGATGTATAAATTGTCGAAACATTTTAAATGTATATTCACTGATTTATTTTATACAAGATAAACTATAAAATGTATATTTTCCCGTTATTTATTGTATATTTGTTATGAAATATACTAAGCCTTTTTATGATTTTCCTGGTCGCGTTTCTTGGCGCAGTTCTTCTCGAAATGCGTATCAGATCCGCAATAATTACAATATATAAGTCGAGAGTATCCTTTTTTCTCAGGATTTTACCAAACAACTTTTTAACGGAATCCATAGTAGACGATCTAAATGGTTTACAAATTATTTTTTATTTAAGTTTAGACATATGTGTCACCATTACTGTATATTTCATAATTCGAGTTTTCTAAGAATACAAATAACTTAAACAAATTATTTAATGAACAGCGAAGTGGAAGTTTTTTCTTATGTATTCTACAATTGGTAAAAAAAATTGGGTAGTTGAGTTAAACTTTTTCCAATATCTATATCAATTATGTTTGCTGTTAAGTACTTGCTTAAAAAGATTTTCTTAATTTCACCACGAACGATAAGTGTACGGTATTTGTTTAGCGGTGAAAGTATTTCTTCAAGACATGTGTACGGAATATCTCCCGCTGACCAGTCCAATCCGTTTATTTTCTGATGCTTAAGATGTTGTTGCTTAAGAGTTTCATTATCCAATTCCTTAATGTTAAATGGTGGTTTAAAATGAAAGTAATTAGGTATGACAGTTCCGGCCGGCATAAACGCTAACTCTTTTACAAAAACTTGTTTGTTGTTTCCAAGTAAATATTGAAAGTCTACTATAATGCTTGAATTTCGATCTACAGTGTTCATGATGGTTGGTTGTGTAAAATCTTTATTTTCTTTTATTTTCTGATCTTCACACTTCAGTTCGTCTGGCGCCTTCTCGAGAGAGTGCCCGTACTCCTTCGATCGTGCACCGTCGATTATAATATATCGAGTGCCCTTCTTATCGATAGTTACAGTGTTACCTTATTTTTAGCTTATAATATTTACATTATTTACATTCGGCCGACCTGACTACAGATCGACCACGATCTTTATAAACAAAGGGCAACAAGTTCGTTAACATTACTTATCCAAGGCTTAAGTCTAGCAGGTTCTAACACGCCTCTAAATGGCAGTTGAGTTAACTGGCAATCATCAACTACTTCGTATCGATCATTATCAAACACACGACTTATCCTATAAGGCCCACGGTACTTAGGGGCAAACTTCTTATTAATTCCTGCAGTAGTATCAACATTTCTGAGGGCCACATAATCACCTACTTGATATTCACGAGGAGCTTTATGTTTTCTACTGTATGACTCTTCATTTCTTATCTGTGAATTCTGGATATTAACAGATGCGTTCTCACGGATGCTTACAAGATCTCTAGGTTCATCATTGAATTTATTCTCTAAATACTCAGAAAGCTCATCAACTACAGGTCCCTTTTGTACTACTCCAAACAATAAAACACTAGGCGCTACTTGAGTGCTACTATGTACTGCGTTATTGATGGCATATTCCACTTTATTAAGTAATTTGTACCAATCGGACTGACTAAGAGGTTCTGCTAATTTCCCTAGCATTGGCGTTAACACCCGGTTTACACGCTCCACCTGGCCATTAGCCTGAGGCGCTCCTGTGGCCACTTTTATGTGCTCAATGTCTCGCTCTTGGCAAAAGGTGGTGAACTCAAGTGACGTAAAACAAGTACCGCCATCCGATATAATCCTATGGGGTCGACTATAAAAATCAAAGTATTTACTCAACGCATCTCTTGCTTCTCTTGTACTAGTCGTATTAACGGGAAAAAGTTTGACAAACTTGGTAAAAGCATCAATAACAACCAGGAGATGCTTTCTCTTTGAAATGATACTCGGTAAGGGACCTAAATGGTCTATATGGAGTGTATGAAACGGAATACAAGGTTTAGGGATACTATGCAAGGTTCTGTTATGAATAGATCTCGGCACCGAATGCAAAATGCACGAAAGGCAATTTCTAATAAAATGCTCAACTTTAGTTCTCATTTCTGGAAACCAATAGGTCCTTCTTAAATCCTTAACACACTTATCTGCTGCCAAGTGACCTAGTTTTTCGTGAGATTTTCTAATTAGCTGTTCTTCCATACAAGCCGGTGCATACAAACAATAAGAATCGTCCACGTTCTTTCGACATACTAGTCCATAACTCAAAGTTACGCACGTTTCCTCTCTCTAGTTTCTCTCTCAAATGAACTATATTTTTATCCCTCATTTGCTCCGTTTGTAGAATTAGGTCTACGTCATCAGGTGTTGCTCCTACAACTCCAACTAACGGTATTGATTTTAGAAAAGCGTCCTCACGAAACTCCAATTTATCATCTCCCCAGGCCTTTTTACTACCGTTCATGTAGTTACTGGCCGCTTTCTCACAATTTATTCCACCATTCTCTTCCTCTTCTTCTTCACGAAGGTTTTCTTCCAAAATAACACGAAGTCTCTCTAAGGGATCTTCACAAAGGTCATCAAGTGGCACCCTGTCAACAAGGTTGTCTCTACGGATTTCTAAAAGGCTTTGAATTATGCTATCTCTACTGTTGTCTCTAAGGTTGGTCTCTACGGATGTCTCTACGGTCTCAACAAGTTGGTCTCTACGGTTCTCTAGAAGTTGGTCTCTACGGCTGTCTCTACGGGATTCCTCAAGGTTTTCTAACAAGCCCTCATTATCGCCAAACATCTTTTAACAACTTGACAACTTCTATCTGTCTGCTTAAAGCGTCCACATGGGCCATATTAACACCCGGTCTATGCATAATCGAATAATCGTAATTCTCTAACTCAAGGGACCATCTGGCAATCCTAGGATTAATAGCTTTTCTACTAAGAGTTTGCACTAACGAATTGCAATCCGTAATTATCTTAAACGGTCTATGCTCAAGGTATACTCTAAACCGACGCAACGCATTTATTATCGCTAGTGTTTCCAGCTCAAAACTATGGTACCGGGATTCTGCCGCAGTGGTTTTACCGGAATAAAACGAAATAGGATGCATTTTTCTATCATCTTGTCGCTGCAATAGTATAGCTCCAAATTCATGGGCACTGGCATCCGTATGGAGCTCGGTTTCTCGACCAGGACTGAAAATGGCTAAAACTGGGGGATTAGCTAAAGCGTTCTTTAAATCTTTAAACGCTTTTAATTGCTCATCATTCAGTGGAAAAGGACCCCCTTTCTTCAACAACTCTGTCAAGGGTTTAGCTATACGCGCAAATGACAGGACGAAACGTCTAAAATACGAAAAGAATCCTAAACAGGAGTGAAGACTATGAACATTCTGCGGCACAGGGAAATTTCTCAAGCCTTCCAAATGCGATTCACTAGGCTTTATCCCGTATTTACTGACACTGTATCCCAGGAATTCGCATTCCTTCTTCAAAAATACGCATTTCTTCTTGTTTATCTCCAAATTATAATCGCTAATACGATTCAAAAGTGTTCCCAAAATCTCTAGGTGCTCATCTACTGTCTTAGTCGCAATAACAATATCGTCCATATAAATTACTAGGCTCTTCTTTCTTATAAAATCTGAAAACGTTTCTGAAATAAATCGTTAAAACACTGCCGGGCCATTTTTCAATCCAAAAGGCATCCTCAAATACTCATATTGTCCTTGAGGGGTAACAAATGCTGTATACGGCACGGATTTTTCTGCGACCTCTATTTGATGAAACCCGCTCTTAAAGTCAATCACAGAAAAACAACATTTCCCTTCCAAATACTCTAGGCAATGTTCAATAAGGGGCAAAGGAAAATTATCTTTAACGATACGCTTGTTCAAACCACGGTAGTCAACGCACATTCGAATTTCACCAGACTTTTTTTTCACAAGGACCAAAGGTGACGCATAAGGTGAGGCGCTAGGACGTATTACTTTTTTCTTAAGCAAATCATCAATGATTTCCGCTACTTTCTCCCTCTCAAAATAAGACAAACGTCTCGGAGAACAGTAAAACGGAGTGGTATCGGTTAATCTAATAGACATCCGATATCTAGGTGCAGTGTTATAATCGTATTGGATACTAGAATAATGAGATTGAATAATTTTTTCACACCTATTTGCAATTTCCAACCCAAACTCAAAGCCTATCTCAAATGAATCCTCTAATGATGGCTCAATGTCAGCCAAAAATCTCTGCGCATCACTGTCAGTACCCAAAATTTCTACAGAATTTTCATTATCTAAACCAGAGTTGTGATTATGACTTAAATTTATGGGATTATGAATAGCTGTACTTAAATTATTTGTATTGTTCATTTTAGCGGTGAAAAGGGAAGAGTCTTTAGATTTATAAGTATCATTATTGATTTTTTTATGAACTAATTGAACGCTCATTACCTTCAGTCCGTCTCGACCAATTAATACAGGGAGTGGTAATATTTTGTCATCAACTATATTTAAGAGGATAGAATATGTTTTCGCATAAAACTTAACAGAGGCTTTCAAAATACCCCACATCAAAATTTTAGGTCCCTCTAAACCAGAGTACTTCGATTTCTTTGAACTTAAAACAATATTTTTCGGAATTAATGACTTACGAATTAAGCTTACCGGGCTACCGGTATTAAATAGACTTAAGATAGAAATATATTTTGCCTTTTCACCTCGCAAACCTCAGATCTCGATTTTTTGAATCGCTGCCAAGATCTCTGATCCAGCCTTCTCCTCATCCTGCAGCACTGCCGGCCTGGTTGACACCCTCCGGTCGGGGGCATTGCTGGTACTTATGATCCACGCTAGAGCACTTGAAACAGGCCCCCTCCGGCCTCTTCGGTTGTTTGCACTCTCTAGCCATGTGTCCCATTTGCCTACAATTGTAGCAACGAATGTTATCGGGCATGGACACACGGACTTGGGGCGTCACCACTTTTGTTTTCTCCGCCGACTTTAAAATTTGGGCCGTCATCTTCTTGAATTTGTCGTAGATCATAATTTTGTTTCGCAACTCCTCCAAAGAACTACAATAAGCCATTGCAGACGCATCTCCGGATTCATCTCCCAAGCCTTTTACGATGAATCGAATAATATCTTCTTGTGCCAACTCTACTTGTCGCGCAATGCCGCACATGGAGAAAAAATACTGAAGAGCACCCTCGTCAGGTAACTTCTTCCTGGATTCCAGTTGCTTGAACACATCGAATGCAGTAATCTTGAGGTCAAAAACGGCTATCAGCTCTGCTCGCAGTTTCGGCCAATCCAAAGCTGCCGTTTCGTTCATAAACACTCTTGCTGATCCAGACAGTAAACGTTTGGCGAAGATAAAACGTTTTTTCTCCGGCACGCAATATATATCCATTATATTCGAAAAGTCGTCGATCCAACGAAGCACAGAAACGATTGAATTAGGGCATCCAAATCACTCATATCAATGTTGTCTTCTTGAGCTGATTTATTTTGGCCCAACGCGTTTTCTAAATCAGCCACTCGTTTGCGCGCAGCGTACAGCTTTTCAACTTGCTGCAAATGTTGTATTTCTGCCTAGACGTCCGTCATCACTCGATCACGACGCTGCACGTTCGCAGCCGCCACATCAGAACCTTCCAGAATTTCATCATACGCCGTCACTCGAACACGACGCTGCACGTTCGCAGCTGCACTACCAGGAACTTCTCCAGACGCCGCCACTTCGTCACTGCTCGCCAACACACTATCGCCGTCTCTTTCTTGCTCATGTTCAATTTCGCAGCTAACACCAGCGTCGCAGCCCGATCTTGAACTTTCGGCTACTTTGGGCGAGGTTTTATCTATATCCAACTCCTCCAGGTTTAGCTTATCCAGTTCCAAATGCTCTAGGTTTGACTCCTCCATGTTCAGCTTCTCCCGTTCGTTTGCTTTCTTATTGTCCATAGTGGTTTTCGCCGCTGCACGGAGTTGATATATGGTGGCGTCTTCTTGGAAAAACACGTTCTCTCGCTCTAGAATAACTTTCAGCTTAGGTCTCGTTCTTTTTAATATTTCACTATATCTCATAACAAAGGCGTTCTATTTTATACGGGCCTTGACCCCACACCTGGTATGTAAAATCTTTATTTTCTTTTATTTTCTGATCTTCACACTTCTGTTCGTCTGGCGCCTTCTCGAGAGAGTGCCCGTACTCCTTCGATCGTGCACCGTCGATTATAATATATCGAGTGCCCTTCTTATCGATAGTTACAGTGTTACCTTATTTTTAACTTATAATATTTACATTATTTACAGTTGAGACTTTTTAATCAACTGAGGGTGAGTTTGGAAGGGCTTCCTCCTTTATATACCGCCAAGATCAGAATATACTTTTAGTTTGAATAAAGCACTCTAAGCCAATGGATACGTGCATAACTAAAAGAATGAAATCTTCTCGAAAGACCCAGGATCATAAAGTCTTTTTTTTGGTTTCGAATATTATGTTGGTCATAACTTAAAGTTGAAATGTTTTCTGTCAACTTCTCGTAATTTTTCGGCCATGATTTGGATGCAGCAAAGTAAAAACAATTACGTTGGATTTGAATGGATGCAACTGCTCACATATAAGGAATATATACAGCTGAAGCTTGACCAGTATGACTTCCTGATGCCAGATACTATTATTGATCATCCTTGCATGCCCTCAATAAAGTGTAAATTTAGATTTAGGAAATCAGTAGTAGGACGTTTTAGTAATTAATCAATATGGTAACAAAATTGAGTTCGATTGTGAGTCCTGGAGATCTTTATTAAGATTGGGTATCTTTTTTACCACATTTTTGTGCTGGAATTCCATATTACGACAACAAGTTATTTATCTTTATCACAAACATATAATTCCTAAGTGTGCATCCTTACAAAAGTTAGATATTCAACTGTCTGATTTGGAGGGTTCCTATGATAAAGATGTACAAATAGATTTAACTCGATTATGTTTTGAAATTTCTAAAAAGATGCGTGTTGAAAAAAAACGGGATGTACTAGTATATAAGCAATAACTATTATCTAATCAACGTCTTATAATAAAAAATAAATCAAAAAAATCAAATCCCAAGCAACAATTCATAAGCCTGCTCGGAAAAATTTTATGCTCCGAAAATTCGTTCAAAAAGGAATAAATGATACATGGCAAATTGATTTAGTTGAACTGATTCCATTTAGTAAAGAAAATAAGGTATATAAATATTTACTAACCGTTATTGACACGTTTTCAAAGTATGCGTTCGCCGAAGCGGTTAAGACAAAGTCTACCCTCGATGTAGTGCAGGCAATGGAAACTGTTTTCAGAACTAGTAAATGTAGACCTAAAAAAATTCAGTCAGATCAAGGAAAAAAATTTTTTAATTCATATTAATTTAACTCATATTATTAATTTCAAGGCTTGTATATGTGAATTTTTGTATTATTGAGTATTAGTGAAGTTACTGCTAATTATATTATTTATATTATAATGACCGTGGGCTAAAGTGTTACAATTATCTGGTAAAATATATCTCTTAACATCCTTATAGTTAAGACTAATTATACCCGTTACTCGTAGAGTAAAAGGGTATACTAGATTCGTTGAAAAGTATGTAACAGGCAGAAGGAAGCGTTTCCGACCATATAAAGTATATATATTCTTGATCAGGATCAATAGCCGAGTCGATTTGGCCATGTCCGTCTGTCCGTCCGTCTGTCTGTCCGTCTGTCCGTCTGTCCGTCTGTCCGTCTGTCCGTATGAACGTCGAGATCTCAGGAACTACAAAAGCTAGAAAGTTGAGATTAAGCATACAGACTCCAGGGACATAGACGCAGCGCAAGTTTGTCGAATCATGCTGCCACGCCCACTCTAACGCCCACAAACCGCCCAAAACTGCCACGCCCACACTTTTGAAAAATGTTTTGATATTTTTTCATTTTTGTATTGGTGTTGTAAATTTCTATCGATTTGTCAAAAAAATTTTGCCACGCCCACTCTAACGCCCACAAACCGCCCAAAGCTGCCACGCCCACACTTTTGAAAAATGTTTTGATATTTTTTCATTTTTGTATTAGTCTTCTAAATTTCTATCGATTTGCCAAAAAACTTTCTGCCACGCCCACTATAACGCCCACAAACCGCCCAAAGCTGCTACGCCCACACTTTTGAAAAATGTTTTGATATTTTTTCATTTTTGTATTAGTCTTGTAAATTTCTACCGATTTGCCAAAAAACTTTCTGCCACGCCCACTATAACGCCTACAAACCGCCAAAAACTGTGTTTAAGACTCTCCTTCTCCCTTCCACTAGCTGAGTAACGGGTATCAGATAGTCGGGGAACTCGACTATAGCGTTCTCTCTTGTTTTATTTACAATTTCGGTATAAAGAATGTGAGACCTACTAGGAATTACTCTATGATATGTATTGTAATTTCTAAAAAATATTGCATCATCTATTCCTACACGAATTCCCTGAAAACAGCCTTTATTACGCAACATATATATTCACATTGCATCATCTTTTTACATGTATACACAAATACTAACATAACAGAGACATGTATAAAAGGAACCGAATTTAGCCAAATAAAGTCACTCGCATAATTACCCTCAACCCGATCGTGTCGTAGTATTAATTGGAAACACAACATCCTACTTGCGGTGAAAAGTACCAGGCATCCAGTCATAGTGCTTACATCTGAGACGACATTTCCAGTAAAATCATATTGAATTGATAGTCCATTTAATAATATGATTGATTTAAATGAGTTTTATCAGCAGTGTCAAAAAAATATAGTTGAAATAATAAAGCATTGTATGATAGATTACAGAACCATTAAATTTAACCTAAGTGTATATGGTACATATATAAAGCAAACAGATGAAGGAGTTACAGTGGAAACAATGAAGCACTTTACAACTGCCTACAAATCTGTATACATAAATGAAGACATTATTGATGAGCCATAAATTGCTTACTTACATTGAGCAGCGAATTTCAAGAAAAAGACTCAGGCTGGGCTATTAAAAATGTTAACTATTTTGAAACTACTATAATAAAACTGGAAAACATTCCTGCCAGCGGATACATTAAAGCGCCTAAAAAAATAAGAGCCCGTAATGCGCTTATAAACGTGCAGAATGCCGAAGTATTTTGTTTCAATTGGTGTATACTAGCATTTATAGCTAATCAAAACCATGAAAATAGGACTTTTACAACCCCCCCGCAAAGGAAATATTTGAGAGAAAGGTTGACAAAGCCTCAAAGCTATAACATTAATATTAATGATGAAAATATTGTGTATGAATTTCGGGAATTAAATTTCCAATCGAAAAAATAGAAGTTCGACATTTTGAGGAAAAGAATGTCAACTTTAGCATAAATATTTATGAAATTGATGAAGCAGGTGAAAAAATTGTTGGTCCCACGATTAAAACAGAAGAAAGAAAACGGAACCACATTAATATATTGGGAATAGATAATATTACCCAAAACATTATGCATTATGCGTATATAACGGGTGTTTTTTTTAGAGGTATAGAACTTTAAGTTGGCATTACTGTTCAAGATGGCGACCGATTTAACAGCTGTCAAGTGATTTATTCTCAGTTTGGTTTGGCAATTCGTCATGCGTGCTTACAAAATCCAACTCGTGCAAGAATTGAAACCAAACGATCATCAAGCAAGGCGTAGATTCGTCGAATGGGCCCAAAACGAGATTGCTGTTGTTCCCGATTTTTCATAAGCCTCCAAGATCTTGTGATTTAACACCGCTAGACTACTTTTTGTGGGGCTATGTAAAGTCATTGGTCTATGCGGATAAGCCACAAACGCTAAACCATTTGGAAGACAACATTCGCCGTGTTATTGCCGATATACGGCCAAATATTGGAAAAAGTCATTGCAAATTGGACGTCCAGATTGGACTACATCCGAGCCAGCCGTGGCGGTCATATGCCAGAAATCATATTTAAAATGTAATGCCACAAGATTATCTTTCATGTCAATAAAATTCATGTCAATCGAATAATCCATCGTTGTTTTATTGCAATTTAAAGTTCTATACCTCTAAAAAAAACACCCTATATTATATATAACAAATCTTTATACATTATTGCTCTTCACAATTTTCTAAAAGAAAATCCGGAGGATATTTTTGTGAGAACTGTCTTCAGTGTTATCACGTGAAAAGCACTACTCACAACAAACTGGAATGCGGAAAAGTGTCCTCATTTTATCCTGACCCTAATACGACAACATCGTTTAAAGGGTATCACAAAAAATTATCTCCTCCAGTGGTAATTTATGCAGACATTGAGGCTGTTCTTGAAAATTACAAAACATGCTTGAATTCTTCTGCAGTATCTTTTTATGTTTCTTATAAAGATTATCCTAATCTTAACGAGCTGTGGACCTACGAAGGTAAATAGAACAAGAGAGAACGCTATAGTCGAGTTCCCCGACTATCTGATACCCGTTACTCAGCTAGTAGAAGTGCAGGTTTGTGGGCGTTAGAGTGGGCGTGGCAAAAAGTTTTTTGGCAAATCGATAGAAATTTAGACGACTAATACAAAAATGAAAAAATATCTAAACATTTTTCAAAAGTGTGGGCGTGGCAGCTTTGGGCGGTTTGTGGGCGTTAGAGTGGGCGTGGCAAAACGGTTTTTGGCAAATTGATAGAAATTTACAACACCAATACAAAAATGAAAAAATATCAAAACATTTTTCAAAAGTGTGGGCGTGGCAGTATTGGGCGGTTTGTGGGCGTTAGAGTGGGCGTGGCAACATGAATCGACAAACTTGCGCTGCGTCTATGTCTCTGGAGTCTGTATGCCCAATCTAAACTTTCTAGCTTTTGTAGTTCCTGAGATCTCAGCGTTCATACGGACGGACAGACAGACAGACGGACAGACAGACGGACGGACAGACGGACATGGCCAGATCGACTCGACTATTGATCCTGATCAAGAATATATATACTTTATATGGTCGGAAACGCTTCCTTCTGCCTGTTACATACTTTTCAACGAATCTAGTATACCCTTTTACTCTACGAGTAACGGGTATAACAACATTTTAATAAAATTATATTTAACTTACATAGTTAAATTTTATAGGCGTTGATTGTAAAAAACATTTTGTAAAACTCTTAAAGAAAAAACTTTAAGCCTGTATTACAAATATTGGGTTAACTCCAAGAAGCCGAGGGATGACTCTTTTGATGAACAGCTTCAAAATGGAAATTGTTGCGCCTGTGCAAAAGAAATAAATGCGAGCGACCTGGACAAATTCTTCGACCAATTTTCGAAGAATACCTAGTTCCTATCCATAGGAATTGTAAGCCTAAGTTTAGATTAAGTGACCCTTTCTTTCCTGTAGTGTTTCACAATTTATCTAAATATGATATCCATTTATTTATTACTGAATTAGAGGGGGACTTCCCATATCTTGCAATAAAGAGCTCTATATAGCACTTACGCAAACTATCAAAATCAATGCTACAAGCAGATACAAAATAAGATACATAGATTCAGTCCGCTTTTTAAATTCAAGTTAAGAAAAACTATCAAGCTAGGAGGATAAAGATTTTAAAATACTAAGTACGAAATTTCAGGGAGTAAAATTTAAGCAAATGAGGAGGAAGGGGGTGTTTCCCTATGACTACTTAGATAGTTTTGAAAAGTTTAATGATACCCAACTTCCAAGCATTGATAGTTTTTATACCCGTTACTCGTAGAGTAAAAGGGTATACTAGATTCGTTGAAAAGTATGTAACAGGCAGAAGGAAGCGTTTCCGACCATATAAAGTATATATATTTTTGATCAGGATCAATAGCCGAGTCGATCTGGCCATGTCCGTCTGTCCGTCGGTCTGTCTGTCCGTCTGTCCGTCCGTATGAACGTCGAGATCTCAGGAACTACAAAAGCTAGAAAGTTAAGATTAAGCATACAGACTCCAGAGACATAGAAGCAGCGCAAGTTTGTCGATTCATGTTGCCACGCCCACTCTAACGCCCACAAACCGCCCAAAACTGCCACGCCCACACTTTTAAAAAATGTTTTGAAATATTTTCATTTTTGTATTAGTCTTGTAATTTTCTATCGATTTGCCAAAAAACTTTCTGCCACGCCCACTACAACGCCTACAAACCGCCAAAAATTGTGTTTAAGACTCTCCTTCTCCCTTCCACTAGCTGAGTAACGGGTATCAGATAGTCGGGGAACTCGACTATAGCGTTCTCTCTTGTTATAATTCTCTTAGTGAAGAAAATTGTAGTATAGATGACTTTAATTTCGCACAGAAAGTATGGGAGACATTTAACTGTATAACTATTAAAGACTATTTAAAACTATATTTAGAAAGCGACGTTTTAATTTTAGCAGATGTGTTTGAAAATTTAGGAAAATATGCAAAAAAATTTATAAGTTAGATCCCATTAATTATGTTACTGCGCCATCAATATCATGGGATGCTATGCTTAAGTTCACTAATGTAAATTTAGAACTAATAAGTGATGGTGATATGTATAATTTTTGAAAAAGAGCAATTCGGGGAGGGTTGACTCAATGCACTCAGCGCATTTCTATAGCAAATAATAAATACTTAAAAAACTTCGATCCAAAAAAACCGAACAATTTTTTAAGTTATATTAATGCCAATAATTTATATGGGTGGGCTATGAGTCAGCCCTTACCCCTATCAGGGTTTCAGTTTTTGGATAAAGAAGAAGTTGATTCATTCGACTATAAAAATATAGCATGTGATGGTAGTATAGGGTATATGCTAGAAGTTGATCCAGAGTACCAAGCCGATAAGCATGATTTACATAATTATTTACCATTCTGTCCTGAAAATAACATTCCACCAGGGGGCAAGCAAAGAAAGCTTATAGCTTAACTAATAAAACTGAAGACATAATTCACTTAAAACAGTTTCAACTTTGTTTAGAGCATGGTCTTATTGTAAGAAAGGAACACCAAGTTTTGTCCTTTACGCCCTAAACACACATCAGAAAAAATGGGCTGAAAATGATTTTGAAAAAAATTTTTGTAAGCTAATAAATAATGCTGTTTATGGGAAAACAATGGAAAATGTAGCAAAGCGTCGTCAAGTAGCTTTAGTTAAACATTATCAATCGAAACAAAATTCTCCAGGTTTTAGACAGCGCATAGCTAGAAATGATTTTCATAGCGTAGAAATATTTGGTTCAGACTTAGCAGCAATTGAGTCAACACCGTCCAAAATTATGTTTGATGAACCCATATATATAAGAGTAACGGTTTTAGAACTCTCAAAATGGTTAATGTATGAATTTTATTATAACTTCCTTTTAATTAAAAGTCCATCTTCGAAAATAATATATATGGATACATATATACATATAATATATATCATTTATACTATCTTCAGAAGAAGATTTTTATCAAACTATAAAACGCAACCCACAACGCTTTGATACTTCTAACTATAAGCAAGCAAACCAATTTAATATAATACAGGCTAATAATAAAGAACCAGGAAAAATTAAAGATGAACATGCCGGTAAGGTTATGACCTCTTTTGCGGGACTTAAGGCTAAGCCATACTCTTGTTTAGTTGATAGAGAAGGAAACGACCCCGAATGCATAAAAAAAATTAAAGGTAAATAGCCGCTTGACTGGAATATACGGGAGCGACGTTTTTTTAACGGTTTTATGATTATATGATTTTTTTATATATACGTATACACAACCCTATAACCAGTTTGTATGATATTTCTAAACATTTCTCAACAAATAATCCAACCACCAGTTACCTTCCCAGAAAATTGAGGACACAGTAAGGTGCATATCCTTGAACAGAAATTGCTTGTGCGCGAAGAAGTGCAATTCTAATTTTGAGAGTGAAAAGTCGTATTTTTAAAATCGTGAAAAGCATACCATTGGAAAGGGCTTGAAAAATCCTTTCCAATGACACCCAACTTGTTTTTTTTTTTTTAGATAGGGATCCCCATAGCATACACCGAATCGGCGGTTTTGGCCTGTTTTTGGGTAGTAGTGGGAATATACGCCAGTTAGGAAAGAGGTTTTATATAATTTTTTGAGGCCCCTGTGTCTGTCAGAAGTCTGATAATTCGCCCTGCAACCGTTCGTCTTATGAACAGCTTTCCACTCCGAACAAATCGTCCTCAACCTGTGTCGTTTCATGCTGTGACCGTGACTCGTAGTCACCGCTACTATCTTCTTGGGG
This sequence comes from Drosophila santomea, assembly GCF_016746245.2. Taxonomy (NCBI): domain Eukaryota; kingdom Metazoa; phylum Arthropoda; class Insecta; order Diptera; family Drosophilidae; genus Drosophila; species Drosophila santomea. The sequence goes on from NW_025319002.1 coordinate 567,089, forward strand.
TAGATGATTCAGGTTTTGTTGGGTCCTCATGGACTGGTTGCCGTAACTTTGATTGCTCCTGTAGCCCTGTGCGGGTTGCCTATAGCGCTAGGAGGAGTCCACCTCCATTGGCTCGGGTCCTCGCCCCTGGGACTTTTGGTTTTTAAAGCTCTTTTTTGTGCTATTTGGGTTTTGCTGGTCATTTCTATCTTTTTGGTTCTTTTGGAAGTTGGGATTCCTGTTTTGAGGATTTTCTTCCTTTGCCTGTTGGGCGTTCTGACGCCAGTTCTGAGACTATTGCGAATTTTGTTTTTAGGGTTTTTTTTCAAGGTGTTTTGCAGAATTTGCTGCGAAAATGCCTCTCTTGTTGCTTGATTTGTCCTCTTGGGCTAGAGCTAAGGCTAAGGGGAGGTCTATGGGTTGCGCCGGGAAGACCGCCCGTTGTCTTGTCTGCGTATGTGAAATCTATCCTAGCAATAATGGCTTTAAAATTCAACACTGTGTTGAGGCCCAGCACAGCACAGCATCTGCTGGTCCCCTTACTTTGTTTCTGATTATAGCTACTGCCTGGTAGTGTCTTGAGGCTCGAAGACTTTATAGGCTGCGGAAGCGGCTTGCCTCCACGAAACATAGTTTTCAATCTTTCCGTCGAACTCGGGGATGGATTTTGCAACATCTAAGGGCTCGTCGATGCGGGTCCCTGGCACTATTTCAACTTCTTGGAAAATTTCTATCTGTGGTGCAGAAACTCTAGCTTTACTAAGCTGGTTTGTCAGGGAGGCTATCTTCTCCTCAAATAACCGGCCTTGTTGCTCAAGGGCTGCCTGCACCTTTGCCTCCATCCGGGCAACCTGTTCAGTATACATTTTTTTTGATTGCTTTAAAGTCCGCTCTAAGTATGAGGCTATTAGTTCGTCGCCACTACTGTCGTCCGCTTTTTCTTGGTATTGCCCCGGACACCACATAAAAGACTCAAATCGTTTCGGAATTAATTTTTTGTTTAAGCTTATAGAGGTTCTTTAACACTTTATTGCAACAGGCAGAAATTTATTATAGTTTGTTTTAATAAACACTGAAATCTCACACTAGACAGCTCTGAGTATTTTATTTACTTTATTTGTAATAAAAAACAAGAGAGAACGCTATAGTCGAGTTCCCCGACTATCTGATACCCGTTACTCAGCTAGTGGAAGGGAGAAGGAGAGTCTTAAACACAATTTTTGGCGGTTTGTAGGCGTTATAGTGGGCGTAGCAGAAAGTTTTTTGGCAAATCTATTATGGCAAATTTATTATAGTTTGTTTTAATAAACACTGAAATCTCACACTAGACAGCTCTGAGTATTTTATTTACTTTATTTGTAATAAAAAACAAGAGAGAACGCTATAGTCGAGTTCCCCGACTATCTGATACCCGTTACTCAGCTAGTGGAAGGGAGAAGGAGAGTCTTAAACACAATTTTTGGCGGTTTGAGGGCGTTAGAGTGGGCGTGGCAAAAAGTTTTTTGGTAAATCGATAGAAAATTACAAGACTAATACAAAAATGAAAAAATTTCAAAACATTTTTCAAAAGTGTGGGCGTGGCAGTTTTGGGCGGTTTGTGGGCGTTAGAGTGGGCGTGGCAACATGAATCGACAAACTTGCGCTGCTTCTATGTCTCTGGAGTCTGTATGCTTAATCTCAACTTTCTAGCTTTTGTAGTTCCTGAGATCTCGACGTTCATACGGACGGACAGACGGACATGGTCAGATCGACTCGGCTATTGATCCTGATCAAAAATATATATACTTTATATGGTCGGAAACACTTCCTTCTGCCTGTTACATACTTTTCAACGAATCTAGTATACCCTTTTACTCTACGAGTAACGGGTATAATGAACATCTCACTTAAATTTTTTTTTAGATATGAAATTCGAACTTCGATCAAGTGGTGGGGTGTCCGCTGCGATATGCTGTTTCCCGTCGGCCGCTCGTATTGTTGATTTGTTTTATTAATTCGTTCAGCTCTTTTGGCTGGGGGTTTTAATTTTTTGTATTCGTTGTAAGTGCGTATTTTTATACCCGTTACTCGTAGAGTAAAAGGGTTTACTAGATTCGTTGAAAAGTATGTAACAGGCAGAAGGAAGCGTTTCCGACCATATAAAGTATATATATTCTTGATCAGGATCAGTAGCCGAGTCGATTTGGCCATGTCCGTCTGTCCGTCCGTCTGTCCGTCTGTCTGTCCGTATGAACGTCGAGATCTCAGGAACTACAAAAGCTAGAAAGTTGAGATTAGGCATACAGACTCCAGGGACATAGATGCAACGCAAGTTTGTCGAATCATGCTGCCACGCCCACTCTAACGCCCACAAACCGCCCAAAACTGCCACGCCCACACTTTTGAAAAATGTTTTAATATTTTTTCGTTTTGGTATTGGTTTTGTAAATTTATATTGATTTCTCAAAAAACTTTTTGCCACGCCCACTCTAACGCCCTCAAACCGCCCAAAGCTGCTACGCCCACACTTTTGAAAAATGTTTTGATATTTTTTCATTTTTATATTGGTCTTGTAAATTTCTATCGATTTGCCAAAAAACGTTCTGCCACGCCCACTTTAACGCCTACAAACCGCCAAAAATTGTGTTTAAGACTCTCCTTCTCCCTTCCACTAGCTGAGTAACGGGTATCAGATAGTCGGGGAACTCGACTATAGCGTTCTCTCTTGTTTTTAGTAAAGAGTCTTTACTTGTTTTATTTATTATATTTCAGCAAAGTATCTTTATTTGTTTTTATTTATTGTACTTGACAATTGGAGAACAAAATTAAAACTGAAACTAAGGGCAAGCTCCGTCGGACCACGAAGCCGCCGCTGCCGCTGGAAAGTCGGCAGAATGTTGCGTCAGCGTCTGCAACGGGCGGTCCGGCAGCTTACGCGTGCGAGTTTCTGGTTTCGGCTGCAACTTTGTCGCGGCGGCATGCGGCGTAGCAGCGTTGTCAGCAAACTCAAGCTTGCGCGTGTTAACTTATACGCTAAATAGGTATATGGATAAAAATATAAGAGTAAGCCTTTAAAAATGCTTATATTTATATTAATGGAAAAATTAATAGAATAGATTTATATCAAATGTGAAAAAAATAATAATAAATTAAGAAAAAGTCTTTAAAAAGACTTAAGACTTAATATTATTTGAATATAGTATACATATATAGTAATATCAATTGTATTATAAGTCCAGGTCTTTAAAAAACTTTTAGTTCTATTAAGTTTATATACGCTGAATACGTATATGGATAAAAATATAAGAGTAAGCCTTTAAAAAGGCTCAGTTATTATATTAATATAGGCAGAAAAGCGTGGGCAATATTAGGATAAAGAAAAATCAACTACAAATTTGATACTTAGCAATGAGCGCAGCGACGAGACGGCAGCGATGTCAATCGAAGCAGCAACAGCACTCACGACCGCGTTGTAATTTAAAAATATAATTTTACGTTAATGTATGCTACTTTTTATTAAATATCTTTACTTTTAAAATTGAGCTTAACACTTTAAGTACTGGTAAAATTATTTAAAAATCGCACTCGGCTCTAAAAATATGTTGTAATACCAAAATTTAGTCTTCGACAACTCCCTTCTTCATTATTTTCTTTTAATATTTACTTTTTCCAGAAAAGCGCGGGAAAGCACCGTAAGCTAAGATCAAGTTCTTTCATTTAGATTTTACATTTTCTAAGAGCAATGATCTTATCAACTTTATATTCTATTCAACACTAAATCAATATATATTGAATTATTGAAGAGTACGAGAGAAAAGCCAAATATCCATAACAAATGATTAAGGCTTAATGATTGTAGCCTCATAAAAAATACAAACTTCAAGCTTCTAGAGTTTTAATTTTATCTTACCAGAAGAGAATGTGTTTAAAAATAAATTTTACTATAATAAGGGAAGATAAATAAAAGTCAGAAAGGAAAAATGGCACATATTGATTATAATACTTGTTCAAAAACCCAGTTTCTCTCCTTATAAAGAGTGCGCATCGATTTTTATTTTCAAAGTGTTAATAGAGACCCCCCTCTCTGTCTAAGTAACATTCACCTGCCACGCACTTGTAAAAAACGTGAAAAAGCGCCTTAAGTGAGAGAAGCTAAGAGCGAGACTTAACACTAAAATTCTTTTCAACACTAGATTAATATAGATCAATTACTGAGAAGTGGGAAAGAGAAGCAAAACAACATATGATTTTATTTATTTATTAGAATATTATATTAGCTACTTACATTAAGAATTGCTCCGATCAAAATTATATAATAAGATATAATTGAAACATATTGATATTGGGCTTATTTCGTGGAGGCAGAACAATAATATTTCAAAGGGTGTATTTAATAGTACTGTTTAGCTATTGAGCTTTTTCAATTGCTGTTGCGAATAACAAATAGCCGAATATTTTCCGATAATGTTTATTTTGTTTATTATACTGGCAGCTAGGGCCGACCAAGAGCTATATCGAAATCACAATTTGAGTCTTTGCCGAAAAACGAAGAAGTGACAATTGGCGTGCCAGACAGCCGAAATGAAGCGCCCGAGCTTAAAGTAGGTAGATAGCAAAGAGAGAGTAGATAACAAAGAGAGAGAGAGAGTGAGATGTACTATGGGTATCGCAACTGCTATTAATGACTTGTTCACTGCCAGCCTTATTACTACAGGCGCGGTCCTCAATTCTGCAACTCGAGCGACGCCGTCTATGCCAGGAATCAACTGCATGACTCTCGCCAAAGGCCATCTCATTGGGGGTAGATTCTCGTCGTTAACAAGAACGACGCTGTCCTTGGAGCGCTGCTGGAGCAACGTCAAGTATTCTTCCTTCCATCGCGACCAAAAGATTTGCTGAAGAAAGGAGATGCGCTGCCAAGAGTCAAGCCGATTATAGTTTAGGCCCGTTATATCTGGCTCGTCAAACGACGATGGCGGACCACCATAGAGAAAACGCGCCGGAGTAAGGACGTCCAGATCGGCAGGGTTCTCTGAAATCGGAACTAAAGGTCTGGAGTTAATAACTGCCAAGACTGCACACCAGCGTCCTCAGCTCGTCGAAAGTCAGAACCGCCGTAACCACAGCGCGGTAGAAATGATGCTTGGCCGTTTTCACCGCCGCTTCCCAAAGTCCACCGAAATGGGGCGACCGTGGAGGGATGAACCTCCAGTCTATCGTCTACGCAAGGCAAAAATTCTGAACGGAGCCTTGATGCTCGCTGCTGAGAAATAACCTTCGAAGTTCCAGAAGTTCTTTCTTGGCTCCGACAAAATTGGTGGCGTTGTTTGACCAAATTTGCTTCGGCTTCCGCCGGGTGCATATGAACCTCTTAAGTCCGCACAGAAACGCAACTGTCGAGAGATCCTTGATCAACTCCAGATGCACTGCCTTGGTTGCAAAGGATATAAATACGCAGACGTAGCATTTATCCGCAGCTTTGTTGCGTGTATCCGACTTGTGAAAGAAGGGTCCACAGAAGTCTATACCAGCAACCTCAAAAGCGTGAGATCCTTCCAAGCGCTCCTTGGGAAGGTTCGCTATTATGTGCTCTATCAGCCGCGGCTTAATCCGAAAACATCTGATGCATCTGTTCACGGCCTTGGTAACCGTCTTCCTCCCCCAATAGGCAAATATTGGGATCGAATTGCACCCAGAATAGCTCGAGGTCCGGCATGAAGATTGGTTTCATGGTAATGCGAAATAATCGCCAGAGTCACCGGATGGGACCTTGAAAGGATTTTCGCGTGGCGGCCATCAAAGTCCAATGACGAATTCTGGAGGAACGGCAAAAGCGAGGATATGGGACTAGACGAGAAACCTCTTCCCAGCGTTTTTAGGGACTACAGGTCCTCTCATAAATGCGCGCGCTGCACCGAACGCAGCATCATCTGAGTACCCTCTTGTAAATGTATGCAAACACTCGTTGCAGTGAGAGGCAAGAATTTGCATATTTAAAGCTAGCAACTACATCCACGTACGGCGACATTACGATGAACACACTTCGACGAAGTGGAAGCACCGGTTTCTCAGGACAAACAGCTGATGACCAATCTCTTTTAGAATCCATAAGATAGGGGGTCCATGCGGGGGTCAACACTCTGACTCGCAATCTACCTCCTTCTTCGTGGCTTGAACTATTGGGCCGGGACTGTTTTCCTCGCTGGCTGAAGAAGGAACGCGTGAAGCTATTAAGCCGCTACCGCACGGGCGCGCGCGGCCTCCAGATACAACCCAGCCCAGACGAGTTTTTTGAAGCAGTGGCAGTCCTGGCAACAACTTTATCTGACCTACGCACAGCAGCTCATAAAACAGGCTAGCTCCTATTAACAGGTCAACACGCTGAGCCTTATGAAATTCCGGGTGGCGATCCGTGATATTGGGAGCGATAACTGCTGTTATGCTCGTTGAGAAATTAGAAGTGACAGACCGCATCGCAATTTCTACCGAGAATCCATCAGTCGCGAAATTTGAATCCCCGATTCCAGTGACGGAGCCAGCCGACATCGACCTCTTAAGTTGCAGTTGATTTGCAAACCGAGAGGTGACCAAGTGCAGTTGAGGGCCAGAATCTAACAAGGACCTGCAGGGAACGAACAGTCCTGACCGATTCTGCACTAGAATGGTTGCAGTGGCTAGCAGCACAAGGTCACTACCGAGATCCTGGGCAATTAGAGTAGAAGAAGTCGAAAGCGGGGCAGAAGGCTCAGTGTGGGAGCTTGAAGACACCGGAACATGTGGCTGCGAGGAAGGCGGACCATCTAGATGGAGCAGCGTATGATGCCTGATTCCACAGGTGCGGCAGCGGCTCGAGCTGCATGACCTGCCTTTGGGCAGTTTAGGCAAAGTGCTAGTCTTTTTGGCTTGCGCAGACGATCTACTGGCGCTAAGTCTCTAAATTGCGGGAAATAATATATGGCATGCTCTGCACTATGGCACAGCATGTAACCAAGAGAATTTTGGGTGGTAGCAACTAGCGTCGAACGATTTCTGCCCACCTGAACGCCTGGCGCATAGGTTGCCATGGGCCTCCATAGTCCGACATCGCTGCTGCAGGAATGCAGCCAGCGATTTGCTAAGTGGTGCCCAAACCCTTCAATGCACGAATGTGAGCGTTAAACTTGTCCGGCAATTTCCGAAGCGATGCCACTGAACAATTCCGTACTACCTTTAGACCCAGAATTTCGGTGATGTGCGCCTGAAACACGAGACGCCGATTATCAAACCTTTTTTGAAGCAACTCTAAAGCCGCTTCGTAATTGCCGTTTGAAATCTCCAATGATCGGAAACTTCCAGCGCCGAATCGCTCAAACATGACCGCAGATGCTGAAATTTCTCAATGTTGGAGAGGTCCGGATGGCTGTCGATTATGCTCGTGAACACGGAGTAAAAATCCGCCCAGTTTGCGTAGCCTCCGCCAAACGTTGGCAACTGCACAGGCGGCAACGGCATCGGCCTCGGCCCCGGTTGCGTCTGATGACCACTACACTGGTGGGGTACAACACCATCCGCAAGGGTCGAGTGCGGCGCGAAATGCACATTGCGTTTGGCTATTTCCGCGCGCACACTAGCCTTGAATTCTACGATGAATTCATCGAAACTCTCGCTCATTTCACTGCCAATTTCGTCGAAATCTATTTCCTCTAGTTCTGTATGCAGAACGTTGAAGGCACTTTGCAGCTTTGCAGTCTTTGCCGAAAAACGAAGAAGTGACAATTGGCGGGACAGACAGCCGAAATGCAGCGCCCGAGCTTAAAGTAGGTAGATAACAAAGAGAGAGTTCAATGCACTATGGGCATCGCAACTGCTATTAATGACTATTTCGGCTTAGAATATTAAGAGTATAAAATTAATCTACTGCACAGTTTTGTCGGCTGCATGACCCAACAAATACGAATATTTTATTTGTGCACAAATAACGCTTGAAGCATTTTTGCAGTTTTTGAATATTGTTAGTCTCTGCCAAAGCGACTGATAGCGACTGCGAAACCAGACATACTCCCCAGTAGGAAGCGTGGCTTTAATAGCATTCTAAAGAGGTAGCGGACGAATCTTATTCACTGTTCGCTTCGGCAATCCTGTTGCTGTCATTTGTTGGAAAACTCGTTCGACTTCATCTGTTCCAGGAAAACCAGACTTGGGAGAACGCGCCTAGGATCGTTACTGCAGCAAGGCTATTTATTCATCCTTCCATCCGTGTGATTGACGAATAGACGTCTTCATTGATGCAAATCGTTCCTAGCACCAACAAAGTTAGTTGCATTGTCGGAACAGATTGGTCATGGCTTCTTCCTTATTCTTATGATTCGCTTAGGACCGGGCAAGAAAACCACTGGGGATACATTCCTTATCATCTCCTTGGCTGCGAAGCAAATGAAGAGACAAACGTTGGAAATCATAGGAGCTCGTAGACAAAACGTTCACAGAAGTTTTCGCCAGCGCATAAGATCCATGGAGACGTTCCTATGGTAGTCATAATGTGTTCAACTAGGCGAAGTTTTTTTCAGTAAGCACTTTTCGCATTTTTTTAAGGTTTTTCTTCCCCCAATACGAACAGTTCTTCAGCCGACTGTCTCCTCGTAGAAGGACCGACTCGCCGGGCCAACGACTCGACCTAACCGTGCTTTACCCAGTGGAGCTCTATTACCTGTGTCTGAACTCGGAGACTTGCTTTGTTTTAAGCATCTTGACGTAGCGATTTTGCTCCTTGTTGAGTTATCTCCGGCTCTATCTCCGTTGCTGTCCACGGCTCTGTTCATCTACTTACTCTTCGCTTTCTTTTTTTCACACTATTGTTTTCCAATGAAAAATGAAGGTTGGAATAACCAGTAAAACCCAATTTAATGATAAAGCCTATAATATAGTCTAAAATATATACTAGTTAGTACAGAATTAAAATATATAATTCCAGTAACATTTTTTTTATACTTTGCTTTTATTTATTGAATCTTCTTGTATAAGAACTAACAATAAGCTAAAAAAAATTGTTGGTTCTCAGAATCTTTTATTGTGCTAGCTTTATGATGTCAATATTGCTGTTGCTGGCATTGCCCCATAACTGTGAGCCATAGGTCCAGATAGGTTACAATACAGAAATGTAGAGTAAGACCTTGTGATCTAGGCTGGGCGGAGAACAAGAGTTGATGAGCCAGTGTAAGCTGTTGGCTTTGAGTTTAAGTTGAGTTTTTTTGGATTCAATGTGCCTGCGCCATGTAAGTCTTCTGTCAAGGTGGACTCCTAGGTACGCTACCTCATCTGCTTTCGGGAGTGGTATGTTGTTTAACACGAGTGGTGGGCAATCTTGTCTATTTAGCGTAAACGTCACGTGCTTGCATTTTTGCTCGCCAGTCAGAGAGCCACTTCTCAATGTGCAATGCCAGCTGAGCTGTGGCTTGGATTGGGGACCTTGAACGGCTAAGAATAGCTGTATCGTCGGCAAATGTGGATACCGTAAAGCGACTTTTTGTAGGGATGTCGGCTGTATAGATGAGGTATAAGGTAGGCCCAAGGACGCTGCCTTGGGGACTCCAGCCTCAATTCTATGATCAGTGGAAGTGGCAGTGTTGCACCGTACTGCAAACTTTCTGTCATAGAGGTAAGACTTTAGAAGTTTGTGGGTGCTTTCGGGTAGGGCTGTTTTAACTTTAAACATTAGGCCGTCAAGCCAGACTCTGTCGAATGCTTGGGATACGTTTAAAAATACTGCTGTACAGTGTTCGCAATTTTTAAATGCAGTTCTTATTTCCGTTGTTATACTTTTCACCGGTTTAATGGAATCATTATGATAATCGATCTCTTCCATCGTTGTGGAAAGTAACCATGTTTTGTGATGGCATTAAAGAGCTGGGTTATGTAGCGAAGAGAGAGTGTGGCAGTGTGGAGTGTGTGATCATATCCGGTGTTATAAGGTTGTCTTTGATTATTTTATTGACTTCTTTTGGACAAAACACAATTGGGGTGTGTTGCTGGTGGCAGTTTACGACGGTAGCACGAATGTGTAGCCTGGTTTGGCGTGAATACATTTTGTAGGTGTGAGGCAAATGTGGTGGCTCTGTCTGCATCACCACGGTTCCAGTCGCCTGCTGAATTCCTTATCGGCAAAACAGTTTTAGTCGGTGAGAGGAGAGTTGAGTGGGCTCTCCACAGTGACTTATGTTTTGTACCTGTTGGTGTGAGTTGCTCTATATATCGGCACTGATCGTCTTCCTCCTGTTGTTTCAGGGCGTTGATCAGTTTCCTTGTGGCTACTTTTAGCTTGTGTTTTTCTGTTGTCCATCTGGTAGATTGCCATTCTCTGCGTAGGCGTCGTTTTACGTGGACGAGTTGCTCAATTTGTACGTTGGTCTTATTGGAGTTAATTGTAATGTTTGTGGTTTTTGGTGTTGCAGTAAGAGCTGCTGCAGTAAGGATGGATTGCAATGTACTCGCGCAACTCTCTATATCAGATTCAGTATTGAGTTTTGGGTTTAGCTCAATGTGTGAACTTATATATTTTTTTATACATGAGCCGATTTTTTAAATTGGTCTGGAGTTGAGGCATGCCTCTATCCGACACAGTAGAGTGGATAACTCTTCAAGGGTATACTTAAAATTACCTGTCGTCTTGTAGAAGTGTGTCTTGAAACTCTTGACTCCTGCTTCCCACAGGCCTCCCATATGCCAGGACGACTAAAGGTGACTAAAGGACGAGGTAACCTTTTCCTTAACCACAGCGATGAAATCTTCTGTGAGGGCCTTCTCCGCGCCCACAAAAGTCTTTCCGTTGTCCGAGTAAAGATGGAGAGGGCACCCTCTTCTGGCCGCGAACCTTGAGAAGGCTCCGAGGAATTTCTCCGTGGTCAAGTCCGAAGTGGCTTCCAAATGGATGGCCTTCGTACTGAAGCACACGAAGACGCAGACATAGCCCTTCGCGATTCGACAGGCACGACCTGAATAGCTTTTGACATCAAACGGTCCCGCGAAGTCGAGTCCTGTGTGTGTAAAGGGTCGCGAATAGGTTGCTCTGGACTGAGGTAGTTTACCCATTAGCTGGGAATGCACCTTCTTCCGGTGAATGACACTCACCTTGCAGGTCGTGGTCACACTTTTGATCAGGTTCCGCAGCATCGGAATCCAGTATCTCGTCCGGATGAGACGAACCATAAGCTGGTTTCCCCCGTGTATGGAGAAACGGTGAGTAAATGTGACCAGATGCTCTGCTAGTTTGGAATGGTACGCCAAAAGGATAGGATGACGTTCGTCGTAGGATAACGAGTCAGATGCAGTCAAACGACCGCATGACCTCATGATGCCGTCAGCATCCAGCATGCGATTGAAGTTTGAAAAACGCTCTAGGAGATCCCATGCTGGACACACTAAATGGCACCGGACGGATCGTCTTTCGAGTTCAAGGTCCGATACCGCTTCGTGCGACGTGGGCCAGGAGGCTGAATCAGCCACGAAGGGCCATGTCACCAGAGGGGACTACTTGCCAGCTCTTCAGCCGTGACACCACGACTGGCTAGATCTGCTGGATTGTGCTCGGAACGCACATGTGACCATTGGCTGGCGTCTGTATTTAGAGCAATCTTAGTCACTCGATTCGCTACGAAGGTGGTCCATTGACATGGTGGCTTGTTCAACCATGCCAACACAATGGTGGAATCAGTCCAGAAAAACGTCTCTATTCGACCAAACGGGATGTGAGGAAGAATTGCAGCCCACAGGTCAGCAAGAACTGCACCACACAATTCTAAGCGCGGGAGTGAAACGGTTTTGACAGGGGCGACTTTAGTCTTTGACGTGAGCAGACTCGACGAAATGCCTCCGTCGTATTGGATGCGAACATAAATCGCTGCCCCATAGGCCTTCTGAGATGCATCACAGAAGCCGTGGATCTGAACTTGTGCTCCCGGTAGGAATTGTACCCAACGCGGGACGCGAACCTTGTGGAGGGAACTATGGCTGCGAAGGAAATCATGCCAGCGTTGCCGTAGCTCTGCAGGGAGAAACTCGTCCCATCCAATGCCGGCTAACCATATATCCTGCATTAGGATCTTGGCCTGGACTACAAATGGGGACAACCATCCAGCGGGATCGAACAGTTTTGCGATTTGCGATAGGACGTTGCGCTTGGAATAATTCGCATTGACAACAAGCTCAGTCGGGACAAAATAGAACTCATCCGCCTTGGCGTTCCACCGTATTCCCAACGTTTTCGTGGTGCTCACCTCTTCGATGTCGAGGAAGTCACCTGAGAGCAGGTGGTCTGAAGGAAGTGCCTTTAGGAGAGTTCGCTCATTTGCTGTCCACTTGCGGAGAGGAAATTCTGCGGAGCTCAGAGCTGTCCTCAACTCCTGAATAGCTAAAGTAGCCTCGACCTTCGTGTGGGCTCCTGCAAGCACATCGTCCACATACATATAATCTGAAATTATTCGAGACGCCCGTGGATATAGGGCGGGGACATCCTCGGACAGTTGCCGCAACGTTCGTAAAGCTAGAAACGGGGCACAATTAACTCCAAACGTGACAGTCTGAAGCTCATAGTCTCTGATGTCCCCACGATCATCTCGAAAGAGAATTCTCTGAAAAGCGGTGTGTGCAGGGTTTAGAAGAATCTGCCTATACATCTTGGTGATATCGGCATTAAAGACAAATTGGAATGTTCGCCACTTTAGGATCTGGAGGGTGAGATCGGACTGAAGTACTGGCCCTGGATGCAGGATGTCATTCAGGCTGTTCCCATTTGACGAGGGACTGGATGCGTTGAATACCACACGGACCTTTGTGGTAGTACTTTCGGGCTTGAAAACCGCGTGGTGGGGAAGATAAAAATTCACCGTGTCCGTATTCGGAGGCACAGGCTTCATGTGGCCAAGATCTATGTACTCTTTGATCACTGAGTCATAGGTGTCTTTGAGAATAGGATCCCTTTTCAGGCGAGTCTCATTCCTTAGGAATTGTGCGAGAGCGAATGATCTGGAATGCCCCAAGTTGATGTGCTCAGCATCCTTGAAGGGTAGGGATACTACATATTTCCCGTCCCGAGACCTGATAGTCGTTCGAGCGAAGTTTTCTTCGCACAAGTTGTCCGACTCCTTTACCATTTTACATGGAAGATCCTCCACCTCCCAAAATTTTGTGAGAAGTGTCTCCATGGTAGGTTCCGATTCTATGGATATCTTTGTTATGAAGGACGAAACCCTACTAGTGGCTGTAGAAACCGGGCCGGTTAAAATCCACCCGAAAATGGTCTCTTGCCCTAGCAGTGACCCACATAAGTTTGGCTTCAAGCCTGAGAGGAGGACAGACGGAAGAATATCCGCCCCTATTAGAAGGTCGATCTGGGAGGGCTGGAAAAAGAGTGGATCAGCCAACGGAATATTGGGAAGTCTTCCGAGAATGCTGCGATCGATCGAACTCGTCGGCAGATTCCCGGCCAGATTGGGCAACACCAACGCAGTCGTGTCTATCTTGAGCATCGGCTTCGCCGCCGTGCCCATCTGGAAATGACACATCCTTTGTGAGACACCTGTGCTGGTTTGGTTCAGCCCCGTGATTCTAGTTCTCAAGGCCTGACAAGGACGCTTGATTCGTGTTGCAAGCTTCTCGGAGATGAAGGAAGGTGCCCTCTGAGCCTGAGTCTATCAAAGCCCGTGCGGGAAAGTTTTCTCCCTGGTGACAGACTTGGACAATGGCCGTTCCTAAAAGGATGCCCTGCCGATTGGAGGCGAAATAAACAGAAGTGTTCGCAATGGGCTGATCTGGATTATGAGCCTGCGCTGCGCTGGCGGAAGTAGCAGGACTTTCCTTATGAAGCAGCGTGTTGTGGCGGCCCTTGCACGTAAAACAATTGTGTCTACTTGTGCACTCTCGAAGATTGTGTCCTTTGGCGAAGCAATTAAGGCATAATCGCTTCTGCTTGATGTATGATACTCTTTGTGGTTGAGTCATCTGGAGGAAACGAGGACACTGCCGAACTGAACTTCAAAGGAGTTTACCCTTTTCGGCTGTGGGTTCCTGGGCTCCTTAGTATGTTGTGAGTCTGAAGTATGAAGTCGAACCTCTTCAATCGCTTCTAGCGTGCGATATCTCTGTTCGAGAAACGAATTCATCTCGTCCCAGGTAGGAATTTCGGACTTGTTGCTCAACGACTGCTCCCATAATGAGAGAGTGACTGTTGGCAACTTGGAAGAGCAGAAGAAAATCAGAATGCAAGCCCAATTTTCTGTGGAGACATTGGAGTGTTCCATGGCAATCAAACACCCTTGAATCGTGCTCTAAAGATCCTTCAAGGCCGTTCCTGATTCGGTGCTTATCTTCGGGAGATTGAACAGAACCTTCAACTGGCTATTTACTAAGAGTCGCTTATTTTCAAAACGCTCTTGAAGTGCAGACCATGCGGATTGGAACCCAGAATTTGTAAGGGGGACTTGCTAACAATAGGGTGAGCTTCGCCGCTAGTTTTGGCGATTAAGTGGAATAATTTTTCCACTGGAGTCAGCCTGGAATTATCGATGTAGATCGCTGTGAATAGGTCCCGGAAGGTGGGCCACCGCAGATAATTTCCAGTGAAGATTTCCGTGTCACATGGCGGAAGCCTGCAACCCTTCAAGAACGTCTCAACGGACGGATTTGAACTCCCCTGAGAACTGGGGGCGGACAGACGGGCAATATGTTCGTTTAATTGGGAAGCACACCTCTCATAAACCAAGTAGCAATTCTCATATTTGCTCTGAAGCTGCCGAACGCTTTCGCCACTTCCTTCGTGAAGGGCTAGACGGGAGACTGCTTCGTATTCCCGCTCAACCTTGTCCCAGAGGGACTGGATTTGGTCTAGGCGGATCTTTAGTGTAAAAGCATTAGGCTCGGCAGAGGACGAGGATTCCGCACAAATCTGGCTTTCAAATTTGTTAAGCCGGTCGCTGGTGGCTATAAAATCAAGCACCGCAGCGTCTAAGGAGGTTCTAGTTTTTGATCTCAAATTTCCAGCGGGCCCGTCCCCTGCGTCCCTTGGGCTAGGATCCCGCTTCTGGCCTGCTTCAGACATCATTATAGTTGTTTGAGAATAAGCGCAAAATTAATTCCAGAAAAAAGAATAGAGGACAACCGTGTAAACTGGTGACTTGATTCTTCCGAATAAATTGGCTGGAAAATGATGCTTGTAATTATTTTATTATTTATTGTTTATATACTAGGTTCAAGGATTTGCTGTAGGAATGGAATAGTAGACACGTGTTAATCTCTGTACTCAAGCCACTAAAACGATCCAAATACAGTTAACTAACGTCGAGATGCAAGTATCCGAAACGGTCGTTTGATCTGACGCAAAGTTTACTTTGCGGAAACCGTAAAACAAATATGCAGACCTGAGTACCGTCCGAAAAAATCCAGAATGTAGAAGTACCGTCCACCAGAAATGCGGAATGGAGAAAAGCGGAATGGTACTGATGTGAACTGACGGAAAACCGAAACAATACGGTGATTTGATTACCGTCCGAAAAAAATTCAGAATGTAGTAGTACCGTCCACCAGAAATGCGGAATGTAGGAAATGCGGGATGGTACTGATGTGCACTGACGGAAAACCGAAACAATACGGTGATTTGAGTACCGTCCACCAGAAATGCGAAATGTAGAAATGTAACGCAGTGTGAAGACACTGTTACTGTGGCCGAAGTAAATGTAGGAATATGTAAATGTGTATGTGTTGTATGTTTATGTATGTTTATGTTTATATGGACAATTGGGAACTATTAATTACACAAATTAATATTTGTTTATGCAAAAAAAACGATCAGTTGAACAAAATAAATTAATGTAGACAATCGATGACACTTGGAATTTTAGAAACCAAATGTCTAATGTATGTATGTATGTATGTTTATGTATGTTTATATGTTAATATGGACAATTGGGAACTATTAATTGCAGGTCGATCAGTTGCAAAAAAAATAAATTAATACAGACAATCGATGACACTTGGAATTTCGGAACCAAATGTCTAATGTATGTATGTTTGTAGGGTTATGCAAAAAAAAAAAAACGATCACTTGCAAAGAATAGAAGAATGTAGAAAATCGTTGACACTTGGAATTTTGGAACCAAATGTGTAATGTATTTATGTAGGTTTCTGCAAAAAAAAACGATCACTTGCCAAGAATAAAAGAATGTAGGAAATTGATGACACTTGGAGTTTTGGAACCAAATGTAGAATTAGAACTATCACACATATGTATATAAATTGAAAAAGCGATATGGCGGTCGGCAAAAGGCTTACAATTGGACAAAATGACGTGCAGTACTTAGCTGTGGACTATCCCTCGAAGACCCGGCTGACGAAGGACCACAAAATGTAGTAGCTGCTCTGCTGGGGGTTGTTGCGGTTGAGAACTTGACTTGATTGAAAACGCAGAGGCGAGGGTTGTAGTTTCTCCAAAGGATAGTCTTTATTCAATGTTTATAGGTGTATAAACAAGTTGCTCCAAAATCGTGTCTTCGTGCTCTTGTAGAAAAAAGTAAGTGAGTAAGCAAAAAAATAAGAAAAGGTGTGGCCAGCGGTCCCTAATGGAAGAATACTCCCTTTTTCAAAGAGAGTGTGTGGATTCCCTACTCCATTTAGGAACGCGTGGAACTGGCACACGGGAGCTGGAGTAAACAGTGCTATAGTTATACCCATTACTCGTAGAGTAAAAGGGTATACTAGATTCGTTGAGAAGTATGTAACAGGCAGAAGGAAGCGTTTCCGACCATATAAAATATATATATTCTTGATCAGCATCAATAGCCGAATCGATATGACCATGTCCGTCTGTCCGTCCGTCTGTCCGTATTAACGTTGAGATCTCAGGAACTACAAAAGCTAAAAAGTTGAGATTAAGCATACAGACTCCAGAGACATAGACGCAGCGCACGTTTGTTGATTCATGTTGTCACGCCCACTCTAACGCCCGAAAACCGCCCAAAACTGCCATGCCCACAATTTTGAAAAATGTTTTGATATTTTTTCATTTTTATATTAGTTTTATAAATTTATAAATTTGGGTGAACCTCGTTTTTTTTAAGATTATGGTTTTCTGGTACAAGCTCAAGAGTGGTTGCGGCTGCCTGTTCCTGTTTTTGATGTTGAACACTTTTGTCGGAAGACCCCTTTTCCTTAAGCGCCTCAGTTATCTCTTCGGGCGTAACATCAGACTCAATGCCCTTCAGTACTACTTATTGGCCCTTGCTGCTTTTAAGCTGGTAGCTGTAAAAGCCTGTTTTTTGTGCGGTAAGGTAGATTGTGACTTTTCTATTTCTTCAATAGTACCTCTTACAAGGGGAATTATATGAAAGCTATCTTTTCCAATGAGCTCGATCAAAGCATTTACCAGACCGCTTGTGCTCTTCTCGCGGATGTATATTGGAGAAGGCTTTGGTTTCTTCGGTTCGGTGTCAACGGATCCCAGCGGCACGTTCTCAGCGGGTAGTGGAGCTTGTGTCGAAACTAGAAGAGCGGGAGAGCAACAGCGTGCTCTTTCTTGATTTGTTGGTAGGAGAAGGTTACTTGGGCTATGGGTTATTGACCAGTCGATGTCTGCGATTGCAGTTGTCGGAGAGACATATGAGAAGTACGCATTGTTGCGTTGGACTGAGAGCCGGCGTTCGTCTTTCTCTCGCTGACGCTGAGCGCGAGTGTCGTTCTGACTCATCACCATTTAGCGTAGGAATGGATACATATAAATAGACAAATAATCAATTAACGAACGAACAAAGATAGGCGACCAGGAATTACCATGTATTAAGCGGCGCACTGAAACGCACAAGGCGGCTGCCTAGCGTAGGAATGCATTGCGTTCAGCCCCTACAGAGAAAAGCGAGGCAATGCAAGGGATAGCATGTCAAGGCCAGGGCTCAAGAGAAAAATTCACTGATTCGGCTTTTCAGATCATAATTTGAAATATGAAAAGAGTGAGACACCCTATGTAAAGAAATTATTGTGATGTCATGGTGTATACTTCTGTCATTAATAACACTTTGGGAGGCCGTGCATTCTGAATAACTTGAATCTATGGACGTGCTTAATGGGTGATTCATTCGTCGGTGAAGGCGTTCTGTTTTGGTCAGTCGATAGAGATCATCACTGGGTTATCATCACAATGGTTATATTTAAAATTCCGCTAATACGTAGTGTTTCTGGGTCAGAATAGTGTCTTCGTGAACTCGTGAACCGCCTCGGGCTCAGTAATCACAATATGAAAAATATAGATATGCGGACTCAGCAGCAATATGGATGATCCGTGGAAACAGTTTGACAGTGAATGTGATTGGAATGACAATGGGAAACGTAAAGCCTCGTGTTTCGGTGAAGGATGTGGCTTGTGAGAGTTTATTTGCGCAGCGACTCTTTATTTTATGATCAATGGGATGTGATCAGAGTTAAGCTCAAGATTTTCAGTTATGAAGACACACTTATTACGAATACCCTCTATAGACAGCAAAGTCAATGGCTTTTGGTGTTCTGTGGCTGTAGGTATGGTGCTTGGGCCCTCACGTAGCAATAAGTTGTTGATATCTGTTCTGTTGCTGTGATGGCTGCTGCTGAGGTGGTTCTTTCTTTTGACGCATCTGACTTTCTAATGCTGCTGCAAGAGGGGGAAACTGTTGACTCTGCGGCAAAGCCACAGGAAGTTGTTGGTACAGGGGACGACTAACTTGATCATTGTAAAAAAACTTGGACGCCGCTAGCACATGTGCTAGCACATGTGTTGGCTAAGTTTGCTGGAGCTATCCTGTATTAAGTTAGTCGACCTACTCGCTTATTTAGGGTCGTTTGGGCTGATTGTTTGAGGAACCTCGCCATGTTCCATGTCTGTCCATTCCCGACAGTTCTGAGAAACGGTTAGTGTATGTGTGGGGAACAGTGCTTTTTTGGGCTAATGAAATTTTTTCTAAATTTTGGTGACTGAATTCGGCGTATACCAACCAGTAGACGAAAGCACTTCACATTTTTTTTTTGTATCTATTCGATTTGAGTATAAATTTTTTCCAACCAGCGGTGATTTGGCAGTACAGCAATTGCAACTGTTTGCTTTGAGCTTCTGTTTTCGCGATAAGACAACTAACGGAGTAAAAACAAAAACTCTTGCCACTATTGCGGACTTTTACTCTTCCCTTAGAACTTCGCAGTGATGCAAAAACACGTTTGCAGTCCACTAAAGCATGATCGAGTCTGAAAATAAAATCATACTAAAATTCAAACAATTGTAAAATCTGTAAATTAAAAAAAATATATCGAGCTTATTATTTTAAAATTATTTTCTTCTAATCAACAATTTTTTTAAAAAAGCTTTTCATATGAATAATTATGAAATAATTATGAATAATTATAAATAATTATGGTAAATTTACCCGAAAAAAGTAATTGGAAGGAAGGAGGCTAATCTTCATTATTAAGGGCCGAAATAGGTTGACATTCAGAATTATGAAGGTGACATTAGTGACTTTCACGAATGAAATCAAATGCGTTATAAAAACAAAACAAGAAGAACCAATTTATAATAGGCCATTTATTAATACCTTCATGTACGACCGAAAAGTAGAAAATCAAATGAGAGAAATTATTAAACAAGGTATAATTAAGGTATAAAACCACCCAAAGCTGCTAGCCGTCCGTATAAACGTCAAGCTCTCATTAGCTTTTAAAGCTAGAAAATTGAGAATCGGGAGAAATAGACGCAGCGAATGTATGATTACTGATTTTGCCAAGCCCACTCTAACGCGAAAAAACCTCACATAATTGTCACACCTTCATTTTTTTTGCGTTTTATTATTAGTCTTGGCAATTTCTAATGGCAAGAAAGTCAAGAAATGTACTTATACTGAAGGCTTCTTCTCATCTGAGAAGTAGGTCGTATATAAATATTGTAAATATGGTTCCTTACTAGAAGATAATGATTAACAGAGTCAAATGCTTTAGTAAAATCATTGTACATGACATCTGGTTGAAAATAATTATACCCGTTACTCGTAGAGTAAAAGGGTATACTAGATTCGCTGAAAAGTATGTAACAGGCAGAAGGAAGCGTTTCCGACCATATAAAGTATATATATTCTTGATCAGGATCAATAGCCGAGTCGATCTGGCCATGTCCGTCTGTCCGTCCGTCTGTCCGTCCGTATGAACGTCGAGATCTCAGGAACTACTAAAGCTAGAAAGTTGAGATTAAGCATACAAACTCCAGGGACATAGAAGCAGCGCAAGTTTGTCGATTCATGTTGCCACGCCCACTCTAACGACCTCAAACCGCTCAAAGCTGATACGCCCACACTTTTGAAAAATGTTTTGATATTTTTACATTTTTATATTGGTCTTGTGAATTTCTATCGATTTGCCAAGAAACGTTCTGCCACGCCCACTCTTACGCCCACAAACCGCCAAAAACTGTCAGTGTTGAAGACCTCCTTCGCACTTTCACTAGCTGAGTAACGGGTATCAGATAGTCGGGGAACTCGACTATAGCGTTCTCTCTTGTTTTTCCTGTATTACCATGGAAGTTAATTTCAAAAGGTTGTTGAGCTGCGCTTAGAGATTCCTCTGTCATTGTTTGCATCCAATTTGCTACCTTTCTTATGGAAAGGAATCAAAAAGGACTTCTTCCATATATGGAGGAACCGTGAGTAGAAGAATGTAAAGCATAGAAAAAGAATTGAAAAGGCGTTTTACATTTTACTAAATAATAACACAATCTTAAACGTTCAAATTATCAAGCTTGTTCTTATAAATGATTTGTCTTAATATTATAGGTAGCAGCGGCATTAAGGGAAATGAAGCGCGTAGATGAAGAATTGAAAAGGCGAGATGGAATGTATGGACAATTAACCAGTATCAACACAAATACTCTTGCTGATTGTGAGAGGTAAGTATAATTTTAAGGTCTGCTGAACTGAGAAGGTGAATTGGTGTACACTCCCTGAAGCCGCATAATTTATTATTACGTCAATGACGCAACGGCGTTGTTCTATTTCCTCAGATTGGCAAATTATGAAATCACAGAGTTAAAATATAACCGAGCAATTAAATATTTAGAAGCGATAGACTGTGAACCAATATGTTTAGACTTTGTATAAAGAATGGACTTTACATTTCTTAGGAGTGTCTACTCTTTATTATATCATTAAGGTTTATTACAGATTATCCGTGTCGATTGTCACCTTAGAAGTAGGATCATATGAATCTTTAGGTTGATTAAGAGGTGCTACACTGGACAGAAATACACTTTCCGGACTTGTTACTTAGCTTAATTCAAGTAATCGACAATTCTAATATAATTTTTGCGACACGTTGTGCAATAGGGAAAAGAATCAGCGCAGACAAATCGGAATCTCTAGCAATCCCGAACTTTGAATCTTTTTAGCTAGTGATCTAAGCAACATTTAGTGGTTTGATCAACACTTATCACTTTCCTGAAGTTGTGGCGCGTTTCCATAAGGCAGCCTACCAACTGCGGCTTTTTTGTGATTTGGAAATTCCTTTAATAGCTACTACACTGCGAATCTAGCGAGGAAAGAAGATCATCAGCTCGACGAAAGCTAGTAACGCCAAAACTTCTCATCAGCTCCTTTAAGCCACCATTAGTTTGGCGCAACCCCGTTCGTTCGCAAGCATCTTAAACATCACAATGTAAGATTGAAACTAAAACCCTAACTGGAGGGCTACTTTTTTAAGGTAGTAACGGACATGGCACTTAAGTGGCTTAAAAAAACTTTAGGAAGAATCGTCAGATGCGTACTACAGCTACAGCAATACGACGTCGATATTGCGTACACGAAGGGCCAGTTGAACACCGTGGGCGATAACACTGCCAAGGCATCCACTACCGGAGTCTGTGACCGCATCACCAGAGACACTCCGGCTAATGCAGGACATAGAGCCAAAAAGGGAATGACTCCTCTGGATATGGCCATGTGAGCAGTCGAAATACAATTCCACGATTAGCAGCCCGTGAGCAATATATTGCGTACACGAAGGGCCAGTTGAACACCGTGGGCGATAACACTGCCAAGGCATCCACTACCGGAGTCTGTGACCGCATCACCAGAGACACTCCGGCTAATGCAGGACATAGAGCCAAAAAGGGAATGACTCCTCTGGATATGGCCATGTGAGCAGTCGAAAGACAATTCCACGATTAGCAGCCCGTGAGCAACAGTGCGTGCTTACTTCGTTAGACCATTGCCGAGGTCGAAACATGGTTACAATATGTTGTTGGTGCTGATCGACCAATTTTCTAAGAGGACGAAAAGGATCGGTGACGTTGTTTGAGCCAATGGAAATCATTTGTCGAAAGCGATAGAAGAGCTCGCGGCTAAGCTGGCACCAAGGTTCGATGGGCCGCGCCAGATTTCGTATCGCCAGTAATCTGTAAAATCCACCGCAGGAAAGGCAGAAAGGAACTGTTCTGAACAGAAAGAACATTGTGCACATTAGCGATTAAGCAGCAGGATCAGGTGGAGGACTATAGCTACAACGAGGAGGCGGATCCGATGGGAAAAAACGGGGGAAGTATGTGGCAGAATCAACAGGACCCGAGAATGCACGGTGCAATTTACTATTTCAGCGGCAGGCCCCTTACTAGCAAGAACACGTGTGCGTGGCGGGTTTCGATGCTTGCGAAAATTAGTGTTCGTGGAATAAAAAAAAACATTAATAAAAACAAAATCATCTAAAAGGTATGAAAAGTTTTGGTCGTGACCGCATTTTTTGGATTGTGGGGGTTTGAAAATGTCAAAAAAATAGCAATACATGTGCGTTCTGTCTTGGGTGTCTTGTGGACGTGACAAAAATATTTTGGTATATTTATAAAATTGACAAGACCAAAACTAATCGAACAATCAAATTTAGATGACTAATAAGGGATTTTTGATTAAAATCAATCTATTCTGGTTGGTTTTTGGGCGGTAATGTGAGAATAACAACAAAATGAAATAAACATGCGCATCGCGACATTCATACGAACATGGAAAGATCGACCCCGCTCTTCATCCTGATCAAGAATATATATACTTTATAGGATCGCAAACTTCTACCTGTTACATACTTAGCAACGATTATAGTATCAAAAGGAAAGCGCATCAAAAGTTGTCGACAGCTTTAAAACTGCTTTGAAATTGAATGTCACTCATTTAAACAGGAATACAAGAGAGAAGCTACAGTAGAGTTCCCCGACTATCATATACCCGTCACTAGTGAAAGTGAGAACGAGAAATTTAAAAATTTCTCTGGCATATTAATAGAAATAGAGAAAAACAAGACATAACTCTATAGCCGGGTTCCCCGACTATATGATACCCGTTACTCAGCTTGTGGAAGTGCAAACGAGAAATTTCCACACTGACAGTTTTTACCAGTTTGTGGGTAAGATTCGACAAATCGAGCAACAATTTACAAGACTAACAAAAACGTAAAAAAAATCTAAACATTTTTCAAAAGTGCGGGCGTGGCAGTTTTGGGCGGTTTGTGGGCGTGACAACATGGGTCCACAAACTTGCGCTGCGCCTATGTCTCTAGAATCTGTATGCACAATCTCAATCTTCTAGCTTTTATTGTTCCTAAAATCTCGATGTTCATACAAACATGGGCAGATCGACAAGGCTATTGATCCTGATCAAGAATATATGTACATATATACTTTATATGGTCGGAAACCCATCCTTCTGCCTGTTACATACTTTTAAACGAATTTAGTATACCTTTTTACTTTACGAGTAACGAGTATAACAAGACTAAAATAAAACAAAATTTTAAATGTTTCATAAGTGTTGGCGTGGTACTTTTGGGCGGTTTTTGTGTGTTACAGTGGGCGTGGAAAAAAGTTTTTTGGTAAATCGATTGAAATTTACAAGACAAAATTTACAAAAAGTTTCAACGCGTTATTATACGCGCACGAAAAACGGTGAATACGTTTTAGCCCGAGACTCTGTTTGAGACCCAGAGTCTAATTTTATAACAGAAGAATTAGCATAACTAGCTTACAGATTCGTAGAAAGGAGTCGTGTAGCTCGTTTTGGGCGTCTCTCTGTAACGCAAAGGTTAGCGCGTTTATTAAGTCTGCCTCCATATGTATTAATTGTCTGCAAAATGGCCGTTCATAGATCACACCACATTCTTTTACATAGATACACAGTGCCTGAGAACAGTTTAGCGTTGTCTCCCCCCCAAGAGCGCATTTCTCCTCCTTATAACCAAGATAACCCTTTTACGTCACATGTTTTGCATGCCACATCATTGGATATGGTAATGTTGGTCCGCACGAAAAGCGGTGAATACGTTTTAGCACGAGTTCTGCTGGACTCTGGGTCTCAAACAAATTTTATAACAGAAGAACTGGCAAACCGCTTACAGATTCGCAGAAAGAAGTCGTGTAACAACTTACTTGGTATTGGAGAGTCCAATTCTCAAGTCAAGAAAAAGGTACACATGGAAGTCGAGAATATATGGTAGTAAGTTTTCGTTCGATTTTTGGATATTAAAATCTATTTCTGGTTACCATCCTGATCATTCGGTGAGCATCCGTTATTGGCAGAATCTGTTTCTATGTCACAAAAAATTGATATGTTGATAGGAGTAGAATAATTTTTCGAATTGTTTGCTGTTGGTCAGACCCTTCTTGGTTAGTTTGTCTCGGGCCGATACAAATCTGCGGTCCGAAACAAGTTGTGAATAGTTTCAGTTGTAGTGAACAACAGGTAGAATCGATTGAAAGCACACAACAGGAATTTTGGGTCACTGGAGGAATGCCAAATCCAAAGAAAAATTTTGTCGCCTGACCACAAGTTAGTTGAAAACCATTACAGGAAGACTACTCCGGTATTGCCATCAGGTCGGTTTGAAGTTAAGCTGCCGTTTAATACCAATCCAAATGAGTTGGAAACACTTAACCAGCCCCATTTCAGGCTATTCGGTTTTTAAAAAGGTTGAGTGAATCTGCAAGATTTTCAGTCCCTAGAGCTGCCGACTTAATTGGATCCAATTTCTTCGTCGATGGCATGTTAACTGGTGCTGCGTGCGTAGAGAAGCTAAAGACAATTAAGTCTAAAGTGTCTCTGGTTCTTCAAACAGCAGGTTTTAAATTGACAAAGTGGGTTTTAAACTCACCTGTGGTCACTGCATCTGATAGCACAGTTAAGACGATACCTATCTTGGATTCAGAGTCAACTAAGGCGTTAGGAATATCGTGGTTGCCCAGCGTAGATGCCTTCAAGTTCAAAAGTGGCACTTCTGTGATGGGTCTCCGAGCGACAAAACGGAACATACAGTCAGTGACAGCAAAGCTGTTTGACCCCTCGGCTTATAAAGTTCAATTGTGATTAAAGGAATGATTCTATTGCAGGAACTTTGGCTTAACAAGTAAGATTGGAAAAAAATCTTAGAATATGAGAAAGCACTCTGTCTCAACTGGATGATATATCTATACGGTTCGTGCATACCGACCCGATGTCAGCGGTACAGTTACATGCCTTAGCCTACGCATTTAAGAAAGCTTATAAAGCTTGCGTTTATAATTGTAGCAAACTGCCGAAGGCAAAAAATTATCCTTGTTTACTTCAAAGTCGAAAGTAGCGCCGGTCAAGACCAAAACGATCCCAAGACTTGAGTTATGCGTCGCTCACCTTCTCGCAGATCTCTGTCATAGAACCAAGCCCTTATTAAAACAGGGTAGCGGATATTCAAGAATGGTCAGGAGAAGCTATGTACATGGCGAAATGTTTCGACAAAGCTGATTCTCGTCGCACATAAACTTGGATTATATTTTTCTCTTTATAAGAATATGCAAAGAGAAGTGTATAGTTTTCGAAGAAACTTTGTCACCGACTAAATATAATTAATCTTTTCATAAAGTTATCGAAATAGTTCAAAAGCACGACTATCAATTAGAAATTAAAAAAAATCGTAAAAGCCCCAAGGTGGTGCAACTTTTCGTTGTTGCGAGTATGGGGAGCCAAGTATCCATTGCTCCCAATTTGTTCACAACTACGTCCGGAATCTGCACCATTCCAACTCTCTCCCTTGAGCACTTGTGAGCATCCTACGCTCAAGAACTCTGCAGTCCCATTTGCCATAATGGGCATTGATTTTTTGGCTCTTTTATACGACATTTACATATGACGACATCGAGGCAGGCCTCCGTACAAGTCCTACGCTGCCTTATTTATTTGTTCTGCGTTCAAGGCGGTTCACTTAGAGATTGCATCAGAACTAAGTACTGATTCATTTTTCTTAGCTTTCTAAAGGTTTATTGGTCGACAAGGATGTCCCCAGACGGTTCATTGCGACAATGCGAAGAACTTTGTTGGAGCGAGTCGCCTCTTCGCGAGCGGATCGACGAGCTGGTTGAGGCCATTTGCATCAAAACGCGGACTCGAATTTCCGTTCACATGGGCGGATTATGGGAGGCAGTTGTCAAAATGGCCAAGCACCTACTTCAACGAGCGCTGGGAACAGACCTCGTCGGGATCGAGGTCGTGATGAACTCGCGGTTTCTCAGAGCTCTCAGCCAGGACCCAACCTACGGAGTGGCGCTCACACCCGGACACCTACTGACAGGCGGGCCCTTTATCCCACACTCCGGACCCCGGTTCTCAGTTTGCTTGCGGCGTTGGCGGCTTGTCTTGTCAGTCAGGCAAAAGTTCTGGCGGCGATGGTCCCGGGAATATGTCCTGGGTTCGAACAACCTGCCGACTCAACAGAAGCTGCTGCGTAAGGATAATAGATTCTATCCTATTATCTCTAATTCTGACTCTCTGCCGTTTTTAAAGCGATCAATACTAACGTACTTAACGAATTCTTAGATATTACTACTAGCATACATATATTTCCTCGTCCTTTACTGTCTTCTATATCGCGTCTATCTTCCCGCGATTCGAGCCGTACGATACACGGCAGCGCCCCTCGGTCGGTTGGGCGGGAGGTGTGGCCGTGGGACTCGCGCGTAAAAAAAAAAAAAA
Organism: Drosophila santomea; assembly: GCF_016746245.2. NCBI lineage: Eukaryota > Metazoa > Arthropoda > Insecta > Diptera > Drosophilidae > Drosophila > Drosophila santomea. The sequence goes on from NW_025319002.1 coordinate 594,049, forward strand.
AAAAAAAAAAAGTGATCGTCGACCTTAAAAAGCGACGGAGCTGTGTTTTGATCCACAAAATAAAAAGTGGCAGTGACACAGATACATCAAAAAACAAGAGAAAACGCTATAGTCAAGCTCCCCGACTATCTGATACCCGTTACTTAGCTAGTGGAAGTGGGAGAGTCTTCAACACTGACAGTTTTGGCGGTTTGTGGGCGTAAGAGTGGGCGTAGCAAAAAGTTTTTTGGCAAATCGATAGAAATTTACAAGACTAATACAAAAATGAAAAAATATTAAAACATTTTTCAAAAGTGTGGGCGTGGCATCTTTGGGCGGTTTGTGGGCTTTAGAGTGGGCGTGGCAAAAAGTTTTTTAGCAAACCGATACAAATTTACAAGACCAATACAAAAATGAAAAAATATCAAATTATTTTTCAAAAGTGTGGGCGTGGCAGTTTTGGGCGGTTTGGCGTTAGAGTGGGCGTGGCAACATGAATCGACAAACTTGCGCTGCTTCTAAGTCTCTGAAGTCTGTATGCTTAATCTCAACTTTCTAGCTTTTGTAGTTCCTGAGATCTCAACGTTCATACGGACTGACAGACTGACATGGCCAGATCGACTCAACTATTGATCCTGATCAAGAATATATATACTTTTTATGGTCGGAAACGCTTCGTTCTGCCTGTTACATACTTTTCAACGAATCTAGTATCCCCTTTTCCTCTACGAGTAACTGGTATAAACGTACAACAAATAAGCTTAATAACTGCATTATTTTAATGTATCGTATTTTTAAAAAGTCGTTTAAAAAAACCTAGTGGCAACTTCAATAAGCCAAATATAACTAGATAAATGGGTTAGCCAAAAAGTCCATATATACATAGCTGGAATTAATTTTCTGTAAATTTTAACCTTTTTACCGGCCCAGGAGCATTCCTGCTCTAACAAAATATATTCAAAACTTTAAGAAAAAACTTGATAATATACACTTTGTTAATAGATTTTTTTTTGTTTAATTTTTCAGATTAATACAAGAGGAACTAAGAGTTCTGGCTCATATTTCAGATAACATTCAAACCGAGCCAATTAACGATAATAATGAAAGCAATACTACCAGACATTCAATCCAACAGGACTCCGTTGACCTGGACAATATATTTGACTTCTTATGCGAATCAAATGGATCATTGGATAATGCACTAATTGGAGATATAAATGACAACATAAAAAAGTTGGTTAAATATCTTGACGCAGAAGTAAGTATGATAACATTATATGAATATCAAATGCATAATGCTGTATATTAAAACATTGTTTTTAAAAGAAAACATTGGAAGTTATGAAGAGTTCGTATTTATAAGATATAAGCCGGACTTAAACTTTTTAATGAAAAACTTTAGTTGTTACATTTGACTAAAGGTTAACCCTTAGGTCTAAAGTTGGATTGAATTTTATTAAATTTCCTTTTTTTTTACCCGTTACTCGTAGAGTAAAAGGGTATACTAGATTCGTTGAAAAGTATGTAACAGGCAAAAGGAAGCGTTTCCGACCATATAGAGTATACATATTCTTGATCAGGATCAATAGCCGAGTCGATTTGGCCATGTCCGTCTGTCCGTCTGTCTGTCCGTATGAACGTCGAGATCTCTGGAAATACAAAAGCTTGAAAGTTGAGATTAGGTATACAGACTCCAGGGACATAGACGCAGCGCAAGTTTGTCGAATCATGCTGCCACGCCCACTCTAACGCCCACAAGCCGCCCAAAGCTGCCACGCCCACACTTTTGAAAAATATTTTGATATTTTTTCATTTTTGTATTAGTCTTGTAAATTTCTATCGATTTGACACGCCCACTCTAACGCCCACAAACCGCCAAAAACTTTCAGTGTTGAAGACCTCCTTCGCACTTTCACTAGCTGAGTAACGGGTATCAGATAGTCAGGGAACTCGACTATAGCGTTCTCTCTTGTTTTTTCTAAAATATTTACTATGCCGTTTACATTATTACATTATATAACCATACTATAAACATCGAGTGTTACTTTAGATTTTATTAAGTAAAGGCGTGTTATCGGAAGAGCTTTGAAAGTACTAGCAGTTATAAGAAAAAGGTTTTAATTTGAACCGTTACAAAACTGGAACGCTCAGCGGGCTGCAGGCTCAAAGCAACCATACTGTAACATCACAACCGAAATAGTGTTTTTTCCTTGCCACAAGTACGGAACCAATAGGTCGGCGCAATAGGTAGAGTACAAATTGTGCTGCGGGGTAAGGGTAATTGTGCTGCGTAGAGTAAAAGGGAATACTAGATTCGTTGTAAAGTATGTAACAGGCAGAATGAAGCGTTTCTGACCTTATGAAGAATATATATTCATAATCAGGATTATTAGCCGAGTCAAACAGGCTGTGTCCGTCCGTGCGTACGAACGTCGAGATATCAGAAACTATAAAAGCTAGAAAGATATTAAGCATGCTTTTTGGATATTTCTAAGATTTTTTCACATTTTTGTTAGTCTTGTAAATTTTCTGTGGATTTGCCCAAAAACTTGTTCAGTCGCCCACACTTTTGAAAAATGTTTTGATATTTTGCCACAACTCTTTTTGCCAAGCCCACCCTAACGCAAACAAGCTGCTAGAAACTGAAATTTCTCTTCGCACTTCCACCAGCTGTTTTGTTTTTGTACTAACTTTGTTGCGTATGATCGTATACAAGATAACAACTGAAAAGAGCACTTGATATATTTGATTCAGCAACTAAGTAGTTTTACATAAACAGTACCCCAGCAACTATGTACCTTCACACGAGCAATGCTGACGTGCCCAAAATGGATTCAGCGCTCCGAGATAAGCAGCGCAATTACCAGCAGCGGTAATCGGACACTGCCTATTCGGAGTGCCGCATTGCCGTGTACGGGAATGCTGAGTCGTCTTGCCACCCACGACTTTATGGCATGATGCATTGGAGCTAGGGTAGACATATGCTTTGATATATTTTTGTACTTCAGTTCTGTTCAAGATCCGAAGCATACGCTTCGAGAATAAAACATTGCTCCGGCTTTAACCGTAATAACTTTGACGATCATTGGTATTAGGATCGAAAGTAACTCCCCAACATAGTTATTCTAAGAGGACTTTGTTACAACCAAGTTGCAGTTCCACAGCAAAATTTCAAGGACAGCCGCCAACGCCGCTGGACCGGTTAAAAAATGTTGTTATTTTATTAAACTCAACCAGTATTATTTTTTCTGAAACCTTTCTAAACGTAATTTCTTTGTCTCGAAAGCCGTTCAATTATGCTCGGCAAAAATAAATTTGTGTTGTGCCAACCAATGGTCAATGAGTTGGGCAAGAGATAGAGGTATTCAAGTCGAATAAGATAGTGACGACGGGTGGGATCTAAAAATACAAGCCTTTCGCCCTACGACAAATAACACTACAGACATGGACGCTACCCAGCTACAGGCAATAATATCTGGAGCCGTTAGCCAGGCTCTAGACCAGCAAAAAGCTAGATTGACACAGGCATTCGAAACACAATTAAATGAGGTGAAACAACAGATGCCAAGCTTGTGTGTGGAAGCACCACAAATGTAAGCACCCAAAAGAATAACTGCAAACCCAAACATTCGATGTAAAGTCAAGCTTGACATTGTAAAAACCATGCCAAATTTTACGGGAGACCAAGATGATTATGTGTCGTGGCGACAGTCAGTCGTAGGCGCATTTAAAATTTTAAAACCATATCATGGCAACGAGGCTCTCTATCAAGTCGTTTATATTTTGAGAAATAAGATCAGGGGATCGGCAAAAGGGGTTTACAAGTTGCCTTGCATTTTGATGCCATAATTACTCGATTGGACTTCGTAGTACTACGACAACGTAGAAAAATGGTTAACACTTATAACAAATAAGATCCTTATGACACACGAACCGGACAGTGCTATTCTATTTAATAATGAGGTTAGAGGAGATGCCCTCCATGCGTTCATTGCAGGTCTCAGGTAAGGATTTGTACTCACTCGTGAGCAGCGAAGAAATCGAAACCGCTCACAAGAGCCACAGCTGACAAACTTACAACTTTTGATGGCATTATAGGATTTGGCCTTCTATCTCAAGTGGGGGCGAAGCTGAAGGCAGAGAAAGGTACTATAAATGATGGTTCTGTTTCTAAAAAGCTGAAGCATCACAGTTGCGACAATGTAAATTTTAATAACGTACCAGAATCTGTAAAAGTTGAATTTCAAACAAGAGAGAACGCTATAGTCGAGTTCCCCGACTATCTGATACCCGTTACTCAGCTAGTGAAAGTGCGAAGGAGGTCTTCAACACTGAAAGTTTTTGGCGGTTTGTGGGCGTTAGAGTGGGCGTGTCAAATCGATAGAAATTTACAAGACTAATACAAAAATGAAAAAATATCAAAATATTTTTCAAAAGTGTGGGCGTGGCAGCTTTGGGCGGCTTGTGGGCGTTAGAGTGGGCGTGGCAGCATGATTCGACAAACTTGCGCTGCGTCTATGTCCCTGGAGTCTGTATACCTAATCTCAACTTTCAAGCTTTTGTATTTCCAGAGATCTCGACGTTCATACGGACAGACAGACGGACAGACGGACATGGCCAAATCGACTCGGCTATTGATCCTGATCAAGAATATGTATACTCTATATGGTCGGAAACGCTTCCTTCTGCCTGTTACATACTTTTCAACGAATCTAGTATACCCTTTTACTCTACGAGTAACGGGTATAAACATATCACAAACAGATCTGAGGCATTTTCAGCCTCTAACGAGGTACTGTCTTTTAACACTTTTGTTGTTGCCACAATTCGCACAAGCGATGATAAGCCGGTATACTCCAAACTATACCCGCATCCCATGGATTGTGACGATCTGTCAATGCTCGGGTGGCTCAAGGATGGCCAGGATTCGTGTCACATTTATTTCTGTGCAGGTGTGGTTGCTAAAAGAAAGAGCCGACCCGATCCCAGGATAGAACGCACGAGGTTTACTCGGTACGGATAAGTGTAGCTTTATTGGTTTGAGAATGGACAATGAGTCAAACGAAAGAGAGAGACGGTGATACGAAGCGCTCGACTACCAGTGCCGGTTGGCCTCCGCGGGTGACTGCGTGCCCGAACTCGAGCGTGAGGTCCTCCGGAGAGGGATCCGGGGTCCGTGCTGGCCGGTGTGGCCGGTTTTCCAACTATGAAGAATGGTTTAAGAGGCCCTGAAGTCTTCCAAATATGGAGAAGTTTAAGAGGCCCTGAGGACTTTCAAATATGAAGAAGTGTAATAGGCCCTAAGGTCTTCGAAATATGAAGAGAAGTTTAAGAGGCCCTAAGGTCTTTCAAAAATTGAGAAGTTTGAGAGGCCCAGAGATTTTCCAAATATGAGAGGCCCTAAGGTCTTCCATATATGGAGAAGTTTGAGAGGCCCTAAGGTCTTCCAAATATGGAGAAGTTTGAGATGCCCGAAGGACTTCCAAGCATGGAGAAGTTAGAGAGGCCCTGAGGTCTTCCAAATTCGTATGGAGGCTAGAAGGTTAAGAGGCCCTGAGGTCTTCCAAATACGTATAGAAAGGGGGGATAGAGATAGTATAGTGTAGTATTACCAATTTGTACCTCCTTCTCCTTGATCCGTGCTGCTTCTGCTGCTATACTGGTTTCGCCGATCGCCGGCGGAGACTGATGATCATCGAGGCGGTGACCCGCTTTATATAGGGCTCCGGCGTGGCGTAGTGTGTCCGCATATCTTTCTTTTTTTTCGCCGGATTAGTGTGCCCACCCCTCGGTGGGCCAGTGTGCCCCTTATAGTTCGTATTGTTCGCGCGCGCGCATTTTGTTCGAATTTTAAGTTTATGAGTTGTTTTTCAACTTTTACTTTATTATTATTATTATTTCCTTCATTGTATTTCTCTTATCGACTTTCGACTTCATTGAATTTCTATTATTTTACGTTTTTAGGAATTTATATGTTATTGTGCGCAATAAGCGTCACACTCCCCCCTCCTCTAGATCTCCTTGAACCACTTTATGGTGACCTAAAAGAGTAGGTTGTGGCTGTTGCTGCAGCACTGGTGGCGCTCATCGGCCTTTCCTCCCGTGGAGTGTGCGCTATTCTGGCTCTTCCCCCTGCTGTCTGGGCCGTCGTTTCTTTACCCGGAGAGGGCTCGTCGGCCTCCTTGGGGGCTAAAAGAGTAGGTAGTGGCTGTTGCTGCAGCCCTGGTGGCGCTCATCGGCCTTTGCTCCCGTGGAGTGTGCGCTATTCTGGCTCTTCCCCATGCTGTCTGGGCCGTCGTTACTTTAGCCGGAGAGGGCTCGTCGGCCTCCTTGGGGGCTGCGTGCTGCCCCATCTTCGCTGGCGCCGTCCTCTTCCGCGCTCCACTCCCCATTGGGGCCGGCTCCACCACTCTCGCCCTTGAGCTCGACGCCGCAATCCTCGCATGGCGTTCCCGGAACCTGAATGCCGTTAAATAGCGGTCCATTTTTCTTCCTGCAACGAAATTTGAGCACTTATTGGTCTTATTGTCGTTGTTAAGTATTGGCAGGTGTGTGTAACACACTTGTGTTTTAAAGTGTGTGTTGTTTAGTTGTGTGAAGCGTTTATCGTTTAGTGTTGTGAAACGTGTGCTATTACATGTTGGACAGTGTAAATGTAAAAATTGTAGTGTAGAGTTCTGTGTAATATCTAGTATTGGGCCGTGTGCATTGTTTTGTTCTGGGCTTGTCCCTACATACGGTTTCGTGTCCACAATGTAAACGCGTTTTGTCTTCCTTGTTTTAACACTCTCCAGGGGGAGTAATATTTCGAAGCTAGCTCGCCATTGAACTGATCTGCAGCTTTGGACAGGACATGCACCAGATCAAGACTCCGAGTACTGGCTTCCACTCCCTTTAACGAAGGTTATAGTTGTGCTTTTGTTCCTCCATGTGTGTTGTGGCTTCTTTCCTGATCTCGTTCAGCCTTTTCCACCTTGTCCCCACATCCTCTGCCTTTAGTCCAGAGCCGGATGTTACGGTGTAGAACAATGTATTTGGTAACCTCAGTTCTTTACCAAATATTAACTGAGCTGGGCTGAATTTGGTTGCTTCCGACGTTCTACTGTTGTACGCCAGCATAAGCTCAGGCACATGTGCGTCCCATCTGGTTTGCTCGTCTCCTGCTAACTGCGCTATCATCGTCTTCACTGTTCTGTTGGTCCGTTCCGTTGGGTTCTTCTGAGGTGTGTACGGTGCCGTGAACTGTTGCCGTATGCCCCATTTTCCCATAGCCGTCCTTGTTCTGCGTCCCGCAAACTAAACGCCATTGTCCGGGATCAGAGTTTACGGCGCCCCGACTCTGGATATCACCCGTTCTCTGAAGTTCCTCAAAAATGCATCTGCCGTTGCCTGTCGGATTGCTGCGAGCTCTACCTATTGGTCTACCTATTAAAGGTCCCACAAAGTCAATGCACATCGTTTCCCAGGGTGCTTCAGCGACTTTCGTCAGATTTTCCCTGCCGCCTTTTGTTGTGACACCTTATATCGCTGGCAACATTCGCATTCTTTGACAAGTTATTTCACGTCTTTCCCGAGTCTTGGTCAGAAATATCGGTTCTTGACCCTTTTCAGTGTTTTAAAAATCCCCAAATGGCCAGCTTCTGTTGTGATTCTCAGTTAGCACCTGTTGAATCTCGTCCTTCGATATGCACAGTTTCCATGGCTGTAGGTCTCTCTTGTCCCCGCCTAGTTTGTAGAGTCGACCTTCTATTATCCGAAACTCATCGATCCTCATATTTTTCCTTCAGCTACTCTTCCATCCTTAATATCCTCGGCGCTCTTGATAACGCGTTCAACTTCCCCTTCCTGTATTGGACTTCAAACTGGAATGGTTGGAGCCCTTACGCCCACCTGGCCACTCTTCCCGATAGACTTTTGATTGAGTTCAGCCACCGCAGCGCCATGTGATCTGTAACTACTATAAATTGGTACCCGTCCAAGTACATTTTGTAATTATTGATGCCCCAATATATAGCCAAGTATTCTTTTTCTGTTGCGCTATAGTTGCGTTCCACACTGCTCAATCTTCTGCTGGCGTATGAGATCACGTGTTCCCCGTCCTCTCCTTCCTGTGTCAGCATTGCGCTTATCCCTAAATCACTGGCGTCCGTCTGTAGTTTAAACTGCCGGTGAAGTCGGGACATGACAGTACTGGTGCTTTTGTTAGACTCTATTTCAGGCTATCGAATGATTTTTGGTGTCTTTCCTCCCATTCGAATTTCTTTCCTTTCTTGATGCACTTCCTTTGTTGTCTTTGGGGCGGACAGTTCTTGGATTGCTGCGACCGTCTCCGGGTCTGTTCTGATCCCACGGTCGCTCACAACGTGTCCTAAATACTTCAGCTCTTTCTGGGAAAAGTTACACTTCTCCGGGTTGATCCTCAAGATTGATTTCTGTAACCTTCTGAACACCTCTTTTAGTTTCTCTTTTGCTGCTGCCAATGACCACAATATCATCTAGATACGGGAATGCGAACGGCTCTATCTCCGGACCTATTATTGAGTCCAATGCCCATTGGATAGTTGCCGGTGCCGTTGTCAGACCGAATGGCATTACTTTCCATTGGAACAGCCCCCGTCCTGGTACCGTAAATGCGGTGTATTGCTGACTGTCCCTTTCCATGGGAATCTGCCAGTACCCTGACTTTAAGTCGAGTTAAGTTAATTGGTCCAAAATAAAATCCATCATTTGTACCGGATAAGCGTCCTTTTCGGTGTTCTCGTGTAATAGTCGATAATCTAACATATCCTCGTTGTTTTTTTCTTTACTTATACCACTGGCGCGCTATATGGGCTTCGTGATGGTTCTATCAGTCCCAAAGCTAACAACTCGTCATCCTGTTTATTTATGATTGCTTGTTGATTTGGGTTACGTGTGTACTATCACTGTTTTATAGGCCTATTATCTTTTAGGTAGATCTCATGTTTCGCTATGTTACTAACCCCGCTCATACTTTCGAATACTTGCCTTGTCCAGGATGTTTTGCACTTCTTCCTCCGACGGTTCTCCCTGCTCGCCACCAGTAATCCTATCTGTTGGAATATCCTTGCTTTTTTCGTCATCCGCGGCTGTTATCTCCAATTCTACAGTTCCGTACCGGAGAAAGCTGTGTGCTCCGGCCAGGAAGTCCATTCCTAGTAAAATTCCACCTGCCACCTGTTTTAGTATTAAGAACGTCATTCGGAACGATCTTCCTCCAAATATAATTTCTGCCGTGAATTTTTCTACGGTCCTCTGTCTTAAGCCATTAACGAGTGTTATTTCTGACCGGGTTTCATTCCATCCTTCGATCTATCTCAGAGCGCAAGTCGTGGTATTTGCTCATGCTTATTGTTCTTCGCGATAGTCCCGTGTCCACTACTCCTTTCGCTGGTCCTGGTCCGGGCTATTATTTGGTACCCATCGCAGCTTAGCTGATCCTCTGTTGCTGGTTCTAGTCTTTCCGGCTGAGCCGCGAGCTTCATCTGCTCAGGCCTCAGGCGTTTCCCGGCCCTGCACTGCAACATTCCGTTGTCCTTACACCGTTATCCGCATACTCAGCAGAATAGCCTTGGTGGGTTACCACAGTTGCGGGCTGCATGACCCGTACCGCCACATTGCAAACAGACATCTGGTCGCAGCTGTTGCTGTACCGGTTGGTAAACCTGCACATAGCTTTCGGTTGATTCAATATCCTCCACTTCTTCCGCCAGTTCGAGGAACTCCGTTAGTGTTTGAACCCTGACCGCCGAGTATATTTGCGGTCGAGTTTCTCCTCTTCCGTGAGTCTGGTGAATTGCATTAGTTTTCTCAAACTCATTGCGTATTCCCTCACTGGTTCCGTTTCTCGTTGTCTTAGCTATGCGATATACTTCTGGGAGGCAGTCTTTTATCAAAGACTCTCTTTGACCTATGCGCACGATAACGAACAGAGCATAGTCCAGCTTCTGAATGCACCTCTCTTCATTCCTAATTGCTTTTGAACCGAAATATATATTCTATGCCTCGTACTACCTGGTTAAAACTCGAAAAACGTACCAGAAGCGATGACCTTGGGACTGCGTGGTGAACGCGAACTTTGTCCGCTTTGCCTCTAGCGCGGCATCATTCGTGTCGACATGTCCGATCTTCGTCAAAGGCCAGTCATCTTGACTGTGTGAAAGCCACTCCGGGTCTCGCCACCAAAAGTCAGTCCTTCAGCTCACTCGGAGGTAGCCTTCTTGGCGCACAGTACGCGTGATTCTCTCTAGCACTGACATGTCTCCATTGAGATGGTGAGGAGTGATCCAGGATGAAGGCGACCCTTTTAGCAATGACAGTCTTCCATCTATTCACGTCCCCGTGCTTCCAATGCAGAAGAATTGTAGCATCCGTCCAATAGAAAGTCTGGATGGGAAGGTCCTCCACTTAGCCGTGGTCAGTCAGTTGACAAATTTGACCGCCAGTACTGCACCACTCAGCTCCGTTCGAGGTATGGTTAAGGGTTTAGTAGGAGTAACCATTGATTTTGCAGTCAACAGCGAGGTGTAGCTCATTCCACCCTCATGCTCGAACCTAAGATAGGTCGTAGCTGCGAAGGATGCTTATATCGTCGATCCTAAGCAAGCCGTCCCGAAATGCTTGCCACCGTTCCGCAAGACCATTAGGAACCCCGTCTTCCCAATCCAGGGCCGTTAGAGTGACGCCATGATTACCTCCTTTAACTTTCCCGGGTCGAACAGCCCCGCTATGCTCGACAAGATCGTCCTCTTGGTGAAACTAGATGGCATCTCAAAATTGACCAAAAACTTGAAGCAGTTCTTATTTGGGAGTCAAAACATTCCTGGTGCCTTCATAGGATCCGTAGTGTCCCAGTTCAAAGGCGTCCGACTGCACTGATCGAATACTTGCCTTGTCCAGGATGTTTTGCACTTCTTCCTCCGACGGTTCTCCCTGCTCGCCACCAGTAATCCTATCTGTTGGAATATCCTTGCTTTTTTCGTCGTCCGCGGCTGTTATCTCCAATTCTACAGTTCCGCACCGGAGAAAGCTGTGTGCTCCGGCCAGGAAGTCCATTCCTAGTAAAATTCCACCTACCACCTGTTTTAGTATTAAGAACGTCATTCGGAACGATCTTCCTCCAAATATAATTTCTGCCGTGAATTTTTCTACGGTCCTCTGTCTTAAGCCATTAACGAGTGTTATTTCTGACCGGGTTTCATTCCATCCTTCCATCTATCTCAGAGCGCAAGTCGTGGTATTTGCTCATGCTTATTGTTCTTCGCGATAGTCCCGTGTCCACTACTCCTTTCGCTGGTCCTGGTCTGGGCTATTATTTGGTACCCATCGCAGCTTAGCTGATCCTCTGTTGCTGGTTCTAGTCTTTCCGGCTGAGCCGCGAGCTTCATCTGCTCAGGCCTCAGGCGTTTCCCGGCCCTGCACTGCAACATTCCGTTGTCCTTACACCGTTATCCGCATACTCAGCAGAATAGCCTTGGTGGGTTACCACAGTTGCGGGCTGCATGACCCGTACCGCCACATTGCAAACAGACATCTGGTCGCAGCTGTTGCTGTACCGGTTGGTAAACCTGCACATAGCTTTCGGTTGATTCAATATCCTCCACTTCTTCCGCCAGTTCGAGGAACTCCGTTAGTGTTTGAACCCTGACCGCCGAGTATATTTGCGGTCGAGTTTCTCCTCTTCCGTGAGTCTGGTGAATTGCATTAGTTTTCTCAAACTCCTTCAGCTCACTCGGAGGTAGCCTTCTTGGCGCACAGTACGCGTGATTCTCTCTAGCACTGACATGTCTCCATTGAGATGGTGAGGAGTGATCCAGGATGAAGGCGACCCTTTTAGCAATGACAGTCTTCCATCTATTCACGTCCCCGTGCTTCCAATGCAGAAGAATTGTAGCATCCGTTCAATAGAAAGTCTGGATGGGAAGGTCCTCCACTTAGCCGTGGTCAGTCAGTTGACAAATTTGACCGCCAGTACTGCACCACTCAGCTCCGTTCGAGGTATGGTTAAGGGTTTAGTAGGAGTAACCATTGATTTTGCAGTCAACAGCGAGGTGTAGCTCATTCCACCCTCATGCTCGAACCTAAGATAGGTCGTAGCTGCGAAGGATGCTTATATCGTCGATCCTAAGCAAGCCGTCCCGAAATGCTTGCCACCGTTCCGCAAGACCATTAGGAACCCCGTCTTCCCAATCCAGGGCCGTTAGAGTGACGCCATGATTACCTCCTTTAACTTTCCCGGGTCGAACAGCCCCGCTATGCTCGACAAGATCGTCCTCTTGGTGTAACTAGATGGCATCTCAAAATTGACCTAAAACTTGAAGCAGTTCTTATTTGGGAGTCAAAACATTCCTGGTGCCTTCATAGGATCCGTAGTGTCCCAGTTCAAAGGCGTCCGACTGCACTGATGGTTTATCGGAATCGAGCGGACAATACTGGGTATATATGCAAGAGGATTTTATAGCTCCCTCTACCTGTGCCCGTTTATCCTGCGTCTCCTCTATTGCATGCCCTCCGGACAGAATGTCGTCCACATATATCCTGTAAGGTAGCTTGTCGTTGATCTCGGCCTAAAAGTAGGCACTTAATTAGGTCGTTCTTAAGGTCGGGAAAAAATGTTAATTAGGCTGTCATGTAGAACATTTCTCCAACTGCATTTTTGGAGTTCAGACTCGGGGTCCCGACCCGAAGCGGTAGCCACTGGGCATTAATTGAGTTTAAACCAGCGAGCAAGAAAGTGCGTCCGAGCTATCCGAAAATGAAATATAGTGATCTCTCAAACAAACAAAAAACAAAAAAAGAGAAATTCAATAATCCAACCAATTTAACCAAAACCCAGTGAATCGGAAAATTTATATTTCGATTAACTTTAGTGCCAACCCCTAGAGGGTAAGTTTTGTGCGTGTGTTGTGGTTCAGAATTTTTTTGTTAAGGGCATAAAATTACAGGTGGCACCTAGGAAAATATTATATTTCAAGAAAATAACCATTGAGGCCAGTGAGACCAGTGAGGGAAGCATAAATTGCCGACCAGGAGGTCTATTTCTGGATTGCATCAGTCAGCAGCGCCACCGTTAAGCGCAAAAACTTTATTTAATTGAATTCAACATCGTTATATTATCTACATCTATACCCATTTTACCTTACACCGCTTTACACCTGACCGACTGCTTGTTAAGCAGATCGGCAACCAGACAAGCAGATCAGCATAAGTTATTCCGATAGAAAAAATAAATTCCGCCTTATGTTAGGAAATTAATTTAAGTTATGTTCTAAGAGAAATAGTATTCATTTAGGGCAATTCCTTTCTTTTCTTTCCTTCTCCCTTTATCCCATATTCCTTCCTCTTCCCACATAAGCGAAAGCCCGCCTAAACTGGCGTGTGCACAAGAAGGAAGTAAAAAGAGAAGAAAGAGTACCGCAGTAGGAGAGCGGCTCAAAAGAGCAGATCAAAAAGAAATAGCTCTCTTAGGATTAAAAGGCGGTGTAAGCTGATTTCTCTTTCACAGGCAACCACTTGAAGCGCTTCATCGTGGGAAATGCAGAGTGAGTAATATAAATGTTTTATTTAAATGAGAAAGCAGCTGCCGGAAGAAAAATCAAATAATTAGCTACTGCGGCGCTACTTGTTTCCAAGTCCACTCTTTACCAATAATAAATTAAAAAAAAAGGAAATTTAAAAATGGAAATGAAAATTGCTCATGTTTAAATTTTACCCTTGCCCCAATCTTCGCTTTTTCTAAAATCTTAAAAGAATAAAAACCAAAAATTTAAAAATTAAAATGCACATCCCTATATAACCTACTTCCCCTATTCTTAATGCCCTGCCGAGCGTAAAGATTCCTTTTTTTTAAGCAAACAAAAAACTTTACATTTTTACATACATATCTGTTGCGATAATATCTACATGAACGCCACAGTCCAAAAAGTCTTTTAAAAATTTAAAATTTGTAAGTTAGGGTAATCAGTTAGGATATGTTGTCTAAACCTGTTCCAGTTAAAACATTGTCAGTTTTTAAGCTTATTCTATGTTAAAAATTAAATTTTATAATGTTTAAATCCGAGTAAATCTCTCTAGGGGTGCCATGCGTCGACGGAAGGTGTATGTCGTGTAAAATATAGCATACTTGTAGGGATCACCGGTTATGTCAAATGGTTAGTGGTGGTCAAGGTAGGGTGGGCGTCGACAGCTTAACAGCTGCTGTCGTACAAGTGTGCTATGTCCTTGTTTGTCCTTAGTCCTGTCGTCCGATAGTCCTTTAGTTTTTTGTGGAGATCAATTCCAAAGCACGCGAAATAAATAAGAGTGTGATACGAGACGAGCAAGTAGTCGCGATGTCAAATATTCCCCCCTTTACTCTACCGAGAATTGGTAGCCGGAACCAGCGCGTGCTTGATCGCTCAACTGCAATTTACCATCTGCTCGGGGAAGTTATACTCGTAGTTCGCTACAATCCCGCTGGTCAGCGATCGATCGCCGACGTGTGTAGACGTCGCTCACGCTCTGAAGGAGTCAGCGAAAGTAAAACCGCAAGCAACAAACGGTACTGCTGCACTACCAGCAAAACAAAACGAAAACGTAAACAAAAAAGCTGGGTCGACCTGGCAGACTGGAATGGACCGCTACATTACATTAAAGCGAAAGCTCAGCCCGGAAAATTCAGATTTGGAAAACAAGCCGAAAAATACACGCGACAACTCTACCCTGATCAACAATGTAGCCCCCGCAAATACCAACAGATTTGCCTTGCTGGCAGATACCGCTGGAGACGTGCCGCTGGGATCCGTTGATATCGAACCGAAGAAAACAAAGCCTCCGCCAATATATATACGCGATAAGAGAACAAGCGGTTTGGTAAATACTTTGATTGGCCTTATTGGGAAAGATAGCTTTCATATAATTCCCCTCGTAAGAGGTACTATCAATGAAATCAAACTTCAAACGAAAACGGAGGACAACTACAGAAAAGTCACAAACTACCTTACCGCACAAAAAATAGGCTTCTACACCTACCAGCTTAAAAGCAGCAAGGGCCTGCAAGTAGTACTGAAGGGCATTGAGTCTGATGTTACGCCCAAAGAGATAAGTGAGGCGCTAAAGGAAAAGAGATTTTTCGCCAAAAATAATTCAATATCAAAAACAGAAACAGGCAGCCCCAACCACTCTTCAAGATTGAGCTTGAAGCAGAAAACAAGCCTCCTAAAAAAAACGAGGTTTATTCAATTTACAAACTCAAGCTCCTTCTGCACCGTAGGATCACAGTAGAAGAGCCGCATAAACTTAGCGCTCCTGTACAATGTAAAAACTGCCAAGAATACGGCCACACGAGGTCGTATTGCACACTTCGCCCGGTGTGCGTAGCCTGTGGGTCTCCACGACTCAACACACTGCAAAACTAATAAAGAAAATGCAACCGAGAAAAAATTCAATAACTGTGGGGGTAATCACACAGCAAACTACAGAGGCTGTCCAATCTACAAAGAGCTGAAAAGCCGTCTTCAAAAAAGAATGAACACGGCGCGGGCACACCAAGGAACAGATACGCTGACACCATCAGAAACAAATCCTGAAGTACTTTTTTCGAAAGCAACAAGTTTTGCCCCCTGGTCTATACCCAGCACTAACAAGATAGCCTTTGCAAACGTTTTAAAATCAGGTATGACGTCTCCAACCCAAAATACCCAAGCCCCACATGAAGTGCATACAAAATTAGACACACAACAAAACCCAGCTACGCAGAAAGAAACAAACGGTAAACATACTCACTGGGGATCGCGACTTGTGAACCCAAAAGGAAAACAGCTTCAACATCAGACCTCAATAAGCTGCCTGACCTGATCGACTTCGCAGTTACGAAAAATATTCCCCGCAGTTTGGTTAAAGCTGAATGTCTGCCGGATTTGTCATCTGATCACTCGCCTGTACTAATTCACCTCCGCCGATACGCAGAAAACGTGAAACCACCATACAGATTGACTTCTCACAAAACAAACTAAGCCCAAAACTCAATACTGAATCTCTATTAGAGAGCTGCACGTGTGCATTGCAATCCATCCTTACTGCAGCAGCGCTTACCGCGACACCCAAAATCACAAATACTACAATTAATTCAAAAAAGACCAACGCACAAATCGGACAACTCTTTCACGTAAAACGACGCTTACGCAGAGAAAGGCAATCTTCTAGAACTCCAACTGCAAAACAAAAGCTGAAAGTAGCCACACGAAAACTGGCCAACGCTCTGAAACAAGAAGAGGAAGACGATCAGCGCCGATACATAGAGCAACTCACACCAACGTGCACGAAACATAAGTTACTGTGGAGAGCCCACTCAACTCTTCGCCCACCGACTGAAACCGTTTTGCCGATAAGGAATTCTTAAGGCGTCTGGGCCCGTTGTGATGCAAACAGAGCCACCACATTTGCCGCTCACCTACAAAATGTGTTCACGCCAAACCAGGCTACTAGCACGTTCGCGCTACCGTCCTCACCCGTAAACTGCCACCAGCAACACACCCCAATTGTGTTTCGTCTTAAAGAAGTAATTAAAATAATCAAAGACAATCTCAGCCCGAAAAAATCCCCGGGCTGCGACCTTATAACACCGGAAGTGATCATCCTCGCTCTGGTGTTCGCTACATAACCCAGCTCTTTAATGCCATCACCAAACTTGGTTACTTTCCACAGCGATGGAAGAGGTCGATTATCATAATGATTCCAAAACCTGGTAAGGACCACACAGTCCCTTCAGCTTACAGACCAATAAGTCTACTCTCATGTATTTCGAAACTATTCGAAAAATGCCTGCTGGTCCGACTTAATCTACATCTGAGCACCCACAACATAATCCCAGCCCATCAATTTGGATTTCGCGAAAGCCACGGAACCATTGAACAGGTGAATCGTATAACAACGAAAATAAGAACTGCTTTCAAAAATCGCGAATACTGTACAGCAGTATTTTTAGACGTATCCCAAGCATTCGACAGAGTCTGGCTCGACGGCCTAATGTTTAAAATTAAAACAGCCCTACCCGAAAGCACACACAAACTCCTAAAGTCTTACCTCGATGAAAGAAAGTTTGCAGTGCGGTGCAACACTGCCACTTCCACTGATTATGTAATCTAGGCTGGAGTCCCCCAAGGCAGCGTTCTTGGGCCAACCTTATACCTCATCTACACAGCCGACATCCCTACAAATAGTCGCTTAACGGTATTCACATTTGCCGACGATACAGCTATCTTTAGCCATTCAAAGTCCCCAATCCAAGCCACAGCACAGCTGGCATTGCACCTCACCGACATTGAGAAGTGGCTCTCTGACTGGCGAATAAAGCTAAACGAGCAAAAATGCAAGCACGTGACGTTTACGCTAAACAGACAAGACTGCCCTCCGCTGTTATTGAACAACATACCACTTCCGAAAGCAGATGAGGTAGCGTACCTAGGAGTACACCTTGACAGAAGACTCACATGGCGCAGGCACATTGAAGCCAAAAAAACTCAACTGAAACTAAATGCCAACAACTTACACTGGCTCATTAACTCTGGTTCTCCGCGCAGCCTAGATTACAAGGTCTTACTCTACAATTCTGTATTGTAACCTATCTGGACCTATGCCTGAGAGTTATGGGGCAATGCCAGCAACAGCAATATTAACATCATAAAACGAGCACTGTCAAAGATTCTGAGAACCAACACTGGGGCACCGTGGTACGTTCGGAACGAAAACATCCAAAGTGACTTAAATATCCCACCAGTTATCAATGCAATTGCGGAACTTAAGGAAAAATGCTATAGAAAGCTTTACTCGCACCCCAACCACCTAGCGAGAGGTTTAACCCAGCTCAGCAGCCGTTCCCGTCTCCGGCGAAAAGGCCTACCAACGCAGCGATGAAATTTTTAGGGCCGTTTAATCATAGAACAGTTAGAAAAATAATAAAACTGTTCAGATAAAAATACTTGTTATAGTTAAGATTTTTAAACTTATTGTTAGTTCTTAAACAAGAAGATTCAATAAATAAAAGCAAAGTAATATAAAAAATAAAAAAGAATAAAAAAATATATCTCGCTGATCAAAACATCTTTCGCCTTAGGAAATGAAAGCCACTCCTCCTTCGCTAACTTTTGAATGACCCTGATGGCCGTGAAGGGTGCAGA
Organism: Drosophila santomea; assembly: GCF_016746245.2. Classification (NCBI taxonomy): domain Eukaryota; kingdom Metazoa; phylum Arthropoda; class Insecta; order Diptera; family Drosophilidae; genus Drosophila; species Drosophila santomea. The sequence continues at coordinate 612,201 of NW_025319002.1, forward strand.
AGCCGTCCCGAATGTTAGCGTTGACAAAGCATTAACGTTGATGGATACATCTGCCGCCCGCCATAAAATCCGCTGATATATGGCGTCTTCCGGGTGCACATCGATACATTTTCTGTATATGCGCCGTGAAAACGAAACAATATTTCTGCCAATTGAGTATGACGACAGTTCGTTCTGCAGGATCGGTCCAGTCCAAAGAATGCCGTTTAAAGATCGTCCGTTGCTAGTCCTTAAGAAGGCATCGAAAACGATTCGCTATTTGGTCGATTGAGGATCATTCTTAAAGACAGCGTGATGCGGAAGCACACAGAATGCTACGTGCCTATTCGTGGATGTATTCCTTACCGAACTGCTTTCACTGCCTACCGCCGGCGATATTTTCTCGAGCGCGAAGTATTCCTCGATCTCCTCCACATATTTGCTCCACCGTTATGGGCAGCTAGACCGACGTCTTTCCAACTGCAGGAACCGATAAAGTGCCATTTGATGAACACATATGCTGAATCAACCCCTAAAGTGAAATTTCGGTTAATAACACTACAGATTTCGAAATTTACTGTGTACCTGCAACGACGACCGTCCCCGGGACCCACCCCAAAACAGAGACTAAACGACGTGTTCCGATACTATGGTTGCCTCAGATCCTTGATCGATGAAAGCATTAATGACTGCTTGTAGGTCGTTGACCGGATTTCGTACGGCGATACGAGCAGTGGCGAGAGGCTGCATAACACCATTCAAACCGGCAAATGAGACATTCGTGTTGAAACGAACGAAGTGAATTCGGCGCGTTTGCAAATGAACGAAGTGAAGTCGGCAACGCGCGCCTACTTCAATTCATTCAATTCAAACGGCACATTCTGAAACGAATGAAGTGAAGACCGAGTAAAGTGAATGGGTGATTTGAATGTCTTGTCTGCGTATGTGAGTGTGTGTGTGTGAGTTTCAATAAAAGATGCTAAATTCGTGTTTTAATATTATTGTTTATTATTACATAACTGATAATACATTATATTCTTATCTTATAAATATATATATATTTTTTCTTTAATTTTCAATGTTATTGTGTAAAAACATAATTTTATTAATATTTTCCGAGTTAAGCGAAATGGCAGATAAACGATGCGTCGCCTGACGTTAGCTATATAAACGATTTTCTTATTTTGTTTTTACTATTCTTTTTTAAATATTTATATTTGAAAACACAATTTATATATTCGTATTAGACAAATGCTACAATATTATTAAATAAGACGCACACGCACATAATAATACAGTATTCAGAGTACTCTGAATTTCTATTGAAAATTCATTGGCTTCATTTAGTTTTCGCGCGCATTCATTGACTTCATTTCGCTCGGGTGCCCAAAACTCCGAACGCATACGAAGTGAACGCAAAGAGATCGCGACAACTGAATGGTATGTATTCTGAATACATACTAAAACGAATGAGTACTCTAAATGCAAACAAAGAGAATGGTGTTATGCAGCCCTCTAAGGCACATTCCTCGAAGGGACATTCGATGATGCCGAATGGCATCAGTAAGATGCGTGCGCCGGATATGGTCGCCGCCGCAGTGGTAACAGGCGCTATATACACACAAAACTTTTCGAATTTAAATTTTTACCCCTACAGGTTCCCCTCCATGTGAAGTCACTAAGTAAAGTTGCGTCCCATTGTATATAGTTAACAGGGGGTCATTGTAAGAGGTGTTAGAAGGCGTGAGCACCTCTAAGTCGTCTGCATCAGCTGTGAGAGGGCAAAGCGGCTGTGAGTTAAGGCATGCTTCAATGCTTATGAGCACCGTTGACAACTCCTCATAGGTCAGACGCCGATCTGCAATGACCCTCTTGAGATGATGTTTCACCGACATCACATTAGCACCCCACAGACCGCCAAAATTGGGAATACTTCGCGCTCGAGAATATAGCGCCGGCGGTGGGCAGTGAAAGCAGTTCGGTAAGGAATATATCCACGAATAGGCACGTAGCATTCTGTGTGCTCCCGCATCACGCCATGTCGTCATACTCAATTGGCGGAAATATCGTTTCGTTTTCACGGCGCATATACAAAAAATGTATCGATGTGCACCCGGAAGACGCCAAATATCAGCGGATTTTATGGCGGGCGGCGGATGTATCCATCAACGTTAATGCTTTGTCAACGCTACAATTCGGGACGGCTTCTGCACCCTTCACGGCCATCAGGGTCATTCAACAGTTAGCGAATGAAGAGCGGCGTTCATTTCCTAAGGCGAAAGAAGTTTAGATCAGCGATATATATGTGGACGATATTCTATCCGGGGGGCATACGATAGAGCTATAAAATCCTCTCGCATGGAGTTGCGTAAATGGTCCAGCAACGAAGCGAGTATTGTCCGCTCGATTCCGATAGACCATCAGTGCAGTCGGACGCCTTTGAACTGGGACACTACGGATCCTATGAAGGCGCTTGGAATGTTTTGTACATAAGCACTACTTCCCTTGCTCTCATTTACACAATTTCGTTTGTTATGTTTTGACTTAAAGTTAGCTCGGTTAGAAATTGGTTCCAATTTTACATATTTCGGATAATTTGAACAATCATTTTCCGATCTCCTATTTTTTGAGCAATAATTTTTTATCGAATATTTATTATTTAATATTTATCATTTATTTGAACTCTATTCCTTGATAAATTCTAAAACGTTGCAAAGAGTAAATCACCGCGAGGGTTTCCAATTTGAAACTGCGGTATTTTGCTTCAACATCAATCTTTCGTTTTGAAAAGTAAAATTCCGGATCAAACTTATTGTTCTTCTTATTCTTCATACGAATAGAACCAACCCCTAAAGCGCTAGCGTCGCAATGTAGTTCCGTTGGATCTGATGGACTGTGAAATTCTAGAAGATTCCTTTATAATGTTTCAAAACAGTCTAACCCTCTTGCACCGAAATTAAATTTTCTAACTTTTCGTACCAGATCGCGACTTTGCTTTAGTCAAAAAATATTTACAAATCGTTTAAAATAGGAGCATAATCCAAGAAAGCTCTGAACTTCATGCGTTTTTGTCGGTACCGGAAAATCTCTTACTACTTGCATGCCTTTTGAGTCTGGTTTAATGCCAGCTCCTGATATTACGTATCTTAGGTGCTTTATTTGATCTTGAAGGAACTCGCATTTGTCTATTCTTAATTTCAGTTTGTTATCTACTAATATCTTAAACAGTTCTGTTAATATTTCTATATAACTTTTACTATCTTTTGTTTCTATCAAAATGGATGATCCATGTAAATGAGAAACTGATCCTCTTTTACCAAACCTGCGAAAATTCTATTAACAAATCTTGGAAAAACTGCAGGGGCGTTTCGTAAGCCGAACGGCATTCCGGGCCATTCGTACTGTCCCATTGGTGTAGAGAACGCGATGTATATGATTGAGTCCTCGTGCATATGCACGTGAAAGAACCCGTTTCTGAGATTTAGTTTGGTAGAAAGGGCTTCTTCAAAAAGTTGATCAATAAGGTAGGGGGGGTAGGGTATTTGTCTTTTAGAATGCTGTTATTAAGAGTTCGATAATCACCGCACATTCCTAATCCTCCCGAATTTTTCTTAACTAAAACAATTGGTAATGCACGTATAATCTTGTATTTTAAGTAATCGTCTAATAATTTCTGAACTTGACCTTTCTCTGCGTATGATAAACGCTTGGAGGGTAGTTAAACGGCTTCGTTTTTTCAAAATTTAGTTTCATTTCCCATTTTAATAATGGAACTTCTGGACGTTTCGGTTTTACATAAAATTTATCAAAAATGTCGTTGAATCTGTTTTTTAAATTCAATTCACACTTCTCCTTAATGTTTAACTGGCTGCATTCTATTGGATCAGGGTAATCAATTGATAGTTTCTAACTTAAGGTTGCCGTCATAAGCACTACCTCCCTTGCTCTCATCTACACACTTTCGTTTGTTATGTTTTGACTTAAAGTTAGCTCGGTTAGAAATTAGTTCCAATTTGACATATTCCGGATTATTTGAGCCCGCTTTCCTATCATTTGAACAATCATTTTCCGATCGAATATTTATTATTTAAACAATCTTTTTCTAAATAACTATCCTTTGAACAATTATTTTCTGAGTATCTATCAGTTGAACAATCTTTTTCTGTGTATCTATTATTTGCAACACAGTTTCTATCATTTACGAGATCATTTTCAGAATTTTTATCATTTGGAAAGGAGTTTTTACAATTTCCATCATTTGCAGCATATTTTTCAGAATTTTTATCATTTGAACTATAATTTTCCCTCACTATCTTAAAGTTGCATATGTTTGTAAAATCTCGTCCCAAAACTGTTCCATATGCCATCGATCTGTTTGTCACAATAAATAACACAACATGTAGTTTTTCTTTTGTAACGAACACAACTGTTTATCTACGCCCGAGAGTCTTCTCTGTCTAACTAACTTGCCGGCTAGGTTCATGGCTGGGGTGGGTTGTTTTGACTCTCGAATCGCAGTCGTCACATTACCAATATGTAGACAGAGGCAATATCAAAAGCGGTCGGAAAGTTATAGCTGCATACGGACAGAATCAGTCATAAATTCCCCTTTGTTGTAAACCGTTCCTCCCTCTGGCGACCTTCTATATATTTACTGAATCATATTAATCTCCATTGTGATAATCTCCATTTAATTATTAATCGTTGAATATATTCTAGTAACTTAGTAATAATAAAAACAAGAGAGAACGCTATAGTCGAGTTCCCCGACTATCTGATACCCGTTACTCAGCTAGTAGAAGTGCGAAGGAGAGTCTTTAACACTGACAGTTTTTGGCGGCTTGTGGCCGTTAGAGTGGGCGTGGCAAAAAGACAAGACTAATACAAAAATGAAAAAATATGAAAACATTTTTCAAAAGTGTGGGCGTGGCAGGTTTGGGCGTTAGGGTGGGCGTGGCAGCATGATTCGATAAACTTGCGCTGCGTCTATGTCCCTGGAGTCTGTATGCTTAATCTCAACTTTCTAGCTTTTGTAGTTCCTGAGATCTCGACGTTCATACGGACAGACAGACGGACAGACGGACGGACAGACGGACATGGCCAAATCGACTCGGCTATTGATCCTGATCAAGAATATATATACTTTTTTATTTGGTCGGAAGCGCTTCCAGTCTGTTACATACTTTTCAACGAATCTAGTATACCCTTTAACTCTACGAGTAACGGGTATAATAAGATAAAAAGGTTCTTCATTGAATTTCAAATTAAAATCGTTGCTTCAAAACTATCGCTACTTTACACAAATTTATTTCAATCGCTTAATTCTAATCGATGTTTACTATTTTCACGTTAATACTCAAGCTACGTGTATTTTATCGGACGCGAGTTTCTGGAGGAAACATAATAATAATCGCGGCTATGCCGTACTTACGAAAGATCCTATGAAGTCAGCAGGCCTGATGACGTCCGATGCTAGGTCGATTTATGCGTTAATAGTGATTTCATAAACAAATGCTCCCTAAAGGCTCGAAGTCCAACAATACGTACACGTTAAAGCTACATCAAATGTTCGGCTTAAACAACTTTTAACCTCAAGCCGAATGCTACCAAAATTTAATTGAATTTAAACATTTTAATCATTCGAAACGAAACAGAGCTTTGTTCACTTGATCACATGTCGCAGACATATAGCAGGGGTGTTGCGATCAGCGTGTTGTAGGCAGATTCCATACAGATGATGCGCACGTTAAGGCGGAGTCCGATATGATGATCCGCACGTGGAGTGCGGAGTTTGTAAGGCGATCCGTTGATGATCCGCACGTGGAATGCGGAGTTCGTAAAGCGATCCGCACGTGGAATGGGGTCTCCTAGTTGCGCGTGTTGAATATGGTAGCGTCGTCCGCATGGGGTTCGCGCGGTTTAAATTAAATTCGCACTTATACGTCTTTCTTAATTCAGATCAGTATAACAAGAGACCGAACTGACGCCGACAATAAAGGCGGTAAGCTTTTAACAGCGTTGCATTTCGGGTGATCTCGCGTTAGGAAATGTTAATTACTTATCCTAGACAAAAGTGGTAAGGCTGCCATATCAATTACCTGGAACTCCACTAGTTATCGCTTTAGAAAATAAATCGAAAATTGTTTAAAGCCGCCATCACACCAACAGATTTAAAGCAGTCTATTGACTCGTGTGGTTAGCTTCTGCATTCCCAAATGTCTTTGGCGTGGAAGATGCCAAGTTCTCTTCTCTTAGGTACTCCAATATGTGCAACGAGTTTCCTATTCGTTTTTTTACTCTGACGAAAACATCGTGGTCGGCTGCGAAGGTCATAAACTTGATTATGGGTGATCCTATAAGAGGTCAGGAACAAAACGAACTAATGGCTTTTAAATTGAGTGCCATTGTCGCTTACTAATGTTTCCGGCACTCCTGCAACAGAAATTATCCTCCACACTTGCCTACAAAATCCCGTACGTCGACAACCATGCGTGGCCAGTATAAATACCTTCGGATATGTTCCAGAGTTTTAGCAATCCCGCGATGGACAGCTACTGGTTGACTGTGGATCACTGTACTCCTTCCAGAAATGAAAACTTGGGACGATGGTATAAATACTTATCAATAACTTGATAATCGGGAATAGCAGCCTTTACAAATTTTTCTTTTAACTCTAGATATTCCTTGTCGCATCTGCCACTATATTTTGTTATCCTTTTCTATATTTTTTACAAAAATTGTTACCCTGCAACTTGATGGTTCTATTTGGTTCATTAACCACTAAAGACTGGCGTGTTTGGCGATTATTTAAAACGGGTGCCCATCGATGTAGATACGAAATTTCTTTATCGCCAGTACCACTGCCAAACATTCCAACTCAGTCACCGAGTAGTTTCGATGAGCTTGGTTTAGTTTCTTCGACATATAAGCTATCGGAAGCTCATTTCCCTCTTAGTCTAGCTGTGCTAATACTGCACCAATACCATAGGAAGGTGCATCGCATTGGATGATGAATGGTCTGTGGTAATTGGGATGTCGAAGAAAGGGTGCCGAACACAGTTTGCATTTTATCCCCTTAAAAGATTCTTGGGCAGATTCAGTCCATTCGAAGACCTTTCCTTTCAGCCGGTCAGAGAACCGGTCAGCCGGTCAGAGAGAGTCACTGTCTCGAAAACTCTTGTACCGCCCGCACCTTCTCTGGGTTGACTTGAGAGTTCCCTCGCCCACGATATGGCCGAGGTATTCCACATTTTTAAATCCAAACTGGCTTTTTCGAATATTAATTGTTAAGCGCTTGGCGACTGCAAATAAATGGCTTAAGTGATCCTCAAAAGTAGATGACATCACCAGAAGGTCATCTAAATAGACGAACACGTGATCCTTCATTGCGTAGGGAATTACTTGGTCCATAAGTCTACACATAGTGTGTGGAGAATTACATAGGCCGAAAGTCAGGCGTGTGAATTGATAGAGGGTCTATTCGGTATGGTAAATGCTGTCTTTGGCTTAGACGTAGCATGGAGACAAATATGCATATGACTTGGTGAAGGTTAACCATTGCTTCAAAATTCGCTGGGCTAGCTTACTGCCGATGACACTTTTATTCGCACCACTAGCTAGTAAGGCTAAGTAACGCTCATTTAACAGAGTAATATATGTAAAGCGTCGGATGTCATCTCCTTTGTGGACTAGTTGTTTTTGTGACCAATAACGTCTTAGACGGTCAGTGAACCGGCAACACAAGTCGACCTCGTCTATATTCTTTTAACCGCTCGTGAAAAGGTCTAGTAAGGCTGTTCAATGACGTGTCTGATGAGGTTGGAATAATCTGTCCGAGGCTGGGCTCCAAGCTAACATTTCAATCATCCGAATTAGGTTTTAGTGACTGACATCCAATCTCCAACGGCTCCGGACATCCACGTTGGAGTATTCCGAAGTCGGTATACAATCTGAACAACTAGGCTTATACGTGTCCAGTTTCCCACAAACAATCGTGGTGACAATGACCCGCGCCATCACAGTTCCAGCATTTGGTTGAGCGAAGGGCAACTTCAACTTCGTCAACTTCTTGGTCCTCCTCTTGATCAGCGTTACCGTCATCTCCGTACATTACTTCTTGAACCACACGCTTAGATGTAAAAGTACGTGCCTAAGCTCGGGCTTCAGATTTCTCTTGACCTCATCTACTAGGTCGGAATCCGACAATCGGATATGTAGGGTATCTGCAATCGCCAACATCGAGTCCAAAAAATCGTCGAAACTTTCATTCGGTTTCTGCTTTCGTCGTCTGAGCGGGTACACAGAGTAATCCAATTTCTATCAGCCGAACGTTGATGAGAGCGCCAGTAGAATAACAAAGCTGGTCCTAAGCATAACAGATAGGCGAATTGGTACATGAGGTCAAAGTCGCCATTTAAACATCGAGAAGTTACGCAGTCCACTATGTAAATAAAATCTTCGTTCGGCATATCGCCTTGTGTTCCGCTGAATCTAAGATGCCAATTAACAATGAGACTCGAGACTATGTCGGGACGGCTGTCTCTATTATTGGAAATCTCCGGGAATTCTGATCTTAATGACATCTGTGGATCTGGAATGACGGTATCCCACTCAAGTGGAACCTCTTCCACTTTAGCAGACCGATTTTGCGACAGGAAGTTAAGGTTTCTTAGGGCAACCGTAACTTGTTCGGTAATCGACGCACGTGGCAGACGAGAGACTACAGCGGTCTGGGTGCGCTGGGTTGCGTTTGACGGATTTCTCCTTAAACTTTGTGCTAGAGGTCCTGATCGAGCATTGGAGGAACCCTAATTATCACGGATGTGACTTCCGGTGCTGGCTCTAGTGCGGGCAATTGTGTCCGCGGCGTTGTTGGCAGTAACCGGAATTGACGGGGTGGTCGACTGTTGCGCTAAGCTTCTGGTCGTGGTTATTGGTCGTGGTTAACATGTTGAGCTCGTCTAAACTACAGGCTCCACGACAGTTGGGACAATTATCATTGTTAAGCATCTACTGCGATATACACTCGCTAAGAAATCTGTGTTGACAGGTGGTTTCAATGATCGGAACTTCGCTAGCTACTGTTCGTTACAAATGGTGCATTCGATATTGCTAAAAGCAAGGTTGTCGCTGCTTCTTGTAATAGGCATATTGGTACAACAAAATCTTCTTGAAATAACGATATTAAAGAAATAAACGTGATAAAGGTTTCGCCTAGTTCGGATACGGTTTACAAAAATTTCAAGCTAGCTGAGGTTATCCTTCTTTCCAACTTGTGTACACTGATTCTACTCTTATGGTTTTTGAAAATATTGTCTGGTTAAAAGAGGAGTGATCTGAAATAATCCAATATCAAACAGTCTCGATTTCCACCATCCAAATATACGTCGTCAATCTGAAGTTCTGGTCGGTATAGAGTTGTAATAATACAATACTATCATTCCATACTCGAACTCCTTATTGACTTCTTGTTTCGGATTGACGTAATACAACCTCGTTATTTATAATATTATGACCGGTCTGGCTTGACTAAGACCTTGAGATAAAAAATATAAATACAACTATTTACACTAATAACAAAGTTTTGGGGGGGCATCTAATACTGGGAAGTGGAGGTATTCGTTGGGTTATTCGGAACTTGACTATTCGATTGTTTACTCAAGTTTTATCCACCAAATTAAGATTCCTTCGAGAATTCAATTCGGTTGAGCCCCACGTTGGGCGCCAATTAGTATGTAACAAACACGACTGTTTATCTACGCCCGAGGTCTTCTCTGTCTAATTAACTTGCCGGCTAGGTTCAGGGCTGGGGTGGGTTGTTTTCGGCAAATCAATAGAAAATTAAAAGACTAATACAAAAATTAAAAAATATCTACACACTTTTCAAAAGTGTGGGCGTGGCAGCTTCGGGCGATTTGTGGGCGTTAGGGTGAGCGTGGCAAAACATTTTTTTGCAAATCAATAGAAATTTTCAAGACTAATATAAAAATGAAAAAATATCAAAACATTTTTCAAAAGTGTGGGCGTGGCAGCTTTGGGCAGTTTGTTGGCGTTAGAGTGGGCGTGGCAAAAAGTTTTTTGGCAAATCTATAAAAATTTACAAGACTAATACCAAAATGAAAAAATATCAAAACATTTTTCAAAAGTGTGGGCGTTGCAGTTTTGGGCGGTTTGTGGGCGTTAGAGTGGGCGCGGAACATGAATCGATAAACTTGAGATGCGTCTATGTCTCTGGACTCTGTATGCCCAATCTCAACTTTCTAGCTTTTGTAGTTCCTGAGATCTCAGCGTTCATACGGACGGACATACAGACGGACATGGCCAGATCGACTCGGCCAGATTGATCCTGATTAAGAATATATATACTTTATATGGTCGGAAATGCTTCCTTCTGCCTGTTACATACTTTTCAACGAATCTAGTATACCCTTTAACTCTACGATTAACCATGAAGCATTTTCTATATGGTGCATACAGGTCCATCCACCATCCAGCACAGACAACCGATCGGACAAACGATCATCAAGCAATTCGTGTATTCGTCGAATGGGCTCAAAATAAGGTTGCCGTTGTTTCCGAATGTCATAGGCGAATATTGTTTAGCGATGAAGCGCACTTCTGCTTGAATGGCACGTCAACAAACAAAACCTCTGCATTTTGAATAAAGCTTATCCCCAAGTATATGTCAAAACACCGTTAGATACAGAAAAACAGACAGTTTGATGCGCTTTATGATGTGGTAAAATCATGGGTCCGTACTTCTTTAAAATCGATGATGGCCAGAACGTTACAGTCAATGGTGATCGGTGTAGAGCCATGATTACTTACATTTTCATTTCTGAAATGAACAACCACGATGTCCAGGAGGTGTTCAAACCATCGCAACTGCTACACATCTTTTGCCAAAAACCATGTTTGGCGCGTAATTTCATTATTATGCAACAACTTGAGTCCTTTTTTAAAGCATTCTACCAATATTTGAGCATGCCTATTGATATTTCCCTGTTGTACTTGGCTAATTTGGCTGACATTCGTTCGACTTGTCAAATTCCGTTTTAGTCTCTTTCGGTTCTTTTATTATTGTATGCCAATCCATTTATATTGTTCAAAACGACATCAATTAATATGTAAATATATGCGGACTAAGAATACCATAGTTTGTCCTAGACCTCAGTGATTTCGTTGACTAAACTATTCCTCTTTCAATCTTTAACCAATAAATGGCTTGTTACTGAATCTTTCTTTGTAACGAACAACGATGAGCCGATGTTCGTCCCTGGTGATATATCCGCACGCATTTTAGTCCGACTTTATCTCGTCAGCGAGTCATATCAGTCATATCTGTACGAATTAAAAGTGTATGCGTGCGAATTGGCAACGAGCCCAAATCAGTCGTCCCTAGTGGTAGTTATGCTAAATGAAAGAAGGATTAATAGGGAGCTTCTCTCAGTGCTTCCAAAATTTAAAGGTATTTCAAAGGTGAAGTTGTTTTTGCTTACGGCTCGAATCGTGGGAAGATAGACGCGATATAGAAGACAGTAAAGGACGAGGAAATACATATATGTATACTAGTAAGATCTAAGAATTTGTTAAATACGTTAGTATTGATCGCTTTAAGAACGACAGAGAGTCAGAATTAGAGATAATAGGATAGAATCTATTATAGTCAGAACATAATACTCTGTAGGGATCATGCATCTCATAATTAGATCAACATTGATTTAAAATTAAAGGTACGTAATTTCTAGTAAATTTGATTGGAACAGTGAAGTTTAGCCAACTAACCAAGTCGGGACTATCAACTTCACCACGAATAAGGTTAAAACTAAAGACTGTTCCAAGCATCGTTCTACGGTTAGCTAAGGAGAGTAAGTTAATTAACATTAGTCTTCTGGAATAGGGAGGTAATCTAAGGTTTGCATTCTAAAGTAGAGAAGTTCTTTTGAACCGATTCAATGCGGTTCGAGTAAACTTCGTATTATTTCTGGTTCTGAAGCCAGGAAAACAAAAAAATTGGAGGGATTGAGAAAATCTAGAGCTGCCACCTTTTTCACAGTTTTAATTACCATGTTGGCATTTAATTATATCCGTTACTCGTAGAGTAAGAGGGTATACTAGATTCGTTGAAAAGTATGTAACAGGCAGAAGGAAGCGTTTCCGACCATATAAAGTATATATATTCTTGATCAGGATCAATAGCCGAGCCGATTTGGCCATGTCCGTCTGTCCGTCCGTCTGTCCATCTGTCCGTCCGTATGAACGTCGAGATCTCAGGAACTACCAAAGCTAGAACTTTGAGATTAAGCATACAGACTCCAGAGACTTAGAAGCAGCGCATGTTTGTCGATTCATGTTGCCACGCCCACTCTAACGCCAAACCGCCCAAAACTGCCACGCCCACACTTTTGAAAAATGTTTTGATATTTTTTAATTTTTGTATTGGTCTTGTAATTTTCCATCGACTTGCCAAAAAACTCCAACTCCCACAAGCCGCCAAAAACTGTCAGTGTTAAAGACTCTCCTTAGCACTTCCACTAGCTGAGTAACGGGTATCAGATAGTCGGGGAACTCGACTATAACGTTCTTTAAGTAATTAAATTAAATATAATTATTTACAAACAATACTTTTGGCCCTCCCTTAAATTAATTAGTAAATTCTTATATATTTTATAACTTCGTTAGTGCCATCGTTCCACTTGTCGTCGTTTCACAATTTAACATCGTCTGTGAACTAGCAGTATTTTACGAGGACTGACCTCTCTCTTTTTATGCACGCTCGCTCGTCCCCAAAATCTATTGCGCAGCTTGCTCATGTCACACTTGCCATCCTGCGCTTTCGCACACACAGCAAATAGCCAGTCCAGTCTCGCTCACAAACTTCTTCAGTTGATGTACACAGAACGAACCAACGGAACAGGCAACACACCAAACACGTAGGCACGGGTCAGACTCAGTGATAGAATTTACAATTAGTCCTCTCACCGACTCTCGGAGTTATTAAGAACACAAGACAGCAATAACGGCTGTTCTGCTTTTTCTATCCTTCTTTATAACAATGTTGTCACATACAATATTCATGTTGCTGTACTAAATTCAAATAATGCTACCAATGCTCCGACACGGTCAATCCTGACTTTTACACTTCCTCGTGTATACATTTAGCCATTCATAACTTGATATTCAAATTATACAGTTGAATGTCCAGAAAGCGCATTAAGTCTACCTATGTTTCTCTAAGAGACCTTTTGGATCATGACGTTACATCTTTATGCGTCTGTTTAAACGCCAGTACCCTCTCTGGCACTGTCTCTTGCGTATGTTCAACGCTCACTAGTACCAATTGTGTCTGTTCCAACGCCACCATTTGCGTCTGTATCAACGCCTCCACTCATCATATCCTCATCCATCTCCGCAGAAACTATCTCGACCGGTACCGCCCTCAAACACTCATGAGGATACTTGTAGGTTCGCTTGTTTGTTAATGGCGTCAAAGAATATTGGTCTCCTTCAAGTAACTCGGTTATAACAAACGGGCCTTTAAATTTGGGATCTAGTTTGGTCTGATTTCTATCTTCGCACTTGAGCCGATTATGATCACCCACTTTATGCTTTAAAACGTTTGCCTTACTTTTATCGCTTCTTTCCTTATCATAATTAGCATTACTTTCTATATTAACTTTTGCTTGTGCTCTTAGATTCTGTAGATCATATTTTTCTTCAACAATATTCGATAGCATCCTTAATGGTCTTACGTCTTTTCCAATTAAAAGCTGCAACGGAATAAACTTAGTGACCCGATTGATTGTGCAATTTATTGCTAACTGAACCTCTTTTAATGCCTCTTGCCTCGAACGTTGGCCTGTCTCCACCGCCGTTAGTAAACTTTTAAGGGTAATCATTACACGCTTGACCTGTCCATTCGCTCGACTAGCTCCTGTAGCAATTAAATGCAATTCTATGTAATGCACATAGCAAAACTCCTTAAACTCAGATCCCGCAAAGCATCGTCCCTAATCTGCTATGATATGGGATGGAACACCAAACAAGGAAATAACTGCCTTCACTGATACTATACAATTGGATGTAAATAAACGTGTTTTGTAAACACATCTATAAGGACTATGATATACTCTTTTTGGTCGTTCTTGCCACTCAGTTTACCCGGAATGTCTATATGTACTGTATGAAACGGTATTTCGACTTTAGGAATCGGATGCATTTCTTGTTGAATTTTCCCAGATTGTGTTTTCGATAGTTTGCACGTGATGAAATTGTCAACGAACTTTCATACGTATTTCGTCATTCCTACCAGTAACAGCTGTACACTTTGTCAAGAGTCTTTTCCCAACCAAGGTGCATTATAGCCTCGTGAATGTGGTGATTGACAGCCCACCTATAAGACCTTGGAACTACAGGTAACCGACGGGTTCTACCAATTCTCTAAATTTTACGATACAGCAAACCAGCTCTCAACTCATACGTACTAGCAAGACACTCGTTCAATTCATTGTTTTGTAGTTTTGAGATTAAAAATGTTATTTCGAGATCTCGCTGCTGTTCAGCTATAAGCTAGGTGTCACTCAATTCAGTTAAATCTATACGCATTTCAGGAGCTTTAACAGCAAACTGTAACCTTTTCGTTATCGGGTTTCTTCGTATACACAATATTGAATTCAAAAGATTGTAAAAACAACCACCATCGAAATACCTTGTCATCTAACTCAATCTTTTGTTGACTTGCCTTTAAAGAGTTACAGTCGGTATATACTGTAAACTTGATACCCTTCAAATAATGTTGATAATATTTCACTGTGTTAAATACTGCCAGGGTTTCCAAAAGATATGAATTATACCTTGACTCTGGGGTTGTACATTTACTGTTGTACTCAGTAACATGGTTTTTATCGTTTATCTTGTGACGGGTTAATGCATTGTCTCCTTTCTCACTGCTTCATGACTTTCCTTCCAATCAAAACTATTATTGTCTTTAGACGTAAGACGAAATAGAGACTTATACGTTTCAGAGAATTTTGGCAATTCAACTAATGCCTGCAACTACGAATACGAAAGTGACCCCAACGTTTTTGTTATTGCCTGCTGAAACACTGACGGAACATTCTTCATACCAAACAGCATTGCCACAAACTCGAACTGCCCTTTCGGTGTAACAAATGCCGTACGCTCTACTGAATCTGGGTGAATAGGTACTTGGTAGAATCCGCTGGCCATGTCCAGACAAGAAAAATACCTTCCCCCAGTTCCCTTTTTATTTGGATCTATTAAACGAATTTCTAACTGACATGTGTTAACTTGTGTCTTGGAACTCCTGAGATAAAGTGTTTCATGTATGGTTTCAAAACGTTTATTAAATGGCCCCTGGGCTGCTTCATTTAACTCTACATTTTCGTTGATACAATCTTCATATGTTTCGGCTTCAGTTACAATCAGTTTTACATTATAAATGCAGAATCTGTCTGACTCAATCGTTACTCCGAAACCTTGACTTAAAATCTCCCTGCGTATCATGATATCGTGTTTCAAGTACTTGTCCATAATGACTTGAAATAACATTTCCAAGGTAAAATCGTTAATGGTAACCTTGGTCAAAATTTGCGTAGAGCTACATACAGAATCGTTTCCGATACCCTTAAGCATTTCCAGCAGCGCTTTCCTTAATGAGTGAACACTCGGCTCTGGAATCAAAGCAAAAATCAACGAACTCACCAAAATGAATGAGCACACCTTTTGGTTCCATTACCAAACATATGTTAACTCTCTTTTTAGTGTTTTTGCCAATCGAAGGGCATCCAGTAGAAATGTGTCCAGCCTGTTCACACTTATAGCATATTACGTTCGACTTGTGCTCTTTTGGCTTCATACCAAAGCCTCCAGCATGCCCGCTTCCCGATTTTTCTTCTGGCGGAAGTCTGCGATTTTGTGCCCTGACTTTCCACAATAATGGCAAATGATATTTGAAAATTTTTGCATCTTTCTTTCTGGCCCCAAAGTTGTGTCTGCCCTCGAAGTCTCTTGACGCTGCCCGATTTCGTATACCTTCAACCGTTGCTGCAATTTGCTGCGCGACTTGATGTTTGTGGTGCACACAAGCTTTTGCTGTCCAGTTGCGCAGTATGCGCAAGTACAACTGACACCAACAATTTCTCGCGCTCCATATTTCTCATTTTCGTCAATTGTAACGAACACGACTGTTTATCTACGCTCTGTCTAACTAAGTTGCCGGCTAGGTTCAGGGCTGGGTGGGTTGTTTTGACTCTCGAGTCGCAGTCGTTACATTACCAATATGTATACAGAGGCAATGTGAAAAGAGAACGGGAAGTTATAGATGCAGACGGACAGAAATGTAGCTCAGCTAGCAGTGGAAGAATTAGATGGTGGTTTCTTCCGGTCCATACCCGCCCTCCTGGAATTATGTTAAATTT
The DNA here is from genome assembly GCF_016746245.2 of Drosophila santomea. NCBI lineage: Eukaryota > Metazoa > Arthropoda > Insecta > Diptera > Drosophilidae > Drosophila > Drosophila santomea. The sequence continues at coordinate 628,619 of NW_025319002.1, forward strand.
AGTCATAATTTTCCCCTTTGCTGTAAACCGTTCCTCCCTCAGGCGACCTTCTATATATTTAATTATTAACCGCTAAATACATTCGAGTATCTTAGTAATAATAAAAATAAGATAAAAAAGTTCTTCATTAAATTTTAAATTAAAATCGTTGCTTCAAAACTGTCGCTACTATACAAAAATTTATTGCAATCGCTTAATTTTAATCGATATTCAATATTTTCACGTTAATACTCAAGCTACATGTATTTTATCGGACGCGAGTTTCTGGAGGAAACGTAATAATAATCGCGGCTATGCCGTACTTACGAAAGATCCCACAAAGTCAGCAGGCCTGATAGGCCTGCGTTAATAGTGATTTCATGAACAAATGCTCCTCACAGTCTCGAAGTCCAACGATACGTACACGTTAAAGCTACACCTAATGTTCGTAAAGATGATGCGCACGTGAAGGCGGAGTCCGATATGATGATCCGCACGTGGAGTGCGGAGTTTGTAAGGCGATCCGTTGATGATCCGCACGTGGAATGCGGAGTTCGTAAGGCGATCCGCACGTAAAATGGGGTCTCCTAGTTGCGCTTGTTGAAGATGGTAGTGTCGTCCGCGTGGGGAGCGCGCGTGACGCGCTAGATGCATCCGAGGACTTCGCTCGTCCCCAGTTTTGAATGTCAATGCCTGTGTCCATTGATAACCTTAATTAGATGGCTGGTCCCAAAGTGCACAGAATCCACATACCTGCCTGATTCAGTTGAAAACAAGAATCACCAGATTCTGTCTGAATCGGTGCTCCAGCTGGTCTTTACGATAAACACGCGGTTTTAATTAAATTCGCACAAGCACTACGTTATACGTCTTTCCTAATTTAGAGCAGTATAACAAGAGACCGAACTGAAAGCGGTAAGCTTTTAAAAGCAACAGAGTTGCATTTCGGGTGATCTAGCGTTAGGAGATGTTAATTACTTATCCTAGACAAAAGTGGTAGGACTGCCATATCAATTACCTGGAACTCCACTAGTTATCGCTTTAGATAATAAATCAAAATTTTGTATTCTTGAAAATGGCTTAAAACCGCCCTCACACTTTATTGATAATGACAAAACATGCTAGATTTAAGCCAACGTAATTTGTAGGAATCTTCTCATTTAACTTAATGTGTTGTTTTTTCAATATGGTTTTAACGTATGACATCTTTATAAAATTAATTGGACTCCCAGAATCGATTAGGCTTTCTAAAAATAGGTATTGAAATAAATCTTTAATGGTCTTACACCAAGTGATTCTTACTGCCACAGGCTTCGCATGCTCCCTATTGGGCTCGCGGCAGTCAGCGGCGAAATGCCCGAACCAGGTCCTTTCTCGATCAAATCTTTGGCACGTCCAGATGAAGAAAATGGTGGTTTACGCAGCGACCCCTTGCCAAATGCCTGCAACAGCTGCGCAGACGAGTTTAGCATTGTATGTTTGCCTGTTGTCGCAGAAGCGAGTCATTAATCCCTTCAATAATGTTGTCGATTAGCTCCTCATCGTCCATCCGAATATGTGTAGCCAGCACCGTTATTTTTTTCATATATGTGGAAAATTCTTCTGAAGGTTTCCATTTGCGCTCTTGAAACTTGCGCCGAGATATTATTTTGCTCTTCTTACTGTGGAAAGCTTTTCCAAGTGGAAATATATGTTCCTGAACCGTCAAATTCAGCAAGCGTTCGGAAGAGTGCAACCAAATTGGAGCATGGTCCTTTAACTTGGACATCACCAGCTTGCGAATTACATCGTCACTTAGCATAAAAATCTTTGTGACCGCGCTGAGCTGTGCGATACATGTGTTGACATTATGTTTGTTGTGTCGAATATCGGAAGCATTTTATCCTTATTTGCAGCTGCTTCCCCCGATCTGGCATCTCTGCTAGCGATAACTCGATTTTGTGTGGCACCATTGGATTAATTTTGTTTAGCAGCACTGTTTCGATCTAATGGGACAGAATTTTTTCGATCCGATGTGGCAGCACTGTTTCCACTTGGAGCACATACCAATATCAATATGTCGTATTCCAATTGGAGCATTTTTAATTGACGCGGCGTCTGAGTAATAAACTGAGTACTAAATTATCGAAAAATTTTCTGGCTTGGCAAGGAAACCACAGCATCGCCGTGGTTGTCATGAACATTCATGTTTGCAGCGTTGGCGGCTCAACTCCGGCGCCGTCGTGTTTGATCCCGTTACTTGCGTTTTCCATGTCGTCATCTGGAACTGACACTCCGACGTTGTTGTTAGTAGCACCTTCACCTTCTAATTCATCAATCGCCGTACAAGCTCCTCGGGCTTCAGGGGGCACCCCGTTCAATCGCGCCGCAAGCGTGTCCTTTTTACCGCTTTCCTGCATGTTGAGTTTTTCTAACCTATTGAGCAGTTCCGCTTCCGTATAATCGTTTCTATTTGATAATATTTACTATTCTACTTCGTTGAATCGTTTTGTAGGTTAAGTTCTTGAAAAAAAAATTTCACAGTATTCTTACTTCTGAAATTGTAGGAGGCGATAAAAGCGTCAGTTCACTTTTCACAAACGAAGTGTTCTTTATTAGTTATGTGTATTGTAGTTTTTATTATAATGCCGGTGTGGCATGCACGATTCATAATCTCACGTGTGATTATGCCTACGTACTAATACAAAAACCTCCTCCTGTTTCGCTCACCGGAACTGCCAGCTAAGGTATGACTTCAATGAGCAGGATGTGAGTCCAGAGCGCACTCCCTTCCTTAGTAGTTGGCCATGGGGGGCTCATCCTTCCACCCTTTAGTCGCCTTTTACAACAAGCGAAGCAGTACTGGGGCTACTGCTGCCAGGATCCCAGGGTCCGATGGGGGTAACACCTTCGTCCTTAGCTTGTTGATTAGCTTGTGGGCAAGGCCTAAGGTATCTCCGTTACGCTATTTAGCAATTCCTTATGGGCACGCGCTTTGGAAGCCGCTATGCCGTGCTGGCACTGCACCAAACTGGTGGTTTACTCTGTGCGTTGTTCTTCCATGACATGGTTGCATCGCAAATTCTGACAAGCATGTTCATGAGATCAGTTGCCATACCCTCTGCATCGCCAGTTGGGATTATCAGGGAATTGATTTGGTATTCCAGCATGTCCTCATCGATCTTCCTGGTGTTCCATGTTTTCCCGGCAGTTCTTCTCTGCCGTCTCCAAGATGTAGACTCCGGTGAGAGGCTGAAGGAAATCAGAGCGTGATCGCTCATCGTTACCACGTCATAGAAAATCAAGCTAGAGTTAGCCACTAGACCTCCGCTGGTAAAGGTTACGTCGATAACTGACGTACCCCCATCGTTATTAAACGTTGGCTTCCGTCCGTCGTTCAGCAGTATCAGGTCCAGCATTTCCATAGCGTCGATCACAGCTGGACCTCTGGAGCTAGATACACTGCTTCCATATTCCACTACCCAAGCATTAAAGTTTCTGGCTCATTGGGAAGAAACTGCGAGAGAAACTCAAAATGCTCGTCTACAAAACCATTCTCAGGCCGATCTGAACTTACGGAATCTGGACTTACGGTACTGCAAGCGCTTCACATCGAATAAAGATCCTGCGCTTTTAAAACAGATGCATGAGAATAGTCTCCAACGCCCATCCCTACCATGAGGGTAGATAAGATCCCATGGGTTGTAGACAAGATCTATAGTCACAGCGAGAAATACGCAAGAAGACTGAGCAACCACCTGGCCAACAACCTTCTGGACAACAGCCAATCCCGTAGACGTCTGCTGAGAACGCACCCACTTGACCTCACCTAACATTAAGATATACATTTAAACTCTACGCAAGTACATTTTAGGTACTCCTGTCGGGGCACGTCTTTTATCTTCGCATATGCAAATCCCCGCATCGGTGAGGATGCCAGTTCCTGAACGTGGAAGGGGCTGCAACACTTAATGGCTGCTTTCCCTGACTCGTCTAGGATCATGGAGGAGTGTCCCCCATCCAGTGGTTCGCTTAAGAGTATGATGCCAACATTGCGCTCCGCTGCAGTCAAAGCCAGGAGGCTCTGAGCAGCTGCGCAATGATTAACGTTGAGCTGGATTGCATTAATTTGGGCGAGCATTGTGATGGCTCTTAGCTCCCTTTAATCTCGCTCTGTATGTCGGCACGCAAAGCTGCCCGTCGGGTGATTTTTGTCCACCTCGTTGCTGCAGATTAGGCATTTTGGTGGTGCAACACACCCCTTTGCCTTGTGCCCTCGCTCTCCGCATCGCAAACAGCAGTCAGCCCGATCGATCGGCTTGCAGGTCGCTGCACGGTGTCCATAGCCCAGACACCTGTAGCATCTCGTGTGCCGGACGTCCTGGATGATCTTGACCATCCAACGGTTACGGTGCCCCATTTTAGGACCGCGATCGCATCGTTTGCGTTCATTAGCACTGTGGCTACCTTCGTCCCATCCCACATCCTGCGAAGGACCCTGACATCCTCCGGATCGTCCATTCCGCTACAAGATAGCGCATCCGTACGCACCGAGGACATCTCTTTGAGCGTCGCCTCAACATCGCTCTTAAACTTGGGAACGCTTTCCAAAGCTTTTCTCTCTATTTCCAGCAGCAGCTCACCTTGCTGGGTTCTCCGCAATTTGCATACGTGTTTTCCGAGTTCGCTAAGGCTCGGGTCCGATTTTAGTTTCCGGAGCATCTCTGTGTATGAAGCCTCACCCGTCTTCTTCACAATAGGTGCCTTTAGCAGGCGCTTAGGCTTCACCTTTCTCCATTCAGCGCTCGTGCCAGCGCTCTTGGCGACCGATGCATAGCTGCCCGGCTTGGACTCCTTTGAAGCGGTTGTCACCTCTTTTCCTCCGTGGATACCAACTTGTATACTCCGCTTGAGCGCCTGCACTTTGGGTACTTGCCCCTTTTGCACGTGCGCATCTTGCGTGGCCTTTTTGGTTTGCTCACGCCCCGCCACCGCCGGAACTGTGGTTCCGTCTCCCTGAACCGGATTTCCGACACCTCGAGGTGGAGGTTCTCGACAATCTGGAGCTTCTCTTCAACGGGTGGTGCACCAACATTGTAAAGGGTTCCCACGACGGCCACAGATTTCCCCATGGCGTTTTACTGATGGAGGTTTGTCCGCCTGATTATTAGTCTGTCCGCGACCTCCCCTTTCTAAAGAATGGTTAGCTCAAAAAAAAGCAGTATCAAATTAAATTTAAATTTTGAATTTGTTTTATCAGCTACAGATATTGCCAACTTATAGATTTCGCCAACCACCCGAAACACTCGGTCATTCAGTACGCCTAGGTTACGCGCAGAGCAATGGCACAAGTCCCCCGTGTGTTTTTGCAGATTAGTCGCTTTGACTGTTCGGCACAACCACGTTAACAACGTAATTTTTGCGCAGCGCTATCGAATGACGTTTTTTTTGGCATTTTATGACCCACTCCAAAGTGGTGCGGGTAGCCAGATTTCCGGTTCCCGATCCTTGTTCCCCTTTGATCAGTCCCCAGTTCCTGCTGCCGACTGTATTTGATTTCGAGGGTGCTTCGATTAGAGCAGCCTCACAGAATGGTCCCGAAAATTGATGTAAGTTGTAATGCTCGATGCGGAGTTTAAAATAACAAAATGCTAGGCACCCTAAATCCAACAATTCATTTTTCGAGTCTTTTAAAGGTAGTAAGTGGAAAAACAAAGTGAGAGCTTGAGAGAACAAGCTAGTGGTGACGTTTTTCCTTTCGTTAACAGACTTTTCTGAATATTTCAAAATGTGTTTTATGTTGCAAAGGCCAATCAAATGTTGCGGAAATTGTGGTCAACTCTTATAGTTTTCTGATTGCCTTGGTCTGTGACAGGTTTTTTTCAACACAAAAGCTGTTTGAGCCCAGACACCGAGCTGGCTTGGCCCGACTTCTGGGATGGGGCTGCAATAAATTCGCTTGAGCCACCTCTGGCACTCCATCCCATCCGTAGCAGATCCCCATTCCTTCCTGCATCTGCTCCTGCCTGGTGATGCTTGAATATTATGGCCATTTGTAGATGGACCAGACACTTAGTGAGGCTGGTAAATCATACATACCGCATATGAACGAACAGTCAGTTACATGTAACATGTGTAGCCAGTATGTGAAAACATAACACATTTTAAAATACAATACCGTGTACAAGAAGCTGTGTTGTTACCTTTGAAAAGTCTTTTGTTATTAATCAATTGCGACTCCCTCAGGGAAATTCAAGGGAATCCGTCTGAATTCCCACAGAAAGTCAGAATTCAAAGGTTTTCAATGTGCCTGCTTTAATGTCCTTCTGAATAGTTGGCACTAATTATATCCCCGTCAATGGAGCTGGAAGAGCCATATGGTGGGGTTCCGTCCTTGCCAAGGAAAATGTCATCTGTTGCGGGCGGAATTTCGAACGTGTTTGTTGCAGAATTCGGTTGGAAGACTTTTTGTAGATGAGTGGCAAATGTGCTGGCTCTATTTTTGTCGCTACGGGCCCAACCACCTGTGTGGTTTCTAATAGGGACCACTGGTACTGTGGGTGAGCCAAGAGTTGGGTGAGCTTTCCACAGTGAGTTTTTTGTACTGGATGTTGATAACTTTTCAATATAAGTACGTTGGGCAAGCTCTTCTTCTTGCTTTAAAGCTTTTGTAAGTTTGCGTGTGCCGTCTTTTAACTTTTGTTTTGCTCTCGCTATAGGCGCCGTTTTTCGAGAACAAGTTGTTCGATTTGCAGGTTGGTCTTTTTGTGATTTGCAATTTTGCTTACTGTTTGCGGCGCTGAGCAGCGAGCAACAGCAACGATGATTGACTCCAGTGAGTTAACAAAACTATCGATGTCAGCTTCAGCTTCAAGAGGTGGGTTAAGCTCAATGTGTGATCTTATGTATTTTTTGTATTTGAGCCAGTTGGTTTTTTCTGAAGTCAACTTTTAAGAGAGGTTTGCTGGTTCTGGGTGTCGGAGCAAATTTATTAGGAGGGGCGAGTGGTCAGATGATAGGTCTGAGAGGCACTCGGCGCTTATCAAATTACAGGGAATGTTTTTGGTGACTGCGAAATCAATTAGATCAGGTAGTTTTTTGGGGTCAGTAGGCCAGTATGTAGGTGTGCCAGGAGAAACGTGGTCGAGCTTGTTGTTTGCTTTTATAATGGCGTTGTAGAGCTGTTTTCCTTTTGGATTCACGAGTCGAGACCCCCAGTGTGTGTGCTTGGCATTATAGTCCCCAGCTGCTATAAAATGGTCTCCAAGTGAGTTGAAGAATTCCATAAATTGGTCTTCAGATAAAGTGAAACGAGGTGGGTAGTAAACAGCGGCTAAAGTAAGCTGGTTACCATTATCCAAATGAATTTTAAATGATGTTGCTTGTAGATTGTTTTTGGCAGTCTCAATATGACAGTGGTGCTTGAGACGGCTTCTTATCAAAATCCCGGTCCCGCCGTGGGCCTTACCATCAGGGTGATTGGTTCCGTAGAAAATATATCCTCTTATGTTGAAGTTATATTTGTTTGTGAGGTGTGTTTTAGAAAGTAGAATTACGTCGATGTGCTTTTCGAGTAGGAATTGAGCTAGCTCAGGTTTGTGCTGTGAAACGCCATTGGCGTTCCACGTAGAGATTCTTAGCGAGGCCATGAAGATGATTATTTTGATTGTTGTGATACAAGCAGTTGTATCAACATGTTTTGATTGCGCATTAGATCTTGCATGGTTGTCCGCATAAGCGCCATAAACTCCGCCATGCTCTGCTGCAAGATAAGTATCATTGCTTCGAAATTGTTTTGTGGTTGTTCCATTGGCTTTTTGTCTTGTAACGAATTTGGCTTGTGAACATGGCGCATTGAAGGCTGGGGGATCTAGACCTGATCTTAGAGCGCTTGCATATGACGCGTTTTGACGCGAAACCTGTACCAAGTGAGGATCTGGCTGCGGTAGAGAAGAAAACTTCTGGGTTGTTTTTGGGGGGTATTATTGTGATCGGTGCGTTTTGTGAGCGTACAGTGGCTACGCGCTGGTTAATGCGGCTTTTGAGATCTTTGTATACTGGGCAGCCTCTGTAGTTGGCTGTGTGGTTGCCTTTCAGCTTAAGTCTTCTTTGGGTGCACTGCAGCTGGCTTTGTAAGACTTTGTATGGCCGTATTCTTGACAGTTCATACATTGTTATAGATTGTTACGTTTGTAAGGTTCTTCTACAGTGATTCTACGATGTAGTAAAAATTTGAGTTTGTAGATTGGATGCACATCGTTTCCTTTCGGCATCTTTGCTTCTGGTGCAAGATCCACCTTGAAGAGTGGTTGCAGCTGTCTATTTTTGTTTAGGATGATTTTGCGGTAAATTCTTTATCCTGTAGCGCCAGCTTTATTTCGTCTGGTGTTACATCAGGCTCTATGCCCTTTAGTACGACTTGCAGACCCTTGCAGCTTTTTAGCTGGTATGTGTAATAGCTTTTTTCTCCTTCGTCCAAATACTTTGATAAGGCTCTAAAGTGTTGTTCACACTTGGTCTGAACTTTAGTTTCATGAAAGTTGCCCCTAACTAAGGGAATTATGTAGAAATTTGCGTCTCCTATGAGCTTTATTACATTGTTTACAAATGTACTTGAGATTTTCTCACGTACAAATATTGGTGGCATTGGCTTATTTTTTCGCTTCCATCAGCTTCAACGGGCAGGGGTCCAATATTGTCTGCCAAAATGTGGAACCTGTTGGCATTGCTCGGTTCTTCGTCTAAAGTTGTGTTGGAGTTGGCGCGTGAGATTTTTGGTTTGTTTACATTTTTTTGGGGGCTTAGCTTTCGTTTTATTTAGATGTACCGATCCATTCCAGTCTGTATGGCCGGCTTTGCGTTTTCGTTTGTTGCAGTTTGTTTTGCTGTCTGCGCAGCTTTCGTTGTGTTTGTATGTGTTAGCAGTCGGCATCGGTGTTGTTTTAGTTATAGAGGTTGTCGCGACAATTGAAGAGTTTGTGCTTGCTGTTACAGCTAAGTTCTGTTCTCTTTGCTTGGAGTAAGCAGATTTTGTTGGTAAGGGAGACGAAGAGCGAGATTGTTCTTTGACGTTCGCTGTAAGCAGGTGTTCGTTTGGCGGGTTGGGAGTTGCCGATCGCGGGCGGTCGGATTGCGTCGGCCCGATAGATAGTAGCGACGGCGACGGGGAGCAAGAGCGTTCACTGTCGCGTGTTAAGAGAAAATGATCAGCTGTCGGGTTGGAGGTGATTGACCGCTCGCGGTTCGATTCCGCAGAGACGACGGAAAAGTAAGCGGTGTTGCGTCGCAAAGAGAGCCGTCGCTCATCTTGCTGGCGTTGACGCTGCGCGCGAGCTTCGTTTTCACTAATTGTATTTGGTTGGTTTGCTTATATTTGTAATTAGTTAGTTGATGATTAATAACTTATAGATTTGTTAGAAAATCTATATGTGCAGGCATTGAGCGTCTTTTCGCTTATGGTTTTATGTTTGGTTCACTTCACTGTTTCGATTTTTGGAATTGTTTAACTGGAGCACTGTTAAAAACACGTCCGCACTAAACGAAATCAATTTTAAAACGAAATGAAATCAATTTTAAGTAAATAAACTTGGTAATACTTCATTTTGTTTTACAAACTCTAATAGAACTTCACGCGACACTACTTCTACTTTCAACGACTGTCCAACTTGACTGATCGTTTCTGAAAAGAACCGACCGACTTATCCACTTTTTCACAACTGTCGCTTCACAACCTTTCTTTTTGACTTCTACGCTGCAACTGCATTTTCGATCATTCCGGCCAACTGCACTCCTGATCCTATCGATAGTTTCCTATCAAACTGCCATCATCATTGTTTACATATATATGTTTGACCAGGATCAACTAAGGAGCAAGTCCGGCCATGTTCGTCTCTCCCTCCGTATTAACGTCGAGATCTCAGGTACTATGAAAGCTAAAAAGTAATGATAAAAAGAATACTCATTTCTTTCTCATTACAGATTCCAGAGACATAGACCCAACAGTTTTCAATTCTTATACCCGCTACTCGTACAGGGTAAAAGGGTATACTAGATTCGTTGAAAAGTATGTAACAGGCAGAAGGAATCGGTTCCGACCATATAAAGTATATATATTCTTGATCAGGATCAGGATCTCAGGAACTACAAAAGCTAGAAAGTTAAGATTAAGCATACATACTCCAGAGACAGACGCAGCGCAGGTTTGTCGATTTATGTTGCCACGCCCACTTAAACGCCCACAAGCCGCCTAAAACTGCCACACCCACACTTTTGAAAAATGTTTTGATATTTTATCATTTTTGTATTGGTCTTGTAAATTTCTATCGATTTGAAAAAAAAAACTTTTTGCCACGCCACTCGACTATAGCGTGCTCTCTTGTTTTAATCTTAGCTTCGAACTCCTTTACGACCATACTATCCTTCCAAAAATCACCAGAACATATGGTCGAAATTAATTCATTAGGGAAAGTTATCAAGATAACATGTCACTAGCGTAAGAAAAGCTAAATTTTTCCACTCTTATATTATCGGCTTTTGTTTTGTCTTGTACTTATATAAGACGAAAATTTGTTTCTTTAGTCGAACCACCGTGAGGGGTCTTGGTACTGCAGATTGTATTTCTGAAGGGACTACTTGTGCCGGTTGTTCGGACTCAATATTCCTTATCTCGACAAAAACTATCTCTAGCTACGCTAAATCTGCTAAGCAGTCCTATTTATTTATTTTGACGATTTCTACGTGAATGATCTCATATCTCGCTTTTGTTTCCTGCATGTTCTTTATTATTCCCTGACGTTATTTATTTTGTTCCCTCAGAGCAGCCATATATTAAGTAAATCTGTGCTCTCGTGGCGAAGCTGATCCCACTTCTAATATCGGGAGCGAGGATATTTTATCCAATTGTATCCTAGGCCCAAGGCACACCGAGTTCCGTCTTCATGCGTTACCCAAACAGGAGCGAATCTCCACTCCTCAACTCCGTTGACTCCACCCGCATCATATCCATCTCACTCAAGATCGTCCAATCTAGTGATCTCTTTATCTCTCAAGGGGTTTGGTAACGAAGACGGACCTGACGATTTTTATGTTAGCGAATTCAAACGATTGATTTATTTTTTCTTCAAGAAATTTGGCAGCGATGCGCATGCATAGTGTACGAAAACGAGAATAATTGTTTTCTCCAATTTTGACAATACTGGACATAAGTTTAGGTGCTGCTGGCGGCTGCGAGACCCGATATACTCTCCCCGTTGGAAGCGTGGCTTTCAACCGTGGCTTTCCTTCCCCCCGAAAGAAGCCCGCTTCGTCAATCCTCTTGGCCGCCTGAGCTTCAAAGTACGGTGGCCACAGATCGATAAAGATGCAGAGAAATTCGTTAAAGCTTGTAGATATTGCTGCCTGGTATCGCAAGACACCCGGCCAGCCCCAATGGATAAAAATCCGTTCCCCACTGGCCCGTGGATATGGGTCGCATCAGATTTGCTAGGTTCTTTACTCAACAATGAATATGTTCTGATCTTTATTAAATATTTCCCACGATATACGGAGCATAAAAAATAGCCTAAAAATAGCACACGCCAATAGGAAAAACTACAAAGAGAAAATCCAAAAGTTTGTCCTCATGTACAATGTAACCCCAATGTAACAAAAAACAACAGGGCAGCGCCTACAAAAAACCAGGCATCGGGGAGATCTACGAGCAAACTCTGGGGAAAGAAATAAAGACATAATTGAAAAATTTAAGGGAAAGTAGACAGCCGACAAAAGGAGAGGGGCAAAGGAAATCGATATTGTATATCGATAAAGTATTTTTTAAAAACGTAGTGTTCCCGAACAAATTTACAAACTTCGACAAAACGAAATTTACTGTGTTAAAAAGACAGAATAACATTGTAAAAATCGAAGGAGATGGTAGAAAACTAAGAGCTTGCATACTCGGTCGTTGTTTATGGCGTCATGCTGGCAAACACCCATTCGTTTGTAAGCATACCCTTCTGATGTCTGAATATCTGAGCATTTATCGGCGTTGGATTCGGCAGCCTTTATAAGTGCGAGATATTCTGGGGAGTGGAAGAAAGTGGATTTTATGTCGATGTAGAGGTCTGGCGCGGTGAATTCAACTTTTTGTATTGCATCCATTTCAACTCTAGACAGTGCATCTGGGACCACGTTCAGGGACCGCTGACGGTGTTCAATGGTGAATTCGAAGCCCTGTAGTTTGAGGCTCCATCTCGCTAGCCTCCCCGATAGGTCTATTTGGCCCATAAGTCATTTCAAGCTAGCATGGTCAGTTATTACTTAAAAAGGCATTCCCTTCACATAAGAACGGAATTTTCTGATGCTGAGGATTGCGGCATAGCATTCCCGTTCAGTTATACTATAATTCCTCTGTGTTTAGTTTTACGGACATGTATGCGATTGGGTGTTTGCCGCCTGCGTTTTGAAACAGGACTCCTTCCACTCCAGTGGTAGATGAATGATGAATGGCCTTTTAAAGTCTGGAGTGACAAGCACAGATGCTGCTGCCATGTCGGTCTTCAGAGACTCAAAAGCCTGAACGGCCGCTTCGGTTAAATAGAATTTCTTGACACGGTTTTTCTTAAGAGAGTCATGAGGAGAGGATGTAGTCTAATCGTAGTTCTGAATGAATCTTCGGTACCACCCAATCATGCCAAGAAACCTTAGCATTTGCTTAGCGAAACTAGGCCTAGGGAAATCTCGTATCGCCTGTATTTTGGCATGATCTGTGCGGGTGCATCCCCTTCCTACAACGTACCCCAAATATTTGGCCTGACTATAGCAAAACTTCCTGTTGTCTACATTGACGGTAAGTTTCGCAGGTTGCTAGCAATCGCTCACCTGATTTAACATTACTAGGAGTTTTGAAAAGGTAGGTGAGCAGACCAGCAGGTCATCGAGATAAACAAATACCTGCTCACATAGCGTAACCTTATCCATTAGACCGCACATTTTTTGTGCGGCGTTGCCAGCCGAATGGCATGACGGTGAATTGGTTAGTGACATTCCGGAAACTGTCTTCTCCGTCTTCTCTCTACTTTTGGGTTCTAGCGGTATTTGCAAAAGGCATCCATTAAATCAATCGCCGACTGTGGTCGACTCAGTAGGCCGTTAATGGTAATGGCGTTAACTTTTTGGGCGTCTGCACTAGGGTCACTGGGGAGCTCCAGCTGCTGTAGCTTTCTTCGATCAAGCCAAGACCTTACATGCGATCCAGTTCAGCATACACCAACTTTTGTTTTGCGGGAGATATTGGATAATGACGTTGTTATATAGGTACGCTCATTGGTTACTTCTATTCCCAAAAATCGATCCCGAAATAGAATCGCTGTGTTAGACCAGGCACCAAGGCACGCGGATTAAAAGACTGTCAACGGTCTTACCGCGGCCAGTCCCGTTAAATTTTAAGTTCCATTTATCTAGCCGAAGTTCTTTTTCCCGCATATCGGCATCATCCGACCGGCCATCCATGGTGTTGCCAATCTGATCGGTCAAGTGTCCTACCTCCTCCGGCTGGTTTTGGGGGGGTGTCTTCCGCGCTTGCACTTCGCGTTGCACGGCTCTCTTCTTGTGAGCGGTATCGGGTTACTGTCCCGGTGGTTGAATTGATGTATTTGGGTTTCTCTATTTAAGAATTGTTTTCGATGTTCTGCCTGATATGCAGCTAAATATATAACACGATCTACCCCGAAAGTTGCTGACTACAACTTCTTATAATAAGATAGGTAAGTTGGTGTGCTGTTATGCCATTAATAAGTCGCTCTTCAATCAAAACTAAGCCCCAAAAATAATAATTACCCGGAGGTCGTCGTTAAACGTTGCCCTGACATGGTTACATCCGGCCAACATGCCTCTGTCTTCCTTAGGGAACCTTTACTAGGTTTCATACGTGAACTGGCCCACCTTTTCCTGGGGAGCTATTACTAGGTTTCATATGTGAACTGGTCCACCTTTTCCTGGGGAACTTTTACTAGTTAAAAGGTGGGCCCACCTAAGACAATGTTTGTCCGAAAACGCCCTACCGCCAGTCGTCGGAAAATCAGGCTGTTTGACTTGCGGACTTCACAACCTGCTTCTGCTCTCTGACCAATACGTTCGGAATCCCCCACCCGTGGTAGCTTGACCTCTACGTTCGGAATCCACAAACGTCTTTCTATTTCCCTGGGTATCACAAACGAGGCTCTTGGATACTTGGCCTAGTACGTCGGCTGCGTGAACCAAAGTAACTAAAACGTCTCTCGCCCAAAAACGACCTGACTCCTTAGCCTAGTACGTCGGCAGCGTCGATTTTTTCGTTTTCCGGTCAATTCCTCCACCCCTTCTGTACTGGATCGAAAAACAAACGATGTACCCGCACCGCACCGCTAAATGCATTACCATTATATCTGCGCCCCTGTATGGGAGAACATGTTCTCTTTGAACTCAAACTTTTTGAACGACCTGGCTACTTGGCCTAATACGTTGGAAGCGTAAACCACCCACAAATTATATTTACGTTAATTACAAAAAACGTCAATCGGCACTTAGTTGGTTGATATTATAATAAGGAAATCTGCCATATTTTTGATTTGAGGTATTTTTAAAAATTAATTTTTCTAATGACAAAACAAAACCCCTACGATTTTAAAATATGATAAACAAACGAGTTTTAAAGTCATACCTCTATTTTTAGTCATACCTCATATATACACGTGTTCTCAGTTGGGGACTTATATTTATGCTAAATAGTAAAATAATTAATAAGCGCGCGCTGACTCTACTTAAGTCCAATATTCTATAAAAAGACAAATTAATTATGACACTATAAGACGGGAGTTATGCCTATTTAGGTGCCCTAATCTCCCAATACAGAAATCTAGTTCGTTGAACTTAATAACACTATTCCCTAATAAATACGAAAAATCCTTTCGTTGGGCGCCAATTCTGTTACGTTGGCGTATTAGTGACCGTGTCCTGGGTGAGGACCCAAAGGAGAGACATCCAATTTTCAGCACCAGGTTGACAGCGTAAGCTCGTTGATTATGGGTCGTGTGATCTTGGCAAGCCCGTAAACTCTCCAACATAACAAAAATACATTTTTAGAATTTCACTGCCCCACATGCTAAGCTGTAGCTTGATCGTAAAACGATCGGGCAATATAAACTGATGGAATTATACATACATATGCATTCGTGCGCCCATATTTTTGTAAACCGAATAATAACGTATTATACACAAGCAAACAAAAAAATACAAGAGAGAACGCTATATTCAACTTCCCCGACTATCTGATACCCGTTACTCAGCTGGTGGAAGTGCAAAGGAGAAATTTCCATACTGACAGTTTTTGGCGGTTTGTGAAAAAATATGAAAACATTTTTCAAATGTGTGGGCGTGGCAGCTTTGGGCGGTTTGTGGGCGTTAGAGTGGGCGTGGCAAACAGTTTTTTGGCATATCGATAGAAATTTACAAGACCAATACAAAAATGAAAAAATATTAAATTATTTTTCAAAAGTGTAGGAGTGGCAGTTTTGGGTGGTTTGTGGGCGTTAGAGTGGGCGTGGCAACATGAATCGACAAAGTCTATGCGTCTATGTCTCTGGAGTCTGTATGCCTAATCTCAACTTTCTAGCTTTTATAGTTCCTGAGATCTCGACGTTCATACGGACGGACAGACGGACGGACAGACGGACATGGCCAGATCTACTCGGCTATTGATCCTGATAAAGAATATATATATTTTATATGGCCGGACACGCTTCCTTCTGCCTGTTACATACTTTTCAACGAATCTAGTATACCCTTTTATTCTACGAGTAACGGGTATAAATATCTACATTCATAGGTCCCAATTTTTAAAGTACCCGAAAGAAATTTACATTAATGATGTCGATTTGTGTGCAGTAGTCTTACAAGAGGAACATCCGCTTAGTTACATTAGCTTAACGCTTAATGAACATGAAACAAACTACAGCACAATTGAAAAGGAATACTTTTCGACACTACCTACTTGAAAGACACTTTGAAATATCTAGTGATAGATAATGTTATGTTGTAGAATAGATCACATCTCGCAAAAGTTACAAAACATTATAAAAAACACATCACTTAAAAATTGTACGATATTATGACCATAGATAAAGCTGAACAATATTTTATAGACCATTTTTGCAGATTGATGCAGATTTCGAAATCATTTGGACTACTCACAAACTAACGATAAACACCAAATATACAAAAATTTTACGCAGCACGAATTTTTTGAAAAGCAAAACTAATTATGCAGAATTTAAAGAATTTATCTTGTCTACTCATGAACGACTTCTACACCCAGGCATACAACAAGCTATTTAACTTTTCGGGGACACTTACTATTTTCCAAATAGCCAGCTTTTTTATCCAGAATATAATAAATTAATGTAGTATTTGCAATCTGGCAAAAACAGTGCACTTTTACACACCAATGCCCATGAAAACCACTGAAGGCCGTCTGTCTGTCCGTATAAACGTTGTGATTTCAGGAACTATAAAAGCTAGAAAGTTGAAATTACGCATGCAGACTTCAAAGCCGTAGACGCAGCGCACGCTTATTGACCCATGCTGCCAGTTTTGGCACTGTTAGGGTTTTCAAAGGAGCCACTCGAGAGTTTGGAAAAAGTAAGTGCCTGCTGCGTGATTGTCCCCGACATATAGACAGGCTTCATAAACTTCAATGCCGTCATCGTAAAAACCATTAATCTCTAATTTAGAGAGTATGCCGAATGTGTGTAAAACTACTGCAAATATCTTGTCATTCGGAATCTTGCGTCAATGGACGGCTTTCTTTCAAAGACAGCTTTTCCTTGCACAGAAGCTGAAGAAAAACTTTGACTTTGTGATTACTCGGCAAACCAAACCAAGAAATCATAAATACTGAAATTGAGGATTAAATGACATTCAGTCAAGGCAAGGCCTTGCTGGTGACTAAAGGGTTGAAAATAAGAATAACAGCTGATCATACACGGGGTCCCAGACGAGGCCTAGCGTTTTTGGAAAATCGCTTCCGTCGTCAAACTTTAAGGTTCCTGGTACATTTGAACAGCACTTCCTTAGTTTAAAATTGCTTCTGTACAAGGGTGCCGACGTCTGCTGCATTACAAGTATGTTGATGGCTTTTCTTTGGAGCTGGCGATATCAAATCATCAACATAAAAGTCCCGGCGAGAAATCTCAGCACCCACTGGAAATGTCGCCTCCTCATCCATGCATCGACTTTACAGCTAGGTAGGAATTAGGCTTCGTGCCATGCATAACAGTATCCCGCTTAACCATGCACAGATCATCTTAAGGAGACTTTGTCTACATAATGCACTGGGAGTGGCTATCCTCAGGTGAAACCCTGACTCACCGGTATATGTGAAAGATGTCTCATGGGATTGCAACTGAATATATTTTACAGATGTCTCATGTGATTGCAACTGGATGCGAGCGAAATCTGAAATTGTTTTGCCTGAATTACTGGTCCAGCCATCGGAACATTGTTTAAGGGGTCTTTTATGACGCAATGATGAGGCAAAAAATACCGACAGGAACTAGAATCTTCTGCCGGAACTGCTGACATATGTCTCATATGCAAGTACTCTTTAATAATTGCCTTGTATTGGGCCTTGACGGCTGGACGATGGTCTAATTATACCCGTTACTCGTAGAGTAAAAGGGTATACTAGATTCGTTGAAAAGTATGTAACAGGCATAGAGAAGCGCTTCCGACCATATAAAGTATATATATTCTTGATCAGGATCAATAGCCGAGTCGATTTGTTTGTCCGTCCGTCTGTCTGTCCGTATGAACGTCGAGATCTCAGGAACTACAATAGCTAGAAAGTTGAGATTAAGCATACATGCTGCCACGCCCACTCTAACGCCCACAAACCGCCAAAAACTGCCTCGCCCACACTTTTATAAAATGTTTTAATATTTTTTCAAATTATATTTACGTTAATTACAAAAAACGTCAATCGGCACTTAGTTGGTTGATATTATAATAAGGAAATCTGCCATATTTTTGATTTGAGGTATTTTTAAAAATTAATTTTTCTAATGACAAAACAAAACCCCTACGATTTTAAAATATGATAAACAAACGAGTTTTAAAGTCATACCTCTATTTTTAGTCATACCTCATATATACACGTGTTCTCAGTTGGGGACTTATATTTATGCTAAATAGTAAAATAATTAATAAGCGCGCGCTGACTCTACTTAAGTCCAATATTCTATAAAAAGACAAATTAATTATGACACTATAAGACGGGAGTTATGCCTATTTAGGTGCCCTAATCTCCCAATACAGAAATCTAGTTCGTTGAACTTAATAACACTATTCCCTAATAAATACGAAAAATCCTTTCGTTGGGCGCCAATTCTGTTACGTTGGCGTATTAGTGACCGTGTCCTGGGTGAGGACCCAAAGGAGAGACATCCAATTTTCAGCACCAGGTTGACAGCGTAAGCTCGTTGATTATGGGTCGTGTGTTCTTGGCAAGCCCGTAAACTCTCCAACATAACAAAAATACATTTTTAGAATTTCACTGCCCCACATGCTAAGCTGTAGCTTGATCGTAAAACGATCGGGCAATATAAACTGATGGAATTATACATACATATACATTCGTGCGCCCATATTTTTGTAAACCGAATAATAACGTATTATACACAAGCAAACAAAAAAATACAAGAGAGAACGCTATATTCAACTTCCCCGACTATCTGATACCCGTTACTCAGCTGGTGGAAGTGCAAAGGAGAAATTTCCATACTGACAGTTTTTGGCGGTTTGTGAAAAAATATGAAAACATTTTTCAAAAGTGTGGGCGTGGCAGCTTTGGGCGAATTGTGGGCGTTAGAGTGGGCGTGGCAAACAGTTTTTTGGCATATCGATAGAAATTTACAAGACCAATACAAAAATGAAAAAATATTAAATTATTTTTCAAAAGTGTAGGAGTGGCAGTTTTGGGTGGTTTGTGGGCGTTAGAGTGGGCGTGGCAACATGAATCGACAAAGTCTATGCGTCTATGTCTCTGGAGTCTGTATGCCTAATCTCAACTTTCTAGCTTTTATAGTTCCTGAGATCTCGACGTTCATACGGACGGACAGACGGACGGACAGACGGACATGGCCAGATCTACTCGGCTATTGATCCTGATAAAGACTATATATATATTTTATATGGCCGGACACGCTTCCTTCTTCCTGTTACATACTTTTCAACGAATCTAGTATACCCTTTTATTCTACGAGTAACGGGTATAAATATCTACATTCATAGGTCCCAATTTTTAAAGTACCCGAAAGAAATTTACATTAATGATGTCGATTTGTGTGCAGTAGTCTTACAAGAGGAACATCCGCTTAGTTACATTAGCTTAACGCTTAATGAACATGAAACAAACTACAGCACAATTGAAAAGGAATACTTTTCGACACTACCTACTTGAAAGACACTTTGAAATATCTAGTGATAGATAATGTTATGTTGTAGAATAGATCACATCTCGCAAAAGTTACAAAACATTATAAAAAACACATCACTTAAAAATTGTACGATATTATGACCATAGATAAAGCTGAACAATATTTTATAGACCATTTTTGCAGATTGATGCAGATTTCGAAATCATTTGGACTACTCACAAACTAACGATAAACACCAAATATACAAAAATTTTACGCAGCACGAATTTTTTGAAAAGCAAAACTAATTATGCAGAATTTAAAGAATTTATCTTGTCTACTCATGAACGACCCAGGCATACAACAAGCTATTTAACTTTTCGGGGACACTTACTATTTTCCAAATAGCCAGCTTTTTTATCCAGAATATAATAAATTAATGTAGTATTTGCAATCTGGCAAAAACAGTGCACTTTTACACACCAATGCCCATGAAAACCACTGAAGGCCGTCTGTCTGTCCGTATAAACGTTGTGATTTCAGGAACTATAAAAGCTAGAAAGTTGAAATTACGCATGCAGACTTCAAAGCCGTAGACGCAGCGCACGCTTATTGACCCATGCTGCCAGTTTTGGCACTGTTAGGGTTTTCAAAGGAGCCACTCGAGAGTTTGGAAAAAGTAAGTGCCTGCTGCGTGATTGTCCCCGACATATAGACAGGCTTCATAAACTTCAATGCCGTCATCGTAAAAACCATTAATCTCTAATTTAGAGAGTATGCCGAATGTGTGTAAAACTACTGCAAATATCTTGTCATTCGGAATCTTGCGTCAATGGACGGCTTTCTTTCAAAGACAGCTTTTCCTTGCACAGAAGCTGAAGAAAAACTTTGACTTTGTGATTACTCGGCAAACCAAACCAAGAAATCATAAATACTGAAATTGAGGATTAAATGACATTCAGTCAAGGCAAGGCCTTGCTGGCGACTAAAGGGTTGAAAATAAGAATAACAGCTGATCATACACGGGGTCCCAGACGAGGCCTAGCGTTTTTGGAAAATCGCTTCCGTCGTCAAACTTTAAGGTTCCTGGTACATTTGAACAGCACTTCCTTAGTTTAAAATTGCTTCTGTACAAGGGTGCCGACGTCTGCTGCATTACAAGTATGTTGATGGCTTTTCTTTGGAGCTGGCGATATCAAATCATCAACATAAAAGTCCCGGCGAGAAATCTCAGCACCCACTGGAAATGTCGCCTCCTCATCCATGCATCGACTTTATAGCTAGGTAGGAATTAGGCTTCGTGCCATGCATAACAGTATCCCGCTTAACCATGCACAGATCATCTTAAGGAGACTTTGTCTACATAATGCACTGGGAGTGGCTATCCTCAGGTGAAACCCTGACTCACCGGTATATGTGAAAGATGTCTCATGGGATTGCAACTGAATATATTTTACAGATGTCTCATGTGATTGCAACTGGATGCGAGCGAAATCTGAAATTGTTTTGCCTGAATTACTGGTCCAGCCATCGGAACATTGTTTAAGGGGTCTTTTATGACGCAATGATGAGGCAAAAAATACCGACAGGAACTAGAATCTTCTGCCGGAACTGCTGACATATGTCTCATATGCAAGTACTCTTTAATAATTGCCTTGTATTGGGCCTTGACGGCTGGACGATGGTCTAATTATACCCGTTACTCGTAGAGTAAAAGGGTATACTAGATTCGTTGAAAAGTATGTAACAGGCAGAGAGAAGCGCTTCCGACCATATAAAGTATATATATTCTTGATCAGGATCAATAGCCGAGTCGATTTGTCTGTCCGTCCGTCTGTCTGTCCGTATGAACGTCGAGATCTCAGGAACTACAATAGCTAGAAAGTTGAGATTAAGCATACATGCTGCCACGCCCACTCTAACGCCCACAAACCGCCAAAAACTGCCTCGCCCACACTTTTAAAAAATGTTTTAATATTTTTTCATTTTTGTATTGGTGTTGTAAATTTCTATCGATTTGTCAAAAAACTTTTTGCCACGCCCACTCTAACGCCCACAAACCGCCCAAAGCTGCCACTCCGATATAAAGTCTTGACATTAAAGCGACTGCAGCCTCCGGAAACACTGACAAACAATAACAGCAGTGATGGAATTCAGTTTCGGAGGTTCGAGATCGCGTTGCTTAGTTAGCAACGCTGCAACGTGGATTTTCTCTTTGGAATTAAACTTTTGAAGGATGTGTTCTCCATATGCTCCTTCCATGGCCTGACTCTCCGGATCCAGATTTAGGATAAGTACTTGGGCGATAATGCATAGCGCAAATATGACCGTTAAATAATAATATTAACATTTGTGAGGTCAGGATGCATTTGCGAGGCGCGCTTTAAAATTTCCCCGAACTGAGGATTTAAAGCGTTAAAAGCACATCATTAAATTTGTCACTCAAATTACTTATTTTAAATTTTGTACAAATCAAGTTCTGCAGGCTTGCTGAAAATTTTCCTAAATGTTTGTTGTATCTCATTGATCAGCTTCAAACTTACATCAAGAACGGAATTGTCAAACGAAGTTAACGCAGAACTTGACAAGGAAACCGAAATTCGTTCCACTATATTAATTGTGTGCTTAGTTCTTAAAAAAGTCACCCTGTTTGCATCAGCGGTAACGTTTCCCGACTTTTTAGCAGCCTTGGTAATAGCAGCAACATATACCGGCGGAACAGCGACTCGAAATATAGCGGGAAGATGAGCCCAAAGAAGAAAAGCGAAAGCTTTCGTTATTTCGCTACGTACGCGCTATATAACTTTTTATGTATAGGCACTCTAGAGTATCCAACAGAATTACTTTTAATGTTTACTGCTTTTAATATTGTGTATTGAAGACACAAATTGATGTTTAACTAAATAAAGAATTTAACAGCTTTGTGTGATTTGCACTATATATTGTTTATGTACAAATCACGACGGGGTCACCAAACTGTTGAGCTAATACGTTTTTTTATTAGATATTTTTGCGAAACAAAAAGCCGTTTTAGTTTCTAGCGATTTCGAACAAATATAGTTTATTTCCTTTAGCAGAGTTTAGCATCGATTTGCGAGTTACGTATATGTAAGTTCGAGAGTGGTTGTTGTAGAGTTGCTCGGTCGCCTGTGCCTTGGAGTTTTGGTATTTTTCAAAGTGTTTTATATTTGATTGGAAATAAAATGTCTGTTCGATTTGAGTTTATTTGAATTTATATTGTGTATTCCCTCGTTATTCTCGACGCAAAAAGATTTTTGGCAAATCAATAGAAATTTACAAGGCTAATTCAAAAATGAAAAAATATCAAAACATTTTTCAAAAGTGTGGGCGTGGCTTTGGGCGGTTTGTGGTCGTTATTCATTCGCGATCGAGCTCTGCTAGAGAGCAGACGTGCATCTAGCCGCGGAACTTTTTGACATTATTTCTTTCGCATCGTTTTCTTTTGCGTCGTTTCCTTTGCGTCGATATTCTCGTCTGCCTAGTGCTCGAGCACATTTATTTGCGACATCGTGGCGCGCGGTGTCCGCTATCTTTCTAAGAAAACCACAACAAACGCAAAAGTTTCCAGAAAGGCGTTGCAAGCCCTTGGGCAAGCTGTATACTTTGCTCTTGCTCTTGGAAGCGAGAATTCACAATAAAGAGAATTTCAACAAACAATTTCACAACTAATGCTGACAAGTTTAAGCTTGCAAAAACCATGGAAGATATTAATTTTTCTGGACAGGCTAACTGTAGTGTTACTGATCAGCAGAGTATGGAGCAAATAGCTGGCGCTACTCCAGCAGAGCTTAGGACTCAACTATTAAACGAATTTAACCATAAGTGGTCAATTTCTGAAGCAAATAAATTCCCCACTGCAACTATCGCTTGCACAACTACAGCTGTTACGTTTACGCTGGCGTCGTCTATGACAACCAGTAGCGTTACCACATCCTTAACTGGCGGAGTTACTTCAGTCGGCAAACATGATAGTTGACGAAAGTTCAGATTCAACTTTTTGCCCTTTTCAGCCCGCGTATGTATCGGTGGCTCCAGTTAAGAAGAAGAACCAAAATTCGGTAACTAAAACGATCAAGAAAAGAAAGGCACAGACCGTCCCTGTCGCCAAAGCTCTGCCAAAATCGGCTACCTCCAGCAACCGTTTTTCCGTTCTAGCTCAGGATGAGATGGAAATTGATAACTTAGCTGCCGCTCATATTGAAACCGTAGCCCAAACTCAAGCTGCCTCAAATCCAACCTCCCGGACAGATCAGTCACAAACAACCAACAATCCGTTGAAGACAAAAAGGCCTTCTCTAATATGTGTGCCTTCCTGTAATAATATTGATGCCCTTGACCAAGCGTTGTGTACAGTTATCAGCCTGTCTTCGTATTCTTTCAAAATGTTCAGATCTGGCGTAACAAGAATACTTACTGCCGACCCTGCAGCCTATAGGGCAACCGTCAAAGTACTAACTGATAACAACTGTCAGTTCTGGCATCACCAACTCGATGAGGAAAAACCTTTTCGTCTAGTAGTTCGAAAAATCAACCCAACTGTTGGTACAGAGCGAGTTAAAAATGCCTCTATCGACTTTGGACATGAAGTATTAAATATTCATTGCCCAAGAAAGCCAGACTGGTCAAATGCATCTCCTAGTCAGGATACTCTTGAAGACATACGTACACGACAAGCATGCTTCTTCGTTAATCTCAAAAAGGCTCCTAATAACATGGATCCTTTAAAAATTTCAAAAATTGGCCCCCACAATCTTATAGTGGAAGGGGCCAGAAAAAATAGGGAGCTTGTACAATGTTTTAGATGTCAAGATTTTGGGCACACGAAAAATTATGGTTTAAAGCGCCCAGTCTGTGGAAAATGTGGTGGTGAGCACCCTACCAACAAGGACTGCAACATTATCTCACCAGAGGCCTGTAAATGTGCTAACTGTGGGGAGGATCACCCAGCTAGCTATAAAGGATGCAAAGTTCGACAGCAAAAAATGAAGGCTCTTAAACCAGAATCACGTTTCCCACCACTTACAACAGCCAATGAGCACTTGTCCTCCATCCATCAAAACTTCAGTGCTGCTCATGCAAGAGACAGGTTTTCTCAAGCACAAGGTATTCAAAGAGTGCCTACGTTTGCTGACATTCTCAGAGAGCCACGAAATGACTCGCAGATCCCTCTGATGACAACTAGAAACCTCGGACGTACTCAACATGTTCCTCAGAGAGATTTGCCAACTAATTATTCAAATTCATCTGAACATCTAACTGTTAACGCTAACACAATAAATAAACTTGAAGATGCTTTGGTTAGCCTCTCCTCAAAAGTTGAACAGCTTTCCACATTGTTTACCCAATCGGCTGAATCCATTAACTCCTTGAGCATCTTGATCACCAAACTCTTAGTTAAGCTAACATGATGCAGCAGGATATTCGCCTCGGATTATGGAACGCACGGGGAATCGAGAGAAGCACAAATGAGCTTCATCTTTTCCTCTCTGCCAATCGCATAAATGTTATGCTCATCACAGAAACTCATTTTCAAGGTCAAAGACGAATCTACATTCCAGGTTTTGTCTGCCACAAAGTTGATCATCCCTTGGGTGGTCGTCAGGGAGGAGCTGCCATCTTGGTCAGACATGATTTGGAGCACCACAAATTGGACGAAGCATCATCTACAAACATTCAGCTTGTCCAAATTCGTCTATTAACATCAACTGGACCTATCACAGTGGCTGCAGCTTATCTTCCCCCCAGGATGAGCTGGACGGCTATTGACTTTGAAATTATGCTTCAACTATTGGGTAGCAAATTTATCCTTGGAGGTGATTTTAATGCAAAGCATCCATGGTGGGGAAACCAAAGAACATGCACGCGTGGTAAACGACTACATGAAGCTATATGTAGTTCCACATACCAAATACTAGCTACTGGAAATCCGAGCTTTTACTCCTATAACACGCAATTAAATCCCTCAGCCCTGGACTTTTTTGTGACAAATGGTATAGCACAAAACAGAACATCTGTGGAGAATATCTACGAGCTGTCATCAGACCATATTCCGATTGTGGCCACACTGTTTGAAGCACCTCAACATTAAAAAGTTTCAAAATGAGCTCGAAAAGTCCGTCTTGCTTAACTTAGAAATCAACTCGACTGAGGATGTTGATCACGCTATTGACGTTTTAATGGCCAAAATTTAAACTGCCGGAATTGTCGCTGCTCCCTCTAATGCGCATCGCCCTCACGCTCGTCCTCCTAGCCTATCATCTGCTGCTGCTGCGCTACTAAACCTTAGACTAGATAGGATCTTCAAACGGCTGGCGAATCGTTTGCATAAAGTCTTGGCTGTTGACAAGCAAAATGAGATCGATAAGCAAATGGATAGTTTAAGCCCAGACGCTTCAACCAATTACGCTCTATTTAAGATCACCAGGCGATCAGCCCTTACAGTTGCAGCTCCCTTGTAAGCCTGTTATACTAAGTGAGGTCAAAGAATTGGTGTCCGAGCTAAACAACAAAAAGGCGCCTGGTGAAGACGGGCTCGAAAACAGGACACTCAAGTTGCTGCCCACCAAGGCCCTCCTGTTTATCACACTGATCTTTAACTGCTGCCTAAGACTCAGCTATTTCCCAAAGGCCTGGAAAAATGCAGCAGTTACAATGATTCACCAGCCAGACAAGCCACCATCGGAAGTTGACTCGTATAGGCCCATTAGCCTATTACCAGCCCGTGCCAAAATGCTTGAACGAATTATTCTTACTCGCATCCTAAGCACCCCAGCAGTACAGGATGTTCTTCCCGATTACCAGTTTGGTTTTAGAAAACAGCACGGCACCCCGGAACAGCTCAACCGAGTTGTTAACTTCGTTCTGGAGGCAGTTGAGACCAGAGAATACGCGGCTGCTGTCTTTCTTGACATAAGACAAGCATTCGATAGTGTTTGGCATGCGGGTTTGCTATATAAGCTAAAACAAATTATTTCTCCACAGCTTTTCCTTCTTTCAAAAAGCTTTCTGGTGGACCGCAGCTTTTCGGTACTAGTTGATGGGCATGCTTCCGATAGAAAACCTATTACAATCGGCGTTCCTCAGGGTAGCGTTTTAGGCCCAACGTTTTACTCGCTCTTCACCTCAGATATGCCTTCGATATCCTGCCTTGAACCCGAATTTCAAAATAATGCCCTCCTTGCCACTTTTGCAGACAATACGGCTATCATAACCAGGAGTCCTTCCGAAATTGAGGCTACTGAAATTCTTAGAGCTACCTGGACCAGTATTCCAACTGGGCTAATAATTGGAATATTGGCATTAACAGCTCCAAATGTGTTAATGTGACGTTTTCGAACAGGCGTAACAACTGTCCCGGAGTGACCTTGCAAAATGTCACCCTTGTGCACAAAGCATTCCACAAATATCTTGGACTGGTTTTGGATCGACGCCTCACATTTAGCCGCCACACTACCATGGTGAAGCAGGCTTTGATCTCAAAAGCTAGACGAATGGACTGGCTACACAGACAGCGTAAACTCTCGCTACTCAATAAAGTGAGGATATACAAAAGTATCCTTGCTCCAGTCTGGATGCATGGTATCCAAATCTATGGGATAGCTGCCAAGTCCCATTTGGCGAAAATTCGCGTAGCACAAGCAAAGATTTTGCGTAGGATTTCAAATTCCCCGTGGTATCTGAGGAAAAGGAACATTGAACGTGACCTGAAAGTTACTCCCATTGGCGACGCTATCAATAAAATATCTGAAAGAAACGGAAATCGGCTCCGATGCCATCCTAACCAACTAGCCAGCTGTTTATCTACCCCACGTGTCCCTGTACATCGTCGCAGAAAAGGTTCACTGAGGAGATTCCCCATTGATCTCACATATCGAAAAATATCATAAAATAATTCTATAGGAAATAAAAATAAAATTAGTTCTAAGATATAATAAATGTTAGATTAAGCGCCCCATTTTGTAATTAATTTGATCAAGTTGTCTATAGTTATAATGGTAGCAATAAGCAAATTTAAAATCCAATTAATAAATAGATATCAATATAAAAAAAATAAAAAAAAGTGGTCGTTATAGTGGGCGTGGCAAAAAGCTTTTTGACAAATCGATAGAAATTTACAAGGCTAATACAAAAATGAAAAAATATCAAAACATTTTTCAAAAGTGTGGGCGTGGCAGCTTTGGGCGGTTTGTGGGCGTTAGAGTGGGCGTGGCAACATGAATCAACAAACTTGCGCTGCGTCTATGTCTCTGGAGTCTGTATGCCTAGTCTCAACTTTCTAGCTTTTGTAGTACCTGAGATCACAGCGTTCATACGGACGGACAGACAGACAAACAGACGGACATGGTCATATTGACTCGGCTATTGATTCTGATCAAGAATATATATACTTTATATGGTCGGAAACGCTTCCTTCTGCCTGTTACATACTTTTCAACGAATCTAGAATACCCTTTTACTCTAGGAGTAACGGGTATAACTAAGTAAATGTCGTCTATCTCGATATATATATATGTATATATGTACGTTGGTATGAATATTTTTTTGCGGCACGCTTCGGCCGCTATCTGGTTCTCGGATTACTTGAATTTTGCACTTGTTTGTTGTCTTTGCTAAAATCCACATAAAACTTATTCTTTGTTTGGTTTTCCCGGCTTTTATATTTTGTTCGGTAGTAGGCAAGTGCGTTTTAATTGACGGATTGTTTGCGGTGCAAACTGCACCGGCGAACACCCAGCTTCCTCACCCGATTGTCCACAATATCAAACACAAAAAACAACTTCTTTACCTCAAAACAAGCAAAAAAAATGCAATTTTCGTGAAGCAGTTTTCCGAAAACAACAACTAACTCCACGCTTACCTACTCGACCGTCGCAAACAAAAACCCACCTTCCGCTGTTCTTATCACAAAAACCAAAAACCCAGACACGATTACGAACAACGACCTGCCCACAAGCTCGACAAAAGTTCCAACATCTCTTTTACCAACGCATTCCTCGTCTCGTGCCAACACTTTGAATCCCGAAGAAAATCTAACTACCTTACCAAGTTCCTCTGCCTAAAATGATATCTCTTACTTAAGCTCAACAAGTAAACTGAAAATATGTACGGAACGATTTCGCAAACTCATACACACCTCAAATAAATGAGAATATTCAATAAAATTTAATCATGACAATTACTATTTTAGAATGGAACATCCACGGTATTTTTAATAATTACAATGAACTGACAATACTTATAGAGACCACGCACCCGATAATGTATTTTTGCAGGTAACCCACCTTCCTTGCAATTTCACAAATTTTATTTGCCCCAACAGGGTATGAATATTGTTAATGCTTACATTCCATCATGTCTTATTTTTTCATCGTCTGACATATCAGAAATTTTACAAAATCCTTATGGATCCATAATACTCGTCGGTGACCTAAACTCGTGGAGTCCTCTATTTGGGCTCGAGGCGCACAACCACAAGGGGTAACAAAATCGAAAGCGTAATACTGAAAAACAGCCTACAAACAGTTCCCCGACTCACCTTTCAACTCACAACACCTTCACTCACATTAATATCTCGCTGATATCTCCACAGATATCCCATAGGTGGAGCTGGTCTATATCAGATAACCTCCATGGAAGTGACCACTTTCCCATAATCATCCCCATAAGAACACCCACCCGCACCGATAATACTTTACCCCTCCCTAAATACAAGATAGACCTAGAAAACTAGAATCGCTTTAATGAAAATTGCAAAATATTAGCAGCAAAATGGACTGACGGTTGCTTAAATCAGCAAGTCGCACAAATAACGAAAGTCATTCGAGCAGCTGCAAACTGCAGCATTCCCCAAACGAAAAGAGTGATCCACAAAGCCAAAAAGCCGTGGTGAAACGCTTCAACAGCTTAGGGACCAAAAGCAGTGCTTTTTCTCGTCCTACAAAGCCAATATGAATGATATAAACCTTATCAAATACAAAAAAACATTTCGAAAAAAACCAGTACTTTCGTCCAAGCGTAACTCCCTTGAAGAATTTATTTCCAAAATCTCCCCATTATCCTCCAGAAAAAAAGTCTGGTCCGATATAAAAAGCCTAGCCCGCACCGTTCAAATATATAAAATCCAACTAAGGTACACTAACTAGATCTCTTAATATCGCCGAAGAGTTTGCCTTATCTTTGTCTGAATACTCTTCTGACCAAAATTTTTTAATAGAGTATATACGAGAAAAAAATCGGTATCTTTCAGTGCCCTATCTCATCGATTCTTTTTCCCCATCCGCTACGTTTTTAGATTCCAAATTAAAATTGCTTGAAATAGAAAATTCAGTAGCAAAAGCAAAAAGAAAAATCCCTGTGGCCGACGAAGTATGCTAACTACATCAATCAAATTTACCTCCCCCTGCCCAAGCCCAGGAGGTCCTTTAAATCGCCAGCACATTGGGGTTCCAAACAGCCAAACATAAGTCTTCAAATCTACAATGCTCCTAAAAAGTAACCTTTTTTTAGTGCACAAAAAGATCTTGGTAAGAAAACCTGGATTTACTCCAATGGTTTCAAAGTCACCGACTCAACCACGTTTGCGGTCGTTAACTGCAACCGTAAAATAATTGCAGGAGGTAGGCTCCCGTCGTACAACTGCATATTCACAGGAGAAGTTTTCGCCTTTCTCAAAGAATGCCAGTTCACCTCCAAAACCGCTGGTAAATCTGTTATATGCACAGACAGCCTCTCCTCTCTTTCCGCTATACGCAACTGGAATAACAATGACCCCACGTGAAGGAATTCATGGAAATGAACTCGCTGACAAAGCCACCCTAGAGATGAGACTTACACCATCAATCCTTTTCACTCCGTTTAACTGCAAGGATATGCAAAGTCGATTTCAGCTATACATTAAAGAAAAGAAACTCTCGAAATGGGCACTCATTATTATAAACCCAAATTGCATCATGTTTAAGCCACCACTTCATCCTCGGGCACACACAATTCACACATCAACACCTACTGACGGAAACATGCCAACTATGCGGGAACGAGCACACTGTTGACTATATTCTGAACGCCTAAAACCGATTGCACTCAATTAGATGTTTACTCATTGGTACACATAGTCATAGTTAAGTAGCCCCTCTTTTGAAAATATCTTAAAAATTAAAAAAATTGTCCAAAAATCCATAATTGGTCCAAAACACATACGATTCGTGCCGAAGGCCCCGTAGCTAGTACTCTTTAATTTTATTAGGTTTAGTATTGTATACTAGATTTAATTTTATTAAATAAATAAATCTAACCCTTAAAGTATACTTGGGGATTAATAAAGTTTCTGAACCGCTCTCCACGTACTAATCCCAGTTTTGAATTATCCGATATTACATATGGATAATGTAAATGTAAAGGATTACATTTTTTGAAACGCTTTTCATTTTTTAGACTTAGCTCTAAATTATTCGATATACACATGGGTTCTGATTAAGATTTTCGTAACTGTCTCCACTAAGTAAACCCAACTCTGAATTATCGGATTATCTAACCTTAACCGGTTATATTAATACATTTCAATAAAAAAAAAGCATAGTAGAATCGGCGTTTAAACAATTTTCGCTTAATTTTGGGTGCCGGTAAAACTCAGTTTTAAAGTGTGTTCTGGGTTTTTTTTTTTTTTTTTTTTTTACTTCACTTTTATTGTATGTTCAGCGCTACCAGCTTGCATCCCCATTTGACTTTGCTGGATATGCAAGGTCGCATTAATGTGTTCTGTAAGCTTATCCAACAGTGTTCTTTGTTGCGAACCTACGACTGATTTAATAACGTTAATAATTTCCTGCTTATCCATGCCATTGGATGGATCTTGTATAGGTCTAGATGTTTCTAAGGGTTCACCCCCATTTCTTTGCATGGATCTGGTAGTAACGCCCTTTCTTCGGCCTCGGCCTCTGCCTCGCCTTGGCTCGGTTCCTTCTAATGAGAGACGTTCTCCATTTGAATCTCCTGCCTCAGACGGTATATTTCCTACAACAGCGCGTTCAGACTGTTCTGCATTAGTCAATTCGGTCTGCAGATCTACATTATCGACCGTAAGTAGTTCTGTAGTACAGAGAGCGCGACAAGTAGGACAAGCTGGAGAGCTTCTAAGCCAATTTGTCAAGCACGCATGGTGGAAGGAATGTTTGCACGGGGTTGTTGCAACCAACTGGCTTTTCTCGAGGTTGATAAATTGACATTTACTAATCAAAATACCAAGCACAATCGACCAATAAATTCCAAATTTTACTGTTGCCCACAGGCTTGTAAGCAAAAGGTTGAAAGCCAAATACAAGATATACAATAGCCCTTTTCACAAGTTACGTCTGTCGTCTCGGAGTAGAAAATCAGAATGATCGCGTGTTCGCTGTACATTTTGTCAAAGGCGCGAGCCTAGCGAGCTTTAACGGGACCTTTCCAGGCTATGAGAGCGACGACTAAGGTGCGAAAGGGACAACTAGAACTTACAGCTTCTGTCTTTGAGAGTTGTTGTGAGCTTTCAATTAACCCTAGTAGGCCGAAAAGTGGTCTCGTCTAGATTTGTACCGATGATAATAATTTTGGTTTAATTTTTTTTTCTCTGCTTATTTTCTGGTACACTGGCCACTACAACCACAGATTATGTTCCTAAGTTTCGACGGGAATCGTAATCTGAAAAAGGAGAGTGTACTACCTTGTTTGTAAGTCTTTTACGTGGTATACGCCCATTTTCTTTCCATTTTCACCAGATAACTCATAATATGCTGGACTGAGTTTTCCAGCTACTGTTGCTGTTACGAACAGCTATTGTTGCTGTTACGAACACTTTAGCTAGTTTATGGCTGAATTTCTTGCTAGCGTTGCTTTGCGAAAAGTTTCGAACATAAACTTGATCTCCAACTTTAAATTGTATATTTCTACTTCTCAAGTTATATATTTTAGCGTTGGCTTCGTGCGATTTGGCAGTGTTCAGCTGTGCTGTGTATCTGGCCATTTGTAATGCATTTGGATACATTATTCTAGAATCGTCTGAAATCAAATTAAGTTTTCTGAGCAGTTCGTAGTCCTTACCATTCAAGATCATGTTTTGACCGAACGTCAGAAAGTATGGTGAATATCCTGTCGTGGTGTGTAAACAAGATCGAAGAGCTCCATTTATCTCATTCAAATTCTGATCCCAGGTTGTATGATCTGTTCCCACATAAGCACGAATTGCCGCTAAAATCGAACGATTTAATCTCTCGCTTGCGTTAATTTGCGGAGAGTAAACAGCCGTGCATATATGCTTAATTGAATATCGGGTTAGAAACGATTCAAAGAATCCTGACCGAAACTGAGATCCATTGTCAGTTAATATCGACTCTGGTACTCCGAATGTAAACAAAATTTAATTTTCCAACTATTCACATATCTTGGCAGATGTAAATTTCTTTAAGGGACAGAGGAAATGGAACTTAGTAAATTGATCCACTATGACCAACAATCCTATATTACCTGATTTCGAACGAGGGTATGGACCTAACAAATCCATATACAGTCGTTGGAATGGTCTCTCTGTTTGCCTAGGTTTTCCCATCGGAGGACGAAGAACTATGTTCGGACTCTTAGTTTGCTTACAGGCCGAACAGCTTGTTGAAGAACACTTTGGGTTAACTTTGAAGGTACCCAAAGTTTCCACAAACTATCGTCTGACTCCGTTTCGTTAGCAACAGCTTCAGTTCTTTTGTAGACATATCCGTCAGTCACTTTAAGATCAGGGAGTTTTTCTTGGTTTGCACGAATGCGATCAATCAGGTCTAAATACTCAAACGAGCGAAACTCTTCCGATTCCAAATCGATAATCGGACCTAATTCTTCTTCAGCAATGACATTTTGAGAACCCTTGCGGTGTTCTATGCGAAAATCAAAACCTTGCAATTGAATAGCCCATCGGGCAAGTCTTCCTGACAAATTTTTTTGACGCATGAGCCACTGAAGTGCTGCATGGTCCGTAACTACCAAGAAGTCTTGACCCTCGATGTACGCACGGAACTTCTTTATTCCCTTAATAACAGCCAAACATTCCAGTTCGGTTACGGAATAGTTCCTTTGTGCTTTGGATAACATGCATGACATGTATCCGATTGGCATTTCAAATCTTTCCTCATTTCTTTGGGCGAGGACGCAACCCAAACCAAATGAACTAGCATCACACAACAAAACGAATGGCTTCGAGAAATTTGGTGTTACCAGGATGGGAGCGGTTGTTAATCTATGTTTCAATTCCTCAAAGGCATTCTTAGCAGCGATATCCCAGACTAATGCGGTTTTATTCTTCTTAATCATTTCTGTCAGGGGATAACATACTGTTGCATAATTATCTACAAATCTACGATACCATCCGGATAAACCTAAGAACCGACGGAGTTGTTTCACTGTTGTTGGGAGCGGAAACTCATTGATAGCCTGAATTTTTGATGGATCGGTCTTGATCTGTCCGTCAGAAATTAAAAATCCAAGGTATTTTATTTCTCTCATGCAGAACTTAGATTTTTCTACATTAATTGTTATGTTGGCCTTTCGTAAACAGAGTGCTATTTCTTGCAACAGAACCAAGTGCGAATCAAAGTCAACTGATAGGACTAATAAGTCATCAAGATATAACGGGTGTTTTTTTTAGAGGTATAGAACTTTAAGTTGGCATTACTGTTCAAGATGGCGACCGATTTAACAGCTGTCAAGTGATTTATTCTCAGTTTGGTTTGGCAATTCGTCATGCGTGCTTACAAAATCCAACTCGTGCAAGAATTGAAACCAAACGATCATCAAGCAAGGCGTAGATTCGTCGAATGGGCCCAAAACGAGATTGCTGTTGTTCCCGATTTTTCATAAGCCTCCAAGATCTTGTGATTTAACACCGCTAGACTACTTTTTGTGGGGCTATGTAAAGTCATTGGTCTATGCGGATAAGCCACAAACGCTAAACCATTTGGAAGACAACATTCGCCGTGTTATTGCCGATATACGGCCAAATGTTGGAAAAAGTCATTGCAAATTGGACGTCCAGATTGGACTACATCCGAGCCAGCCGTGGCGGCCATATGCCAGAAATCATATTTAAAATGTAATGCCACAAGATTATCTTTCATGTCAATAAAATTCATGTCAATCGAATAATCCATCGTTGTTTTATTGCAATTTAAAGTTCTATACCTCTAAAAAAAACACCCTATACAAAAACTCGGTTTCGAAGATGGGCTGGTATGACATGATCCATTAACCGGCATAAGGTCTGCGGTGCATTAGTAAGACCAAAGGGCATGACCTTGTATTGGTAAAGAGGACGGTTAGGAACAGTAAATGCTGTATACTGACGCGACTTCTCATCTAACATTATTTGCCAAAAAGCATGTTTCATGTCGAGACCGGTTATAAAGCGTACAGGAGGTAAGCGACTCAGTATCCCGTCAATTTGAGGTAATGGGTACGCGTCCTTCCTGGTATGCTTATTGACTTCGCGGGAGTCTAAACATAACCTAACCTTGCTTCCCTTTTGCACAATAACGCAATTACTGCTCCAAGGACTGCTAGAAGGTTCTATTATATCAAAAGCTAACATATTATCAATTTCGGTGAACATAACTTTCTCCCGTGCAGGTGAGATCGGCCAGTGCCTTTGCTTAACAGCCTTAGCGTCGCCGACGTCAATCGAATGAGAAATGAGGTTCGTTCGCCCCAAGCCTTCTCTTCCATAAGAGGGAAAAATGTCAATTACGGCTTTTAGCTTATGTTGTTCGCTACTGGAAAGGTTGTGTAACTTTGGTGATTCCATATCTTCATCTGTAGGACCACAATCTAGCTCACTGATGCTTTCCTCAAGCTTATCCGCAAGTTTAAATTTTCTAAAGAAATCTATTCCCAGATAAACTTCTTGTGTTAAGTCGGGTATAATGAAAAATTCTATGTTTTCGGTAATGTTTCGAAATGTCAAGGTGCATGTTAAAATTCCTTTTACAGGACAAAGGTTACCACTAGCTGTCTTAACTCAAGAGTGAACGAGCTGCATCATGACCTACGCAACTAACGGTGGCTCCTGAGTCTAACAAGGCGTTGTACTCCTTGTCGTTAATAACAACGGAAGTGTAGAGACGATTATCTCCCTTCCCTTGTACTGAAGAAATCAAAAGCCTACGAGTATAAACTATATTCTTCCAAAATTTTCGTAGACGGAGAGTAGATCTTCTAGGCTTAACTGCTTTAATTATAGTGCTTATATTTCCAAATATCTTATTTTTAATTTTCAAATAATTAGACAATCTTTCATGAAAAGGTAAAAATGAGGTGTTTACTTTTTCAGGTTTGTGTCCGACTTCCTTTAAAGTTTTCTCCAACAGGAATGTCGGCGTCTGCTGGTGTAAGGATGTGCCTACTGTAGACTGGTCGACACATCCTTCGATCGGTTTTCCGAAGGATTACATTTCTTACAATTCGGTTTATAGGTATTCTTGATGCCACACCCATAGCAAAATATGGTCTTGACATCCAAGCAATCGTCCCAACGGTGACCTACTTTATCACAATTCCAACAAGTCATTTTAAAACGATTAATGGCTGATACTGTTGGTTGCGAATCTTCGGCAGGATCTGGTTCCTGACTAACCTCAGAAATATTACGTCGATATGCGAATGATGTTTTAGTTGAATTAATACGAACTTCGTTATAGAATTTGTCGTGCTTTTTAACTTCTGCTAACAATTTCTTAACTGAGACTATGTTTAAATGAAGTAACTCAAGTCGAAAGGAACTTTTAGAATTATCTATCAAAAGCTTAACCAAGTCCGGTTCAGGTAGAGATCTCTCGAGTCGATTTACTAGTTCTTCCATACTGATTTGATATGAATCGAAAGACTCATTCTCTCCTTGTTTACGTTTCATTACGTTTTCTCCATAAGTCAACATCATCTTCTGTATCATCATACTTGTCCCTAAAAGCAAAACAAAAGGTTTCCCAAGTGAGCTCCTCATGTTTTCTCAGAAATTGCCATAACCAATCATTTACCCTTCCAGATAATAATAAGTGTAAATGATCGCATACTAATTGAAAATCGTTACCTAAGGTTCGAGCTGTCAATGAGCGAACTCGGTAAATAAATTCTGCGGCCGCTGGACCTTTCTTGCTTCCATCGAACTTAAGTTTCCAATCGTGAATAACTCTTCCGACCTTATTTGAAAAAATACTAACTGACGACCTCTGTGTAGAGTTCCTTAATTCATTTTCCTGTAAGGCTGTGATAGCCTGATCATTATGTGAGTGAGGAAGCCTGGCACCATTTTCAGCGCTACCAGCTTGCATCCCCATTTGACTTTGCTGGATATGCAAGGTCGCATTAATGTGTTCTGTAAGCTTATCCAACAGTGTTCTTTGTTGCGAACCTACGACTGATTTAATAACGTTAATAATTTCCTGCTTATCCATGCCATTGGATGGATCTTGTATAGGTCTAGATGTTTCTAAGGGTTCACCCCCATTTCTTTGCATGGATCTGGTAGTAACGCCCTGTCTTCGGCCTCGGCCTCTGCCTCGCCTTGGCTCGGTTCCTTCTAATGAGAGACGTTCTCCATTTGAATCTCCTGCCTCAGACGGTATATTTCCTACAACAGCGCGTTCAGACTGTTCTGCATTAGTCAATTCGGTCTGCAGATCTACATTATCGACCGTAAGTAGTTCTGTAGTACAGAGAGCGCGACAAGTAGGACAAGCTGGAGAGCTTCTAAGCCAATTTGTCAAGCACGCATGGTGGAAGGAATGTTTGCACGGGGTTGTTGCAACCAACTGGCTTTTCTCGAGGTTGATAAATTGACATTTACTAATCAAAATACCAAGCACAATCGACCAATAAATTCCAAATTTTACTGTTGCCCACAGGCTTGTAAGCAAAAGGTTGAAAGCCAAATACAAGATATACAATAGCCCCATTTGGGTAGTCCCAAAGACACGAGATGCATAAGGCAAACAGAAACATAGAACTGAAATACGCGACCGAAAAACAAATGAAGTCACAGTGGGAGACAGATACCCGATCCCAAACATGAACGAAATTTTAGGATAACTAGGCATATTGAACTACGTCAGAACTGTTAACCTAGCAAAGAATTTCTACCAGATCGAAATGGATCCAGATTCAGTTTCAAAGAGTGCCTTTTCCACCAGTCACATTTCAACGGTGCATGAATTATATTTCGCGACCGCTCTTAAATAAGCATTGTCTCGTGTACTTGAAAGACATAATTGTATTCTTGACATCCCTAGAAGAGCAATTACAATTGCTCGGACTAGTTTTCGAAAAACTGGCAAAGGCCAACCTTTAATTACAGCTTTACCAGTGTGAGTTTTTAAAACTCTCGTTCTAACACCAGGCGGCATAAAACCAAACCCTGATAAAATTAAAGCCATTCAAAAATATCCAACTCCCACCAAAAGAAATAAAGCTTTTCTTGGACTGACAGTGTAAAAAAAGAATACACAAATTGACAAACCAAGAATATGACTCTGCATTCAAAAATTTAAACAAGAGAGAACGCTATACTCGAGTTCCCCGACTATCTGATACCCGTTACTCAGCTGGTGGAAGTGCAAAGGGGAAATTTCCATACCGACAGTTTTTGCCGGTTTGTGAAAAAATATCAAAACATTTTTCAAAAGTGTGGGCGTGGCAGCTTTGGGCGGTTTGTGGGCGTTAGAGTGGGCGTGGCAAACAGTTTTTGGCATATCGATAGAAATTTACAAGACCAATACAAAAATGAAAAAATATTAAATTTTTTTTCAAAAGTGTAAGAGTGGCAGTTTTGGGCGGTTTGTGGGCGTTAGAGTGGGCGTGGCAACATGAATCGATAAACTTGCGCTGCGTCTATGTCCCTGGAGTCTGTATGCCTAATCTCAACTTTCTAGCTTTTATAGTTCCTGAGATCTCGGCGTTCATACGGACGGAAAGACAGACAAACAGACGGACATGGTCATATCGACTCGGCTATTGATTCTGATCAAGAATATAAATACCTTATATGGTCGGAAACGCCTGTTACATACTTTTCAACGAATCTAGTATACCCTTTTACTCTACTTTTACTTTTAGTAACGGGTATAAAAATATAGAGAAAACGCGGAAACAGTGTTCCGTCAAACCTACCCCACTTTAATCCTGAGCGATAAGATCTCGACGCGTTGGATCCTGGTTGTTGCTATATATACTGATGGAATTATACATATGTCGCAGATTTACTTTTAATTTCAAATATAACGACCGTTTTCTGCTACTTTGTGTTCGCCTCTTTCGTTTTGCATGTTCTTAGAACACGCATTTTCTACTTCGCAACAGCGTGGCAAATAACTGTTTCTGCCGAATGTAGTCTGGTCGCGGGCGTGAGCGAGAGGGAGAGAGATATATTCCCGCTAAGAACGGGACGAGCAAGGAATAGACAAAATTGCCAGTATGTGTGTTGGTATTAATGTATGTGGAGTGAAGTAAGTCTCCAAAGTGTGTTGGTATTGCGTGTAGACTCGGGTTCTACGCATTATTGCAACATTTGTTCTTCACATTAAGTTTTTGATCGCCGAAGAAGTTAGACATGCCTCGCTCCCGAATTAAACGCGCGGCCAGAAAACGTTACGCTGACGCGGTGGAAAGCGATGCAGGACACGAAAGTGATTGCGATTCGACATCAGAAGTGGGATTACCTACTCCTACTTCCAATAGTGAAAATAATTTACAGACAATTTTGGAGTCGCAAAATCGTCATTTTTCTGAACTGTTAAAACAAGTGCAAAACTCACAAAGAGACCCAAAAAACTCAAATGCTGTCGTATTGCCAAAGTTTAATCCCGAACGCTCAGGCTCAGACGCTCAATCCTGGTGCTCAACGGTGGATTATAACGGGTGTTTTTTTTAGAGGTATAGAACTTTAAGTTGGCATTACTGTTCAAGATGGCGACCGATTTAACAGCTGTCAAGTGATTTATTCTCAGTTTGGTTTGGCAATTCGTCATGCGTGCTTACAAAATCCAACTCGTGCAAGAATTGAAACCAAACGATCATCAAGCAAGGCGTAGATTCGTCGAATGGGCCCAAAACGAGATTGCTGTTGTTCCCGATTTTTCATAAGCCTCCAAGATCTTGTGATTTAACACCGCTAGACTACTTTTTGTGGGGCTATGTAAAGTCATTGGTCTATGCGGATAAGCCACAAACGCTAAACCATTTGGAAGACAACATTCGCCGTGTTATTGCCGATATACGGCCAAATATTGGAAAAAGTCATTGCAAATTGGACGTCCAGATTGGACTACATCCGAGCCAGCCGTGGCGGTCATATGCCAGAAATCATATTTAAAATGTAATGCCACAAGATTATCTTTCATGTCAATAAAATTCATGTCAATCGAATAATCCATCGTTGTTTTATTGCAATTTAAAGTTCTATACCTCTAAAAAAAACACCCTATATATTTTCCGAAAATCAACTGGACGGCAGCGCTCTTGTGATGACCCTCAGCAAGTCGCTGGAAGGGAGTGCGTCCCATTGGCTATCTCAGACGTGCTTCCCTGGCATAACATGGACTCAGTTCCGAGAATTATTTTTGCAACATTTTGCGGGAACAGAGACATTAGCTGCAGCGGTTATGAATCTGCTACAAGGATGCCCTACGGAAGGAGAGTGCCTGTCATTATACGGAAGCCGAATGGTTACTTCGCTTATGGCCAGGTGGAAGTCGCTGAGTGTGGAACAAATTGCAGTCTCCGTTGCGCTGGCACATGCAGCTGGAATTGACAGGCGTTTGAGGCGTTTAGTTTTTACCACCAATATCGACACTCGGAACGAATTACAACAAGAACTTAAAGCTTATTCGTTTGATGCTAGACCGAGCCAGCATTCCAACAATACATCAGCGCCGCCAGGAAAACGAGCTAAGCTCTATTCTCACATCAAGTGTCATAATTGCGGAAAAACCGGCCACAAAAAGGCGGAGTGTCGCTCAAAACCAGTGGCAGTTTATACCCAGCAACCCGGCCAACAACGCCCTGGTTACATGGGAGGAAGAGATCGGTCTTCTGTGACCTGCTACAAGTGCGGAAAAGATGGACACGTTTCTACTGTGTGTCCTGATCGTCAGGAGCGTTCGTCATCTAACAAAACCCATATCGTAAAAGAAGTCAACATCTGTACTGTCCTTGAGCCCGTTGGAACTGTATCGCAATCTGGTGAGTCGTTCCAATTCTGCTTCGATTCCGGAGCTGAATGCTCACTCATCAAAGAAGCCGCCTCGCAGAGACTATCCGGAACTAGAATAAGCAGCGTAGTCATTTTAAAGGGTATTGGTAGTAATACTGTTTGTAGCACTTTACAGATACTGGCAAATGTTATGATTAGTGAACGTTCATTTGAAATATTGTTTCATGTAGTGTTAAATGATTACATCAAGTATGACGCTCTGATTGGTCGAGATATTCTGAGCCAGGGAATCGGCGTGACAATTACATCAAAGGCCCTTACTATGTTTAACGAAAAATCTATATTACCCATTGAAGTTTCTGAATGCAATCCTGACTTGGCTAATGTTGACACCGACGTGCATGGATCTGATAGAGACCAATTGTTATCAATTTTGCAAGAGTATTCGGGTTCATTTATTAGTGGAATTCCACAAAGCCGTGTGTCTACAGGACAGCTAGAAATTCGCTTGATCGACCAAAATAAGACGGTTCAAAGACGCCCGTATAGGTTGAGTGTAGACGAAAAGGCAAAAGTTCGGCATCTAATTCAACAGCTGTTAGAATCAAACATTATAAGACCTAGTTATTCCCCTTTGCGAGCCCTATGTTGCTTGTTCGAAAGAAAAATGGTACAGACCGCCTCTGTGTGGATTATAGGGAGCTTAATGCAAATACAGTCTCGGAGAAATATCCATTGCCGCTTATTTCAGATCAGATCGCTAGGCTGAGTGGTGCCAGGTTTTTCAGTTGTATAGACATGGCAAGCGGGTTTCACCAGATCCCAATTCACCCGAATTCAATTGAGCGGACGGCGTTCGTTACCCCAGAAGGCCAATTCGAATATTTAACTATGCCATTCGGACTCAAAAATGCCCCTGCTGTGTTCCAAAGAGCCATTAATCGTGCCTTAGGTGATCTTACCCACTCATACGCAATTGTCTACATGGATGACGTAATGATAGTTGCACATACAAAGGAAGAGGCGCTTGATAGGCTACGAGTAGTATTGCAAACACTCACTCAAGCAGGATTTTCTTTTAATATTGAAAAATGCTCGTTTCTTAAGTCTTGTGTAGAGTATTTGGGTTTTGAAGTTAGAGAAGGTGAGATTCGACCAAACCCTAGAAAAATTCAAGCCCTTGTTAATCTGCCACTTCCGCGGTTCATCACTCAGTTGAGACAATTTATCGGACTCGCCTCGTATTTTCGCCAATTTGTACCAAAGTTTTCACAACTGCTCAAACCTCTTTACGCTTTAACTTCAAAGAGCAAACCATTTGTGTGGGAATTGGAGCATGAGCAAATCCGGCAACAAGTAATATCTATTTTAACTAATGAACCTGTTCTCACTATATTTGACCCACAATTTGATATCGAGCTTCACACGGATGCTAGTGCCGATGGCTATGGCGCTATTTTGTTGCACCGAATTGAAAAGAAGCCTCGAGTTATCGAATATTTTAGCAAGATGACGTCATCAGCAGAATCGCGTTACCATTCATACGAACTGGAGACTCTTGCCGTATACAACTCCATAAAACACTTCCGTCATTACTTGCATGGCCGTTATTTTGTTGTGTTCACCGACTGCAATTCGCTTAAGGCCTCTCGTACAAAGATAGAGTTAACTCCCAGGGTTCATAGGTGGTGGTCGTACATGCAATGTTTTGATTTTGATATAGAGTATAGACCTGGACAGCGTATGGCCCATGTTGACTTTCTGTCCCGGAATCCAGTTCCAGAAAGTGTTAGGAATTCAGCAGGTATAGTGGAAAAGCATATCAATCTGACAGAAATATCTGATGGTTGGTTGTTGGCCGAACAGCAAAGAGACGAAGAAACCGCTCTTATTGTGTCTAAATTACGTAATGATGAATTGCCCGGAGATTTGGCTAAAAGCTACGAACTACGGTCTGGGACTCTGTATAGGAAAATCCAAAGAAACGGAAAGTCTCGTTGTTTGCCTATAATCCCAAAGCCATTTAGGTGGTCAGCTGTCAACAATGTCCACGAGTCAATCATGCACCTTGGTTGGGAGAAAACTCTCGAGAAAATGTACGAGTTTTATTGGTTTGATAAAATGTCCAAATACGTTCGCAAATTTGTGGACAATTGCATTACTTGCAGGTTGTCAAAGCCCCCGTCTGGCAAAATACAAGCCGAACTGCATCCCATTCCTAAGATTGACATCCCATGGCATACAGTTCATGTCGATATTACCGGGAAACTTAGCGGCAAAAATGATCAGAAGGAATATATAATTGTGCTAATAGACGCATTTACCAAATTCGTCTCCTTATCCCATACCATAAAGCTAGATACTATAAGTTGCATTAAGGCAGTAAGGTCTTTAATATCGTTATTTGGTGTCCCTTCTCGATTGATCGCTGATCAAGGACGTAGTTTTGCTAGTTCAGGGTTTCGTGATTTCTGCTCTGCTCAGAAAATAGAGTTGCACTTAATCGCCACAGGTGCTAGTCGTGCCAATGGCCAAGTAGAACGAGTTATGAGTACTCTCAAATCCATGCTAACTGCGGTTGAAACTGGCCAGGGATCTTGGCAGGATTCTTTATGTGAAATTCAACTGGCTCTTAATAGCACGCCCAATAGAGTGACCAAAGTTAGCCCGTTAGAAATACTTATTGGCAAAGAAGCAAGGCCGTTTGGTCTAACACCTATCATAAATAATGAAAATACTGTCGATGTGGAAAAAGTTAGAGAAATAGCAAAACGTAACATGGAAAAAAATGCCAAAATTGATAAAGA
Source organism: Drosophila santomea (assembly GCF_016746245.2). NCBI lineage: Eukaryota > Metazoa > Arthropoda > Insecta > Diptera > Drosophilidae > Drosophila > Drosophila santomea. The sequence goes on from NW_025319002.1 coordinate 672,040, forward strand.
AAGATTTGACAAGAATAAAGCTACTGTTGTGAGACACAAGGTTGGTGACCATGTCCTACTCAAAAATGAAGAGCGGCACCAGACCAAACTAGATCCTAAGTTTAGAGGCCCATTTTTGGTGTCCGAGGTACTACCAGGAGATAGATATAAGCTCAAAGCATTAAACAATAATAGAACTTATAAATATTCTCACGAATTTTTGCGAAGTATGCCTGAGAAGGGGATTACCACAGAATTAGAAGATGAAGGCGCAGAAAAAGACGCTGTGAATCAAGCCAGTGAGGGCTGTGATGAGGATCAAGCCAGTGAGGGCTGGGACCTTGAAATTGATTAAGATTTTGTAAACCTTCGGATCGATTCGGGAGACGACTTTCTCTTCAGATGGGTGCCCGAGTTAATGTGGTTCGCCATTTGATTGCAGATTAATTCGAATCCCGGAAACGATTGTTGGTGCTGGTTATTTGGCTGGCTTATAGACTGCGTCAACCGTGTGCCATGTATGTTGGCCGGTTTGTCGAGTTGTAAGCTGTGCTCTAGGCTAATAAGAGTATAGACTGGCCGGTTTGATGAACCGTGCGCTAGTGGAAGAAAGTAATGTAATGAACTAAGAATGTAAACGCTCTCAGAGAAGCACTATGAATATGGTATGTTCTGAATAAAAGTTGGTGGTAATCCGGATCTCATGGCTTAAAATTAAATGATAAAACTAAGAAATGAAACTTGGAAGAAATGTGTTAAGTTGCTTAAAGAATAAACAGAAAATAATAATGATGTAAATGAAATGAGAAAGGAAAATGCGTTATGAATTATTAACCCACGAGGACGTGTGTGAGGTCAGGAAGGCCGTGTCGCAGATTTACTTTTAATTTCAAATATAACGACCGTTTTCTGCTACTTTGTGTTCGCCTCTTTCGTTTTGCATGTTCTTAGAACACGCATTTTCTACTTCGCAACAGCGTGGCAAATAACTGTTTCTGCCGAATGTAGTCTGGTCGCGGGCGTGAGCGAGAGGGAGAGAGATATATTCCCGCTAAGAACGGGACGAGCAAGGAATAGACAAAATTGCCAGTATGTGTGTTGGTATTAATGTATGTGGAGTGAAGTAAGTCTCCAAAGTGTGTTGGTATTGCGTGTAGACTCGGGTTCTACGCATTATTGCAACATTTGTTCTTCACATTAAGTTTTTGATCGCCGAAGAAGTTAGACATGCCTCGCTCCCGAATTAAACGCGCGGCCAGAAAACGTTACGCTGACGCGGTGGAAAGCGATGCAGGACACGAAAGTGATTGCGATTCGACACATACATATACATTCGTGCACCAATAATTTGTAAGCCGAACGATAACGTAATATACACAAACAAACAAAAACAAAATATATACTAAGTATGGGTCGTCCATCTAGACATATATATTTACGTACGTTTATGTGTTTTTCTGCGGCACGCTTCAGTCGCTATCCGATTCTCAGATTACTTGAATTATGCACTTGTTTTGAAAAATACACCGCTTCACTTATTCATTGTTTATTTGTTTTGCCGGCTTTTATTTTATGTCCGGCTGTAGGCAGTGAGTTTTAATTGACAGATTGTTTTGCCCGCTACACTGCTCATATCTGCTGAGCGGACTCCGTTTCCCGCGCTATGAACTATTGGGGTTGCGGGATAGTGGATATCCCTTCCGGGGTATGGTGATGGTCCAGACGCAGCAGCACTGATCGCTTGTAGATCCTTACTTACTGCGGTAAGTCTATGCTGTACGCCTAGGATCTCATATTTGTGGTCAATGACTTCCACGGTGTTGATATGTGGTGGTATTGTCGGATGCCTTGGACTCCTTGCCGTCATCTTGAGACTTCTATTATATCTTTTGGCGCAGCCGTTATGATTGTAGTTCTTCCTTCAGAAGTATTCCTTTTGTCGGCCCTGAGAATTGAACTCTTGAGAATCGAATACTTTATCGTTGCGCTACGGTCTTTTTATACCGGCTTAGAGCTGTTCCTGGGCTACTCCAGACATCGGTCTTTTATGCCAAGTGTTCCCACCTAGGAGTCATATTTCTAGATGTCTCCTATCTTGGGAGTCAATACCCCTTCGGTGAACTGTGCTCGTTACTGGAGTAGGATTTCTCTGTGACCGATTGCGGCCGTTGAACTGATCATCGGACACTCGTTCTTTAAATCTTTAACGTCTTATGATCTTACACAAAGGGAGGGTGCACGTAACAAAGGACAAATTAGTTATCACAGGTACATCTTTCAGCTTTTGCTGCAACAGTTAAATTAATCAAAATCAGGTGGAAAAGCACGACAAGATTGCAAGGATATGTCTAAATATGTGTTTAGACATGATAAGTAGACAAACTATAAATATGTTCTATTTATGGGCTGCAATAAACATGTCACGGGACAGCATAAGTGGCAACTACATTTAAGTAGGATTGCAGTGGTCTATTGCCGAAGTGTCAAGAGATATGACCACGCGGAGGTGATTAGCGCGATCATAGGCCTCAAAAATAGATTTAAGAATAAATCTCAGCTGCATTGACCAACGCAGACTGCAGCGTCTCACAAGCGCTGCATTATATAATTAGATGATAAGAACCTATGTAAGAATGAACTCATTAAGTGTACACATTAGTTTATAGTGTAAACAGATACATATGAAAGAAGCATGACTCGTACAATTTACAAACATTTACTATACAAAATACTTTACTTTATACTGCCGTACTTTTTAATATATTGTTAACATATTTTCTGCTTAGCTATTTTCAAACACGCCCTCTTCTATTTTAGTTCTAGATAACGCGTTATTTATTTTTATACCCGTTACTCGTAGAGTAAATGGGTATACTAGATTCGTTGAAAAGTATGTAACAGGCAGAAGGAAGCGTTTTCGACCATATAAAGTATATATATTCTTGATCAGGATCAATAGCCGAGTCGATTTGGCCATGTCCGTCTGTCCGTCCTTCTGTCCGTCTGTCTGTCCGTATTAACGTCGAGATCTCAGGAACTACAAAAGCTAGAAAGTTGAGATTAGGCATACAGACTCCAGGGACATAGACGCAACGCAAGTTTGTCGAATCATGCTGCCACGCCCACTCTAACGCCCACAAACCGCCCAAAGCCACCACGCCCACACTTTTGAAAAATGTTTTGATATTTTTTCATTTTTGTATTAGTCTTGTAAATTTCTATCGATTTGCCAAAAAACTTTTTGCCACGCCCACTCTAACGCCCACAAACCGGCAAAAACTGTCAGTGTTGAAGACCTCTTTCGCACTTACACCTCTGTGTAACGGGTATCAGATAGTCGGGGAACTCCACGAGTAACTTCTCCGATTAGTCAACCAAGCGAATTTATTGTTTTCGCAAGGCAAACTTTCTGTGCCTGAGTATTTTATACCTGGCTTTAATTGGTCCGATATTTACTCCTGCAACAAAATGACGTCAATCTCTAACAAAGCTCCTTGATTTAACAAAGAGTTGACACACCTAAGAAATGTAAAGACCAGACTCTGTTAAATTTTACCGTGCTTAATGCTCAGTGTTACAAGAACTATTTAGACCGTTGTAAGTTCCAGTACGCGGAGGGTCCGAAATTGTTTTGTAATTTCGTTAACGTAATTTCTTACCTTTTCTCGCTATTTTTGAAAATACTATGGTAACATTGCATCAGGCAATAGCCGATCTAGGAGTCCTTTAAGTTCCCACTCCATAAAAAAGGTAACAAATTAGATACAGGGAATCACAAAGGAATCTCCAAATTGTCGGCTATCAGTAAGCTTTTGGAAAAAATTATCACTCCTCATTTGCAGCACCTTTGTAGGTCAATTATATCACTATTTCAGCATGGTTTTATAAAACGAAGATCAACAACCACTAACCCCTTAAAGCTAACTTCCGTGGTAATACAGGGCTTCAAAAACTATCTTTAAACATATGACATCTTTACTGACTTAAGTAATTGACTCCGTTAATCATTCTCTTCTAGTAAGTAAACTTGACTTATAAGCTTTCCCTGTTGATCTTCTAAATTGGATTTTATATTATCTGAATGGAAGGATGCAACGGGTCCTATTTAAAATTTTTTTTTTGTATTCTCCGAGACACATCCGGTGGTACATCCGGTGACACATCCCACAAGGGAGCGACTTACACTCTAAGTGGGTGCTCTTTGGACAGCATAACACGGGTAAATGATGTATGTGTTCTTCTGGACCCTAAACTAAAATTTTCAGACCATATTTCGTATATAGTCAATAAGGCCAGAGGTGTGCTTGGTTTTATAAAAAAAGGTAGTCAAAGGAATTTGATGATCCTTATGTGACCAAAACCTTATTCATTTCGCTAATCCGTCCGATTCTTGAGTATGGATCCCCGGTTTGGAATTCACAATACGTAGTTCACTCGGACCGCATTGAATCTATCAATATACTTCTTACTGTTCGCATTTTGTACTATTATAAATACTTCCTCGATTCTGTATTCTTATCTATATCGAGTCTATATTTTGCCAAATCGAGCCGTACGATAATCCGCAGCGCCCCTATAAAAATAGCTCATTAGTTTAGCCAAATCAAACAAAATAACTATAATACATAATTATTACCTCTTTTGATTTTAGGAGGCATTGTGTGTGCAGACCGAAGACGTGGCAAAACTTTTTACATCAAAGGTCGTCCGGTCAATTCCAGAACCAACAGTACCACCCCCACCGCCGCCCGTATCTATAAATGCAAATTTAAATTCTGAGCCCATATATGAGGCAATAAACTCATACAAGCTAACAACAACCAAAGAAATAAAAAAGGAAAAGTACATGTTACATGATTACAAAAGCATTAGAGATAACAGTAAGAAGTCCACTCCCTCTACTGCAGTTTTTGTAAAATATCAAATTGATGAACGTGAGAATAGACGAAAACATAGAGTGGAAAAAAAAATTCATGAACTAACATTTAATAATAGTCACAAAGATATTTACATCGATGATTCCTTTTATAATATTTTAGAATTTGCCGAAAACTATTTTAATACACATGACAATTCAACTGAACATAACTTTACACCGACACAAAAGGGAACAAGTTCCGATATGTTGGTAAAACACAACATGACAATGTTTTCTAAGTCAGACAAAATTCCAACATCACATATACACATGTATGATCCTGAGAATGTTTTATTGTCGTGCAACATGTTTCGGGTAAGTATAATTCTCTTTCCATAATATGTAATATTATTTTTATATTAATATTGCAAAATTCGCTCTAAGAATCGATATCATGCGCTTAAAATAAATAATAGAGTGATCAACATGTACAGATTAATAAAGTACAAAAATATAATACTTTGTTGTACTTGGATAAACAAAGAAAATTTAAATTCAATGAGAATTCGTTTTTATTAAATCTATTATTATTGATTTTTATTATTTCATGCAGAAATTATTAGTATTAATGGTTTATTGTAGTAATATAATAAATCTATAAAAGCTATAAGAACCCCTAATAAAAAAAATTCGTTTTTGTTATACGATGGAAAAATTCCTATTAATTATATATATCAATTTCTTAACAAAGCACCTTCAACCGTACGCCAAGCGGCCAACGCAGCACGGCACGAGGCGCATGGTCAGCGTTCTGCCGCGACGCTAACAAGTATCCATAGCTTTGGTTAGACTCTAAATGCGTAAGCCTGCTAGTTTTAATAGAAACATGAACGGATCATAATAAAGAATAAATAACTCGAATAATACTTTGTTAATTGGCGCCCAACCGGCTCTAGAACTCTGGAACGAAACAGTTTCGGTAACATTAAAGCGGTAATTTTGGAAATAACAAATTATCGTGAAAAAAATAATAATAACTTCCGCTGCCTCTTCAAGTTACTCTTCCGCCGATACTTCGTCGACGCCCCTTTAAGTTATATTCTAGGCAAAAAAAAAAGAGATTAATGTAAGTGGAATGCTAAACGTTATTAATCCTTTTAATAATAAAGATATAAATAAAAACAAGAGAGAACGCTTTAGTCGAGTTCCCCGACTATCTGATACCCGTTACTCAGCTAGTGGAAGGGAAAAGGAGAGTCTTAAACACAGTTTTTGGCGGTTTGTAGGCGTTATAGTGGGCGTGGCAGAACGTCGATAGAAATTTACAAGACTAATATAAAAATGAAAAAATATCAAAACATTTTTCAAAAGTGTGGTAGTCGCAGCTTTGTTCGGTTTGTGGGCGTTAGAGTGGGCGTGGCAAAAAGTTTTTTGGCAAATCGATAGAAATTTAAAAGACTAATATAAAAATGAAAAAATATCAAAACATTTTTCAAGTGTGGGAGTCGCAGCTTTGTTCGGTTTGTGAGCGTTAGAGTGGGCGTGGCAAAAAGTTTTTTGGCATATCGATAGAAATTTACAAGACCAATACAAAAATTAAAAAATATTAAAACATTTTTCATAAGTGTGGGCGTGGCAGTTTTGGGCGGTTTGTGGGCGTTAGAGTGGGCGTGGCAACATGAATCGACAAACTTGCGCTGCTTCTATGTCTTGGGAGTCTGTATGCTTAATCTCAACTTTCTAGCTTTTGTAGTTCCTGAGATCTCGACGTTCATACGGACAGACAGACGGACAGACGGACAGACGGACGGACAGACGGACGGACAGACGGACAGACGGACGGACAGACGGACGGACAGACGGACATGGCCAGATCGACTCGGCTATTGATCCTGATCAAGAATATATATACTTTATATGGTTGGAAACGCTTCCTTCTGCCTGTTACATACTTTTCAACGAACCTAGTATACCCTTTTACTCTACGAGTAACGGGTATAAAAATATTGCTGAGTTGATCAAAGAATTTCGAATTTGAAGTGAACACATTTTTTCCTGTGATTTGCAAACCTTTTTTTTTTTGTCTTTATAATCAATATACCCAATACGGTGACAGATTAATGTGGAGAAACGGTAATACCACGAAATATTCTGACGAAATAATTAGCTCGTACAGAGAAAACAAAATTTCTGACATAATGACTCAACAAGACGTAATCAGAACCATGGGGATTGACATTCGCGCTTGAGGCACAAGCTAAACAGCTAAGAAATGTATGATATGGATAGAGTTTTCCGCAGTAAATTAGATACTTTAAAAAGTGACATAAATAAAAAAACTAATTGTTGAATTCCAAAGGTCAACAGTTGTTCAGGGCATTGCCAGATTTTCTGCTAAACAAGACGAATATGTCGCCTGGCGAGAGGCGGCAACATGGCAGTTCAGGCACTTCCGTGCACTTGGTATTACAAGAAATAAGATACAAGGCACGGTCAGTTCATCTTTAAATACTATGTTAAATTTCAAAGCTATTATTACAAAACGCCAATACGCGTTATTTTACAGAAACTCTGTACTCTTAGACAAGGAGAGCTATCCTTGCTAGAATACAATCATGACAAATGCTCCTGCAGCGGCAGCGGTTTTAAATGAGCAGTTCAGAAAGGATGCATTACATTGCTGGCCCTAACAAATATCTTATATCGGTAATATTTTCGGTACAATCCGAGGATTTGTCGTCAGCTTTGTCCTTATCCCAAGAGGCAGAGTTTGCAATGAGTACTCACAGTACCCATGCTTTGCTAAAACTAACGAGGAAAGATACCAATAACCTGGAGGGTAACACCAGCACCCGCGTTATCAGAATAATGATAACGATAGTAACCAAGGAAAACAAATATAGTAATAACCATAAAGACAGGTCAAACCAACAGTCAAACTCTCAGGGAAACTCACACTCGAGTACACTTCAAGACAACGGTTCCAAAGTTGAGATCCACAATCTTAAGCACCCTCCAATGGAGGGTTACCAGTCGATATCGCGTATTCGACAACCGACTAATTTGTATTATTATATTATTTTATTAATGTTAATTATTCGGCTCAGGACCAGCACATTGTTGGTAATGATTACCAGTCCCTGGCTGAGGAAAATGCTCAAGCATATGAAGATTATGTGAGCAATGATTCTTGTAATTTTTTAGGAATAAGTCCTTCCTCCTGTTCATCGAACTGGATGTAGGAGGAGGATTAATTCTTAAGTTACTTATCGATATCGGTGCCTCAAAAAATTAAAGCCTTAAACCTTTATTCACCTTAAAGAATGTCTTACCCGTCGAAAAGTCCGTCAATGGGCGCACACAGATTACAAAAAAATGTCCTACTAAATAGTTCAATAAAACAACCTTTTTCTTCATATAACGAACTCTTAAAGATTGTGACGGTATAGTGGGCCTTGACCTGGTTATGCAAGTTGACGCACAACTTGATATAAGTATCGGTATCATCAGGTTTAATGGCGGCACTCGGTTTCTTAAGTACAAAACGTGCCCCGAAGTAAATTTCACACAGGTTGATGACTCTGACGACCCTTTGTTTATAAAAGAATCTTTTGATATCATGATTAATTGTAGGTCAAATGCGTTTGCAGACCCAAACGAGTCGCTACCCTACAATATAAACACCGTGGCTGCCATACAAAAATGAGCCGGTGTACTCAATTTAGAATTTAAACAACTTCTAGAAAACGACATCATTCGACCATCAAGATCGTCCTACAATAAACCTATATGGGTAGTTGATAAAAAAAAGTGTCGATGAATTCGGTCATAAAAAGAAAAAAAATGGTCATAGATTTCAGGAAACTAAATCAAAAATCCGTCATAGATAAATACCCAATACCTAATATATCTTCAATATTGGAAAACGTGTGTGAGGCTCTATATTTTACAACACTGAACCTTAAGTCGGGCCTCTATTAAATAGAACCGGAGGAAAAGGATTGAGAAAAAATTGGAAAAAGCATCAGCAATGGGAAGTATGAGTTTTGAAGGCATCCGTTTTGTTTAAAAAATGCACCGAGCATATTTCAGAGGGCTATTGATGCTGTCCTCCGTAAGAAGGTCGAAAAAACCTGTCATGTCTATGTTGACGATGTGATCATTTTTTTCAAAAACAAAGATGACCACGCAAAGCATATTAACTGGGTCTACAAAAACCTCGAAGAAGCTAACATGAGAGTGGTTTTGGAAAAATCCAAAATCTTTAAAAATAGCGTGGAATATCTGGGGTTTACTGTGTCCAGAGGTGGAGTGCAAGCTTCACCAGAAAAGGTACAACATTTTCAAATCCCGATTAAGGGATTTAAGGGGTGTTTTATCAAGAAATTTCGCTAATATCGCCAAACCCCATTTCATAGCGAAGAATCCCTGACCTACACTATAGAGACTACTGACAAACCAATGAACTGCTTTATGAATCAGATAGTTATTGATAAATAATACCATGAAATATTTGTAGAATTGGAATTAAAATTGTTTACAGGACCACTATTAGTTGACTGACCAGTGACACATCGACACAAATTACGACACTTACATAGATCAACCATAGAGACGCACGTAGTAACGGGTGTTTTTTTTAGAGGTATAGAACTTTAAGTTGGCATTACTGTTCAAGATGGCGACCGATTTAACAGCTGTCAAGTGATTTATTCTCAGTTTGGTTTGGCAATTCGTCATGCGTGCTTACAAAATCCAACTCGTGCAAGAATTGAAACCAAACGATCATCAAGCAAGGCGTAGATTCGTCGAATGGGCCCAAAACGAGATTGCTGTTGTTCCCGATTTTTCATAAGCCTCCAAGATCTTGTGATTTAACACCGCTAGACTACTTTTTGTGGGGCTATGTAAAGTCATTGGTCTATGCGGATAAGCCACAAACGCTAAACCATTTGGAAGACAACATTCGCCGTGTTATTGCCGATATACGGCCAAATGTTGGAAAAAGTCATTGCAAATTGGACGTCCAGATTGGACTACATCCGAGCCAGCCGTGGCGGTCATATGCCAGAAATCATATTTAAAATGTAATGCCACAAGATTATCTTTCATGTCAATAAAATTCATGTCAATCGAATAATCCATCGTTGTTTTATTGCAATTTAAAGTTCTATACCTCTAAAAAAAACACCCTATATAAACTTGCTGGGGACAGCTCTGAAGGTTGTAGCAGGGACTCCTAATTTCGATGAATGGAAACAGATTAAGTTTAGGCAAACGAAACTTACCGATTCGGAAAACCTACAAATGTAAATAAACCCTAGCTGAAATAGTTAACTCAATTGGCAAAACAGATGACATGAAGAACTTAGTCATTGTCGTAACACTTTCAAGAATAAACTTGATCAGCCCAGTGATGTTTAACAACGTTGATGTTAAGGGGATGACTCTTAAGGATTTCACAGATATTAGCATAACAGATGTATTAGAAGTAGCTTCTATCAAAACATTTCAAAATAATGACATTTTGTATTACGTACTTATGTATCCCATACCTATGTGAGTATGTAAAAAAGTAAACGTATTTCCCGTACAACATTCTGGTAAAATTCTGGACTTCGAAGACACAAACATCGTCGCTGACTGCGGTACGGATATCTTTGCTTTTGGCGAATGTTATTCAGCAGTTAGCAGCTGTGCGCAGCAACTAATAGTTGGAACCCTAGCCCAATTCAACACTCGCCCTGGCCATCTGGGTAGGCTGGTTGTAATAGACGACGGCGCTATCATCATCAACGATGCTACTGTAAACATCTCAGGCTCTTCAATCTCCGGAACCTACCTGGTGAACTTTGACGACGAAATCACCATTAACGAGACACGCTACACCAACAACTATGGTGTCTTTAGGAGGACACCGGTGGTTTCTGCTGTTACTCTGACGAATTTGCATCACATTGGTCAAATACAATCCATGTTGACCTATATGGAGCTGCGGAGTCAAATTGACAGCCGTCATGATTTGCCTGGTACGGGAACAAAGCGAGATCATCAAGAACCTACAGACAAACACCAGGAAAACCGAGGTCACGGTCAGCAGATCCCTACGCCAAGGAGCGATCTGCCGTGACGCTGCCGAGTATCCATAAATGCTTTAAATGTAAGCTTAAGTTAGTTTTAAGAGAACCATGAACAGATCCAAACGGATTATAATAAATCACTACTTTGTTAATTTATACCATGACCAGAAGACGTTAGAAATTAAGAGGACAAATAATAGAACAAGATAGAGCACTATACTCCAGTTTCCCGACTATCATTTACCGGTTACTCTGCTAGTGGAAGTGCGACCGAGAATTTCAACATTATTTTGCCAATTTGACTAGAATTGTACGAATTTGACGGAGGTACTTTTTGACGAGTTCCGTAACTTAGAATTCTTATGCGTAAAACTGTCATTTTCTGATAGCTATGTTTATATTACGTGCTCGTACATTCCGCCGTCTTCTGAATTTCCTGAATATATTAACCATTTGTCCGCTATCCAATCCGTTACAAACTGACTGTCCGATAGGGACCAACTAGTTGTCCTAGGTGACATTAATATACCAGGCACTAAGTGGTCCACAGAGGAACAGTCGAATATTCTCCTGCCTATAGCACAGCATGACTTTATTGACGGCTTGCTTGACATATCGTTGTCGCAAGTTAATTATATTCGAAATTCTCTTGGTCGTTTATTGGATCTATGTTTTGTTTCAAATCCTGAAAGTGTGTTTCTGACTAGAGTAGCACCTCTTAGTCAACCTGAAGATCCATACCATCCAACTTTCGAGGTGACAATCGACACAGGTACCGTAATAAAAGAGAGGCCAGAAAAGTCAACCAAACGAATTCATTGTTTTCGTAAGGCTAACTTTCAGAGGCTAAATCTTTTTATATCTGGCTTTAATTGGTCCGATCTATATTCTTGCAACATAATGGCCGATGCCATAGATATTTTTTATAATGCAATTAAATCATTCTTCAACTCTTGTGTTCCGATGTACTATCCGTCTACCTCTAACAAACCTCCTTGGTTTAATAAAGAGTTGATACATCTAAGAAATGTTAAGTCCAGACTTTATATAAAATTTAAAAATACCGGTTCTCAATCTATATTTTCTAAATATGTAAGTGCTCGGTTAAATTTTACCGGGCTTAATGCTCAGTGTTATAAGAATTATTTAAACCGTTGTAAGTTCCAGTTCGCACAGGATCCCAAACAGTTTTATAATTTCGTTAACACTAAGCGCAAAACAACTAGTTACCCTTCCTCGCTATTATTTGAAAATACTTCGGTAACATCGGATCAGGCAATAGCCGATCTATTTGCCAAGCTTTTTCAAACCACATATTCTACGTTACCTCATTCCGAACGACCTTACTCTTACGCGGTATCAAAGTCAAATTTAATATTCTGTCCCACTTTAAACGAAAGCTCACTGCTTTATGATCTTCAGCGAGTTAAGCCTGTCTATTCGCCAGGTCCCGACGGAATTCCTGGCTGTGTGCTTAGATTCTGTGCGGAAGCCTTGTGCAAACCTCTACTAAAACTGTTTAAATTATCTTTGGAATCTACTCAGTTCCCCCAAATATGGAAGGAGTCCTTTGTGATCCCTCTCCATAAAAAAGGTAGCAAATCGGATGCAAGCAATTACAGAGGAATCTCCAAATTGTCTGCTATCCCTAAGCTTTTTGAAAACGTTATCACTCCTCATTTGCAGCACCTTTGTAGGTCAATTATTTCACCATGTCAGCATGGGTTCATGAAACGCAGATCAACAACTACTAACCTTCTGGAGCTAACCTCCTTCGTAGTACAGGGTTTCAAAAATAATCTTCAAACAGATGTCATTTATACGGATTTCAGTAAAGCATTCGACTCTGTTAATCATTCACTTTTAATAAAAAAACTTGATTTATTAGGTTTCCCTGTTGATCTCCTAAATTGGATTCTAAGTTATCTGAATGGCAGGACGCAACGGGTCCTCTTTAAAAATTCTCTTTCTTGTATTCTCCGAGTCACATCCGGCGTCCCACAAGGGAGCCACCTAGGTCCGCTCCTTTTTACCTTATTTATTAACGACCTTCCCTTAATAATAAATCATTCGCGTGTACTAATGTACGCTGATGATGTAAAATTATGCTTGCAATATAAGGACATTTCTCGCCATTTGGACTTACAATCCGATCTAGATTGCTTTCAAACCTGGTGCCGTGATAACGTATTAAACTTAAATGGCTCTAAGTGTAAAGTTATGACCTTTTGTCGTGCCAACTCAATGCACGCAACTTACACTTTAAGTGGCTGCTCTTTGGACAGAATAACACATGTTGATGATCTTGGTGTTCTTCTGGACCATAAACTTAAATTTTCAGACCATATTTCGTCTATTGTCAATAAGGCCAGGGGTGTGCTTGGTTTTATAAAACGGTGGTCAAAGGAATTTGATGATCCTTACTTGACCAAAACATTATTTATTTCTCTAGTCCGTCCGATCCTCGAGTATGGATCACCTGTTTGGAGTCCACAATATGAAGTTTACTCGGACCGCATTGAATCGGTTCAAAAGAACTTCTTACTTTTTGCGTTACTTAATTGGGATGCAAACCGTAGATTACCTCCTTATTCGAATAGATTAATGTTAATTAGCTTATCCTCCTTAGCTAACCGTAGAACGATGCTTGGAACAGTCTTTATTTTCAACCTTATTCGTGGTGAAGTGGATAGTCCCGACTTGGTTAGTCGGCTAAACTTCACTGTTCCAAGCAAATTTACTAGAAATTACGTACCTCAAATTTTAAATCATTGTAGATCTAACTATGAGTTGCATGATCCCTACAGAGTATTATGTTCTGACTATAATAGATTCTATCCTATTATCTCTAATTCTGACTCTCTGCCGTTTTTAAAGCGATCAATACTAACGTACTTAACGAATTCTTAGATATTACTACTAGCATACATATATTTCCTCGTCCTTTACTGTCTTGTATATCGCGTCTATCTTCCCGCGATTCGAGCCGTACGATACACGGCAGCGCCCCTCGGTCGGTTGGGCGGGAGGTGTGGCCGTGGGACTCGCGCGTAAAAAAAAAAAAAAAAAAAAAAAAACAAGGAGAACAAAACTAATCAAAAAAGCGGTGGTCATATATTAACATAAATTAACCATCGGTGTGAGTTGAGGCACATCATAATAAAATACCTTTTAAACGGTTAAAATATTAAAAGTAAAAAATGATATCAACAACGGATTCAGAGCATCAAAGGAAATAATAAAAATAATACAGTAAATATTAAAACTGATCCAGCCTATTATAAAGAGCGTCTTTCCATTTTAGATGTGTGGACAAAATGGCGGCAATTCCCTGCATTGAACAAATTATTAATAAATCGTCTTTACACATTATACAAAAAATGTACTGTTTAAAAACAAATGTTACGGTAGAAGCAAAACGTCTTCTTCGCTAATTATCCCAAACAGAAACAAGCTATTTAACAGCAGCCGACTTATCCAATTTTGACTCAGGTCTGAAAAAAATTCCATCTCTGGGCGACCAACAATTTGGAAAACCAGAAAAAATGTATATTTTTATTGGAGCAGAACACTTTGTGACCTCATGGAAGCTGAGTGCCTGAAGTACAAAAATGGATTACGAAGAAAAAAGGAAGGAAAAAGATTACCAGGCTTGGATGGATTGTAGCCGTAAAAATATCGAAACGAGCGTCAAAATCGTTAGTACGTGAAGTACTTACAGAAGGATAAAAAGCTGATAGACAACTCGAAAAGTTTTGAAAACGTGTTAATTTCCAACCTGGAACCAAATGCTTTTCCCCAATGAAAAAGGAGTGTGAATCTTTATTTCAATAGCACTTTTAGGAGGCCAAAAATGTATTCTCAAATTACCGTTTTTGGAAACTACTTCAGCGCTGTGGGAGAGTCGTGACCGCCCAAAACTGCCACGCCCACTTTTGTGAAAAATGTTTTGATCTGTTTCCCAATTTTTTGGTTGTCTTGTAAATTTCTCTCAATTTGCCAAAAACCTTTTTGCCCAGCACACAAACCGACTAAAGCGTTCTCTTTGGCGAACAACAAACGGGAATTGTATTGCGCGGCCCGCGACGATTCATGCACATGGACATTTGAAGGGGAGGAAATATGCCCGAAACATTGCCCGATATTTGACAATCAATCGACAGCTAAGCGAAGTTAAGTAAGAACTGATGAACGGTACGAATCCAACTATTGTACAGGTACTTAGAATATTTATTGTCTTTATGTTAGAGAGGTGAGAGGCTTACCAAGATCCCATGACCCGAATGCGACGAGCTTACGCTGAACACGTATTGCCTGAACACGTCTCACTCGGCCCAAGTCATTTTCCTACAGAAGGGCGTGTTGTAGGCCTACTAGGGTTTTTAAAACTGATTATCTATTTAGACGTTTAATGTTGAACATGTTAGTTCTTCCGGACTTTACGATGTTCTTTACGCTAATAAGTTTACTTTCCTGATGAGTTAACCACATCATGCAGTTTTACTATTGTGCCGTCCTGCTTGAAGTCTGCGGGATGAGAAAAAAGCAATAACCGTGTAATTGGAGAAACAGATAGCCGCTCCGAAAATGGACCGTGCCGCAGTGAAACATACATACTACCATATATATATATATATGGGTTCCGTTTAACTCGTAAGACGACTTTGTACTATTATAAATGTTAGTTTATTATTAATTATTAGCAAAACATGTGAGTGTGTGGTTTTAAACTCCAATGAGTTTGCAAAAGTGTGCTAATACAAGGCTTTGAAAACAATCTTCAAACAGATGTCGTTTACACTGACTTTAGTAATGAGTGTCCAGTTATATCTCCAGTATAAGGACATTTGTCATCTCGACTTACAATCCGATCTAGATAGCTTTCAAATATGGTGCCGTGAAAAATTAATAAACTTAAATTGCTCGAAAAGTAAAATTATAACCTTCTTTCGTGTCAACCCAAGACACGCGACTTACATTTTAAGTGGATGCTCTTTGAACAGAATAACACAGGTAAATGATTTTTGTGTTCTTCTGGACCCTAAACTAAAATTTGCAAACCATATTTCGTCTAAGGCCAATAGGGCCTGAAAGATATTCAAAATAATAAGACTTTCTTCATTGAGTTTTTGTAAGAAACTGATTTTATTTAGAAATATCTTCGGTTTAAGTAGGTGTCATGATAATCGCATCTTAAAGTAAATGGCCTACGCAGAGGCCTAAGTAAATAGTCCCCGCCTTATCGAGGTCTCCCACTAAGGGACTTATTTTAGAAGGCGCGGAACGATCAAGTGTCTGATTTATGTGGTGTGCACTTAGATTACATGTTTTATGAGCCTTTGATAAGCCCATATCGCCTTAGATAATAAAATCCTAAATAAAAATCCAACTTATAAAGAGGCGACCAAAGGAATTTGATGATCCTTAGATGACCTAAACCTTATTCACTTGACAAGTCCGTACGATTCTTGAGTATAATTACTTTGGAATCTAAAACAAGAGAGAACGAGTCGAGTTCCCCGACTATCTGATACCCGTTACTCAGCTAGTGGAAGGGAGGAGAGTTTTTTGCGGTTTGTAGGCGTTATAGTGGGCGTTATAGTGGGCGTGGCAGAAAGTTTTTTGGCAAATCGATAGAAATTTACAAGACTAATACAAAAATGAAAAAATATCAAAACATTTTTCAAAAGTGTGGGCGTAACAGCATTGGGCGGTTTGTGGGCGTTAGAGTGGGCGTGGCAAAAAGTTTTTTGGCAAATCGATAGAAATTTAAAAGACCAATACAAAAATGAAAAAATATCAAAACATTTTTCAAAAGTGTGGGCGTGGCAGTTTTTGCCGGTTTGTGGGCGTTAGAGTGGGCGTGGCAACATGAATCGACAAACTTGCGCTGCGTCTATGTCTCTGGAGTCTGTATGCTTAATCTCAACTTTCTAGCTTTTGTAGTTCCTAAGATCACAGCGTTCATACGGACGGACAGACAGACGGACAGACGGACATGGTCATATCGACTCGGCTATTGGTCCTGATCAAGAATATATATACTTTATATGGTCGGAAACGCTTCCTTCTGCCTGTTACATACTTTTCAACGAATCTAGTATACCCTTTTACTCTACGAGTAACGGGTATAATTAGATTAGATAGAGTATTCGATTAAGCTCTCATGATCTTAATCAATTGGCTTGGCTTAGTAATCGTGTAAGGATTAAGGGTTTTTCTTCTGATACGAATAACCTCTGCCCACACCACACCCTCACATCGAATTCATCAAGACACACGTTTCTTAGAGCACTCTAATCGCAAACATTACGCTGACTACCAACAAAAAATTGTGTCCTTCCTATAAGTAATTGCATTGCATAAATTAACACCTTCTCAAGTTCTTCGGTCCAGTGGTTAATGTCTGGTGAACTATTTTCTGAATACTGTGACACACTTCCATCAGCATCATTTAATTTGAGCTGTGACCCGGTATTAGTAATTTACATATATATATAGTAACATTTCCATTCTACACACACAACTTCCCAATCACACACACTACTGTAACAATTCACACACACATATACGATAAATGTCTAAGTACAAAAGGTAATCAAAGATCAAGAGCCCTTCGATTAAGCTTAGCTGTTATTTACGCACAGCATCATGTTCCAAAGTCTATACTCTGTGGCGAGCCACCGTTTCCTAAACATTCGGTCACTTGGCGAGCCAACTGAAATAACAAAAACTTTAATTACTCATATTTTTCGGGAGCTTCTCTCTTCACGGGAGAATATACATTTATAACTTAGTTCTCTTAACCTTCGCTCTTGAGCTATCCTAATCTGCCTATATAAGCGCAAACATTTCTCTATGACTTAATCCTAAGTACGCTATCAATTGCGATAGCTTTGCTAAGCCCACTTCAACTTCGAAGTCCATTGTCCAACTTAGTGATAATCCAAAGGCTGTAGTTCTTCCTTTCTTAGAAATAATAAAAAACGTTTAATAATACATAAAAAACCAACTGTGTTCTTTTTATACCCGTTACTCGTAGAGTAAAAGGGTATACTAGATTCGTTGAAAACCGACAGTGTCAATAATGTGACACTGAATAATCTTCTCAGTGCTGCGATGAAAAATCTGTCGTGAGATCCTGGAGAACTTCCAAATGAGCTGTCTTTGTGGAAAATCAAACATATACGGCGATATGGTACTTATGTGCCTTGTTTCTGGTATCTGCCTTATGATAAAATGGACAGCAATAGTCCACTTCTTTATTATGAAATGCTGAATTAGACTGCACTGATTTGCCGATAGCCTTTTCATTACGTGCTCCCAAGTCACATTATAAAACATCGGCCGCATTTACTGATTATACTAGCAATGAACTTACGGCCTTCAATCGGCCAGAAACTTTGCCGTAATGTGGCAAAAGTATGCCATCGGTCCTAGTTTGCGTTCTGAAGCCTCCCAGCGACTCGAAGTAACCCATCAGAACCCAGTATAATCCTAAGCGAAACCACCGTTCTTTTCTGGGGACGCTGCTTGCCCTGGCTAATAAATCCGTACTCTTTCGCCAAGTGAACCTGCTTCTCAGAAGAAGTACAGTTCCCGAGTTGATCTCCTTCAATGAAGTACGGCCTTTTAGTGGCATAAATATGGCTACGCATTTTGAAATGAAACGATGAATGTAAGAAAATATCGAAGGAGCTGAGGAATTTAAAGTTCGATGAATCGTCAATACAAACGGTTTCAAATAAAGCCGCTCTGTCAAATCCATTACTGCATGCAACAGGGACGGCCAGATCGACAAGCGATTCTTAACTTGGTACAGAGCAGATTGAGATTCCATTGTCCATTAGTATCGGATCGCAAGTAAAAGCACGCTCTATAAACTAATATGCTAGCTTCGCAGAATCCATGCAACTCAATGGAAACTAAGGAACATTACGAATCTTGAAAATAGTGGTATTTGAGAAAAATTAAATAGAAGTTGATCTTAAGCTGGATCCCAGGCTAATCCCTTGGCAATATCCGATCCTTCGTGGAATTTGATTAACTGCTCCTTGTCGCAATCAGACTCTCCTTCCAGTGCCGCTGATTCATTCGAACACCATTTACGGATTGGAAATTGGGCTCGCGACAGTAGTTTCTTCACCTGACGACAAAGTTCTTTCACCTCCCCGACTGGGGACTCCAGAGATTAAATCATTCACATAGAAATCTCAACAAATAATTTTTTCTCCAACTGGTAATGATTCCTCCTCATCACAAGAGAGCTTATGCATGGCTCGCATAGCCAAGAAGGCAACTGGCATTATGCAACACCATGGAGGATACAACAAAACATTTCGCTCGCTGATCCTTATTTTAATAAATCACAATGAATTGACCCTTTTAATTGACGATGGTCTGTTTTTCGAAATAATTTCTTTAGGACAAATTTAATTGGATAGGACGTTGCCAAGTCTTCAAAACACCAAAACGGATGCCTAGTATGCGAAATCATAAATCGGGTTTAGCAACTATCATCAAGGAACCAGCTGATCATTCTGATGATGACACATTTACATCAATAGTAAAGCGATTTTGGGAAATTGAAGACATCTTCTTATTCCCTGGCTCGGCCCGTCGTCGTTTCAGGAGTTTGGAAGCTAATCTGGATAAAAACCCAGCCCTAAAATCTCAGTATTCAGCATTTTTACGGAAGTTTATCAATCTAGGCCACATGTGTCTTGTAACAAAGTAACCATCGGTACCACAATTCTTTTTGCCTCACCATTGCGTACATAAGCATGAGAGCACGAGAACAAAGCTTCTATTCGTGCTTGATAGATTTGCTAAAACGACTTCTGGTAGCTCTCTAAACGACTTACTTTTTGCAGTGCCAACAATTCAGCAAAAAATTGTTTATATACTACTTCGCATTACATTTTTTTAAATGGCCCTATTTGCAATATCTGTAAAATGTACCGTTGCGTGCGTGTTTCGTACCCGGATGTCTTTTTGCAGTGTATCGTTTGGCAAGAAAACTCCACGGATGTGTTGAGTCCTTTTAAAATGAACACGGTACTTATGGGATTAATACTAACTTAAATCTAACAAAAAATTGCCACGGTCCCGTGGAGTGGTAAACTTGCCGGGTGGATGGAGAGAGAGCAAAAAACGAAGGAAGCGGCATACCTTTGCGCCCTTCTTGCGTGAGAATTCTTGGGACACTCTCTCCAGGTTTCCTTGCAGTATCTCAAAGATCTCCTTAATCTTCTCGGCGTTTCTGAGCCAGCATAATTTCGGGCCATCTTTCATCCTAATTCCTCTGGTTCTGCCCGGCGATCTGTACTATCATTGTCTTTTATAAACTGCACGCCATTGTCCGTAATAATCACTTTCGGAACTTCAAATACAGTACTTATGGGATTAATACTAACTTAAATCTAACAAAAATTGCCACGGTCCCGTGGAGTGGTAAACTTGCCGGGTGGATGGAGAGAGAGCAAAAAACGAAGGAAGCGGCATACCTTTGCGCCCTTCTTGCTTGAGAATTCTTGGGACACTATCTCCAGGTTTCCTTGCAGTATCTCAAAGATCTCCTTAATCTTCTCGGCGTTTCTGAGCCAGCATAAATTCGGGCCATCTTTCATCCTAGTTCCTCTGGTTCTGCCCTGCGATCTGTACTATCATTGTCTTTTATAAACTGCACGCCATTGTCCGTAATAATCACTTTCGGAACTTCAAACCTCGAGACTCTACGTTCCCTGAGCGCTCTCTGCAACGTTTCGCCGTGGCTGTTTGCAAGGGTACACCCTCAGTCCATTTAGAAAACCTGCACCAACAACATATTGTTCGACCTTGCCATTGGTCCGACGAAGTTGGCATACCCTGTTGCTAGGGCTCTTCTGGGATCTACGTTAACATTTTCCCCGCTGTCTGTCGCTGATTTGGTTTGAACTTTGCGCAGTCTTTGGAATGTACGCCCTTGCGTCTCTGTGCATTCCTGGCCAGTAGTACCGGGCTGTCAGCTTCGCTATTGTCTTTCGGATGCCCACATGGCCGGCTCTGGGGAGTCGTGGTTTTTCGCAGGACGGTTTCCCTTAGTTACCGCGGCCCGTATAGCTTTCAGGTCGCTACATCTTTGTTCGCTGCCTTTCCATACATAGTCTGGGAACTTTTGAGAATGTGCCTTTACTTATCGCATTTCCGTTATCCATTGGCACCTTGTTTTGGCCTCTGTATCCTGCGTTCTTTGCTGTGTCTCTGGTGTCGTAGCCACCGATTCTAATAGCAGCTGCCTCAAGAACGCATATGCCACCACGTTTAATTGACCCTTTCCCTCATATTGCTTTAGCTCTAACGCCCATCTGGCAATTCTTCCCGAAAGGCTTTCTATGATGTTCAGTAACTTCAGTGCCATGTGATGCGTCACTACCTTAAAATGGTAGCCCTCCAGGTGTGGTTTTAAATTTCGAATTGCCCACATCTTTTTCACCATCTTCGCCGTCTTCTGTATCCTGCTTAAAAAAAAAAATTTTAAAGGTTGGGCAAACGTTTTTATTTGAAAATATTTAGTTTTAAGAGGTGGGCAAACCCTTATTTTAAGGGTGGGCAAACGATCCTTTAATGGGTTATATTATATTTTTCAAACTGAAACTTTTTTCAAAAGTCTAAGGGGTGGACAAACGTGGGCAAAGGATGTTATTGCCATTAAAAGTGGCAATGATTTTGAAAATTCCATATCTTCAAAACTGGACGCTGGGAAAAAAACTAATTGGTGGGCAAACATGGGCTAACGATTCCAGCTTTCTAATTTCAAAAATTCGATTTTTTAATGCCAGTCAAAATTTAGTGAAAACCAGAGAGAACGCTATAGTCGTGTCCCGTGACTATCTGATACCCGTTACTTAGCTAGTGGAAGTGCGAAGGAGAGTCTTCAACGCTGACAGTTTTTTGCGGTTTGTGGGCGTTAGAGCGGGCGTGGCAAAAAGTTTTTTTTTTGGCAAATCCATAGAAATTTAGGCGGTTTTTGGCGGTATGGGGGCGTTGGGGTGGGGAAAAAAATGTTTGGCATAATCGATAGAAATTTACAATACTAATAAAAAAATGAAAAAGTATCAAAACATTTTTTAAAAGTGTGGGCGTGGCAGCTTTGGGCGGTTTGTAGGCTTCAGAGTAGGCGTGTCAACAATTTTTTCTTCAAATCGATAGAAATTTCCAATATTAAAAAAAACCAAAAAAATATCAAAACATTTTTCAAAAGTGTGGGCGTGGCAGCTTTCGGCGATTTGTGGGCGTCAGAGTAGGCGTGTTTAAAATTCTTTCTGCAAATCGATATAAATTTCCAAATGTAATAGAAAACGCCCACAAACCGCACTCCTACTAGCTGAGTAACGGCTATCAGATAGTCGGGGAACTCGACTAAACCGTTCTCTCTTGTTTATATTCTAAATTTCATCTATGTTTCTCGCACTATTAAATTCTTTTGGTAAGTTTCTGGTTTTTCCCAATACTAATTCGTATGGAAAACAGTTATAAGCCATAGAAGGGGTCGGGTTGAAGCAGAATACAAAATATTGAAGCCATATGTCCCATGAATTTTATCAACCTATTTGTAAGATTGTATAAATTCATTTAGTCTTTTTGCAGAGAATGTTAAATTTTTAGATATTTGCGAAAGTCAGATTTAACTGAATTCATTGTAGTATATACGAACATAATAATAATAATAATAATAATAATTTTTTTTTTTTTTTTTGTCCCGGAATAATAATAATAATAATAATAATAATAATAATATTTTTTTTTTTTTTTTTTTTTTGGGTTGAGGAGGGGGAATGCCTCACGCATCTCTCGTTTGCCGTCGCAAAAGAGGTATGTGGGGCACCCACTAAAACCCCCCCTCGCCTTGGCCGTTTTTCCACCCCGGGAAAGCTTTCGCCATTACTTCGAAGTGGTGCCAGTTAAGGGCTATGCGCTCTCATCTTTTTTCTGCGTTCAGATTACCCAGTTGTTTCGTCCAAATCAGGCTTTTTAGCTCTGAGAATGGTCTCTACAAATCCTGCGATATGTGTCCAGGCTGATTCGCTGTCTATCATTTTTGTAACAATATTTTCTGGGGTTATTGCTCCAACAAGTTCCTCCAGGCATCTACGTGCCGATCCGAACTTTCCGCACTGGAAAATGGTGTGCTCAACATTGTCCATCTCCGCATCTCCATATACGCATCTGGCATCATTTCTTTTTCCTATAGAATGTAGGAACGCACCAAATTAACCGTGTCCTGTTAACATCTGGGTAATGTAGTAGTTCACTTCTCCGTGCGCCCTTGCAGTCCATGCTACCAGGTTTGGTATCAGTCTCGCTGTCCATCTTCCTTTTTCTTCAGCTGCCCATATTTCTTGCCATTGTTGAAGTGTTTCATCTCTGCTTCGTGCGATTAACGCTCTCGTCGTCTCTCCCGCCTGTCTTATCTCATAGATCCGTTTTCTCTCTTTGGCTATTAGATCGATTGGTATCGCGCCTCCGATTACTGATGCAGCAGGGCCGGATACCGTTCGATACGCGCTCGCGATTCGTAGAGCCATGGTTCTTTGCACCTCCAGTAAAGGTTTTGACCTGCAGGCGGTCTCCAGGGTGCCAGCCCAGACCTCACATCCGTACAGCATGATTGCGTTACTCACCTCCATCAAGGGTTTCCGCCTTGATTGTAGAGGGCCGCCTACGTTTGCCATAAGTCTGCTAAGCGACTTCGTCGTCACGGTTGCACGTTTCCTCGTCTCTTGTATGTGTGAGCTAAATGTCAGTTTTGAGTCCAGTCTAACTCCTAGGTAATTTATTTCCTTTTTTCCTTATTTCCTTTATTACTCTCATATCTATTTCTAATGGGATCCGCTTTCTGGTAACTAGCAGGAGCTCGGTTTTTTCGTCAGCCAGTTTCAGATCGTGTGAGTTCAACCACTTTTTACTCTCGTCATTACTTGTGTCAACTTGCGCTGTGCGTACTCGGTATTTCGAGCTGTAATGACAGCGACTATGTCGTCTGCGTAGCCCACTAAAAACGTGTCGTCCGGCATTTCTAGATGAAAGATTTCGTCGTAGCTAATGTTCCATAGCTCCGGTCCAAGTATTGATCCTTGAGCTGCTCCTGAAGTTATGTCTATACATTTCTCTCCTGCTATTGTTTGGTACAGTAGTCGTCTGTTGTCAAGATAGTTTTGTATTATCCGCATTAGGTATCCTGAGATTTGGAATCGTCTTTTTAAAGCATCAATTATGTTTCCCCATTGAACACTATTGAATGCGTTTTTCACGTCAAGAGTTGCTAAAAGTGCTACCGGTCTGGAGAAGTGGTTGCCTTGTTGGCTGCTGAGGGCTTGGCTGACGACTTCTTGTATTGCTCCAATGGTCGACCTACCAGGTCTAAAGCCATGCTGCCTCGGGGAAAGGCCACCCCCTCTTTCGATTGCTGCTGATAGTCGCGGCTTAATCATTTTCTCCAGTAGTTTTCCGGTTGTGTTTAGCATGCAAAGTGGTCGATAAGCTGACGGGGTTAAGGGATCCCCCTTTCCTTTGCTTATCAGGACTAAACGTTGCAGCTTCCAGGTATCTGGAAATTTCCCGCTGGTAATGCACTCGTTATACATATCCAGCAGGATTTGGGGTCTGTTCTCGGCAATCACTGTTAGGACCTCTGCTGGGATATTGTCGGGTCCTGGGGCCTTCCTCCTTTTTAGCGTTTTTGCGCTCTCTGTAGTTCATCTACTGTGAAGAGCTCGACTTGTTCATCTGCTATTGGTGTGGTACTTCTAGAAAAACTATATGTGTGGTCGGGGAATAGTGCTTTAACTATGTGGTCCATTTGTCCTTCCTCCAGGTCCGGTGTTGTTCTTCTTGCTCTAAGCTTCTTCATCACAATTTTATACCCCATACCCCATGGGTCAGTATTGACGTCGTTGCAGAGGCTTTTCCATTTCTCCGTTTTACTTTTCCGAATGGCAGTGGTCAAGTCCTTCTTGGATTTCTTAAACTGACTTTCCTGTTCTGTAAATTGTCCTCTCCGTCTAGCTCTAGTAAGGCGGCGTCTGTTTTTGATGCACGTTTCTCTGAGAGTTTTTATCTCATCTGTCCACCAGTACACTTCTTGGCCTTGTCTTCGAGGGTTGCCCATTTTTGGCATTGCAGCGTTGCACGCTTGTTTGATCGTTGCCATGTTCTGGTTGACTATGTCTCCGCCACTCTGTCGGTTTTGTCTTGCGTCGATCTCTAGTATCAGCCGTGCTTTGTCCAACCGCTTAACATTCCACCTTTTTCTCTTCGGTGCTACTGTAGTTACCGCGTTTTCTGCTATGTTAAACGTTATATAGTTATGGTCACTTCCGTTGTAGGTGTCAAGAACTTTCCAGTCTGTGATTTTGTGTGCGCCGTTTTCTGACACTAGTGTTATGTCAGGCATACCCCATTCTATTGCTCTTGAGTTAAAGTCACCTGCTATTATAAGGTCGCCTCTTATTTGCCTTGCGTTGTCTTCAATACCTTCAAGTTTCGTCTGGAAAGTCTGAATATCGTCACTTGGGGTCAAGTAGCAGCTAGCTATCGTCCAGTTTCTGATTTGTGTTAGGACGTGGCATCTTCCTCTTTTGTCGTTTCTGTGTGGAACCGTAGTAGGGTCGGGGATCCATATTGCCGCCGTCTTTGTATCGTCTTCTAGCCAAACCCCTTCCTCCCGTCTCTTATATTGTTCAGAAATGATAACCACGTCGATTTGGTTTTCTATCACAATTTGGTGCAGCAGGTCGTTTGCCGTTCTGCTTCTATGCATATTAGCTTGAAGAATCTTCATGGCTTTCCTTTTCTGGCTACGCTAGAGCAGTTCGCTGTCCCAGGGAGGTGTCCAACGTCGCTCCTGTTCTCCGATGCACAGATACAACATCTGGGTGCCTTTGTGCAAGTCTTCATTTTATGTCCGCTTTCACCACATCTGATGCAGAGGTCTCTCCTATCCGGTCCGTTGCAGTTATTTTGCACATGTCCGACCCCGAAACACTTAAAGCATCTCTTTATGTCAAGACACCGCTTAACCCGGCAGCGGGTCCATCCTATTTTTATTCTCTGCTCCGCCAATATCTTTGACGCGTCCCTCATAGGTAGTGTAACAAAGGCTCGCCTTTGTTCTGACCTGTTTACTCCTGTCAGGTGTATTAAAATTTCTTGGCTTGTATCGCCTATTCCTTCTCTTATTTCTGAGATTATTTCATCCTCTTGTGTGATGCTGTCGATATCTCTTATTTTCAGTTTTACTAATTGCTTTATGGTCTTCACTGTAGCACACTCTTTGAGTGTATCCTTAATGACATCGCACAGTTTGTCCGTTTTGCTTCCTTTTGAAAGTTCTAAAAGCATATCACCTGACTTGGTTTTTCTAACCGACTGTATATTACTGTCGGAATCCTCTGGTTTCAGGTTTTTTCGCAGGTTGCACAACACCTCGGCATAGCTCTTTCCCTCTGCTGGTCTGACTAGCACAGCTTCAGGGCGAGTGCGCGTTCTTGCGCTAGGCTTGTTTTTTGTTTTCTCAGCTCCACTGTGCCTTACGTCCGCTTCTTTAGTGTTGCTTTCCTTTTTCCCCTTCTTATATGTGACCGTTTGAAATCCGTCATTTGTCTGCTTATTTCGGACTTTCTTGCTCGGCTCTTGCACAGCCGGGCTAGTGGCTGTCCTCTTCTTCAGTGTCGAAACTGGTGTTTCGCTCAATAAATTGCCGGATGTATTTTCTTTGGCCTTCCTCGATTCCTTTGAGCGCACTCCTACTAGCTGAGTAACGGCTATCAGATAGTCGGGGAACTCGACTAAACCGTTCTTTCTTGTTTATATTCTAAATTTCATCTATGTTTCTCGCACTATTAAATTCTTTTGGTAAGTTTCTGGTTTTTCCCAATACTAATTCGTATGGAAAACAGTTATAAGCCATAGAAGGGGTCGGGTTGAAGCAGAATACAAAATATTGAAGCCATATGTCCATGAATTTTATCAACCTATTTGTAAGATTGTATAAATTCATTTAGTCTTTTTGCAGAGAATGTTAAATTTTTAGATATTTGCGGAAGTCAGATTTAACTGAATTCATTGTAGTATATACGAACATAATAATAATAATAATAATAATAATTTTTTTTTTTTTTTTTTTTTGTCCCGGAATAATAATAATAATAATAATAATAATAATAATAATAATAATAATAATAATAATAATAATAATAATAATAATAATAATAATAATAATAATATTTTTTTTTTTTTTTTTTTTTTTTTTTTGGGTTGAGGAGGGGGAATGCCTCACGCATCTCTCGTTTGCCGTCGCAAAAGAGGTATGTGGGGCTTGCACCCACTAAAACCCCCCCTCGCCTTTGGCCGTTTTTCCACCCCGGGAAAGCTTTCGCCATTACTTCGCCATTAAGTGGTGCCAGTGTCCAGGCTGATTCGCTGTCTATCATTTTTGTAACAATATTTTCTGGGGTTATTGCTCCAACAAGTTCCTCCAGGCATCTACGTGCCGATCCGAACTTTCCGCACTGGAAAATGGTGTGCTCAACATTGTCCATCTCCGCATCTCCATATACGCATCTGGCATCATTTCTTTTTCCTATAGAATGTAGGAACGCACCAAATTAACCGTGTCCTGTTAACATCTGGGTAATGTAGTAGTTCACTTCTCCGTGCGCCCTTGCAGTCCATGCTACCAGGTTTGGTATCAGTCTCGCTGTCCATCTTCCTTTTTCTTCAGCTGCCCATATTTCTTGCCATTGTTGAAGTGTTTCATCTCTGCTTCGTGCGATTAACGCTCTCGTCGTCTCTCCCGCCTGTCTTATCTCATAGATCCGTTTTCTCTCTTTGGCTATTAGATCGATTGGTATCGCGCCTCCGATTACTGATGCAGCAGGGCCGGATACCGTTCGATACGCGCTCGCGATTCGTAGAGCCATGGTTCTTTGCACCTCCAGTAAAGGTTTTGACCTGCAGGCGGTCTCCAGGGTGCCAGCCCAGACCTCACATCCGTAGAGCATGATAGCGTTACTCACCTCCATCAAGGGTTTCCGCCTTGATTGTAGAGGGCCGCCTACGTTTGCCATAAGTCTGCTAAGCGACTTCGTCGTCACGGTTGCACGTTTCCTCGTCTCTTGTATGTGTGAGCTAAATGTCAGTTTTGAGTCCAGTCTAACTCCTAGGTACTTTATTTCCTTCCGCGTCCTTATTACGTTTTCCCCAACTCTCATATCTATTTCTAATGGGATCCGCTTTCTGGTAACTAGCAGGAGCTCGGTTTTTTCGTCAGCCAGTTTCAGATCGTGTGAGTTCAACCACTTTTTTACTCTCGTCATTACTTGTGTCAACTTGCGCTGTGCGTACTCGGTATTTCGAGCTGTAATGACAGCGACTATGTCGTCTGCGTAGCCCACTAAAAACGTGTCGTCCGGCATTTCTAGATGAAAGATTTCGTCGTAGCTAATGTTCCATAGCTCCGGTCCAAGTATTGATCCTTGAGCTGCTCCTGAAGTTATGTCTATACATTTCTCTCCTGCTATTGTTTGGTACAGTAGTCGTCTGTTGTCAAGATAGTTTTGTATTATCCGCATTAGGTATCCTGAGATTTGGAATCGTCTTTTTAAAGCATCAATTATGTTTCCCCATTGAACACTATTGAATGCGTTTTTCACGTCAAGAGTTGCTAAAAGTGCTACCGGTCTGGAGAAGTGGTTGCCTTGTTGGCTGCTGAGGGCTTGGCTGACGACTTCTTGTATTGCTCCAATGGTCGACCTACCAGGTCTAAAGCCATGCTGCCTCGGGGAAAGGCCACCCCCTCTTTCGATTGCTGCTGATAGTCGCGGCTTAATCATTTTC
The DNA here is from genome assembly GCF_016746245.2 of Drosophila santomea. Taxonomy (NCBI): domain Eukaryota; kingdom Metazoa; phylum Arthropoda; class Insecta; order Diptera; family Drosophilidae; genus Drosophila; species Drosophila santomea. The sequence continues at coordinate 700,834 of NW_025319002.1, forward strand.
TCCAGTAGTTTTCCGGTTGTGTTTAGCATGCAAAGTGGTCGATAAGCTGACGGGGTTAAGGGATCCCCCTTTCCTTTGCTTATCAGGACTAAACGTTGCAGCTTCCAGGTATCTGGAAATTTCCCGCTGGTAATGCACTCGTTATACATATCCAGCAGGATTTGGGGTCTGTTCTCGGCAATCACTGTTAGGACCTCTGCTGGGATATTGTCGGGTCCTGGGGCCTTCCTCCTTTTTAGCGTTTTTGCGGCTCTCTGTAGTTCATCTACTGTGAAGAGCTCGACTTGTTCATCTGCTATTGGTGTGGTACTTCTAGAAAAACTATATGTGTGGTCGGGGAATAGTGCTTTAACTATGTGGTCCATTTGTCCTTCCTCCAGGTCCGGTGTTGTTCTTCTTGCTCTAAGCTTCGTCATCACAATTTTATACCCCATACCCCATGGGTCAGTATTGACGTCGTTGCAGAGGCTTTTCCATTTCTCCGTTTTACTTTTCCGAATGGCAGTGGTCAAGTCCTTCTTGGATTTCTTAAACTGACTTTCCTGTTCTGTAAATTGTCCTCTCCGTCTAGCTCTAGTAAGGCGGCGTCTGTTTTTGATGCACGTTTCTCTGAGAGTTTTTATCTCATCTGTCCACCAGTACACTTCTTGGCCTTGTCTTCGAGGGTTGCCCATTTTTGGCATTGCAGCGTTGCACGCTTGTTTGATCGTTGCCATGTTCTGGTTGACTATGTCTCCGCCACTCTGTCGGTTTTGTCTTGCGTCGATCTCTAGTATCAGCCGTGCTTTGTCCAACCGCTTAACATTCCACCCTTTTCTCTTCGGTGCTACTGTAGTTACCGCGTTTTCTGCTATGTTAAACGTTATATAGTTATGGTCACTTCCGTTGTAGGTGTCAAGAACTTTCCAGTCTGTGATTTTGTGTGCGCCGTTTTCTGACACTAGTGTTATGTCAGGCATACCCCATTCTATTGCTCTTGAGTTAAAGTCACCTGCTATTATAAGGTCGCCTCTTATTTGCCTTGCGTTGTCTTCAATACCTTCAAGTTTCGTCTGGAAAGTCTGAATATCGTCACTTGGGGTCAAGTAGCAGCTAGCTATCGTCCAGTTTCTGATTTGTGTTAGGACGTGGCATCTTCCTCTTTTGTCGTTTCTGTGTGGAACCGTAGTAGGGTCGGGGATCCATATTGCCGCCGTCTTTGTATCGTCTTCTAGCCAAACCCCTTCCTCCCGTCTCTTATATTGTTCAGAAATGATAACCACGTCGATTTGGTTTTCTATCACAATTTGGTGCAGCAGGTCGTTTGCCGTTCTGCTTCTATGCATATTAGCTTGAAGAATCTTCATGGCTTTCCTTTTCTGGCTACGCTAGAGCACTTCGCTGTCCCAGGGAGGTGTCCAACGTCGCTCCTGTTCTCCGATGCACAGATACAACATCTGGGTGCCTTTGTGCAAGTCTTCATTTTATGTCCGCTTTCACCACATCTGATGCAGAGGTCTCTCCTATCCGGTCCGTTGCAGTTATTTTGCACATGTCCGACCCCGAAACACTTAAAGCATCTCTTTATGTCAAGACAGCGGGTCCATCCTATTTTTATTCTCTGCTCCGCCAATATCTTTGACGCGTCCCTCATAGGTAGTGTAACAAAGGCTCGCCTTTGTTCTGACCTGTTTACTCCTGTCAGGTGTATTAAAATTTCTTGGCTTGTATCGCCTATTCCTTCTCTTATTTCTGAGATTATTTCATCCTCTTGTGTGATGCTGTCGATATCTCTTATTTCCAGTTTTACTAATTGCTTTATGGTCTTCACTGTAGCACACTCTTTGAGTGTATCCTTAATGACATCGCACAGTTTGTCCGTTTTGCTTCCTTTTGAAAGTTCTAAAAGCATATCACCTGACTTGGTTTTTCTAACCGACTGTATATTACTGTCGGAATCCTCTGGTTTCAGGTTTTTTCGCAGGTTGCACAACACCTCGGCATAGCTCTTTCCCTCTGCTGGTCTGACTAGCACAGCTTCAGGGCGAGTGCGCGTTCTTGCGCTAGGCTTGTTTTTTGTTTTCTCAGCTCCACTGTGCCTTACGTCCGCTTCTTTAGTGTTGCTTTCCTTTTTCCCCTTCTTATATGTGACCGTTTGAAATCCGTCATTTGTCTGCTTATTTCGGACTTTCTTGCTCGGCTCTTGCGCAGCCGGGCTAGTGGCTGTCCTCTTCTTCAGTGTCGAAACTGGTGTTTCGCTCAATAAATTGCCGGATGTATTTTCTTTGGCCTTCCTCGATTCCTTTGAGCGCACTCCTACTAGCTGAGTAACGGCTATCAGATAGTCGGGGAACTCGACTAAACCGTTCTCTCTTGTTTATATTCTAAATTTCATCTATGTTTCTCGCACTATTAAATTCTTTTGGTAAGTTTCTGGTTTTTCCCAATACTAATTCGTATGGAAAACAGTTATAAGCCATAGAAGGGGTCGGGTTGAAGCAGAATACAAAATATTGAAGCCATATGTCCCATGAATTTTATCAACCTATTTGTAAGATTGTATAAATTCATTTAGTCTTTTTGCAGAGAATGTTAAATTTTTAGATATTTGCGAAAGTCAGATTTAACTGAATTCATTGTAGTATATACGAACATAATAATAATAATAATAATAATAATTTTTTTTTTTTTTTTTTTGTCCCGGAATAATAATAATAATAATAATAATAATAATAATAATAATAATAATAATAATAATAATAATAATAATAATAATAATAATAATAATAATAATAATAATAATAATAATAATAATAATAATAATAATAATAATAATATTTTTTTTTTTTTTTTTTTTTTTTTTTTGGGTTGAGGAGGGGGAATGCCTCACGCATCTCTCGTTTGCCGTCGCAAAAGAGGTATGTGGGGCTTGCACCCACTAAAACCCCCCCTCGCCTTTGGCCGTTTTTCCACCCCGGGAAAGCTTTCGCCATTACTTCGAAGTGGTGCCAGTGTCCAGGCTGATTCGCTGTCTATCATTTTTGTAACAATATTTTCTGGGGTTATTGCTCCAACAAGTTCCTCCAGGCATCTACGTGCCGATCCGAACTTTCCGCACTGGAAAATGGTGTGCTCAACATTGTCCATCTCCGCATCTCCATATACGCATCTGGCATCATTTCTTTTTCCTATAGAATGTAGGAACGCACCAAATTAACCGTGTCCTGTTAACATCTGGGTAATGTAGTAGTTCACTTCTCCGTGCGCCCTTGCAGTCCATGCTACCAGGTTTGGTATCAGTCTCGCTGTCCATCTTCCTTTTTCTTCAGCTGCCCATATTTCTTGCCATTGTTGAAGTGTTTCATCTCTGCTTCGTGCGATTAACGCTCTCGTCGTCTCTCCCGCCTGTCTTATCTCATAGATCCGTTTTCTCTCTTTGGCTATTAGATCGATTGGTATCGCGCCTCCGATTACTGATGCAGCAGGGCCGGATACCGTTCGATACGCGCTCGCGATTCGTAGAGCCATGGTTCTTTGCACCTCCAGTAAAGGTTTTGACCTGCAGGCGGTCTCCAGGGTGCCAGCCCAGACCTCACATCCGTAGAGCATGATTGCGTTACTCACCTCCATCAAGGGTTTCCGCCTTGATTGTAGAGGGCCGCCTACGTTTGCCATAAGTCTGCTAAGCGACTTCGTCGTCACGGTTGCACGTTTCCTCGTCTCTTGTATGTGTGAGCTAAATGTCAGTTTTGAGTCCAGTCTAACTCCTAGGTACTTTATTTCCTTCCGCGTCCTTATTACGTTTTCCCCAACTCTCATATCTATTTCTAATGGGATCCGCTTTCTGGTAACTAGCAGGAGCTCGGTTTTTTCGTCAGCCAGTTTCAGATCGTGTGAGTTCAACCACTTTTTTACTCTCGTCATTACTTGTGTCAACTTGCGCTGTGCGTACTCGGTATTTCGAGCTGTAATGACAGCGACTATGTCGTCTGCGTAGCCCACTAAAAACGTGTCGTCCGGCATTTCTAGATGAAAGATTTCGTCGTAGCTAATGTTCCATAGCTCCGGTCCAAGTATTGATCCTTGAGCTGCTCCTGAAGTTATGTCTATACATTTCTCTCCTGCTATTGTTTGGTACAGTAGTCGTCTGTTGTCAAGATAGTTTTGTATTATCCGCATTAGGTATCCTGAGATTTGGAATCGTCTTTTTAAAGCATCAATTATGTTTCCCCATTGAACACTATTGAATGCGTTTTTCACGTCAAGAGTTGCTAAAAGTGCTACCGGTCTGGAGAAGTGGTTGCCTTGTTGGCTGCTGAGGGCTTGGCTGACGACTTCTTGTATTGCTCCAATGGTCGACCTACCAGGTCTAAAGCCATGCTGCCTCGGGGAAAGGCCACCCCCTCTTTCGATTGCTGCTGATAGTCGCGGCTTAATCATTTTCTCCAGTAGTTTTCCGGTTGTGTTTAGCATGCAAAGTGGTCGATAAGCTGACGGGGTTAAGGGATCCCCCTTTCCTTTGCTTATCAGGACTAAACGTTGCAGCTTCCAGGTATCTGGAAATTTCCCGCTGGTAATGCACTCGTTATACATATCCAGCAGGATTTGGGGTCTGTTCTCGGCAATCACTGTTAGGACCTCTGCTGGGATATTGTCGGGTCCTGGGGCCTTCCTCCTTTTTAGCGTTTTTGCGCTCTCTGTAGTTCATCTACTGTGAAGAGCTCGACTTGTTCATCTGCTATTGGTGTGGTACTTCTAGAAAAACTATATGTGTGGTCGGGGAATAGTGCTTTAACTATGTGGTCCATTTGTCCTTCCTCCAGGTCCGGTGTTGTTCTTCTTGCTCTAAGCTTCTTCATCACAATTTTATACCCCATACCCCATGGGTCAGTATTGACGTCGTTGCAGAGGCTTTTCCATTTCTCCGTTTTACTTTTCCGAATGGCAGTGGTCAAGTCCTTCTTGGATTTCTTAAACTGACTTTCCTGTTCTGTAAATTGTCCTCTCCGTCTAGCTCTAGTAAGGCGGCGTCTGTTTTTGATGCACGTTTCTCTGAGAGTTTTTATCTCATCTGTCCACCAGTACACTTCTTGGCCTTGTCTTCGAGGGTTGCCCATTTTTGGCATTGCAGCGTTGCACGCTTGTTTGATCGTTGCCATGTTCTGGTTGACTATGTCTCCGCCACTCTGTCGGTTTTGTCTTGCGTCGGTCTCTAGTATCAGCCGTGCTTTGTCCAACCGCTTAACATTCCACCCTTTTCTCTTCGGTGCTACTGTAGTTACCGCGTTTTCTGCTATGTTAAACGTTATATAGTTATGGTCACTTCCGTTGTAGGTGTCAAGAACTTTCCAGTCTGTGATTTTGTGTGCGCCGTTTTCTGACACTAGTGTTATGTCAGGCATACCCCATTCTATTGCTCTTGAGTTAAAGTCACCTGCTATTATAAGGTCGCCTCTTATTTGCCTTGCGTTGTCTTCAATACCTTCAAGTTTCGTCTGGAAAGTCTGAATATCGTCACTTGGGGTCAAGTAGCAGCTAGCTATCGTCCAGTTTCTGATTTGTGTTAGGACGTGGCATCTTCCTCTTTTGTCGTTTCTGTGTGGAACCGTAGTAGGGTCGGGGATCCATATTGCCGCCGTCTTTGTATCGTCTTCTAGCCAAACCCCTTCCTCCCGTCTCTTATATTGTTCAGAAATGATAACCACGTCGATTTGGTTTTCTATCACAATTTGGTGCAGCAGGTCGTTTGCCGTTCTGCTTCTATGCATATTAGCTTGAAGAATCTTCATGGCTTTCCTTTTCTGGCTACGCTAGAGCAGTTCGCTGTCCCAGGGAGGTGTCCAACGTCGCTCCTGTTCTCCGATGCACAGATACAACATCTGGGTGCCTTTGTGCAAGTCTTCATTTTATGTCCGCTTTCACCACATCTGATGCAGAGGTCTCTCCTATCCGGTCCGTTGCAGTTATTTTGCACATGTCCGACCCCGAAACACTTAAAGCATCTCTTTATGTCAAGACAGCGGGTCCATCCTATTTTTATTCTCTGCTCCGCCAATATCTTTGACGCGTCCCTCATAGGTAGTGTAACAAAGGCTCGCCTTTGTTCTGACCTGTTTACTCCTGTCAGGTGTATTAAAATTTCTTGGCTTGTATCGCCTTATCCTTCTCTTATTTCTGAGATTATTTCATCCTCTTGTGTGATGCTGTCGATATCTCTTATTTCCAGTTTTACTAATTGCTTTATGGTCTTCACTGTAGCACACTCTTTGAGTGTATCCTTAATGACATCGCACAGTTTGTCCGTTTTGCTTCCTTTTGAAAGTTCTAAAAGCATATCACCTGACTTGGTTTTTCTAACCGACTGTATATTACTGTCGGAATCCTCTGGTTTCAGGTTTTTTCGCAGGTTGCACAACACCTCGGCATAGCTCTTTCCCTCTGCTGGTCTGACTAGCACAGCTTCAGGGCGAGTGCGCGTTCTTGCGCTAGGCTTGTTTTTTGTTTTCTCAGCTCCACTGTGCCTTACGTCCGCTTCTTTAGTGTTGCTTTCCTTTTTCCCCTTCTTATATGTGACCGTTTGAAATCCGTCATTTGTCTGCTTATTTCAGACTTTCTTGCTCGGCTCTTGCGCAGCCGGACTAGTGGCTGTCCTCTTCTTCAGTGTCGAAACTGGTGTTTCGCTCAATAAACTGCCGGATGTATTTTCTTTGGCCCTCCTCGATTCCTTTGAGCGCTCTAGTTCAGCAGCTTTCCAGCTCGATCGATAATTTTCTATGACATCAAAGAGCTCACTCATTTCTGAGGTGCCATCCTTGACGTCCATACTGATGTTCCGTTGCTTCTGCATTGCTATCTTCATTTTCCGGAGAATGGCTTTGCAATGCGATAAGGCCTTTTCTTCTAACGCCTGCATCTTATATATAAGCTCCTGTCGTGGGGAGCATGACGTCGAGGTCTGTGTGAACAGGGCAGTCGGTTGCGACGGGTGGGGGGTTATTTCACCTTCAGCCTCTGTTTTGTCCTTGTCCACATCGTTAGGTCTAGGGTTGGTCATCGTCGTCGCGTTGTTGTCCGGTGCTCTTGCCATCAGGCCGCTCTTCCTGAATACGTCTCCTTCATTGTTCTTGTTTCGTTGTGTGTTGTTCATCTTGTGTGAGTGGGTCCAAACTCTAGGCTGCTATCTCCCCGCATATGTGCAGTAGTCCTGATGCGCCCCCTATGCAAGCAGTGAGGTTCATGCGAGGGTTGCCACAGAGCTTCATGGGCAACTGTGTTCAGAGCCAGGACGGACTTTAAGCAGGCTTCCTTTCAACTGCGCCTGGACCACCGCGCCATCGGTGTGCGGCTCGAACGTACTTAGAGACTTGCTAAGTTTTATTTGGACGGAGGCAAGTGAGGCATTATCCTGAAAGCCGGTTCAGCGAGGTGTCACTCTTACTTACTAAGGTAACAGAATGCCTCATTCGTCAGCCCGAGATCATCGATTCAAGTAGGTTATATCTAATCGTTAGTCCTAGTGGTATCCATGGTCGTGCCGTGACTAGGGATCGCGGGTGTGTCAGGCCCGTCACCCGGTTGGGGTGCCCTTGCGGGAATAATAATAATAATAATAATAATATTTTTTTTTTTTTTTTTTTTTTTGATTGGTTGAGGAGGGGGAATGCCTTACGCATCTCCCGTTTGCCGTCGCAAAAGAGGTATGTGGGGCTTGCACCCACTAAAACCCCCCTCGCCTTTGGCCGTTTTTCCACCCCGGGAAAGCTTTCGCCATTACTTCGAAGTGGTGCCAGTTAAGGGCTATGCGCTCTCATCTTTTTTCTGCGTCCAGATTACCCAGTTGTTTCGTCCAAATCGGGCTTTTTAGCTCTGAGAATGGTCTCTACAAATCCTGCGATATGTTTCCAGGCTGATTCGCTGTCTATCATTTTTGTAATAATATTTTCTGGGGTTATTGCTCCAACAAGTTCCTCCAGGCATCTACGTGCCGATCCGAACTTTCCGCACTGGAAAATGGTGTGCTCAACATTGTCCATCTCCGCATCTCCATATACGCATCTGGCGTCATTTCTTTTTCCTATAGAATGTAGGAACGCACCAAAGTAACCGTGTCCTGTTAACATCTGGGTAATGTAGTAGTTCACTTCTCCGTGCACCCTTGCAGTCCATGCTACCAGGTTTGGTATCAGTCTAGCTGTCCATCTTCCTTTTTCTTCAGCTGCCCATATTTCTTGCCATTGTTGAAGTGTTTCATCTCTGCTTCGTGCGATTAACGCTCTCGTCGTCTCTCCCGCCTGTCTTATCTCATAGATCCGTTTTCTCTCTTTGGCTACTAGATCGATTGGTATCGCGCCTCCGATTACTGATGCAGCAGGGTCGGATACCGTTCGATACGCGCTCGCGATTCGTAGAGCCATGGTTCTTTGCACCTCCAGTAAAGGTTTTGACCTGCAGGCGGTCTCCAGGGTGCCCGCCCAGACCTCACATCCGTACAGCATGATTGCGTTACTCACCTCCATCAAGAGTTTCCGCCTTGATTGTAGAGGGCCGCCTACGTTTGCCATAAGTCTGCTAAGCGACTTAGTCGTCGCGGTTGCACATTTCCTCGTCTCTTGTATGTGTGAGCTAAATGTCAGTTTTGAGTCCAGTCTAACTCCTAGGTACTTTATATCCTTCTGCGTCCTTATTACGTTTTCCCCAACTCTCATATCTATTTCTAATGGGATCCGTTTTCTGGTAACTAGCAGGAGCTCGGTTTTTTCGTCAGCCAGTTTCAGATCGTGTGAGTTCAACCACCTTTTTACTCTCGTCATTACTTGTGTCAACTTGCGCTGTGCGTACTCGGTATTTCGAGCTGTAATGACAGCGACTATGTCGTCTGCGTAGCCCACTAAAAACGTGTCGTCCGGCATTTCTATATGAAAGATTTCGTCGTAGCTTATGTTCCATAGCTCCGGTCCAAGTATTGATCCTTGAGCTGCTCCTGAAGTTATGTCTATACATTTCTCTCCTGCATTTGTTTGGTACAGTAGCCGTCTGTTGTCAAGATAGTTTTGTATTATCCGCATTAGGTATCCTGAGATTTGGAATCGTCTTTTCAAAGCATCAATTATGTTTCCCCATTGAACACTATTGAATGCGTTTTTCACGTCGAGAGTTGCTAAAAGTACTACCGGTCTGGAGAAGTGGTTGCCTTGTTGGCTGCTGAGGGCTTGGCTGACGACTTCTTGTATTGCTCCAATGGTCGACCTGCCAGGTCTAAAGCCGTGCTGCCTCGGGGAAAGGCCACCCCCTCTTTCGATTGCTGCTGATAGTCGCGGCTTAATCATTTTCTCCAGTAGTTTCCCGGTTGTGTTTAGCATGCAAAGTGGTCGAGAAGCTGACGGGGTTAAGGGATCCCCCTTTCCTTTGCTTATCAGGACTAAACGTTGCAGCTTCCAGGTATCTGAAAATTTCCCGCTGGTAATGCACTCGTTATACATATCCAGCAGGATTTGGGGTCTGTTCTCGGCAATCACTGTTAGGACCTCTGCTGGGATATTGTCGGGTCCTGGGGCCTTCCTCCTTTTTAGCGTTTTTGCCGCTCTCTGTAGTTCATCTACTGTGAAGAGCTCGACTTGTTCATCTGCTATTGGTGTGGTACTTCTAGAAAAACTATATGTGTGGTCGGGGAATAGTGCTTTAGCTATGTGGTCCATTTGTCCTTCCTCCAGGTCCGGTGTTGTACTTCTTGCTCTAAGCTTCTTCATCACAATTTTATACCCCATACCCCATGGGTCAGTATTGACGTCGTTACAGAGGCTTTTCCATTTCGGCCTGCTGGCCACGCTAAGTTCAGTCATAAGTTCAGTCAATTTGGAGAAGCAAAAGAAAGAAGTTACAAATTAAATAAACGGAGCTATGCTCCACAACAAAACCAAAAATAAATATTGAAATGATTGCTGGCGGATTTCTGATCTGTACATCATATATTCTGTTCCCATGTCCGTAATAAACGTCTACATTGGACCGTATTTCAGGACTGTATTTCTGAAAGCGTTTCCGAACATATGAAGTACATATATTCTTGATGTTTTATATTCTCAGGATCAATAGCGGATTTGAACTGGCCGTGTCCATCTGTCCGTATTAACGCCTCGAACTCAGGAACTATATAAGCTAGAATGTGAGATTCATCATGCAGCTTCAAAAGACATAACCGCAGGGCAAGCTTGTTTCAAAATGTTGCCCCGCCCACTCTTACGCCCACACTTTTGCAAATTTTTTTCTGTATGCAATTTTATTCTTTATATGTATGTCTTGTAAATTTGTATCCCAAAAAAGTTTTGGCCACGCCGACTCTAGTGCCCAGAAGTCGTCCAAAACTTTTTTATTTAATTATTTTGTTTCCCCAATTTCTACCAGTATTTTATAAAATGTTGAAATTTCTTGTTCGCACTTCCACTAGCAATTCGAATAAGCATTTTCTCTTGTTTTAATCATCTTTTAAAATATTTTCAAAGACGTTTTCCCAAAGTGCCAATTTAAGTTGGTTTATTTTATATAAACCAACAATTTCAAGCCCTCGGAAAAACTAAAAAAAACCTTAAATCAAGATTACCATTAGTGTACAAGTCACCAATGTCATAACATGCAGCGATTTACAATCCATGTACTTTATTTCTTAGGCCATTTTATGGCAGTAATCTTGTTTTTTGATATCTTTCGATATCATTATACTTCTATTTCTATTATTGAGTTCATTGATTGTTATTCTGGACAGAGCATCGGCTACATGCTTTTACTTCCCCTTGTATTGTACCGTTAACTCATATTCTTTCCAGCCCAACCGAATTTTTGTGAGTTTGGAACTTTTGTTTCTCATTGAAAACAGGTATATTAGTTGTCACTTTAAACTAAGGCATGCCTATATTATGTATGGTCGGTCTGAAATGATTTATTATCCAGTGCTGCTAGTAATAAATCATAAATCATAATAGCTGCTAGTTCCTGTTTTGTTGTCGACTTACTACTTATTATACTTATTACTGTATTGATATTGTACCGCTCCTCATACTCGTTTACTAGGATCTGTGGTTGTGAAAAATTCTTTGCTGAAATCTGGGTACTGAAGAAAATTATATTAATTCCCTTTTAAGATATTCGAATCCCTCATTGCATTTGTTTGCATTGTTTAAATGGGACATTTTTTTTGCAAAGCCTTGTAAAGAGGCGTGTATCTTTTTGAAAAAAATTAATGAATCTCCTGTAATAGTTGCAAAATGCAACAAGTCTTCTTCTGTCTTCGCAAATATACAATGCTTCGCCTGTATTTGCAAGTTGGGGGTACTTTAAATCATATGTAGAGTCATCTGATTGTATACCTTTATCTTTACATTTGTGACCTAAATAAGTAACCTCTTTCATAAAGAAAGTATATTTTACTGAATGTAGTGGCGTACACTCAGGGAAAAATTAACGCTTTTCGATATCAAATCAAGAACACTAAACCAACTGTTCTAGTTCGTTGTGTTAACTTATAGTCTAGTATTACAAGCAGGATACTTCAACACCATGTACAGCGTGATTATATGCAATCATCCAATACGCAATATGCACATATTGACTGCTGCACAGAAATGACCGGCAATTTGAAAAGTGTGTTATAATATAACAGTTGAAACCGATATCCAGGAAATAATAACCGAGGAAATTACCAAAACTGAGGTAACGGGCGAGGTAAATATAATAACTATAATGACAATTATAGAGTCCGAGGTGGTTATTGTGGCAAAAAAAGGAGAGCCAGCTGAATAATAATAGAGGTGCATGTTTCTATAGAGGTATACAGAACCAAAATTATAACCAAACTCGGAATTACAACAAAAACAATAGAGAACGCTATAGTCGAGTTCCCCGACTATTCGATACCCGCCCACAAACCGCCCAAAACTGCCACGCCCACACTTTTGAAAAATGTTTTGATATTTTTTAATTTTTGTATTGGTCTTTCCATACAGGTCCATCCACCATCCAGCACAGACAACCGATCGGACAAACGATCATCAAGCAATTCGTGTATTCGTCGAATGGGCTCAAAATAAGGTTGCCGTTGTTTCCGAATGTCATAGGCGAATATTGTTTAGCGATGAAGCGCACTTCTGCTTGAATGGCACGTCAACAAACAAAACCTCTGCATTTTGAATATAGCTTATCCCCAAGTATATGTCAAAACACCGTTAGATCCAGAAAAACAGACAGTTTGATGCGCTTTATGAGGTGGTAAAATCATGGGTCCGTACTTCTTTAAAATCGATGATGGCCAGAACGTTACAGTCAATGGTGATTGGTATAGAGCCATGATTACTTACATTTTCATTCCTGAAATGAACAACCACGATGTCCAGGAGGTGTTCAAACCATCGCAACTGCTACACATCTTTTGCCAAAAACCATGTTTGGCTGCCTAATTTCATTATTATGCAACAACTTGCGTCCTTTTTTAAAGCATTCTACCAATATTTGAGCATGCCTATTGATATTTCCCTGTTGTACTTGGCTATTTTGGCTGACATTCGTTCGACTTGTCAAATTCCGTTTTAGTCTCTTTCGGTTCTTTCATTATTGTATGCCAATCCATTTATATTGTTCAAAACGACATCAATTAATATGTATATATATGCGGACTAAGAATACCGTAGTTTGTCCTAGACCTCAGTGATTTCGTTGACTAAACTATTCCTCTTTCAATATTTAACCAATAAATGGCTTGTTACTGAATCTTTCTTTGTAACGAACAACGATGAGCCGATGGTCGTCCCTGGTGATATATCCGCACGCATTTTAGTCCGACTCTATCTCGTCAGCGAGTCATATCAGTCATATCTGTACGAATTAAAAGTCTATGCGTGCGAATTGGCAACGAGCCCAAATCAGTCGTCCCTAGTGGTAGTTATGCTAAATGATAGAAGGATTAATAGGGAGTTTCTCTCAGTGCTTCCAAAATTTAAAGGTATTTCAAAGGTGAAGTTGTTTTTGCTTACGGCTCGAATCGTGGGAAGATAGACGCGATATAGAAGACAGTAAAGGACGAGGAAATACATATATGTATACTAGTAAGATCTAAGAATTTGTTAAATACGTTAGTATTGATCGCTTTAAGAACGACAGAGAGTCAGAATTAGAGATAATAGGATAGAATCTATTATAGTCAGAACATAATACTCTGTAGGGATCATGTATCTCATAATTAGATCAATATTGATTTAAAATTAAAGTTAACAGTGAAGTTTAGCCGACTAACCAAGTCAGGACTATCAACTTCACCACGAATAAGGTTAAAAATAAAGACTGTTCCAAGCATCGTTCTACGGTTAGCTAAGGAGAGTAAGTTAATTAACAGTAGTCTTCTGGAATAGGGAGGTAATCTAAGGTTTGCATTCTAAAGTAGAGAAGTTCTTTTGAACCGATTCAATGCGGTTCGAGTAAACTTCGTATTATTTCTGGTTTTGAAGCCAGGAAAACAAAAAAATTGGAGGGATTGAGAAAATCTAGAGCTGCCACCTTTTTCACAGTTTTAATTACCATGTTCGCATTTAATTATATCCGTTACTCGTAGAGTAAGAGGGTATACTAGATTCGTTGAAAAGTATGTAACAGGCAGAAGGAAGCGTTTCCGACCATATAAAGTATATATATTCTTGATCAGGATCAATAGCCGAGCCGATTTGGCCATGTCCGTCTGTCCGTCCGTCTGTCCATCTGTCCGTCCGTATGAACGTCGAGATCTCAGGAACTACTAAAGCTAGAACTTTGAGATTAAGCATACAGACTCCAGAGACTTAAAAGCAGCGCAAGTTGGTCGATTCATGTTGCCACGCCCACTCTAACGCCAAACCGCCCAAAACTGCCACGCCCACACTTTTGAAAAATGTTTTGATATTTTTTAATTTTTGTATTGGTCTTGTAATTTTCCATCGACTTGCCAAAAGTGTTGAAGACTCTCCTTCGCACTTCCACTAGCTGAGTAATGGGTATCAGATAGTCGGGGAACTCGACTATAACGTTCTTTAAGTAATTAAATTAAATATCATTATTTACAAACAATACTTTTGGCCCTCCCTTAAATTAATTAGTAAATTCTTATATATTTTATAACTTCGTTAGTGCCATCGTTCCACTTGTCGTCGTTTCACAATTTAATATCGTCTGTGAACTAGCAGTATTCTACGAAGACTGACCTCTCTCTTTTTATGCACGCTCGCTCGTCCCCAAAATCTATTGCGCAGCTTGCTCATGTCACACTTGCCATCCTGCGCTTTAGCACACACAGCCAATAGCCAGTCCAGTCTCGCTCACAAACTTCTTCAGTTGATGTACACAGAACGAACCAACGGAACAGGCAACACACCAAACACGTAGGCACGGGTCAGACTCAGTAATAGAATTTACAATTAGTCCTCTCACCGACTCTTGGAGTTATTAAGAACACAAGACAGCAATACCGGCTGTTCTGCTTTTTCTATCCTTCTTTATTACAATGTTGTCACATACAATATTCATGTTGCTGTACTAAATTCAAATAATGCTACCAATGCTCCGACAAGTATTTTTACCTCCCTGTTACGATTCACCAACATTATGGCAACCTTATCGCCCCCTTGCCAAATCGAAAATTGTTGTTGCCGACGGCAACATTTTGTTTGTAAAATCTCAGATGGGGTCAGGTATAAATGTTTTAAAAAATTACTAAGTGGCAGAATGGTCTTGTGGTGATGTGAAATAATCAATAATAATCAATAGACCACTGCGTAAACTATTTATTTCCCTTAGTAAAAAAGATCTGATTTGCTATAATCATTTCGGCCAGACAAAAGTGCCCCCTTTTACAAATCGAAAATTGAAAACTGGAGCACCAATTTTTTGATTTCAAATCGATTTGTTTTTCACTTACCACTATTTAATATTGGTATTTTAATATTTCTCCTTATTTATTTTTAGGAACTCTGTAAATACATGCGGGGAGAACTTAATGCAGAGCGTGAACTGCACATAATTCAGTATATTATTGGATTGGGCATTGAGAGGGAAGAATTACGAGACGAAATATTTATTCAATGCATTCGTCAATCAAGAAACAACCCAAATATTGATTGGACAGACAGAATTTGGCTAATTTTGTGTCTTTCCATTGTTGCTTTTCAACCGAGTAAACTTTTATTCAGGTAAGGAAGCGTTGTGTTTTAATATCATTTGAAGACCACATTTAATACATACCAAGATCAAATATAACATAGAGTATCGTAAAATGTTGATGATTTCGAAACACATGCAATCAAAGAATTTCTTCAGAATAAAATAGTGAAGATTGTAAATTTGGCTCCGTTTCTGGATATACTTGTGCGAGCTATCTCCAATTTACGGACGACATAAAATCAAAATTTCCCAAAGTAAACTATACTGTTTGACGATGTATGTTTGATGACGGGCTGGCCAATTTCATCTAAAAGATTCGTCAAAAAATTCGAGATGTATGCTCTCAGTAGCGTCGGGTTACCGTTAAGAATGTAGTCATACTAGAAATACTGACTAAACAATTATTTATGGTCGCATTTAAGAGGAAGCTTATATTACAATTGCACTGGGACATAATTGCTTTCTGACATATAGGGATAATTGTGCCACTACACCTCCCTCCTTTTAAAAAAAAAGGTAATATTATGTATGCCTTTGTATGCCTAAAGGTTTATATTTTGAAGCCAACCAACATAATACATAATACATAATACATAATACATAATACATAATACATAATACATAATACATTATATACAAATACTATAATTACATAATACATAAACATAATACATAATACAATACATAATACATAATACATAATACATAATACATAAACAATAATAACATAATACAATAATACATAAATAATACATAATACATAATACATAATACATAATACATAATAAAAAAACATAATACATAATAAAATACATAATACATAACATAAAATAAACATAATACATAAACAAAAAAATACATAATAATAATACATAAAAAAATACATAATACATAATACATAATACATAATACATAAAATAAACATAATACATAAACATAAACATAAAAAAAAATAAAAAAAAAACATAATACATAATACATAATACATAATACATTAAATACATAATACATAATACATAATACATAATACATAATTACAAAACATAATACATAATACAATAATACATAATACATAATACATAATACATAATACATAAAAATACATAATACATAATACATAATACATAATACATAATACATACATAATACATAATACATTAATACATAATACATAATACATAATACATAATACATAAAAAAAAAAAATAATACATAAAATAACATAATACATAATAACATAATACATAATACATAATAAAATACATAAACATACATAATACATAATACATAATACATAATACATAATACATAATACATAATACATAATACATACTAATAATACATAATACATAATCATAATACATTAATACATAATACATAATACATAATACATATATACATAATACATTAATACATAATACATAATACATAATACATAATACATAATAAACATAAAATACATAATACATAATACATAATACATAATACATAATACATAATACATAATACATAATACATAATACATAATAATAACAAATACATAATACATTAATACATAATACTATACATAATACATAATACATAATACATAATACATAAATACATAAATACATAAATACATAATACACATAATACATAATACACATAATACATAATACACATAATACATAATACACAAAATACATAAATACACAAAATACATAATATACATAAATACATAATACACATAAATACATAATACACATAATACATAATACATAATACATAATACATAAAAAAAAAAAAAAAAATACATAATACATAATACAATAATAACATAATACATAATACATAAAAAAAAAAAAAAAAAAAAAAAATAAACAATAAACATAATACATAAAAAATACATAATAAAAACATAATACAAAAAAAAAAAAAAAAAAATAATACATAATACATAAAAAAAAAAAAATACATAATACATAATACATAATACATAATACATAATACATAAAATAACATAATACATAAACAACAATACATAATACAAAAATAATACATAAAAAAAAAAAAAAACATAATACATAATACATAATACATAAACATAATAAAAACATAATACATTATACATAATACATAATACATAATACATAATACATAATACATAATACATAATACATAATACATAATACATAATACATAATACATAATACATAATACATAATACATAATACATAATACATAATACATAATACATAATACATAATACATAATACATAATACATAATACATAATACATAATACATAATACATAATACATAATACATAATACATAATACATAATACATAATACATAATACATAATACATAATACAAAAAAAATAATACATAATACATAATACATAATACATAATACATAATACATAATACATAATACATAATACATAATAATACATAATACATAATACATAATACATAATACATAATACAAATACATAATACATAATACATAATACATAATACATAATACATAATACATAATACATAATACATAATACATAATACATAATACATAATACATAATACATAATACATAATACATAATAATACATAATACATAATACATAATACATAATACATAATACATAATATACATAATACATAACATAAACATACATAATACATAATACATAATACATAATACATAATACATAATACATAATACATAATACATAATACATAATACATAATAACATAATAAACATAATACATAATACATAATAACATTAATACATAATAATACATAATACATAATACATAATACATAATACTTAATACATAATACATAATACATAATACAATACATATACATAATACATAATACATACATAATACATAATACATAATACATAATACATAATACATAATACATATACATAATACA